>NC_140590.1:1821423307-1822023307 GCF_964204655.1 Triturus cristatus | reverse complement strand
TCATCAGGACCAGTAGTGGTGAATAGTGTGGAAGAGGTGCACAGACTAAGTGTAGTGGGAGGGGTAATAATCACCCTCTCACCTTCGAGCTGGCGTCTGGACCGGGCAGGTTTCCAGTGCCGTCACCTGAGCAACCCCCCTAGATGGTGTGGGCCTCCTACGCCGCTTTAAACTCAAGGAGTAATCCCAACTCTTTTTATAGGTCCAGTGCAAAGGGGGCACAACAGTCTCCTTTACCACACATTACCTGTTTAGGAGACGCTTAAACCCCCCCCTGTTGCCTAGTGAGAGGGTGATTATTACCCCTCCCACTACACTTAGTCTGTGCACCTCTTCCACACTATTCACCACTACTGGTCCTGATGAAACGCCAGGGATCATTTTGACCACATAAAGGCGCGAAACATGTCGACCATTTTCTCCAGTTACCACAGACACATTACGTCTTGAAAAGTAACAATTTACTCACGATTTTTATTGTACCAAGGGTACCTCTTTACTAAAATACTCCCCTAGGTAACCCTTAGGTATTTTTATCTTTGCACACACTACCCTCACCACTGACCCCGGTACTCTCCCTCCACACACCCGCATGCACCCATCGGCAGCTCTCTAAAAGATCTCCGCTAAAGAGACCCTTCGGGGGACCCGTAGGGCATTGCACCGCTGGCCCGACGAGGAGCACAGCCCGATGATGAAGCATGACATCCTTCGGGGTGTGTGAGGGCAACAAGAGACACCTTTGCTGTCTCCCCCCATCCGGAGTACCTCACCCTAGACCAAAGCCCCCTAGATCTATCTCTTCTTTTCTCTTGTTGTGGTTGGACTTGGTTGACCCACGACCATACCCACCCCGGAACAGTGCCTTCTAGTGATTACCACACCGTGTTGGTGCAACATACAGCAGAGGGACAGGGGGATGGGTTTGCACTTTAAGCCATGCTGCACATACTGATGCAGGTCTGGGGGTCTGAAGCACCGATGCACATAAACTGATTAATGGACTTGCACAGTAAGAGGCGATGGAGCCAACCTGTGTTATTCACCCATTATCTGTTAATCCAAGGCAGCAGTGAGGTATGTTAGCGTTCATACAATGTTCAGAACACTTTGCCAAGTAGAGGCAGAGGCAGGGTTTAGATGATATTGTATTGTATCTGCTTATTATCTCGGGGCCTAATTTATGGCATTTAGCATAGGGCAGCACAGCAAGGGCAGGAATGCACTGTATTTAGGGAATACGATGCATTCCTGTCCCTTCCCCCTGTGCTGGTGCCGTGTCGGCAGCCTAGCACCAATGTAGGGCCCCTTGGATGATGGTGCAAGGGAGCCTCCGTTGTACGCAGGATTGTTTTGTGCCTATGAGGACCTTTCCTTAAAATGCAACACACACTAAGGGCCTCATGTAGGTAGCATACCAGTTACCACTTCTTAAATACCGAACGTTACCGAATCGGTATTTAAGAAGTGGTAACTCGTATGTAGGTAATGTGTCGGTATTTTTTACCGATTCGTTAAAATTCGGTAATTACCGAATCGGTATTTACCGATTCGGTAATGAGGCATACCTTCCCATTGAGGGGAAGGTATGCCTCATTACCGAATCGGTAAATACCGATTCGGTAATGGGGGAGAGCATGCAAGGGTGGCAGGGTGTCACATTGACACCCTGTTGCACCCCTGATTCGGCCATGTGTGCACATGTGGCACACATACATGCCCGAAGGGCATGTATGTCTGCCACATGTGCACACTTCTAAGCGCTTTTAAATGCTTTTCCTCATCCATACATTATTTACCACCAACTATTAGTTGGTGGTAAATACCGACTCATAACAACACCCACACACTCCCCCTACATCTCATTTCTGGATTCGGAATTTACCGAATAGGTAAAATTACCGATTCGGTAATATTACCGAATCGGTAAAATTACTGATTCGGTAAATTCCGAATCCAGAAATTGACCCCCCTACATACCAATAGCCAAAATACCGGTCGGTAACGGTATAAATACCGAAAATCGGCCGTTACCGACCGGTATTTGGCTACCTACATGAGGCCCTAAAAGAGGAAAAAACAAGGAGAAATGAACATATATCTCCTTGTTACCCCTCACCTCGGGAGGCGTATGGCTTGGATGCTTCCACAGGTTTAGATCACTTTGTAAATCTGGGGCAGCGTCAAATTCCGTGGATTGTTGCATGGGGAAACCCTCTGCACCACCCATGGAAGGCCTCCTGAGCACAGAGTAAGGATACGCAGCGATTTACGCTGCATCGCCTCACTCATGGTTTATAAGGCCACAGAAAAGTCACACAGGGTGGCTTTGCGTGGGTTCATACATTTTTATGAGAGCCCTGCGTCATGCAGGCACCAGGGTCTTATAAATAAGCCTCTTAGACTCTGCAGGGGTGCGATCATTTGGTGTCTCTAACTACTGGACTATTCCCAATCTGTAATTGACACCTGCTCTGAAAGTCTGGCACAGCGGGCAACATCGGTTTTCTTTAAATGTTAGGATTGGAAAGTCCAAGAGTGCGAAGGTAAAAAGTGAAGGTGGGTGGGGAAAAGTTGGACTGTGAGGGAGCGTTGTCACTGGCAACTGACCATAATACATTAGCAACTAGAAGATGTCCAGCTCGTTACCAACGAGTGATCACAAACAGGTGCTGCAGCCCAGGACGGCCTCTGAGGCGCAGCTTCTTAAACATTGGTGCAGAATCCAGAGGGGCCTCTTGTCCCAACATCTCTGTGCAGAGCAACAACTCCTCGAAGGGACATGCAAAGCCTGGCTCATTAGGTGCAGACTCTTTCGCTCTTCCTTTCTGACAAGTTTAGGCAGTGTGTGAGTGTGCTTTACTCTTTGAAAGTTTATTAGGAGCACGCTTGACTATAATTCCGCCTGGATATAATGTTTCTATTTATTATTTTACAATGGTATGACATTGTGAAATGTGTGGCATTTTTCAGTTATGCCCCATGTACACATTGTTCTGCTGTTTTTTGAAAATATTAGTAGTGAAAAAAGTCTTTTTCATTCTTTTTGCTCAAAATAACATCATCATTGTCGCAATTTACATTTTTTACCTATAAAAAATGTTTGTTTTAGAATGTTTCTCCCTCAATTAAATAATTGAAAATGTCTTAATTAGACGTTATTATTTTATCTGAAACATCATGACATTTGTGCAGGTGAAGTTTTGCAATGTACACATATCGAGTTTTCATCAAATCATTAGAATTCTGAAGGGAAAAAGATGGCCCCTTTGTTTTTGCTAACAACAAAGACATATGCGTTTCAGTTCTAAACAAGTGTGAGGCTCATAGAAACATCCAGTCGGTGTCCCAGCTGCACCCAGATGCAGACGCCCAGCTCCCATCCCTGCTTCTCAGCACACTTACCTACTGCTTGAGACTCAGAGGTGGCAGACAAGAGATGAGAGCCCATCCAGGGCACTTTATGTCTAATAGAAACATCCTCTTCGCTGTCCCAGCTGCACACAGATGGCAGAAGCCCAGCCCCATCCCTGCTTCACAGCACACTTACCTACTGCTGAAGACTCAGAGGTGGCAGAGCAGAGATCTGGGTCCATCCAGGGCACTTTATGTCTAACAGAAACATTCTCTTTGGTGTCCCAGCTGCACACAGATGGCAGAAGCCCAGCTCCCATCCCTGCTTCTCAGCACACTTACCTACTGCTTGAGACTCAGAGGTGGCAGACAAGAGATGAGAGCCCATCCAGGGCACTTTATGTCTAATAGAAACATTCTCTTTGGTGTCCCAGCTGCACACAGATGGCAGAAGCCCAGCTCCCATCCCTGCTTCTCAGCACACTTACCTACTGCTTGAGACTCAGAGGTGGCAGACAAGAGATGAGAGCCCATCCAGGGCACTTTATGTCTAATAGAAACATCCTCTTTGGTGTCCCAGCTGCACACAGATGACAGAAGCCCAGCTCCCATCCCTGCTTCTCAGCACACGTACCGACTGCTTGAGACTCAGAGGTGGCAGACAAGAGATCTGAGTCCATCCAGGGCTCTTTATGTCTTGCTGAAGGCACCAGGGAGGTGGCTGCAGGTTTGTTTATTCATTTCTCACAACTGGCTGCCCTCTTGGCACTACCCACCTGGCGGTTACTTTATGGAATTCTAAGGGGGAAATTACTTCTGGAATTGTCCCTGGTGAACTGTTTCCCAGCAGAGCCCATCAGTGCCACAAACCTTTTGAAACATTCTTATCCTGAAATATATTGTACAAAATTGGTTTGCAGTCAAAGTGCCAATGCAGCAGCCCTAAACCTCATGATTCTCCACATCACTCCCTCCACTGCAGGTCATAATCAGAAGGCATTGCTATAAACATTTCCACAGATAAATGCCCAGTCTACTGTTTAGAACAAGGCCTACAGCATTTTAGGTAATGTGAGGTATCTCAGATCTATGGCAGGGCTGCTAAAAACAGTATCACTGTTGCAATGGGGACCATTTCTGACAAGATTGCATTTATCAAAGCATCACACAGGATCACCAGTGGTGACCACACCAGCACATCAGACATCAACAGTATCAATAAGAAATCCCTCCACATGTGAAATGAAATAAAACCACAGCAGCAAGTGCCCTGTGGTACCAAAGAAAGAACATGAGCAATAATTCTCATCATTTGTGTTATTATTCAAATAACAATATTGCATGCATTTTTAAAATTGTGTCTCCAAATATAAGATTGAGTGATAGCAAAGTTAGTTTTCATTGTAGGTAACTAAAATAAATTGCCACAAACAAAACCTTGCCATTTTCTGACATATGCATTTTTCCTTGAAAGTTCATCATCGCCATTTCATGTGCTAACTATTTAGTTGCTGTTCTGATCCAGTTGCCGGTGAATGTAGCACTCTGTTGAAATATATGTTCAGAAGCTACTGCCTGGCACCTCGCAAGCTACTGATGACTTGTGTCCTATATTTTGGAAACATGATATACAACAGAGGAGAAAATATGGTAAACCCTTGTCTATGGCCTGATAGAATGGAATATTCTTGTCAAATGCATATGAAAGGCATTCGTATTTGCCAATTTTAGATTTAACACTTTAGGTTGTAGTTCACTTCATTGTCTGCTAATGTCACCAAAAGCAAGACAAATGATATTTTGTGTTCTATGGTTAGGTTATACTAAAGGAGTGAGCAATTCTTACTTGGAACAGAGAAATGAATCGCATACAGAGCTCCTTCCCAATTTTGAAATAGAATTCTAAAAGACTCATTATGAGTTGGTCATAATTTGTTGTCCTGACACCAGTGTTATGAAGGTGGAATCTCCACATCAGGACAGTGTCCCTACACCAAACAAATGGCATTACATGATTGACACGTATTGGACATAAAATGATACCTGGGCTCATTTACATACGGCAAACCTAATTATGGGTGGCGAAGACACAACGTAAGACTCATGCCAGGAAGAAAATGACTAATCACGCACACATCATGCTGGTTATGACTAAAAACTGGAATTTTGGTTTTGGAAGTATTTTGGAACATTTGGTTCAAAGTAGCTCTTGAACTTGAATAATCAGCAATTATAAAGTTGATTTTGCTAATGTTAACAATTTTACTTTAACACTTTTTCTTACTCTTCCAGCTGTGCCCTAAAAAACATTCAATCCACTATGTTTACTCCGAAGCCTATCAAAAATGTCAGCTACTTTAAAATTCTCAAACATTTCTTGTAGCACTTTAATTTTGAGTGTGTTCCCTGCTTATGCCCATCATAAAGACAAATAGATTGTTGCTCTTAACAAGACAAATTCTCTGTTCCTTTACAGTGTCGTGTACCCACTTTTTTATGGTAACACCGTGTTGGATATCCTAAGCCAAAGTCAAAAACCTTTATTGTTTTGTCCTAAATCTGGGACAACAAAAATATACATATAGACAATCAACACTTCACAAATTCATCTTCCATTTAAGCCGAATCAAACGTAATAGTTTGCAGATTCAATGTGCGTACAAATGTCAATATATATTTATTGTAACACAGATCGTTTCATTTTCTGGATTGTTTAAAAATGCAAACTTTTTCAACAGTAAAAACATATTGCATAAAAACAGCCTTGGTATACTTTAAACGAACACTGCGCAAAGCTGGACACACAAAACAACATGGTCAAAGTATTGTACTCCCTCAGAGCAAAAATCGCATAGTCTTTCTTTCATGTCTTTCCTGTTAAGATTCTCCCATGCCACAATAATATTCCCTAGTGGCATCATATTTATTCTTACAAGGAGAATTGGGCAGCAAACTCCATGGCCCAAGTTCCTTTTCAGGTACAGTTGTAAACATTTGATCATACACTAGGAACACATATTTTTACATTTACCCTTCACTAGGCAAGATACCATACCAGCATCCATGCTAAAAGTGGGGAAAGATTATTTTAGAAAAGATTTAATTTCCAATGCAGACATGGAAACAAATGCCTCTAATTGTAGCTCAAATAGGTTTAAGGTAAAACACAATTCTGCAAAATTTACTATTTGATCTCTGCAAAATAAATATGTCTCTCCGCAATAGCTTCCTTAAGGAATTTTCCTCAGAATCTATCAACCCCAGTTAAACCTATCTCGAGGCCGAATGCACAAGTTGCAGCTAGAGAATTCAGTTTACACAATTTACACTGATTTTTTTCTCTCAATGGAGTCCATAAAGAACCATTTATCTACATCCACTGACTCGAGTGTATATCAAATATTTGGGGGATTTTTTTCTAAATGGTACAGTGAAAGTAAAGAGGAGAAGTGTCTACAACCATGGCATTATCAAACAATATCAGACCATATGCTTAGTTCAAAATGTTAGTGATGAATTGGTATAAATGACTGTTTTTGTTTAGGTTTGAGCAACATATTTTCTATGAGTGTAGCTATGTTTTGGCCACTTTCCCTTTTCTCTTCCCAAAATACCGTGAACATTACAACTTTTTAAATTGCTGTTTGCTTTTGTAAACTAACATTTTGCTTTTGTGGGTATTAGTTAAAAAAAATGGTGTTCTCCATAAACCTTTAGGTGGTCTAGTCTCTTTTGCAGGCCGCTGGGGGTTAAATAGAAAATTAAGATGTCATCTGCAGCCAGGAGACAGGACCATTCTTATTCGCCTACTTTAGGTGCATCTCCCCCAAACAAAATGGCTATACGTCTACCCTTGTGAGGTAGGGATCTATCTCACTGTCTTCAAGAAGGGGGATCACACCTAGCTCATAACAATATGGGGGTTAAAACCATGGACCAATGAAAAGCATCTTTTTTTTAAACTGAGTTAGGAATTTCATCTGAGCCCATTACACGTGAACATATTCATTTTAATATGAAACTCCTAATCGGTGTTGCTGATAGCGGCCATAATAATTTACAGAATCGGCATGGAAAAGCACTGTAGTGAAGCCTCCATGTTCAATCAATCAATCAATCAATCATATAATTTGTAAAGCGCACTACTCACCCGTGAGGGTCTCAAGGCGCTGGTCTCAAGGTGTTGGCTGCATGTAGCTTGTTTATAGTACCCATGGTATCACTAATGAGGGCCTCTTTGCTGGAATCAAAATCTTCTGCAATCAAATTCCAAAATCTCCATATGTTTTTTTTATACCAGAGAGCGATCCATTTGGTTTTTTGGCCTTTTTCTATTTAATTTTCTTTAAATTAATATTTTTTCCTTTTTCAAAGGAGTAAAATAAAAATTGGCAGCTAATATGAGGATTAACATCACTTGAAATGTCTCTAATAAATGTATAATCAAGTGAGTGAGATAGTTGTATAGCTATAAATTTACCCAAGTTAATTATTAACAAGTTTGTTTTCGACCCCCCAAATTCATTCAGCCAGTACTCAAACTTTGCTAGTGTTTTTTTGGGAGAGCTCATGGTGTCCTCTATGGTTTTGCTGAGGTTGGTACTTAAGGCCTCCGCTCTACCTGCATCCCAATAAGTACACCCATTAGATATGTAAAAACAGGAACTACTTCTTGGTTCCAAGGATTAGATTGTCTACGAATAAATAGACAGAAAATGGTAGAATCGTATGGTCATTCAAATAGAAAGACAACAACCCAAATGTCAAATAGCACGCAACTGCATAGCTAGAATGCACAAACATGAATTTCAGCTATATAAAAATTTAGGAGGAATATCATTATTAATACTCCCTTTTGGCAATTATTTTGTTGTTTTCTTTCCAGAAATTCAGAAAGCATTTGTCGTCTAGCATCCACTTTATTGTCTCGCGGATGGCTACGGAGAACCATGCCTCCGCGTAGCCACAGGTGACCCGCTGCCCCACCCTCAGCAATGGCGGCTCGTACCTGGCTTGCTGGCAGGCGTATTGGTGATTTCTGCTGGGTGAAGTTTTAGGCGGTTTCTGTGAGGGAAGGCAGGTCCTGGATTTCGATACCGGGACAGGGCGCGGAGCGAGTCGAGGCGCCTGGATTGGGGTTTCCTTTTCCCAGAATACTTCTGCTCCAGCTCCGGTGCTCATATCTAGGAGGTGCGGCGGTAACAGGAATTCGACACTATCGGGGGGGGCGGAGGCCTCCGCTACTCTGGCAGCATCGTCCGAGAAGGTGAGGAGGAGGTGGGTGCTTGCTTCCCAAACGGCAGCTGGGATCTCTCGGCGGCTGCCTCATTGTTTGCTGATCCCCTGCGGCTCTGTGCCAGCGGCTCGGTCGAAGCGGGAGGCTGGGAGCAGCTAAATGAATAGTGGTCGGCTGCTCTCTGTCAGAAAATCGCTTAAATTAAAAGAGGCATTAGCAGGGAGAGCCTCCTGAACATTACGGAAATTAATAGAGAGCTTCCTGGAGAAGTATATAACTTAAGGTGCGGAAGATCCAAGGGGTAATCTGGTATTAAGAGGGCCAATGAGACTGTGTGTGGGGCAGCAAATAAAGGCAAGAACTGCGAAAGGACAAGAAAAAGACACATTACAGCCAGAGAAACAAAAAGAAACAAAAGAGGCTAAGAAATGGGTAAACGTTTGAAGCATGTAAATGTAGTCGCCAAAATCGACTCTGCTGCCCGTCTTAAGGCCAAAACACGTCTAGCTCAGGCAAAAGAGGCGGCACGTCTGGCTAGTAAGGAGAGTACTACCAACTCCTACGGCGTTGGTAGTACCCTCGAGAGCTCAGAGGAGGACCTGCTCCCCATCATCTCTCCGGAACAGGAGGAATTATTGATTGACAAAACAAATATGAGCGAAACCGCAGTTATGTCAACCAAGTCCCAGCAGGACAATTTGGTAACAGAGGGTCTAAAGAAAGGAAAAGAGGCAAAGCAATTTTCACTATTCCTGAAGAAAGCTACCCTACAATCCCCCTCTCCAAGCTCTAGTCCAATTCTGAAATTATCTAAAGGCCCATCAGCAATACCAGTGTTGCCAGTACCATCAATAGACTCGGCTTCTAATGATCATGAGAAATCACAACGTAACTTGGATCCCGAACATTCGGCAGTCCTGGAGTCATATCTGGGTCAAGATCTAAGTCATGATGTGGTGACCTCATCAATTGTATCAACGAAACGACTGCTCCCAGCACGAATCACTCCCGGTTACAAGAAACATCAGACGAAGGCAGAAAGATCGCCATAAATATCTCTGTAAACTCGACGTCACCCCAACCTAAGTTTCAGTCACAATCCCTTTCGCCGCAACAGGATCAAGTACTGCCAGATGGTCAGCCGCCTCATGAGGACATCATAGTTAGAAATACGTTTCCTGGTGCTGCAAATTGCAAAATAACCCTAGCCAAAGTACAGACATCAGGTGAATATCAATTAGACAACAAACATATGTACACAAGGGTCATAGGGAAAATAATTAAAGACTGAGCAATCTCCAATCCCCATTCAAAGACTTAACAACTAACATGAGATACTCAGTCTATTTAAACTGAACAGATACCTGATGAGAATCGTGAGATAGAATAGTGAAACTAAAAAGTAAAAACCTAAGAGATCAGATAGTTTGCTCATGAATCGGTAAGATTATAGAGTCCATCAGCCCACCCTTAATGGCGGAGCCTCGTCATCTGGGCCTATAGGAGAACAGGATTCCGGCGACAGTCTTGAGCCAACAGGCCCTGCTGGGCACCTGACCCTGATACTCCTGAAGAAACTCTTAGCCAGATGTATGTTCAAACTATGTGAACTCCAAAAAATGTGCAGTGCTCTAGTGCATGTGCTAAATAAAAATGACTACTGGAGCAGAAGAAACTATATTTATTGTGAGTATGTCCAAGTGTCATGTCTAAAATACGTAATAGTCTTGAAATATATAGACTAGTTCCTAACTAAATACAATTGTGGTCGACATGTTTCAGTCGGATGGGTCACTCGACCCGGCTTTCTTCAGGACCTCAAAAAATAAAAATTAGCTACTGCAAGGTGAACGCAAATCGTGTAGGTGTATATATAAGACAGTTCTTATAACAAATAATAATGCATGTACTGGTCCGACCAGTCCGTGGCCATAGCCACCCTACCAGATAGCCGGACCCAGTATTTGGAAGGTAGGAATCACCTCTTCTTTCCTAAAAAAATAATAAGAGTCAGACTATCAAAACCGAAATAGCTACAAAAATCATTATCTCTAAGGAAACACTATCTCAAAAAGTACCTGTTAATTAATGCCAATTATGCACTAATATTTAGGAAGAAAACCCCACAGGGTGTTCACATTTATCCAATCAGAATTAGATTGTAACTATATTGGACTTACCCTGCTTTATGTGGGAGGACCGCCTCACCTCACCCGGCTGACTGCTCGGAGAATGAGGCACCGCTCTGTTAGTAGGTAGAGTAAAAACAGAAAAGTTTGCCTCAGGCTACCAATCTGACTAAATGCTCCACCCATATATCAAACACTGTAATGACCCTAAACAAGCCTAAAATCAGCAAAACACACAACCCCTGATTGGGACGCCTGTGCAGGAAAAAGCTTAGATGAAACCCCAATGATAAGTAAAAGCCGCAGGGAAAGTCTGATGCTAAAAAGTTCTGCAAACTGAAGAACTACCAAGGCCAGAGGGAGCCCTCTGTATGTAGACCCTCACTCCTTATTTACTGAAAATCGAAAAAACTAAGTTAACAACAAGATAGCGTAATAAATGGAATTGCTTGTAAACACATAAAAAACGCCATCAAACTAGGAGTTATCGCTAAAACAGGTGAGGGACTTAAGAATATGATAAAGATTAAAGAGCTCTCCTTACTCACCTATCCGTCGGTACTTCAGGCCAGGCTGCGAACTGTCTGGGAGGTGACGGTAGGTGGAAGGAGAGCTCATTTTAAAGCCGCCGTAATTGGCACAGAAAAACCTAATCAGTAACAGCTGCCACTGTGGAGACTGTCCGAGGGCATGCGCCTAAATCCATTCAGTGCGCAACCGGAAACACTGATTCTCATGCATGCGCACACTGGACGAAGATCTAGCTGTCGTACCAGTCTTAACCCCTTCAGTGCCACGCCCTTTCCCCCTCCTGTGCCGGGCGTTGCACTAGTGGGTGGGGTTCATGACGAGATAGTCTCGTCATGGGCACAGCGCAACCGTGCTCCATGACGAGACTATCTCGTCATGGGCACTGAAGAGGTTAAAGACTCGGCATGCTCGAGAGAAGTACACTGATTGCCACGCATGCGCACAACGGCAGGAGGTCCAACCGTCATACAAGCTGGTGGGCTCGTCACGCTCAAGAAAAGTACACTAATCACTACAACCAAGGAAGCAACTGGAGCCAAGGAAAAGTTTGCTGTGTTCCCGTACGTGCACATGCACGGGGAACAAAAACCAATAATGCTCAAGGGAAGCAGCGTCGGCCCAACGACCTGACGCAAACCATAGTGTGACAAAAATGCCGTAAACTTGACCCAGTTCAGTCTTGGGTCAATAAAGGTAATCTAGAGATCTAAGGGTCCCCAACAGGAATGTAGAAGATCTACTTTATCAGAACTAGATTTAGGGGAAAACACAGACACCATCTGGGCCGTGCTTGTCCCTAAGTGAAAAGTGTGCAAAAACCATGAAGTCACATATCCCAAGGTGGATGGTGGGACGTAGTTTACTCAGTTGGCGGATGCTATGAGGTATAATAAAGTGTGTTCCATGTAAGTAAACACAAAAGTCAAGCATCCACAAATAAAGGTAATCTAGAGATCTAAGGGTCCCCAACAAGAATGTAGAAGATCTACTTGATCAGAACTTGATTTGGGGGAAACACAGACACCATCTGGGCCGTGCTTGTCCCTAAGTGAAAAGTGTGCAAAAACCATGAAGTCACATATTCCAAGGTGGATGGTGGGACGTAGTTTACTCAGTTGGCGGATGCTAGGAGGTATAATAAAGTGTGTTCCATGTGAGTAAACACAAAAATCAAGCATCCACAAATAAGAAGTAGACTAGACTTAACCTTACTAAAAAGACGGGTGCCAAACTACAATGTAGACGATCTTCGTGATCTGAGCTTGATCTGGGCGGTACAACAGACACCATCTGGGCCGTGTTTGTCCCCAAATCGAAATATGCAGAAGCCATGAAACATACATTCCAAGGTGGAAAGATGTACATGTTTACTCAGTCAGCGGATGCTAGAGGTGTAATAAGTCGTTTTCAATAGGAGTAAACACAAAAGTCTAGCAACCACTGATGAGAAATAGACTTATCTAAACCTTACTCAAAACGAGTACTCCATATAAATTAAGGGCAATTGATAAGACGCTAGTATGTCATGTCAGTTCGGAAAGTCCTTCAAATTAGAGTGTCTTAATCAACGGCACATGGATAGTCAAAATTTCAAATCAAGGACCAAGGAATGTTATCATTCAAACCCTGTATGTCAGTTTTCATTCTGAAAATCCATTTCTGCTCTTTAAGAAACAGAAATCTGGACGTATCTACTACGTGCTGAGGGATCACAGGACGTTCAAGTACCAACCATCGCAGATCATCGGCCTTGTGATTTTTTGCAAGAAAATGATCAGTGAGGCAGGTGGACTGCTTCTTGGAACGGATGGTACTTTTGTGCTCACTAATACGTAACTTGATTTTACGTGTAGTGTAGCCAATATATTTGAGAGCACAAGGACACGTAATCATATAGATCACGCCGTCGGAGTTGCAGTTGTTGTGACGCTGCAAAATCCACGGACGACTAGTACCTATATCTACTGATGTAGTTTTAGTCGTCTGGGGGCAAACACTACATGTGCCACATGGATAGTGGCCTCGTACCGGACTCAATGCCCACAAAGTATTGACTTCTCATGTGGGCTGTGATAGGGGTCGTGTATGGACCAAGCTGTTCCGTGGCTCCCCCTTTGTCCGCTGGCTTGATAATTACGGATGCATCTCTTGTGAGATGCTGGAGGGCCAGTTTGTCCTTATTGGTAAAGTTGCTGTAGTTAGTAAATCGTTTTTCAAACTGTGCCATCGCCTCATAAGTTACAGCTCTTTCAAAAGTGGAAACCTGGGGCGGAACCTGGTGTGCCAAAGGTGTGAAATTGGATTTTGGACGTAAACCAGTATTGACATCACCGGGAGACCTGGAGTTTTCCATCTCTCTGTCTTTAAAGAAAAAATGGAGTCGTATCTTCCTGAAAAATTTCTCTAGCTCACATCGGGTCCAAAGGAACTGCTCTACCCGAGACCTTTTTGACAAACATGCCAGTCAACTTGCACTCCAACTACGGGCGCGTGATTACCCGAAGCGCCTGGTACATCAAGCCTGGAAGAGAGCATCGAATAATGATCGCGATGCCCTGTTAGATCACAATACCAACAAGACCATTAATGACAGGCTGACTTTTGTGACTACTTTCTGCACGTTATCTAACCAATTGCAGAAAACAGTAAGGAAACATTGGCGGATCTTGAATGTGACACCGGATAACATCCCGCCCCCACTGTTTGCGTTCAAAAGAGGTCCGAGTCTGGACGTTAAAATTGGAGCGGTTGGCTCCGATGTCATGCTCCTATGGCAAGATTTGCGGAATGCGGTGGCACGCATCCCGGAGGCTGAGTCACGGCTCTCTGGAGTGGAAGATGAAGTCACCACCCTACAGAAGCGGGTGGCCACACTGGAGACTACCGAATGTAGTCTCCCGGCACGAATGGAGGATGCCGAGGTAAGGGCCAGGCTTAACAACCTCCGCTTTGTAGGCTTCCCAGAGGGCTGCGAGGGGGGAGATATGGAGCAGCTCCTTACTCTGTGGCTGGAGAACTGGCTCCCACCAGAGTCTTTGTCTCAATGTTTTGTGGTGGAACATGCCCATCGGGCCCTTATGCAGGAGCCTCCGTCTGAGGCCCGCCCGAGGCTGGTCATTGCGAAGCTGCTGAACTATCATGATCGTGCCATTATTCTCAAACAGGCCAGGGCCAAGGAACCTCTGCTATTTGATAATGCCCGCATTCTGATCTTTCCCAACTACACAAAGCTGGTCCAGCAATGGAGACAATCGTTTCTAGCAGCCAAAGCTCGTCTTCGAGATCTTAACCTACCATACGCTCTGCTGTATCCGGCCCGGCTGCTGGTGGTGTACCGGTCCCGCACTCACTTTTTTGACTTGCTGGAAGAAGTTTTTAAGTGGACAGATGAGACGTTGAGGCTGCGTCCCCACACGCGGTAATCTGACCCTTCATCTAGCTCGGAAGCAGCCTCCACCGAAGCTTAAAGGAAACAGACCCTCCAGATCCAGAGGTCGGTCTCAGTCATACAGTAAATCCTCCCGGGCCGGATCGGCATCCTAGCAGTACACATCGGCCTCCTAATTGAAGGGGGGACCGCAGCCCAGAGTGACTTAGACACTGTCGCTTTGATTGGAGAAGCCCGTGTGAGTGCCCATTTCTCTGTTGGACCTTCCCCGATGGAGATAGTGCCTGTTGACAATGGGCTGTAAGTTGGGAATCCATTGGTCGGGGTGGGTGGGACCCCCTTTTGGGGTCTGCAGGCCACACCCGCCGCGACAGATACTTCATCGTTGTTGAAGTATAGGGTGGAGGGTTTGTTGGGTTGTTGTTTTTGTCCCCTGATCACGCTTTTCTATGCTAACACTAGGCCTCCATGCACGCAACAAACACCTTTCTCTGCACCAGCACTTGCCACCAGGGTCTTTCATGGCAGTCCTGGGTGCCCTCCAGTACCCTTCGAATAGTGAGTTGGAATGTCAGGGGGGCTCTGGATGAAATCAAACATGGGGCCATACTTCAACAGGCCAAAAGGGTTCATGTCGACATACTCATGCAACAGGAAACACACCTTCTGGGATCGAAGGCACTTTGCTTTCAGCGCTACGGCTATGCCAGGTATTCCATGAGGGTTTGTGAGGGGGTCACGGGGGTGGCGATCTTGATCCACCGCCGGGTTCCCTACACACATATCAAGATGTGGGCTGACACTCAGGGGCGGTATTTGTTCCTGCAGGGCATGGTCTGTGAAGAGCCCCTAGTGCTGGGCTGTGTCTATACCCCCCTCCCCTCTCATGGGGCCTAGTAGAACAGCTTCTGACTGTGGGCAGATATACCAAATGGCGTGTCCGTAGTTGGGGGGACTGGAATGATATAATGGAAATGGCCAGGGCTCATTGGAGGCCCAGGGGATACATAGATATCCGCCAGCCCACGAAACTACACTCTCTGGCGTTGGGGCTTGACTGTACGGACCCATGGCGTTGATTACATGGAAATGCTCAGCGATACACATATCTCTCGGCAGTTCATGATTCCTATTCCCGCCTTGATTATCTATTTGTTCCTCGGGTGGCAGCAGACAGGGTGGTCGAGGCTGATATTCTTCCCCGGGGTCTCTCTAATCACTCGCCGGTAGCCCTTACCTTACAGGTGGGCCGGGGGAGACAGCCTTTCCGTTGGTGCCTCTCGGTATGGAACCTACAGAAGGAAGACTATAGGGAGCGATTGAGAGTGCTATTGGCCAATACCTGACACTCAATGTGGGATCGATTTTGGGGGTCGAACCCCTGTGGGAGGCATTGAAGCCCACTATACGGGGTGTTGACATCTCCTATTGTGCGGCAGCTTGCAGAGCGCGCACGGAGGCCTGCTACAAGTGGAGGCTAATGTTGTAGACCTGGAACATCGCAGTAGGGGTTACAGGGGTAATCAGGTCCATCAACGATTAATGCTGGCGCAACAGGTCTATGCTGCCCTCTTACTGGATGAGGCCCACCTAGTATGGCTGGCAACACGCAGTAGGGTGTACCAGTGGGGAGATAAGTCCAGCAAGATGCTTCACCGGTTGTGTCAAGGGATGTTCCACTCTCAGGCCCTCCCCGGTATAGCAAGCTCGGACGGGGAGTCCCTTACGGATTCCTCTGCAATTGCCTAAAGTTTTGCTATGTACTATGCGGAGTTATACGCCCCGAGAGGGTGTCTCCATGAAGATGTTTTATGCCGATTTCTGGATGACCTCCCGCCTAAGACGAGGCGGGTGCGGAGCTGGATCTTCCACTCACAGAGGAGGAGTTGGGTGCCGCCCTGTGGGACCTCAATTCTGGGAAGGCCCAAGGGCCGGACGGCTTTCCCTGTGAATTTTTTAAGAAGTACTTTTTGCAGCTAGGGCCTCACTACTTCAGAGTGGTGGAGGAGTCCTGGGAGCGGGGCTGTCTTCCTGGTGACTGGAGACAGGCGGAGGTGGTGGTGTTCCATAAACTTGGCCAACCCCCAGACCAACACCCTTCATATCGCCCTATTTCTCTTCTGAACTTAGAAGCTATATCTTAGCTAAGACGCTCGCCAATCGCCTGCGGTCCCACATCACAACCTTAGTGCACCACGATCAGTCCTGGTTTATAACCATTCAGGGGCTGGGAGAACGGCGGCACAATTACTGTAAGATATGGACAGGGCATTTGATTCCCTCAGTTGGGTATACTTATTTGCGCTGATACACAGGCTGAATATCGGACCATGCTTCTTGTCCTAACTGACTTTGCTATACACTGAACTCATCACATCAGTGCGTGTAGCCAGCTCTAGCTCCTCCACCTTTTCCATCGGACGGGGCACCCGGTAGGGCTGCCCTTTGTCTCCATACCTGTTCGCATTGGCTGTGGAACCCCTGGCCGCCTGAGTGTGAGTCGATGCGCAGGTGACTGGCTTTGAATGGGTGCACAGATGATCGTATCGCATTATACACTGGCAACGTATTATTTTTTCTTACCAATGTGAACAGGACGGCTGAGGCTGCTCTTCGGATCTTCGGGAATCATCTGGCCTTTACATGAACCCCTGCAAGTCCACCTTGTGGGTTCTTGGGAGCACAGTGGGTCTGGGTTCCTGGACCTCGCCAGTTCGGGTGGTTACAGGGGGGATGAAGTATTTGGGAGTATTTCTATCAGACTCACCTACCATGTCTTGGGAAAGGATTTTAGTTCCGGTTTGGGAACGTGTGCGGGAGGATCTCAAGACTTGGTCCCATATGCCACTGTCCATCCATGGTAGGTCTGCCATCTTTAAGATGGTTTTGCTACCCCGTTTCCAATACCAACTGCAGAATCACCCCTACCCGATCTCCCCCAGGTGGTTCTGGCAGGTTAATGCTGCCCTGGAACAGTTATTATGGGCCGGGGGAACCGTTTGAGTTGCCTTACTGACGTGCTTCCTTTCTATGTACGATGGGGGGCTGGCGACCTCTGACACTTTATCATACCCTATGGCCTCATACCTGCTCGTTTTGAATGAATGGTGTTACAGGGATAGGGATGACCCTGCCCATGCTGTTGAATGGCAGTGTATGGGGGATTTCTCCATACACACAATACTGTACTCTGCAATATTGCTGCTCAATTCATTGCTGCCAGCGACTAAGGTTGTTTTCAAAATACGGTGGCAGGCTCAACGGAGGATGGGGTGATGGAATAAACTGAGGCCGGAGACCCCCTATAGAACAATGGGTGACTGCCACAATTAACTACTCTGTCCGGGTTTCGTGGATGGGATAGCATTGGTATCTCTACCCTGGGAGACGTAATGCGGGGGCCGGTCCTGAAGTCCTTTCAGGACCTACAGAAGGACTTTCAGATGCCAGGAACCCAATTCTATAAATATCTTCCATTCCGGCACACCCTCTCCCCTAGCCTGGAGAGCCTGGAGACACTGGCGGAGTTTAGCCCGATAGAAGCGACGGTGTTTATGGGAGCTCTGCAAATAATAAGATCTCTAAAATCTACCAATCCCTGGTTACTCAGTGCTCTCCCACACAGCAGAAGCTTAAAGGGGCCTGGGAGGGAGACGTTGGCACAGTCTATGAAGAGGACTGGATGAGCGCCTTGGCCTCCCTGCGGGGTGTGGCTATAGCAGTACGTCTGCGCCTTGTCCAGTTTAAGTATCTACATCGGGTATAATTCACAAGGGCTCGCTTGTGGAGGGCGGGATTGGTGGCCTCCCCTGTGTTTCTCAGGTGCGAACGGGAGGAGGGCACCCTGATGCATACAGTTTGGCACTGTCTTTCCTTGCCACAATTTTGGAGGGGTGGAATGGCCTGCCTCTCCGAGGTGTTGGGCTGAGACCTTTTCCGCTCGCCGAAGCTGGAACTCCTACATGTTATGTATGGAATTGGGGGTGACATATATAAACGCCATCTTAAGTTGCTTGGGTTCACTCTGGCTAAAAGAGACATTGCTAGGGCATGGAAGGCACCTGAGGCACCCTCGGTGGCCTGGACCTTTGCATAGGCTTAGAGATTCCCATTTTTACTGCAAGAGGGTTCCCACATAAGCATTTTAAAATCTGGCAGCGATGGACAGACTATTGAGGTTTGCAGCTGGAGCCGGTCTCTACAGCAGGGCCCTTCAATCCAGGTTAAATTCTTACTATGTTGGTGCAAATTGTGGTTTGCTATGTGTTTGTGTGCTGTGATCATTGACGGTAGTGCATGTTCTGTTGCTGAGCTGTTGTTGGGAGGTTGTTAGTGCGACGAGGAGGGGGTTGTTGGGTTAGGGTTTCCTCATGTCGTTTTTTTTATCTGTATCGCTCTTCATTTTTCCTTGATTCAATTATGTAAATGTCAAAGTCACAATGATATACGTTTATTATGCAGAAGTTTCTGGGTTACCGAGCTCTGCTTCATATGTGCTATTTGAGTAATAAAATCTGTTTTAAAATAAAAACTGCAATACTACTGAGAAAAAAGATTATTGGCAATGTGTGGACCCTGCAATTAACACATTTGTCTTCCTAGGTAGCATGTTCTAGGTGTTAAGTTGAGCTCCCAGCAGCTAAAGCAAGCAAAATACAAATTCAGCAGCGGATGAGGTGACTCTCTTGGGTACTGAGACAGTAGTGGCTGACTCTTAGATGCCTATTGTGATACCAAATCGATCTGCTATGTACTTGTGTTTAACATTATTTCCACTATGCCCGTAAAGTGGCTAGCAGGACTTGTCACCAACTACACTTAAACTGTGTAAGCCGCAGATGCTGCAAGGCACCACACATGCACTGACAACGCCTGGGGTAGTGTGGGAGCAGTGCAGATAGCAACGTGACCATGCCGTTCTCCTCACCTTCTCTACACATCACCACCAAGAGATCAATTCCCTGTGCTCCACTGACACCAACTCCTGGAAAATCTCCGCCTTACTTCCTGACTCATTTGGGAAGAGGGAGGGGCTGAGCAGTGTAATCTTTGTCACGGTCGGAGGTATCCTAAGCTAATTTAGATATTGAAAAGCAAAACAGATGTGTACACCAAGACTTCTCTTTATGGCACGGCTTATAGGAATATTAGCAATGGATGAAAAGGGCTGAATTTCTAGTGAAACTCTTGGAAGCTATAAATTGAAGTGTATACTCTGGACCCTCTAAAATATTATGAAACAAAACCACGTTTTGTGTACAAAAATGAGAATCTGCAGTCCAATATCAAGCTCTGTGCATGTTCATGTTGAACTTTCATGCACAAGTGGCATAGTGAGTGGAGACCTGTATCTCCATAGCCTCTACAGGTTTGAGACATTGATAAATGCCATGCGCAGGTTTAATTGTGGGGTGATTGGGAGAATGAAATGGAAGAGAACAAACAGTGCTGAAAATGATGTGTTGGAAGGTGGTTGTATGGGCAGGTAGGCACCTACACATAGTAATACCTCCACAATCACAAATACAGTCCAGTCAAGTTCTCAGTAAATTCATCCTTGCTCAAGCCTTGGTAACTTGGCTGTGAACAGACAGGCTTAATGACAGGTGTGTAAAGCATTTAAAAACACAAATTCAGAAACTAAGTAAGACACAACACAATTTAAATTCAACACCAGTTTCTAAAAATAGGAAATATTTTTATCTTAAGAAATGACACCAAAACGACAAAAGGACAAAAGTGCAATGTAGGGAACTGGAGTGATTAATTTTTAAAGAATAAATGTAAAATAGTGATTTGAAGCAAATTGCTCTCAATCGTTTGAAAAAAAAGGTTGCACTGAACCGGGTCAATGTCAATAATTCAGCCCACCAGCAATGTAACACTTTTACACTTACTTCGAGAAGTGTTTCTTGGGACAGGAATGTGGTCCACAGCACCAGCCAAGGGTTCAGAAGCTCTGGTTTGCCTCTTGGTATCAGGGACTATTACTCCTACAATGCACCTGTTAATCCAAGTTAAATCTAGGTGAAGCTTATTAGCTGGGGTTGTCTTTGTTGTTGATGTTACTGGTAGCCCTTTCAGCATGTTTCTACCTGTTGCTGATCAGGAAGTCAACTCCTTATCCTTTAAGACAAGAAAAGTCATTTTAAGCCTTATAGTTACAGCACAAAAATTACTTATGAGTCCAGCAGGGCAGTTCTTCTTCTGCAGATCTTTCTTTTGGGCTTTTGAGGGTCCACAAAATCAGCCAAGTATCCAGAAGCTCTGAATTGCGTCTTGGAAGTTTGGGACTACAATCCCTGCAATTCACCTAGTCAAATCCTTTAAAGTCCAGATGAAACTGGTCAGATGTGCTTGTCTTTCTGGAGATGATGGATGCAGGTGAATAATTAAAGCTCTTTTGTACCTGGTGCTTTCAGGGAGTCCACTCTTTAATCCTTTTGAAGCCAGGCAAAGCCCTCTTTTGTGAAGCCCAAAGTGTGTAACAGGTGCAGTCCTTATGTGTGTAATCCTCTTGTGGTGCAGACCAGGGGTTCAGCAGGGCAATCCTCTTTCTTTTGATATTTCAAAGCAGGGATATGAGTTGCTGGACAGATGTCTCATTTTTATACAGGGTTATAGGCTGGCAATAAGTGGGAGTACCCCTGACCAATGGAGTGCAGGGTGCCACCCCTGGGGATGACCACTTCTCCTGAAGTGTGGCATTGTCTTGTCCCAGAAAGCACTGTTCAAACAAATCCAAAATGGAGAAACTCCCTCCTGGAGGTTCAGGTCTAGCTAAGCCAACCCACAGTTGTGGCTAACTTTCTCTAACACACTCCATCCAGCCCCTCTACTAATTCAATTAGAGGAGCTTCCACCTGGCTCAGGGGGAGGGAGGGGGGAAAGGGCCTTGTTCCTGTCCTTACTGTCTTTCTCCCTTTAAAGACCAGTTTGGCTACCCAACCCACTTCTTGCCTTTTGCTCTGCAGCTGCAGATCTCCTCCCACCAGATGTCTCTTTGTTTCCTTGCAAGCCACTTCACTTCTCGTTAAGCCTGTCAAAGGCTGGCCCATCAGTGGAGGCTGCTCCAGAGCTGGATTCAGGCAAATCAGAAAAGCAAGTTCTATAGCTTATTTTCTGTCATAGTTACGATCAACCCAACCTTGGCAAGCTGTTGGATCCATTTTACCTATTATTTTGAAACTCTTAATTAACATTTTAGCTCACTCGTGTCAATAGTTAGACTTTATTGATGTTAAATAAGACTACCAATGTTAGCCTATGGAGATAATGCACTACTATGGTGGAAAAGGAAATTGACAGTTCTTCCCTCACGAGGGCATATTTTAAAATGTCCCTACTTATTTTAAAATGACACCCTACCCTTGGAGTGCCTAGGGTAGAACATAGGGGTGACTTATATATAAAAATAAGTTTAAGACTTTGGAAGTACCTTTAATTCCAAAGTCGAGTTTGGACATCATTTCATTTCAAAAGCAGCTTGCAAGTGCCACTGCAGTGCTTTCTTAAGTTAATTAAATCCACTGGGCCTCTGCAACCTATATGAGCTACCATATAATAATGATTTACAGGTAGGTTGTCAGTAATAATTGTAGTTACACCTAGCAACCATGTACCTTTTAAACAGAGCACTGGCCCTGGGCCTAGTTAGCAGAGTCCAGAGCACATTCAGTGCCAGAAAAAACACAATACCAGCCAAAGATGGGGGCAATAAGTGGGGGAACACTGCAAACAACCCTGTTGTTTTCTCACAAGATGCATGCAAGTATCTATCAGATATCAATAGGATTAAACCCAAAATGCAGGGCTAGGCATGCACACCTACTAAGTGCCAGAATACATTTGCTTGGAATCGTGTGCTATACAAATGCACACAACATACCCAACACCACTCTATGCAATGATTCCTGTTCGAGAAATCAGTGTTTGGCTGATTTGTTCATGAGCTGTCATTTTGCTACCTAATAGATGGGGGCATGATTGCAAGGTTTGATTTTAATAAAAAACAACACATCACTCAGGAACACTGGCAATTACTATCAGCAAACTATCTGGTCCAGTATATAATGATGACAAACTTCTCAAATAAGAAAATCATTCACCCTGTAGTTTAAAGCCGGAAACACATCTGCCAGTTATGTTACAAAGGATGTATGATGTTACAACGCATGCTTTTACAACGCATGCTGTTACAACGAAATTTTTACAACGCAAATGCAGTGACAACGCAAGTCTTTACAACGCAAGTCTTTACATCGACTTGCACTAGATGGCGTGCTAACATTAAAAAAGTGTAATTTACTATTCTAACTCCAGTCCACGTAACAGTAGGGAAGGTGTTTGGATAGTAAACTACACTATTTTTAATGTTAGCACGCCATCTAGTGCAAGTCGATGTAAAGACTTGCGTTGTAATGGCATGCGTTGTCAATGCATTTACGTTGTAACAGTTTCGTTGTAATGGCAGTGCGTTGTAAAAGTTGCGTTGTAAAGGTTGTTCCCCGTTACAAATCAGGCACCTTGGAACAAATACCATATCTGAAGGAACAGCAGGGTTCCTTCCTAGAAGCTATGAGCAATTAAATGAAAGGCTGTATCAAAATCGTTGTTTGCACTGGCTGCTTGTGATTACCTCATTAGTGGATTCCTGCATCACTTTATTTCTTGCATTAGTTATTAGAAGCCAAATTATTATGTATGAGTGCTCTTTGTCTGCATCGGACTCAGGTATAAGACATTCTGGGGTTCACAGTTTGAAAGAGCAGCCTGGATTGTTCTACTGTGAAGACACCTCAATGACCAACAGAGGTACATAAATACAACTATTGAAATAAGTTGGTGTACGTATAACAAAAATGTCTCTGGTAAATGCTTTCAGTAACATACATGGCTTTAACACCTTCTATTTAAATCTAATCCAAGAAATAAAACATATGTGTCTGAATGTTTCAGTACAAAAATGCCACAAGGATTAGCACCATCTACCGGTAATTTGGTAAATTGGTAATTTAACAAGTTCCTCCTACCTCCTGCCCTAATGCATTGATGCCAAACCGTGGCATGGGTCTGCCACCCTTAAGACCATACTTTAAACATTTCAGCTGTCATGGTTTCCTGGTTCTATAGTATTGTCAAAGTGTGGACATAGCTGACCATCTGTTAAACTCTGGTTTAGTATTGCTATGGACTGTGGCCAGATGATTTTTGAGCTGGTATTTGTGGATAGTATGTTTTGAAACATAAGCAATAACAATATGACAGTGAAATCTCTACCATGACTTGCACCTATCCTGCTATCCCCAAATAAATAATAACGAGGGAAATATGTCAAGTACGTTTGTGTGCACACTGTTTAAGCACCCTCTGACAAGGTGCGGTCCTCAACGGGACTAAACAATTGTCTAATCAATGTCAAATGGTGAACCACGGAATGCTTGCATATTAAACAAGGTACAAAATAAGTCTCAACAAAATGTGTTCTCCAAATCTTCTTTTCTATTATTCATAAATAGTTCAGACGTGACATGTATTGAAGACCAGCCAACGCGCTTCATTCAGGACAATGGACTTCTTCAGGGCTGTAGAGTAACAAATATATACATTTATAAATACATTTAAATAACATGACTGACACTATGACAAGAGACGGTGTCATGCATCATAATAATACCTTTATACATTCTTTAGTTAAAACATACTTAGATTCATGTATCACTCTTCTACACTTTGGCTTTTTCGTTTTGGGCCTTTCACACTGGGTCTCTAACTATCCTCATCTGATTAACACGGTTGTTCTTTGCTCCTACTTTTCTGGACCCATACTTTTTGTCCATTTCTCACAGGGTCTTCTGCTCTTCACTCCCAATGGGGTCTCCCAAGATACATTATTTTTAATCATCTGTGAGAAGGACGGTGGATAGTTTCAGATCGTCCATTTTCACGTTGTTTATAAATGTTTAGATGGTTTTTTGTACATACTTTCTGTTTCTCGTCTTGGTGGGTTGCTCACGATTGAAGTGAATTGGACCATACCACATCTAAATATATTTTTTATCACTGCTAAATGTTTGCACTATGGTAATGAATTAAAAGTGGCCCTACATGACTTTGACCACAAGGCAGTTTGTTGCTATTCAGACCTAAGAGCGCACACTCTCTCTATGTGACAGTGACACTTGTTATTGGCCCAATAAGATGGCATCAAGATCACACACTTCCAGCTTCAAAGGTCAGTATTATAAACACTGCATTTGGAAATGTGTTTGCAGCCCTTAAGAAGCTTATTATCATTAGCCTTAACAAGATCTCTAATTAGTCTCTGAACAATTACTGTAGAAGTGCAATGATTGTGGGCCAAACGGGAGACTGCCACTGTCATTGTCATGATGCGCAGCAACTCATTGTGTTTTGTCACTGTTTATTCATTGTTTATGTAAGGTTTTAAACAAAACAAAAAAACATAGTGGTCATAAACAACTTTGGGCAACAGCTCTGGTTTGTGGCATGTGAATAACTTTGAGTACCTGTTCCCAGCTGGGGCTCCATTTTACTTAGGGAAATTTCAGTGTGCATAGTATGCACCAGCACTTCTTAGCTGGTGTATGGCCGACTATTTGGATAAGGTCTCGGTGCACTGCACACAGTGGACACAAGCCATGGCCTATGCACTAACCCTGCACCAGATTTTAAAAGATTACAAACATGTTAGAATTCACACATCTGTGGTGCAGTCTGTAAAATGTGTTCTTTTCACCAAAAATATTGAATTTCAAAGGTTTTTTAAATGCTAATTTCTAACTATAACGTCTATAAAATCTAATGTGTTTTCAGTGAATTTCAAAGGTTTTTAAAATGCTAATTCCTAACTATATCAGGCCTGAAACCTATGGTTTTTTCAGTGAATTACAAAGGTTTTGTAAATGACAATTTTGAATGTATTAATTGTTATACTGATTTTTTTTATACTGATTTACTACATTTTTTAAACTATTTATTTTTATATATATTTTTTTTAATTACATTATAATTACATTATACATTACAAAACAAAATATACTTTCTCAGAATGAATTACTTTTGTTTAAATACTTGGCAAATAGGCAACAGACTTTTAAGTACAGTAGTTACAGTTGTTGCAAAGGGCAACACAATTTCAAACACAAAGCAACATTGAGCTCAATGTGAATTTCTAGTTAAATGCAATTAGTTACTTTATGGATTACTTTTCTAACCACAGGACTGGATCCTAGATTCAGTCCTTGGACATCTCCTGTAAACAGTTGAGTAAAAGCGCTTTGGTTACAGTAGAGATTTTTAAGGAATATTATTGTATTTTAAAAGCTGACACTTAGAAACTTTTTCCCATAGAATCACCAATGTAATCCTATGGCAGAAAATTCACTTAGCAGGTAAGTAGTGTTATCGTTACTCTTTCTTACTCAGTGGTGGATCCTGGATCCAGCACTGGCCAACCTCCTGTAAACAGTTGAAAGAATGTGTTTAAGTCATACAGACAATTTTTTAGGAATATTTTTAGTTTGTGAAAATAGACACTTAGAAACTTTTCTGGTGAAAACCACACAATGGATTCCTATGGAAGGAAATACAAGTTACTGGTAAGTACGCTTAGAATTACTTTTCAGGGTCAGTGCTGGGCTAAAAGATGCAGCACTGGTTTCTCTCATGATAACAGGTGAGTAAATCGGAATTCGTAGTTCGGCTGATTTTAGAGGAATATTTGTACGTTTCAAAAATTGACACTGAGAATTTTCTGGTGAAAACCACACAATGGATTCCTGTGGAAGGAAATACAAGTTACTGGTAAGTACGCTTAGAATTACTTTTCAGGGTCAGTGCTGGGCTAAAAAATACAGCCCTGGGTTCTCTCCCAGGTGAGTAAATCAGAATTTGTAGTTCGGCTGATTTTAGAGGAATATTTGTACAATGGTGAAGGAAGGGGGAGGGGCCTGAGGTGACCTGTGCAAACACGCCCTGTGGCGCGTTTTAAGTTGGGGAATTAATTCCTCTTCAATCCTGTGGTCCCCTGGGGGCCAACTAGCCCACCAGGTACCTCCAGTATGCGCCAGGGAGCTGCATGGAAGAGAGGTATTCAGAGGCCACGACCCTTTTTACAACACTCTGAAACACAGCTCCGTGGCGCTTACTGGAGGTACCTGGTGGGCTAGTTGGTCCCCAGGGACCCTCAGGATTGAAGAGGAATTAATTCCCCAACTTAAAACGCGCCACAGTGCGTGTTTGCACAGATCTCACCTCAGGCCCCGCCCCCTACCTTCACCACCGTGCAAACGCGCCCCGTGGGGTGTTTTAAGTTGGGGGATTAAGTCCCCTTGAATCCTGAGGTCCCCTGGCAGCCAACTAGCCCACCAGGTACCTCCAGTATTCGCCAGGGAGGTGCGTTGCAGAGAGGTGTTCAGGGGCCACACCCCTTTTTACAACACTCTGCAACGCAGCTCTGTGGCGCTTAGTGGAGGTACCCTAATGGGCTAGTTGTCCCCTAGGGGACCTCTGGATTGAAGAGGAATGAATTGCCCAACTTAAATTTGTTCCCCCTCTGCAAACGCGCCAGGGGGGCGCGTTTGCAGAGTGGTGTAAGGAGGGGGCGTGGCCTCCGGCCCAATCCTTTTTTTTTCCCCTCTGTTTTTTAGAAGAGGGGCTGTGTAGCCCCCCTTCTTTTTCTTTTTTTTGGCCCTGGTGACCCCATCCCCCAGGGCCTGCGCCCAATTTTGATTAAAAAAAAAAAAGAAAAACGGAAGGGGGGCCGCAGGCCATAATTTGCCCCAGGGCCCCATCCACTGGGGCAAGGCCCTTTTTAAAAAAAATATTATTTTTTTATGGAGGGGGGCTGCGTAGCCCCCTCCTGTGGCCACCTGTGGCCCCGGGGACCCCAGCCCCTGGGGCCGTTTTTTTAAATTTGATTATTATTTTTTTTTTGGATGGGGGGCCGCATGGCCCCGGGGACCCCATCACCGGGGCCTGGCCTCCATTGGGGGCCGTGGGGGGGTCCCCAATCCCCCCACGGCCCCGCCGGCTTTCCGCGTCCTGCGGGAGCCGGCATTGCTTTTCCACATGGGGAGCAGCCAACATGCT
Source organism: Triturus cristatus (assembly GCF_964204655.1). Taxonomy (NCBI): domain Eukaryota; kingdom Metazoa; phylum Chordata; class Amphibia; order Caudata; family Salamandridae; genus Triturus; species Triturus cristatus. Next base: position 1,821,995,556 of record NC_140590.1, on the reverse strand, counting down.
GCTCCCCGTGTGGAAAAGCAATCGTCTTTGGTATTTGGAAGAGAGAGGAGGTTTCCTGCAAGGCTCCCACCCTGCCATAGCAAACAGCGGTGTCCCGGGCATCACCCCGGAACACAGCAGGAGCCGGCCCTGGGGGGTGGCGGTCCCCAGGGCCATCATTGGCTCCAGGGGGGGGCCGCGCGGCCCCCCTCCCATTAAGTTAAAGCCCTGGGGGGTGGTGGTCCCCGGGGCTTGGGGGTCCATAACGAACCCCCTACTTTAAATAATTAGTGCCCTGGGGATGTGGCGGTCCCCGGGGCTGCGGGGCCCCTCTGGGCCCCCCATTATAATAAAGAAATTGCCCCCGGGACTTGGCCCCCCGGGGGCAAAATCAAAACAAAGCGCGGAAGTCCGCGCCTTGCTTTTTTTTTCATTAGCAGGATGTGCATCCCGCGATTTCTTTTTTAAAAAAAACTATTTTTTTTTTTGGCCTTGGGGGTCCTTGTGGGACCCCCTGAGCAGGCCTAAGGGGTCAGGGTGTTTCTACCCTGCCCCCTTGTCGCGTTTTGCACCTTTTGTTTTATGCTTTCTTGTGCCTCAGTTCTACCGAGGCACAAGATGGCTGCCAACACTTCCTGATTCAGAGTGTTGGCAGCCAATAAGCATTCAGCTCGTGCTCTGGAGGGTTCGGGGAGGGTGCGGGGAGGGTGTGCGGATCCTCCCCGGCCATAGATATTTATGTACTTTTAACTCTAATTTTCTCAGGAACTACTGAACGGATTTACACCATTTAAGCAAAAGGCACGACTCTGAACTGAGGACTACATCTTTGCCAAATTTGGTGTAATTCCGTTCAGCAGTTCGGGCTGTAGCTGCGACAACAGATCCTATGGGAAGTTGCATGAGGAAAACGTGTTTTGGGACCCCCCTTTTTTCTCGTCCCCTGCTTGTTGAATCACCACAAAACTTTCAGGGTAGGAGCGGATTGGTGCTGGCCAAAAGTTTGGAAAATTTCGCAAAGATTCGTCATCCGGCGCCAAAGTTATTCCCAATAGAAAGTTGCGGATTTCCTATGGAAAATAGGTCCCAACTATAACTATCTACTGGCGACAGCCAGTAGATAATATATATATATATATTCACTGAAAAAACCATAGGTTTCAGACATGTTATAGTTAGCGGAAATTTTACTGATAAAAAACCAATGAAATTCCCCCGTTATAGTTAGTGCAGGCAACTATAACTCACGCGACCGCAATCCTCTGCTGATGCTAATACTGTATTTAGACACTTATTTGCCCATGTCTTCTTCCATAAATTTTTAGCTATACATATATTAGAAATATTTTTTTTTCATAAAGACACATATGTCATCAGCAGAAGATTGCGGTCGCGTGAGTTATAGTTGCCTGCACTAACTATAACGGGGGAATTTCATTGGTTTTTTATCAGTAAAATTTCCGCTAACTATCACATGTCTGAAACCTATGGTTTTTTCAGTGAATTTGCAAGGTTTTTTAAATGCTAATTCCTAACTATAACGTGTGTGAAACCTATGGTTTTTTCAGTGAATTTGTACGGTTTTTTAAATGCTAAGTTACTTTACGCCATTCGTGGCGTGCACGCCCACTTAACGCAGTTCGTTCCGTGCGCGCACGGTGCGCTTCGCGCACCGTGCGCGCACGGTGAGCACGCGGTGCGCTTCGCGCACCGCGCGCCCACTTTACGCAGTTAGTGCCATACACGCAAGGTGGGCACGCAGTGCGCTACGCGCACCGCGTGCCCACGTTACGCACCGTGCGCACATGGAGGACATATTATGCGCTTCCTTGTGATAGGTAATCTGTTAAATTTAATTTGTAAGTGATGACAATAATATGCCATGCACAGAGAGTGTTTTTTTTTTTTATTAAAATTTTTAGCGTAAGCGCACCGTACGCGTACGGTAAGCGTAATCGGCGAAATTTTCAAAAAATAAAAATTTCCCGTTTTTGGCCTTTGAGGACTCAACTAACATGGCTATGTGCATGGGCGCTGTCTAAACAGCCCCTTTATATGTTTTTTGCCTTTATTTACAGCCCCCCCCTCAGAGTGCGAGAGAGAAAATGGCGGCCGCCGCTTCCTGGTTTCGACCGATTCGAATGTTTACTTAGATGTAACAGCCAATCAGAATCGCGCTCGCGCACGCCACCGTACGCGTACGGTAAGCTTACGGTAAGCGTACCGTAAGCTGGCTCAGATATATATATTGATTTAAAGGCTATTTTCTCAGAATCTACTGAACAGATTTACACCAAACCTACAAAAGGCACTTCCTTGACCTGAGGACTACCTCTCTGCCAAATTTCTAGTAATTCTGTTCAGCCGTTCGGGCTGTAGCCTTGTCTAAAGGTCCTATGGAAAAATGCATGGGAAAAACGCGTTTTGGGACCCCCCTTTTATCTCAGCCCCCGCTTGACGAATCCCCCCGAGACTTTCAGGGTAGGAGCGGAGCGTAGCGCCCCACCTATTTTGAGAAATTCGCGAGGATTCGTCGACCGGCGCCAAAGTTATTCAAAATAGAATGTTGCGGATTTCCTATGGAAAAGGGGTCCTAACTATAACTACCTACTGGCGACCGCCAGTAGGTAATATATATATATATATATATATATATATATATATATATATATATATATATATATATATATTCACTGAAAAAACCATAGGTTTCACACGCGTTATAGTTAGGAATTAGCATTTAAAAAACCTTGCAAATTCACTTAAAAAACCATAGGTTTCACACATGTTATAGTTAGCTGGGCATTTCCCTCGTAAAAAACCAATGAAATTCCCCCGTTATAGTTAGTGCAGGCAACTATAACTCACGCGACCGCAATCCGCTGCTGATGACGTCAGATATTACATCACTGTATTTAGACACTTATTTACCCATGTCTTCTTCCATTCATCTTTAGCTATACATATATTAAATTTTTTTTTTTTCAGAAAGACACATATGTCATCAGTGACATGCGCACCGCGCGCCCACTTTACGCAGTTCGTGCCGTGGGCGCATGGTGCGCTTCGCGCAACGTGCGCGCGCGGTGGGCATGCAGTGCGCTTCACGCACCACGCGCCCACTTTACGCAGTTTGTGCCGTGCGCGCACGGTACGCTTCGCGCACCATGCGCGCGCGGTGGGCACGCGGTGCCCTTCGCGCACCGCGTGCCCACTTTAAGCAGTTCGTGGCGTTACGCAGTTCTGTACGCGCGCAGCGTGCGCGCACCCAGCGCGCACGCTGCGCGCGTACAGATATATATATGCTTTTAAATGCTATTTTCTCTGAAAATACTGAACAGTATATATATATATATATTACCCACTGGCGGTCGCCAGTAGGTAGTTATAGTTAAGACCGAGTTTCCATAGGAAATCTCAAAATTCTATTTTGAATAACTTTGGCGCCGATTGGCGAATCCTCGCGAAATTTTCAAAACTAATGGGGCGCTCCGTTCAGCTCCTACCCTGAAAGTCTCGGGGTGATTCGTCAAGTGGGGGCTGAGAAAAAGGGGGGGTCCCATGCATTTTTCCATAGGGACTTTAGTCGCAGCTACAGCCCGAACGGCTGAACAGAATTAATAGAAATTTGGCAGAGAGGTAGCCATAAGGTCCATGAAGTGCCTTTTGCAGGTTTGGTGTAAATCTGTAAAGTATTTCCAGAGAAAATAGCATTTAAATCAATATATATATCTATACGAGCGCAGCGTGCACGCACTGAGCAAGCCCTGTGCGCGCACCCTGCCGTGCGCGAGCGCACTTCTGATTGGTTGTTAGATGTAAGTAAACATTCGAATCGGTGGAAATCAGGAAGCGGCGGCCGCCATTTTGTCTCTCGCATTTTGAGGGGGTGAAAATCAAAGGGGGAGAACGTGTAAAGGGGGCAGAGTGGGGAGATATTGACCCACTAGGCATTGTCAGGGGGTCACAGTAGGACCTTGTAGGGCAAAAAAAAAGATTTATATTTTTTTAAAAAATATCGCCGAGTGCACGCACTAGGCCTGGGCAAAATTTCCGTTCCGTTCGCGGAATTTGCGATAATTTGGCATTTCTGCGTTCCGCGGAGAGCGCGTAAATGTCAAAATTTCCGCATTCCGCAGCTTTGCGATAATTTGGTTCTTGCTCGCGCTGTAAAATAATACATTCTTGCGCGCGCGATCGCCTTACCTGAATCCCCGCGTTCGCCGACAAGTTTTCCCGATCCGGTCGCGTTCTCCATGAGATGTTGTATTGTTTTAGCCATTTGCGCTGTCTCGCGACAGTTCGCGTCCGCAGTGACGTCATGCGTCGCGCGATCACGTCTTTCTTCTCGCGATCATGCACCGTGAGACAACTGAAAACAAGATGGCCGCGCCCGCGAGCAACCGCAGGGGTAAGTTAGCGACCCGCAACCATGCAGAAAATATCGCGAACGGGCGGGAAAAAAACTTCCGCATCTTCGCGATATTTCCGCTTGTTTGCGGAGATTTTTAACATTTTCGCGATAATTTGCGAAAGTCGCTTTCGCAAATTCCGCCCACCCCTAGCGCGCACTCAGCGCGAACTCGGCGCGCACCCCCAAAAAAACCTTAAAAATAAATAGAAATAAAAATCACTTATAAGTGTTTAAATATTAGGTGGCTCTAAAAAGAGCCCTTTTGTTCATTGAGTGTTTTTTGGTACCTACAAGTAAGTACCGATGCAGAGTCTTAAGTTCAAGAGGAAGACTCTGTTGCCTTCATCTGTGAAATGAACACCATCTCCTCTATAAATGCCTTGCATGTTGTAACGCAAGTTGTTGTGGTATATAGAACCCATACCATAGTCTCTGAGGAAAGCAGAAATAGATTTGTTGACGTGCTTCCTTGCTTTGTCAATCTGTGAACAAAATTGGTTGGACCAGTTCCACTTTTGCCTTTGGCATTTATTAGAATATACAAACGCAGTTTGTGGAAAAAGTGCCATCAATTGCACAAAGGTGTCCTTAACAAGCATTTCCAGACCTACCCCAGTTAAAGTGCCTAGGTCATTTCCACCACAGTGCACAATAATAAGGTTAGGCTGTGGGAGATGTAGAAAGGTTTTCACCAAAGGCATTAATTGGTGCCAGTTTAACCCTCTCTGACCAATCCATTTAATGTCTACATTTGGCAAAGCAAGGTCTCTCACCATACCTCTTTTTTCTGCATACTTTTCACTCCAGAAGACATAGCTGTGACCTACAATCCACACTGTGAACATCTTCCAAGGAGATCTGGATGCACTCAGGAGGTGTCTTTCAGCAGAATGGCAATATGAAAAGAAAGACAGTTGAAAAATGGAGGCATACATATTTTTTTTTAACAAAAAGAACTGATTGGCTGATTCAAACTATTTTAAAGTTAAAACTAGGCTGTCTGTATACATTTTTAGAAGCATGTTTTGTATTGGTTATGAAAAATGTGTTGCCACTGAACATTACTTTGGATTTGCTGTGAGGTTTGACAGGTCAAGCACTCTTGCTCTTTGGATTCGAAACATTGTGTGCTGAACTTCTGACCTCTCTGCACACACCAGTGTTCCATGACCTGTTGCTATGGCAGCAGGTAGAAGTCATGTTGGGGGAAGGGTTCAGTTGGAAAAGGGTTGAAAATGACAACCAATAAAAATGTGTGATTCCATTTGAAAAAATGTGGGAAGGACTGTGATTTGGAGTTAACATGTATATGTGTGAAAAAAGAGAGGGAAACTGTGCCATTAACTGGTTCTGCTGAGAGAAAAAAAACATCCTGCGCACACCCCAAAAAAAAAATTAAAAAACAAATCCCCCAAAAATGTATTGGGGTTTAGTTTTTAAGTGGCTCTTAAAAGAGCCCTTGAGTTAATGTAGGGAAACAGGAAGAGAAAAACGAAAAAAAGAAAAAACATCTATGGCCTAATGCACTCCCCCACAGAAATAAGACGACCGCAATCAGTGCACCGTGTGGACAACCTCGCCAAACAAGGTGGACCAACAAGAGGTGTGGTAGAAGGCGAAGGCACCATCGCAGAAGAAGTGCTCGCCTGAGCTGCCGAAGATGTGCTCCCATCGCGCACTAAAACGTATGTATGCGTACATAAATAACGTACGACGGTGTTCATACCATGTCATGAGTGATGTAATATGTGACGTCATCAGCAGTGGATTGCGGGCGCGCGAGTTATAGTTAGCTGATCTAACTATAACGGGGGAATTTCATTGGTTTTGTACGAGTGAAATGTCCAGCTAACTATAACATGTGTGAAACCTATGGTTTTTTCTGTGAATATATATATATATATATTCACAGAAAAAAACATAGGTTTCACACATGTTATAGTTAGCGGAAATTTTACTGATAAAAAACCAGTGAAATTGCCCCGTTATAGTTAGTGCTGGCAACTATAACTCACGCGACCGCAATCCTCTGCTGATGCTAATACTGTATTTAGACACTTATTTGCCCATGTCTTCTTCCATACATTTTTAGCTATACATATATTACAAATATTTTTTTTTCATAAAGACACATATGTCATCAGCAGAAGATTGCGGTCGCGTGAGTTATAGTTGCCAGTACTAACTATAACGGGGCAATTTCACTGGTTTTTTATCAGTAAAATTTCCGCTAACTATAACATGTGTGAAACCTATGGTTTTTTCAGTGAATTTGCAAGGTTTTTTAAGTGCTAATTTCTAACTATAACGTGTGTGAAACCTATGGTTTTTTCAGTGAATTTGTACGGTTTTTAAAATGCTAAGTTACTTTACGCCATTCGAGGCGTGCGCGCCCACTTAACGCAGTTCGTTCCGTGCACGGTTTTTATCAACTTTAATAAGCCCTGTACATTTGGTGGCCTTCGGCAACCAAAAGCACAGGGGGTGGGGTCAATGTGGATAGTGTTTTTTTTATTTCGATTTTATAATTCCATGTAGACAATATTTAGTTTTTTATCACCTTTAATAAGCCCTTTATATATTGGTGGCCTACGACCACCAAAAGCACAGGGGGTGGGGTGAGTGTGGATAGTGTTTTTTTTATTTCTATTTTTTTACCGTACGCGTACGGTACGCGTAATCGGCGAAATTGCCGAAAAAAAAAAAATCCGTTTTTGCTCTTGGGGGATCTTTGGGGACTCCCTCGACATGGTTATGTGGGTGGGAGTTGTCAAAACTGCCCCTTTACATGTTTTTGGGCTTCATATTTGAAAAATTACATTCAGTGCGAGAGACAAAATGGCGGACGCCGCTTCCTGGTTTCGGCCGATTCGAATGTTTACTAAGATCTAAGAGCCAATCAGAATCGCGCTCGCCACCGTACGCGTACGGTGAGCGTACGGTAAGCGTACCGTAAGCTGGCTCAGATATATATATTGATTTAAAGGCTATTTTCTCAGATTCTACTGAACAGATTTACACCAAACCTACAAAAGGCACTTCCTTGACCTGAGGACTACCTCTCTGCCAAATTTCAAGTAAATCTGTTCAGCCGTTCGGGCTGTAGCCCTGTCTAAAGGTCCTATGGAAAAATGCATGGGAAAAACACGTTTTGGGACCCCCCTTTTATCTCAGCCCCCACTTGACGAATCCCCCCGAGACTTTCAGGGTAGGAGCGGAGCATAGCACCCCACCTATTTTGAAAAATTCGCGAGGATTCGTCGACCGGCGCCAAAGTTATTCAAAATAGAATGTTGCGGATTTCCTATGGAAAAGGGGTCCTAACTATAACTACATACTGGCGACCGCCAGTAGGTAATATATATATATATGTGTATATATATATATATATATATATATATATATATATATATATATATATATATATATATATATGTTGCAAGATTCGTCACCAGCTTCCACGTCGCTTCGGAAAAGACAAACACAGACCCAATGTCAGTGCAAGAATATATTATTTATTATCACCCAGCACTGCCGCCATTACGCGTTTCGGCCTGCAAAGAGGCCTTGATCACATATATATATATATATATATATATACATTACCTACTGGCGGTCACCAGTAGGTAGTTATAGTTAGGACCTAGTTAATATAGGAAAATGGCAACATTCTATTCCCAATAACTTTGGTGGCGATTGACGAATCTTCGCAATATTTTTAAAACTAATTCTTTGTTGAGATCAGCTCCAATGTTGAAAGTTTGGGAGTGATTCGTCAAGTGGGGGAGAAAAAAGGGGGGTCCGAAAACGTGTTTTCTCCATGTTAATTTCCATAGGAAACTTTAGACAAGGCTACAGGTCGAACGGGTGAACGGAATTACCGCAAATTTGGCAGGGAGAAGGGTCTTGGTCTAGAAATCACGCTTTTGTTTATTTGGTGTGAATTCGTTCAGTAGTTTTGAGAAATATCGAAATTTACAGACATCGATATTTGGGAATTCTGCCGTCTGATTGGCTGAGGCATTATGAGCACGAGCTTGTTGCTGATTGGCTGCGAGCGGTGCGAGCGGTTGCAACTAGGAAGTGTTGGCCGTCATTTTGTGATTCCGTTGAAGCGAGTAAGGTGAATAAAGGGAGAAAAAGGGGGAAAAAGGGGGAAAAAGGGGGAAATAGGAGGGTAGGAACACTGCAACCTCTGTGGGCTGTTTAAGGTGTGCTATAGAGGGGGTGATAAGCGAAGTATTTACCCCTACCGGTGTGTAAGTGGTGGGCTACGGAAATTAAGTGAGGTATTAAGTGGAGTCTGATGCGGGTAAGGTTAGCTGGTGCGGGACTCGGGGATTAAAGTGTGAGCCCAAATTGTGTGTCTTATGCTGTGGAGTCATGTGCTGTGGCCACTGCAGTACAGTTGTATAAGTAGTATCCGGATGTGTTTATTACTACTAGGACGAACTACTGACCCGTACTGGTATGAAAGTCCTGGGGTACGGAATATATATGAGGTATTGTCTAGAGTCTCATGTTGCTAAGCTGAGCTGCTGCCGGAGTCAGGGATTAAAGTGTGAACCCAAACTGTGTGTCATATGCTGTGAAGTAATGTGCTATGGCCGCTGTGCTACATCTGTGCAAGTAGTGTCAACATGTAGTTATAGGTACTTGGATGAACTTTTGTTTAGAACATTGTAGCTTGTGTTTGGTGCTAAGGTGGTGTTGTAAAGGGAGTGCGAAGGTAAATCAATATGGTATTTGTAGAGCGCAAACTACTCACCCCTATGGATGAATAGAGCTGGGGATCAAAGCGAGAGTTCTGTGCTGCAAAGTGAGATGGTCTGGTCGCTGTGCCACAGCTGTGTGGAGAATACATTTTGGCGAGGGTGTAGGAGTTGGCATTATATGGCCCTAAAATAGGGGGCCTAAGTTATAAGTTATAGGGTGGCTCTAAGAAGAGCCCTTGTGTTCATTAGTTGGAGCTACATATAAGTATGGATACACAGCTTCCAGTTATTCAGTAAAACTCGGTTTCCCTGATCTGTGAAGTGTACTCCATCACTTCTGTATATATCTACCATATCAAAACGTATGTTGTTGTTGTTGTATATGGACCCCATTTTGTGGTCTCTGAGGTATGCAGATGCAGCTTTGTTGACTTTTTTCCGAGATTTTTCAATCTGAGGACAAAATTGTTTGGACCATTTCCACTTCTGTCTTTGGCACATATTGGAATATACAAAGACAGTTTGAAAATTAACATCAATTGTCCAAAGGTGTCCTTCATAAGCATTTCCAAATCTACCCCAGTCAATCATGAGGTCAGGGTGCTGGAGATGCAAACAGGTTTTAACCAAAGGCAACAATTGGTGCCACTTCAATCCTCTCTGTCCAAACCATCTTGCAAAATGTAAACCAAGTTGCTTTTCCACACGGGGAGCTGCAACTTAGCAGCTCCCCTTGTGGAAAAGCAATGCCGGCTCACTAAGGACGCGGGGAGCCGGCGGGACCGTGGGGGATTGGGGACCCCCCACAGTCCCCAACGAAGAGGGCCAGCCCTGGGGGATGGGGTTCCTGGGGCTACAAGTGGCCTGGGAGGGGGGCCACGCAGCCCCCTCCAGAAAATTAAAAAATAAAATAAAATATTAAAAAAACAAAGGCCGGCCCCGGGGGATAGGGTCCCCGGGGCCATAGGTGGCCTGAGGAGGGGATCAACGCAGCCCCCCTCCAACCGATTAAAAAACAAAAATAAAGGCCATGCCCTAGGGGATGGTGTCCCCGGGGCCGATTAAGGCCTCGGGAGGGGGACCACGCGGCCCCCTTCCAGATTATTATTTTTTGTTTAAATTAGGGGGCAGGCCCTGGGGGCCGGGGTCCCCAGGGTCAATAAATTAGAAAAAGAAGGGGGGCCACACAGCCCCCCTTCTTTAACCCCTTCAGCGCGGCGCGGATTCCCGCGCCACGCTGAAGGTTCGTTGCGCGGGCGGGCTCATGACAGAACGGTTCCGTCATGAGCACAGCCCAACCGACGCTCATGACGGAACTGTTCCGTCATGAGCGTCGAAGGGGTTACAAAAAAAAACGGGATCGTGCCGGAGGCCACGCCCCTCCTTGCTGCACTCTGAAAACGCGCCCCCTGGTGCGTTTGCAGATGGGGAACGAATTCCCCTTGAATACTGTGGGTCCCTGGGGGCCAACTAGCCAACCAGGAACCTCCAGTATGCACCAGGGAGCTGTGTTGCAGAGAGGTGTTCTGAGGCCACGCCCCTTTTTACACTTCTCTGCAACGCAGCTCTGTGGCGCTTAATGGAGGTAGCTTGTGGGCTAGTTGCACTCCAGGGACCCTCAGGATTCAAGGGGAGTTAATCCTCCAACTTAAAATGCGCCACAGGCGCATTTGCACAGTGGTGAAGGGAGGGGGCGGGGCCTGAGGTGACATGTGTGCAAACACGCCCTGTGGAGTGTTTTAAGTCGAGGAATTGATTCCTCTTCAACCCTGAGGGTCCCTGGGGGCCAACTAGCTCATCAGGTACCTCCAGGAAGTGCCACGGAGCTGTGTTGCTTGGTGTTGTAAAAAGGGGTGTGGCCTCTGAACACCTCTCTGCAACACAACTCCCTGGCGCATACTGGAGGTACCTGGGTGGCTAGTTGGTCCCCAGTGACCCTCAGGATTGAAGAGGAATTAATTCCTCAACTTAAAATGAGCTACATGGCGTTTTTGCACACATGTCATCTCAGTCCCCGCCCCCTTTATTCACCATTGGGCAACAAGCCCCCTGGCGAGTTGTAAGTTGGGGAGTTAATTCCCCTTCAATACTGAGGGTCCCAGAGGGCCAACTAGCCCACCAGGTATCTCCAGTATGCACCAGGGAGCTGCGTTGCAGACAGGTGCTCAGAGACCACGCCCCTTTTTACACCTCTATGCAACGCAGCTCAGTGGCGCTTACTGGAGGTACCTAGTGGGCTAGTTTGACCTTAGGGACCCTTAGGATTCAAGGAAACTTAATTTCCCAACTTAGAACGGACACAGGGCGCGTTTACACAGTGGTGAAGGGAGGGGACAGGGCCTGAGGTGACGTGTGCAAACACGCCCTGTGGCGTGTTTTAAGTTGGGAAATTAATTCCCCTTCAATCCTGAGGGCCCCTGGGGGCCAACTAGCCTACCAGGTGCTTCCAGTAAGTGACACTGTGCTGCGTTGCAGAGAGGTGGTGCAGGCAGTGTCCCTTTTCACACCTCCCTACAACGGCGCTTACTGGAGGTACCTAGTGGGCTAGTTTGACGCTAGGGACCCTCAGGATTTAAGGGAACTTAATCTCCCAACCTCAAAATGGCCACAGGGCGCGTTTACACAGTGGTGAAGAGAGGGGATGCGGCCTGAGCTGACGTGTGAAAACACACCCTGTGGCGCGTTTTAAGTTGGGGAAATAATTCCCCTTAAATCCTGAGAGCTCCAGGGGGTCAACTAGCCCACCAGGTGCTTCCAGTAAGCACCACTGCGCTGTGCTTCAGAAAGGTGGCCCAGGCCGTGCCCCTTTTTACACCTCTCTGCAACGCAGCTCTGTGGCACTTACTGGAGGTACCTAGTGGGCTAGTTTGCTAGCTGGTCCCAAGGGACACTCAGGATTCAAGGGGACTTTATCTACCAACTTAAATCGGCCACACGGCACGTTTACACAGTGGTGAAGGGAGGGGATGGGGCCTGAGGTGACGTGTTAAAACACGCCCTGTGGCGCGTTTTAAGCTGGGGAAATAATTCCCCTTCAATCCTGAGAGCCCCGGGGCCAACTAGCCCACCAGGTGCTTCCAGTAAGTGCCACTGCGCTGCGTTGCACAGAGGTGGTCCAGGCCGTGCCATTTTTTACACCTCTCTGCAATGCAGCTCTGTGGCGCTTACTGGAGGTACCTAGTGGGCCACTTGGACCCTAGGGACCCTCAGGATTCAAGGGGACTTATTCTCCCAAATTAAAATGGCCACAGGGCACGTTTACACAGTGGTGAAGGGAGGGGATGGGGCCTGAGGTGATGTGTGCAAACATGCCCTGTGGTGCATTTTAAGATGGGGAAATAATTTGCCTTCAATCCTGAGAACCCCTGGGGGCCAACTAGTCCACCATGTGCTTCCAGTTAGCGCCACTGTGCTGCATTGAAGAGAGGTGGTCCAGGCTGTGCCACTTTTTACACCTCTCTGCAACGCAGCTCTGTGGCACTAACTGGAGATACCTGGTGGGCTAGTTGGACCAAAGGGACACTCAGGATTCAAGGGGACTTTATCCCCCAAATTAAACCGGCTACAGCTCGTTTCCACATGTCAGTTTAGCCCCCCCTCCCTTCAGAAGTGTGAAAACGTGGCCTGTAGTGCATTTTAAGAGGTAGTTTTATTCCCCCTGGCCTATTAGGTACTAGGGGCTTACAGAGGAGGTCATTCTAATCACAGGGGTACCCCCCGCATAGTGTTCCCTAGTGTATGTAGGTGATTTAAATGTATTTTAAGTGTCTTTTAGCATAGCACTGGCACTAGGACTCACTCCCCATGCACTCCTCTAGTGACCCATTCAGCACCATGTACTTATACATTCACTGCGCCAAAACCCAACTACTTATAAATTCACCCAGGCACTCTCCTTGCAGTACTCTAATCATTCAGTCAGTACCCAAGTACTCATGCAGTGAGCCAGTCCTTAGCACATGGACTGCATCAAACGCATATCCACTATGCATGCAGTCCTCTAACCACCTACACACTTGTCTTTCACGCCTTCAATTCCCCAGTCAGTAGCCATACACTCCAGTAAACACCCTGTCACTCCCCTTGCACTCTTCCAGTGACCCATTCAGCACCATGTACTAATCCATTCACTTCAGCAAAACCCAACCACTTATAAATTCACCCAGGCACTCTCCTTGCAGTACTCTAATCATCCATTCAGTACCCAAGTACACATGCACTGAGCCAGGCCTTAGCACATGGACTACTTCAAACGCGTATTCACTATGCATGCAGGCCTCTAACCACCTACACACTTGCCTTTCACACCTTCAATTCCCCAGTCAGTATCCATACACTTCCAGCAAATACCCTGTCACTCTTCTTGCACTCCTCTAGTGACCCATTCAGCACCATGTACTAATCCATTCACTGTGCCAAAACCCAAACACTTATAAATTCACCCAGGCACTCTACTTGCAGTACTCTAATCATTCAGTCAGTACCCAAGTACTCATACAGTGACCCAGGCCTTAACACATGGACTGCTCCAACCCCTCTACAATATGCATGCAGTCCTCTAACCACCTACACACTTGTCTTTTACACCTTCAATTTCCCAGTCAGCATCCATACACTTCAGCAAACACCCTGTCACTCCCCTAACACTCCTCCAGTGACCCATTCAGCACCATGTACTAATCCATTCACTGCGGCAAAACCCAACCACTTATAAATTCACCCAGGCACTTTCCTTGCAGTACTCTAATCATTCAGTCAGTACCCAAGTACTCATGCACTGAACCAGGCCTTAGCACATGGGCTGCTTCAAACCCCTATCCACTATGCATGCAGTCTTCTAACTACCTACACACTTGTCTTTCACACCTTCAATTCTTCAGTCAGTATCCATACACTTCCAGCAAACACCCTGTCATTCCCCTTGCACTCCTGTAGTGACCCATTCAGCACCATGTACTAATACATTCACTGCACCAAAACCCAACCACTTATAAATTCACCCAGGCACTCTCCCTGCAGTACTCTAATCATTCAGTCAGTACCCAAGTACTCATGCAGTGAGCCAGGCCTTAGCACATGGACTGCTTCAAATGCCTATCCACTATGCATGCAGTCCTCTAACCACGTACACACTTGTATTTCCCACCTTCAATCCCCCAGTCAGTATCCATACACTTCCAGGAATCACCCTGTCCCTCCTCTTGCACTCTTCTAGTGACCCATTCAGCACCATGTACTAATCCATTCACTGCGCCAACACCCAACCACTTATAAATTTACCCAGGCACTCTCCTTGCGGTAATCTAATCATTCAGTCAGTACCCAAGTACTCATGTAGTGAGCCAGGCCTTAACATATGGACTGCTCCAACCCCTCTCAAATACGCATGCAGTCCTCTAACCACCTACACACTTGTCGTTCACACCATCAATTCCCTAGTCAGTATCCATACACTTGCAGCAAACACCCTGTCACTCCCCTTGCACTCCTCTACTGATCCATTCAGCACCATGTACTAATCCATTTACTGCGCCAAAACCCAGCCACGTATAAATTCACCCAGGCACTCTCCTTGCAGTACTCTAATCATTCAGTCAGTACCCAAGTTCTTATGCAATGAGCCAGGCCTTAGCACGTGGACTGCTTCAAACGCCTATCCACTATGCATGCAGTCCTCTAACCATCTACACACTTGTCATTCACACTTTCAATTCCCCAGTCAGTATCCATACACTTCCAGCAAACACCCTGTCACTCTCCTTGCACTCCTTTAGTGACCCATTCAGCACCATGTACTAATCCATTCACTGTGCCAAAACCAAAACACTTATAAATTCACCCAGGCACTCTCCTTGCAGTACTCTTATCATTCAGTCAGTACCTAATTAATCATCCAGTGAGCGAGGCCCTAGCACATGGACTGCTTCAAACCCCTATCCACTATGCATGCAGTCCTCTAACCACCTACACACTTGTCTTTCACACCCCATATTCCCCAGTCACTATCCATACACTTCCAGGAAACACTCTGTCACTCCTCTTGCACTCCTCTATTGACCCATTCAGCACCATGTTCTAATTCATTCGCTGCACCAAAGCCCAAACACTTATTAATTCACCCAGGCACTCTCCTTGCAGTACTATAATCATTCAGTCAGTACCCAAGTACTCA
Source organism: Triturus cristatus (assembly GCF_964204655.1). NCBI lineage: Eukaryota > Metazoa > Chordata > Amphibia > Caudata > Salamandridae > Triturus > Triturus cristatus. The sequence continues at coordinate 1,821,980,276 of NC_140590.1, read as the reverse complement.
TGCACTGAGCCAGCCTTTAGCACATGGACTGCTTCAAAGGCCTATCCACCATGCATGCAGTCCTCTAACCACCGACACACTTGTCTTTCACACCTTCAATTCCCCAGTCGGTATCTATACACTCCAGCAAACACCCTGTCACTCCCCTTGCACTCCTCTTGTGATCCATTCAGCACCATGTACTAGTCCGTTCACTGCGCCAAAACCCAACAACTTTTAAATTCACCCAGGCACTCTCCTTGCAGTACTCTAATCATTCAGTCAGTACCCAAGTACTCATGCACTGAGCCAGGCCTTAGCTCATGGGCTGCTTCAAACGCCTATCCACTATGCATGCAGTCCTGTACTACCTACACACTTGTCTTTCACACCTTCAATTCCCCAGTCAGTATCCATACACTTCCAACAAACACCCTGTCACTCCCCTTGCACTCCTCTTGTGATCCATTCAGCACCAGGTACTAATCCATTCACTGCGCCAAAACCCAACCACTTTTAAATTGACCCAGGCACTCTCCTTGCAGTACTCTAATCATTCAGTCAGTACCCAGGGACTCTTGCACTGAGCCAGGCCTTAGCACATGGACTGCTTCAAACGTCTATCCACTATGCCTGCAGTCCTGTACTACCTACACACTTGTCTTTCACACCTTCAATTTCCAAGTCAGTATACATACACTCCAGCAAACACCCTGTCACTCCCCTCGCACTCCTCCAGTAACCCATTCAGCACCATGTACTAATCCATTTACTGCGCCAAAACCCAACCACATATAAATTCACCCAGGGACTCTCCTTGCAGTACTCTAATCATTCAGTCAGTACCCAAGTACTTATGCAGTGAGCCAGGCCTTAGCACGTGGACTGCTTCAAACGCCTATCCACTATGCATGCAGTCCTCTAACCATCTACACACTTGTCATTCACACTTTCAATTCCCCAGTCCGTATCCATACATTTCCAGCAAACACCCTGTCACTCCCCTTGCACTCCTTTAGTGACCCATTCTGCACCATGTACTAATCCATTCACTGCGCCAAAACCCAAACACTTATAAATTCACCCAGGCACTCTCATTGCAGTACTCTAATCATTCAGTCAGTACCTAAGTAATCATCCAGAGAGTCGGGCCTTAGCACGTGGACTGCTTCAAACCCCTATCCACTATGCATGCAGTCTTCTAACCACCTACACACTTGTCTTTCATACCTTGAATTCTCCAGTCAGTATCCATACACTTCCAGCAGACGCCCTCTCACTTCCCTTGCACTCCTGTAGTGACCCATTCATTACCATGTTCTAATCCATTCACTGCGCCAACACCCAACCACTTATAAATTCAGCCAGGCACTCTCCTTGCAGTACTCTAATCATTCGGTCAGTAACCAAGTACTCATGCACTGAGCCATCCTTTAGCACATGAACTGCTTCAAACGCCTATCCACTATGCATGCAGTCCTCTAACCACCTACACACTTGTCTTTCACACCTTCAATTCCCCAGTCAGTATCCATACACTTCCAGGAAACACCCTGTCACTCCCCTTGCACTCCTCTGGTGACCCATTCAGTACCATGTACTAATCCATTTACTGCTCCAAAACCAAAACACGTATAAATTGAAAAGTTAATTTAAAAGTCGCTTGTATTGAAAGTGCATGTTTCAGTCTGCATGTCAGAATTTTTTAATGAAATAGAAGAGGATTTGAAAAGTATCTCAAAATGTGCCCTAATTTTTATTTTTTCCGCACTAATCATAATTTCTATGGCAAAATGAACCCCCTCATTGTGTTCCTTTTAAATTAAACTACTCACTCTACTACACACACTCTACTACAACTCACACTCTACTACAACTCACACTCTACTACAACTCACACTCTACTATTCTCTATTACTCACCCTCTACTCTCTACCTCTCTCTCTCTCTCTCTCTCTCTCTACTACTCTCTACCTCTACACCTCTACCTTTCTACCTCTCTACCTCTCTCTACACTCACACATATATATGCATAAGCATTTATATATATGTATATACACACATATATATACATATATACACATATACATACATATATACACATATATATACCGTGCGCGCGTATAGATATTGATATGCTTTTAAATGCTATTCTCTCAGGAAATACTGAACAGATTTACACCAGATCTGCAAAAGGCACTTCCTTGACCTTATGGATACCTCTCTGCCAAATTTCAAGTAATTCTTTTCAGCCGTTCGGGCTGTAGCTGCGACTAAAGGTCCTATAGAAAAATGAATGGGGAAAACACGTTTTGGGACCCCCCCTTTTTCTCATCCCCCGCTTGACGAATCACCCCGAGACTTTCAGGGTAGGAGCTGAACAGAGCACCCCATTAGTTTTGAAAATTTCGCGAGGATTCGTCAACCAGCGCCAAAGTTATTCAAAATAGAATTTTGAGATTTCCTATGGAAACTCGGTCCTAACTATAACTAACTACTGGCGACCGCTAGTAGATAATACACATATATACACATATATATATATATATATGCAACAACTCGCCTTCACTTTTCTTTTAGCAGAAACAAACGAGCGCAGACCCAGTAGTTCTTGTGCTTAATTTATTTTAGTCATTTTCCGCCATTACGCGTTTCGGGCGATCCCGCCCTTGATCACATGACAACTCATAGGCTAATGACCGCTCTATTTAAAGTGCAAGTGCAAGTGACAACAATTGATGGACATAAAAGAAACATTCCAGTATAGCGAAGATGTACTATGATCAGTGCAATACTCACATAAATGTAAACATCATAGTTTGCCATTCTTTACATATATCATAAAATTTATAGTATATATATATGTCTCAATCTCCTAATATTTGCATAAATGCAAAATAAATTCGCGTTACATTATGTCCAGAATAAATATTAAAGTGAATGTGCTAATCCAAAGAAAATTATGTTTAAAGTGAAAATGACCATATACCAAATATAAAAAATTCACAGGATGTTAGAAGGTGACCAATTCAGATCTCAAAAACGTATCAAACCCATTATGACATAGTGTCAATTTTCATCTTAGGTCGGAATAAGGTGCAAATCGCAAGAATATTTTTAAAGTGCAAAACAGCTCAGGATGACAGTTAATAAATACTTAAATTCATTATTTTAGGTAGACCCAACCAGAAATTGTACATAATTAAATAGAGGTATGTAATATACTTTCTATTACCAATTCCTAAAATCAATCCTAAAACATTATACATATACAAATAAATATATAAATATCATCCTAAAAATTTGCCTTAAAATATCTTTTCCTAAAACTTTTTCAGTGGTAAAGATCAGATTTGTACATCCTATTAAGAAGATCCAACAATAAAGAAAGGTCCTGTGCTTATGCATTATACTGTATTTAGGTTACTCAACATCTATAGATTTGTTTTTATTTATGTTTTGGAAAGCGCTTTGTTGTTACAAAAATGTATAAAGATCCTCACTGTTATTTAATCCCAAGGGGTGTTTAGAGTCCAACTGAAGGATATATGTTGTTTCTAACCTCCTCAGTTTGGATTCCCTATCTCCTCCTCTCTTTTGTGGGATAACTGTGTCAATTACAAAATACTTCAAATGTTTAGCGTCACTGTTGTGATTAAAATGTCTTGCAACTGGATAGCTCTCATCATTGTTACAGATTGCTCGTAAATGTTGAAGGATTCTTTTATGCACTGGCAATCTTGTGCTTCCTACATATCTCAAATCACAACTGCAGGTAAGCACATAAACAGCATACTCTGTCTTACATGTGAGAAAATGCCGAATATCACATGATTTGGACCCAAAGGCTGTAATATAAGTCTTAGTATTAATTGCATATTTGCATGCCTTACATGATGTGCACTTAAAGAATCCCTTTCTCGTTGTCAACCATAAGCCTTTATTTCTCATCTCCAAGTTGCTTCTGACTAAAGCCATACCCATACTGTTAGTCTTCCTGAAAGTGACTGAGGGACTATTAGATAATAGCTCTCCAATTATGGGGTCATCTTTTACAATGGGCCAGCTTTTTCTCACTATGTTCCTTATTTGCTTTTCCTGACGTGAGAATACTAAAATTAACTGAATGGGTTCCTACCCTCTCTCTTGGCCTGCTGAAATATCTTTCTGTTTCAACAAATCGTGTCTAGCCAGAGACTTAGATTTAATAATGGCAGACTCAATGATTTCTGAGCTGTCACCCCTGTTGAGGAACCTGATACGGCTTTCCCTCTGCTTTATATTGCATTCCTCCTCCTCACTGCAAATACGCCTGATACGGAGCATCTCCCCATAGGGGATGCTCTTAATCAGGTGTGGAGGGTGTGCGCTAGAGGCGTGCAGTAATGTGTTTCCTGCCGTTGGTTTCCTGAAGAGGGTGGTGGATAACCTATTGTTGATTATCTGGATTTCTACATCAAGGAATGTGACTTTTTCTTTGCTGATGTTTGAAGTAAAATTCAAATTGAGTGAATTGTCATTCAACATTAAAATGAAGGCTGTGGCGCTTTCAACATCACCGTCCCATACTATAAAAAGATCATCAATAAAGCGGAGCCAGGAGACTACTCTCTTGTTGAAAATCTGTTCATGCTGTTGCATGAGGACCAGCTCCTCCCACCATCCCATAAATAAACAGGCATAACTGGGAGAGAAGCTGGCCCCCATAGCAACTCCCTGTATCTGCTGGTACATAATACCATTAAACAGGAATAAGTTATTCTCTAGACAGAATAAGAGCATTTTAAGGAGCATTTTGTTGTGGTGAAGAAAATCAATTGGTCTATTCATCAAAAAATATTCAACAGCCCTCATACCATCATTATTTCTAATGCAAGTATATAACGCGGATACATCAAGTGCTATCATTAAATAAGAGGTTTTCCAAATAATACTCTGCACTTTCCTTAAAAAGTCGTTTGTATCGTGTACAAATGATTTTAGGCCTTTTACAAAATCTTGCAGAAAAAAGTCAATGTATCTAGCCAAATTCTCCAATAAACCATCACACGCAGCAATTATAGGACGCCCTGGGGGTTTATTCATGTCTTTGTGTAGTTTGGGTATGAAATAAATCACTGGAATAGTGGCATTCTCCTTTTTGAGGTATTTAAATTCATCCCAACTGAGTAAACCCGTACTCCTCCATGCTATGAGTTGAGTAAAAAGTGTTTCTTGTGTGTCCTTAAATATTGCCGGTGTGACTCTTTTATAGCACTCTATGTTGTTCAATTGGCTGTGTGCTTCTTCCAAATATTCTGTTAGCGGCCACAACACCAAATTACCTCCTTTGTCCAAATTGCGTATGATGATCTGATGATTTTCTCTTGATTTTTTAATGAGTTGCCAATATCTTCTCTCATGATTAGTAAATTTATTTTTATTGGCCTCATTGGTAGCAACGTTGAGTCTTTTGATTTGCACCACAATCTGTTCATTAAAAACATCTATAGAGTCTCTCGCCATCATCGGTACAAATTTAGATTTTGGTTTAAACGGTGTCCATGGTTTAATGTCCGTACCTGGGATCTTTGATGCTTGCATATTGGTTGACATTTCTGCACCTTGGGACTGGTTACTGACATTTATATCCCCTCTTTCCAAACTACACATATCATTTAATAGCTCATAGTCAGACCCCCGAAGTCCATGCATTTCAGAGGTCTGGACTGCACCTTCAGTCTGTTCTAATTTTTCCTTAGTATTACGCTGATGGTGATATTTTTGCAATTTGAGCTTGCGTATAAATTTGTAAATATCTGCACGGGTTTGAGTATAATTAAAGTTGGATTCTGGACAGTAAGAAAGACCCAATGATAAAAGTTGACGTTCTGCAGTGGAGAGATCGATACCCGCAAGGTTGTTGATAGTATTCTTGTTTTCTGAGGTGGAGGGGTCAACATTTAAATTTTCTGCTGCCTGGCCCGTTATCGGCGAGCCCTGCCTCTCCCACGCCTTCTGACGTTTTCTCCTTGCTTTCCTACGCTCCCTTCTTCGTTGGGTTGCCCTGTTTTTCCGGGTACCTGGGTGCGTGGCCTCAATGTTTCTCTCCTGCTGCGTTTTAAAATCTCTAATTCTTCCCCCAATGTTAATTTGATGTTACTTGCCTCAGATCTCGTTCCCACATTATCTGACTCGGATCCGCTCTCCATGGCTGAGCTTAGCTCAGAGGCTGAGGGGGAAGCATTGATTCCCGCTTGGTAATTTCTTCCGTCCTCTTTGTTACCCATGCGTTTTTTAGCAGTGTCAGCTCGCATGGAGTCATACCTCCTTGCGAATGTAAATATCTGCCCGTTTGCATAATCATCCTGATCACGCCTGAATTTGTATGTTTTTCGATTCTTTATTTTTTCTTCCTCTTTCTTAAGGCGCACATTCATTTCTTCCACCATTTTCTGTTTAAATTGTGGGTCACCTTGGGATTCAATTTCCTTTTCCAAGAGCTCTATCTTTTCTTGAAGCGCTCCTCTATCAATATCTGCGTATTTTACTAATATTGTGACAAGACGTCTGGATGAGTCTAGGTTGCATTCCCCCCACTCTGCCATCAAGAGGGGGTTTGGGGATTCATAACTAGGGGCAATCATTATGCGGAGGCCCCTCGGAATTCTCCCGACATCCAGATACCTTTGGAGTGACTGAGCCTCCCACCATTTTGCTTGCTCTTGTTGCTTCAATTTTTCAAGTAAACATATATATATACACATATATTACCTACTGGCGGTCGCCAGTAGGTAGTTATAGTTAGGACCACGTTTCCATAGGAAAACCTCAACATTCTATTTTGAATAACTTTGGCGCCGGTCGACGAATCCTCACGAATTTCTCAAAATAGGTGGGGCGCTACGCTCCGCTCCTACCCTGAAAGTCTCGGGGGGATCCGTCAAGCGGGGGCTGAGATAAAAGGGGGGTCCCAAAACGCGTTTTTCCCATGCATTTTTCCATAGGACCTTTAGAACGAGCTACAGCCCGAACGGCTGAACAGAATTACTCAAAATTTGGCAGAGAGGTAGTCCCTAGGTCAAGGAAGTGCCTTTTGTAGGTTTGGTGTAAATCTGTTCAGTAGATTCTGAGAAAATAGCCTTTAAATCAATATATATATCTGAGCCCGCTTACGGTACGCTTACCGTACGCTTACGGTAAGCGTACGGTGGTGTGCGCGAGCGCGATTCTGATTGGCTCTTAGATCTTAGTAAACATTCGAATCGGCCGAAACCAGGAAGCGGCGGCCGCCATTTTGTGTATTTCACTTTGAAAAAAAAGAGTGAAAACAAGGAAAGGGGGCAATGAGGAGAGTTACAGACCCCCTAACATTTGTAAGGGGGTCAAAGAAGGACAGAAAAGTACAAAAAAAACATTTATTGATTTTTAAAAAAATCACGGGGTACGCGTACGGTAAGCTTACGGTAAGCGTACGGTAAAAAAATAAAAATAAATAAAAGAAAAGCAGATTTAAGAGTTTAGATATTAGGGAGCTCTAAAAAGAGCTGTTGTGTTTATGAAGTCATTTTTTTAGTGGTACCTACAAGTAAGTACCGATGCAGAGTCTAAGGTTCAAGAGGAAGACTCTGTTCCCTTCATCATTGAAGTGCACACCATCTCCTCTATAAATGTCTTGCATGTCATAACGCAAGTTGTTGTGGTAAATGGCACCCATACCATAGTCACGGAGGAAAGCAGAAACAGATTTGTTGACGTGCTTTCTTGCTTTGTCAATCTGTGGACAGAAATGATTGGACCAGTTCCATTTTTGCCTTTGGCATATGTTGGAAAACACAAAGGCAGTTTTAGGGAAAAGTGTAAACAGTTGTGCAAAGGTGTCCTTCATAAGCATTTCCAGACCTACCCCAGTCAAAGTGCCTAGGTCATTGCCACTACAGTGCACTATTATGAGGTCAGGGTGTTGGATTTGCATGAAGGATTTCACCAATGGCATCAATTGGTGCCACTTTAACCCTCTCTGACCAATCCATTTAATGTCTACATTTGGCAAAGCAAGGTCTCTCACCATATCTGTTTTCTCTGCAAACTTTTCACTCCAGAAGACATAGCTGTGCCCTACAATCCACACTGTGAACATCTTCAAAGGAGAACTGGATGCACTCAGGAGGTGTCTTTCAGTAGAATGGCAATATGAAAAGAAAGACAGTTTGGAAATGGAGGCATACATATTTTTTTCAAAACAAAAAGAACTGATTGGCTGTTTCATACCATTCTAGAATAAAAACTAGGCTGTATGTGTAAATTAATAGAAGCATGTTTTGTATTGGTACAAAAAAATGTGTAACCAAAGAACAGTACTATGGATTTGCTGTTAGGTTTGAAAAGTCAAGCACTCTTGCTCTGTGGAATTGAAACATTGTTTGGCGAACTTCTGACCTAACTCCACACAGCAGTGTTCCATGAGCTGTTGCTATGGTAGCAGGCAGAAGTCAAGTTGGGGGAAGGGAACTAGGCAGAAGTCAAGTTGGGGGAAGGGTACTTTTGGAAAAGGGTTGGTTTTCAACCAATAGAAATGTGTGATTACATTTGAAAAAAAGGGGGAAGCACTGAGATTTGAAACTTACATGTATATGTGTGGAAAAATAGAGGGAAAGTTTGCCATTATCTGGTTCTGCTGAGAGGAGAGAGGTGAACACAACAGAGATCCTGGCTCTGATAATCTGCTGTTTGAGTGTCACATTTCTTTCACAACTAACTAATTTTAAAGGTGAGTTTAGAGTTTGAGAGGGGATGTATGTGGTAACTTAAGAAATGAATAATAGAAATGGAAATTGTTTATGTTGTAGTTGTGTTTATCATTTTCTGTTTTGGGAGAAATTTAAATGTGAGGAACATGTAAAATAATATGGAGTATGTTTTCACAATAAATTAAGGTGTACTGGAAAAAAAAGAATAGTTTAAGGGTTTGAGGTTGGACTCAGTAATGCAAATACATTCAGCATCACTAAGGCTGGTTGCCCTTGCTGGAGTGTAGGCAACCACCCAGGTTACACATGGAGGTGGTCTGAAAAAGAAGTTTGGACATGTGCATTTAAGAAAATCAAAAAAAGTGGTTTCATAATGTGTCAGTCTGTAAAAGTGATTTTCACTTGCCCCAAAAAAAAAGAGCAGTAAGTGTGCTTTCAAATTGGCAAAGAAATTTCGTTTTGGGACTAATGTGAAAACATGACTCTGTGTGCAGAGAGGAATTATAGGCAGAGATTTATTGCGTATTGCTCTGGTGATTTCACAGTTGCATTAGATGGAAAGGGGGAGCAAATTTTTGGGGGAAGAAGCAGACTCTTAGCACACACCCATGTGCTTGCCATGTATAATCATGCACAGTATTTACAAGCGAGTGGGGTTTTCAGGTTTCAGTCTGTAATGCAAATACATTCAGCATCACTAAGGCTGGTTGCCCTTGCTGTAGTGTAGCAGTCTGGACATGGGCTTTTTAAAAAATCTGAAAAGTGGTTTCATAATGTGACAGTAGTCTCTCAAGGACCTTGTAATGTGATAAATAATTTTTAGTGTTTTTTTAAAAAATAAAAAAAGTACGCGCACCGTACGCGTACGGTAAAAAAAAATAAAAAAAAGTTTTTAAAAACATATGTAAAAAAAAGATGAAAGATAAGGTTGGCTCTTAAAAGAACCGTTGTGTTCATGCAGGGACAGAGGAAAGGAAGCATGGGAAAATTATTCAAAGCGACAAATGTGCTGATCTATTTTGTTGTTCACTAGGGAAACACTGGTCTCCCTATGGCAAATTAGATCTTTACAAAATGTGCATCGAATATCAACCTTCCGAAATCGAGGGTTTATTTCCAGAGGGCCAGCAAAAGGAGATTCTCCCCCCACAGATGAAGGGCTCACCTGACCTGCAGAAGAAGGAGTCAGCCCTGCAGAAGAAGGAGTCAGCCCTGCAGATGATGGTCCAGGCTGAGCTGCTGTGGATGTACTGGCTCGTCTTTCTGAAGAGTTACCTCCAAAAAGATGACCATGTGTCCTTCTGTGTACATCCTGGAGGTGTCTCTTCATGGTGTGATTCCCAAAGGAATACTTCCTGTCAGGATTACCTCTAGAAAGTACACGCTTACACAGCCTGCAAGTAACTAAGGGTGCATTCACCTTTTGCTGGCCTTCAGGAAATGTAAAATAATCCCATACATAAGAGGGCTTTTGTTTCCTCGATCTCTGCCTCAAGACAGTGCTGCTAGTGCTAGCCTCACTCTCAGAAGAGCTCTGCTGTTCTGCCATCGTATCCCAAAGACAAACCAGCTCCTTCTCCCAAGGGATCACAAGCAGAAATGAGGGGAATGGGTGTGGTGTAGGAGAGTTCTAGAACTGAAAGTAGTTTCAACCAATCAAAAGTTGTGTTTCATGATCACATGACCTACCGTACGCTTATGGTACGCTTACGGTACGCTTACGGCAAAAAGTACGCATGCGCGTAAAAAAGACACGCGCTTGCGCACATGCGCATAACAGTCACTACCCGACATTTCCGCGTAACGTGCGCGTGTGGCGTAAGCGCGCGCGTCCCACGCGCTGTACGCGCGGCTACGCAAAGTGCGTAACTATACGCAAGCAGCGTAGATAGATTACGGACGTTGCGTAAACCGTACGCTTACCGTGAGCTTACGGTACGCGTACTAAAAATTTTTTTTTTTTTTAAAAAGTACTGCAAACAAATTTTACATGTTTATTTTAAAAAATATATTAAAAAAAACATATTAAAGAATTTTAAAAATGTAATCATAGTCTTTATAAAAGGTAAGATAATTAAATTAAAAATATGTTAGAAAAAATAGAAGAAAAAATAAAAAAATAACATTTAAAAAACCTTGCAAATTCAGTGAAAAAACCATGGGTTTCACACATGTTATAGTTAGCTGGACATTTTACTCGTAAAAAACCAATGAAATTGCCCCGTTATAGTTAGTTCAGCTAACTATAACTCGCGCGCCCGCAATGCACTGCTGATGACGTCACATATTACATCACTCATGACATGGTCAGTGACATCACTCATGACATCACTGATGACATCTCAAATGACATCACTGATGACATCACTGATGACATCATCCTTGTGATAGAGTGGCAGACCTCCTCTCACCCTAATATAACCTTTGACACACACATTCAAAAATAGAGACTAAAATTTTCTAAACAATGGACATACCAATAACAGTTACAACAACCTCTTCAGTAATTCTAAGATCCACATACACATCCACTCATTCACCAACAGTCCAATACAGTCACTCATACATGTACTCACTCATCATATGTACTCATACACCTATACATCCTGTTACACAATGCCACTCATCCATAGAGTTACTCACACACATAGTCACTCATGCTAATAAAGAATCAAACATACATTTACTTGCATATACAGTTATACACACACCACCATACTTACTTCTACGGAAACTTACACATACTTAGTCTTTTAAACAATCACTTATAGAAACACATACTTATTCATACAGGAACTCTTCCAATCTCTCACCCTTGCATATACTCACATATATACACCAATAGTCACATATACTAGTTTTAAACATATGTAGTTACTCATAAAAACACTATTGAGACAGTCATTCACTCACTAACACACCCATACACACACTCATCCACCCATGCAGTCCTGCACACATGCTCTGTTCAACACATACAAACAGTGAGTCACTCATTCATGCACCTATGCACTACGTAATACCCCCCACCGAACCATGCAGACACTCAGACTGATACTCAAAAAACCAACTAATAACCTATATAGACACCCATGTAGCTACTCACCAACCCATGCAGCCACTTATACACAAAGTGAGAGACTGATACAGATATATACATATTTAAACATTACTCACTAAAACATGTATTCACTATGATACACTTAATCAGTCAGTTAAACAATCAATTTTTCAAAAACAAATCATCCATTTAGACACTTATATACCCATTTATTCTTCCATCGACCTTGAGATATACATATATAAAACATATTTAATTTTCAGAAAAACCCACATTCACTGGATGATGTCATCAGTGATGTCATCAGTGATGTCATTTGAGATGTCATCAGTGATGTCATGAGTGATGTCACTGACCATGTCATGAGTGATGTAATATGTGACGTCATCAGCAGTGCATTGCGGGCGCGCGAGTTATAGTTAGCTGAACTAACTATAACGGGGCAATTTCATTGGTTTTTTACGAGTAAAATGTCCAGCTAACTATAACATGTATGAAACCTATGGTTTTTTCACTGAATTTCTAAGGTTTTTTAAATGCTAATTCCTAACTATAACGTGTGTGAAACCTATGGTTTTTTCACTGAATACACATATATTACCTACTGGCGGTCGCCAGTAGGTAGTTATAGTTAGGACCCTGTTTCCATAGGAAATCCGCAACATTCTATTTGGAATAACTTTGGCGCCGGTCGACGAATCCTCGCGAAATTTTCAAAATAGGTGGGGCGCTACGCTCCGCTCCTACCCTGAAAGTCTTGGGGGGATTCGTCAAGCAGGGGCCGAGAAAAAAGGGGGGTCCCAAAACGCGTTTTCCCCATGCATTTTTCCATAGGACCTTTAGACACAGCTACAGCCCGAACGGCTGAACAGAATTATTTGAAATTTGGCAGAGAGGTAGCCATAAGGTCAAGGAAGTGCCTTTTGCAGGTCTGGTGTAAATCTGTTCAGTATTTCCTGAGAAAATAGCATTTACTCTGACCTTGCACCAGCACGGACGCCACTCACCTGCCTGAATCAGAACGGCGCATTCTTCTTGACGGGGCACCCACGCTGTTTGTCTCCCCCGCTGCCCTGACGACATCGAGGGCCGCGGTGGGGGGAGACTACAGCTCCCGTGAGCCTCCACTGCCACGCCCCCTCCCAGGAGATTGCGCGCCCGGAGGCGCTTTAAAAATCGGCGGCTCCCTCGGTGGAGCGGGGGAACTCTGACCTTGCACCAGCACGGACGCCACTCACCTGCCTGAATCAGAACGGCGCATTCTTCTTGACGGGGCACCCACGCTGTTTGTCTCCCCCGCTGCCCTGACGACATCGAGGGCCGCGGTGGGGGGAGACTACAGCTCCCGTGAGCCTCCACTGCCACGCCCCCTCCCAGGAGATTGCGCGCCCGGAGGCGCTTTAAAAATCGGCGGCTCCCTCCGCGACGCGGGACGCGCGCGGGCGGCGCCGGGCTGAGCCCGGGCAGAGGGCGGGCCGTCTGTGGCCGTCAGGGGCCAAAGGAGGCCGGGCCGGGCCATATCCCTTTCGTCCAAAACATAACTTGTCCAGGAGGATGTCGTCTCCAGGACTTTGTAAACTGACTGCCAAGGAAGGGGGCTGTAACGCGGGGACATTGGACAAGTACTTTAAACCTACTAAAGATGATGTAGGTAAGGAAAAATCACTGGAGAAACGCAGGGTTGAGCGGCGGCGCTCCATTGATTCCTTGAAGAATACGCCCCTGCCAGAGATCATCCCGTATCCTATTACCCAAGAGGATGATACGCCCCCACCTAGCTTAAAATCTCTGACCCCTGAGGATTTTCCTCTTTTATTGCGGGACATTCCCACTTCCCCTGAGCTGGCCTCTGGAAAACCCCCAGATACAACCCCTTCTGGGACTTGTCCTACTTTTGTTAATCTGGTCACCCAAATCCCACCCTCGCACGCAGCCAAGAAATGCAAGCCTAAACAAAGAGTTGAGGTAGAGCTGCACAAGCCCCCACCGAGTAAACGGAGTAAAAAGTTAACAGGGGGCAGGGGGAAAATCAAACCGACGCATTTAGATTTCGGTAAAAAACTTACGCTTGTACCCCAACCTGGGAGGGATAATAAGAACGCTCCCACTGCTCTTCTCTCAAAGGTCTCTAGTTCAACTAGAGCCCCTATTCTAAGCACCCCAGTGGCTGATACATCTAACCCTCATACAGCTATAGGGAGCTTAGAATCGCTATTGCGTTCTCTTTTACAGCCCATTAGCGATAGTCTGATAAAAGTAGAGAGTAGGCTCACCTTATTGGAAACAGCTTTTACTAATTTGAACATCATAATTAGCAAGCAATCAAATAATATGGGACCCTATCCCCCCGCAGGAAACCTTACCAAAAAGGGAGGTACGAAGGGTAACAATAAAGTCTCCCCCCAGAGAGTGACTACTGCCCCTCCTCTACAACCATTAATGGCTGTTTCAGACCATGTACCGCGCTGCAACGCACCCAATAGGCCCAGAGAGACATCAAACCCCGCCTCTCAAAGTTCCAACTTGGGGATTATTGACGGCAACTTAGAAGCTGGTGGTATCTCTCTACCATCTCCGGGTCGGCTGGCCCCAAGTCCACGGAGACCAGACTTGCCACCAGAGGCTAATAGTCTAACGGTGGTTTTAGTAGGTGCCCCCCGCTTAAGACTAGGGGAGAACGAGGATTACCAATCACTAAAACATAAGGTCATTAAATGGCTGAATTGGAATCGACCCCTACCGTCCCATTTTAATAATGAGATTATTATGGTAAGAAGGGTCTCCTGGCTAGGTAAAACTAGGAAATCTATAATAGGGGACTGCATCCTGACAAGTTTTAAGGATCCGGGCACTGTGCGGCATATTTGTAAAGGAACAAACAGGTCATTGGATTCCACTATCCAGACCATGCCAGTATCCTTTTTCTTCCCCCCAACCCATATGCATCATACTCCGACATCAGATGAGTGGGTGAGGGTGGAACATAGACATAGATATAGGGATTATGCACAACGTACAAACTTTCAGGTGCAAGACAGGCCCTACTTCCATTTTAATCATTTTAATCGTTTTAATTGCCTGAATGGCTTGGATGGGGTCGATTGACTCTCTAGTGATAAACCAATGGCTGTGGATTGTGGTGCCTGCAGTTCTCTTAAGCTACCTACCTTGACTGCTGTTGTATTGGATGGGCCACTGAATAATCGGGCCGTTTTGGATAATTTATCGGCCCATAATGTTACCAATGCTCTTGGAAGTTCGATCAACACATCATTGGTGGAGAATGTCTGTAGCAGGCCCTTTGACTCACCAGCCCCTAGTGTTAGCATTACATTAGTATCTCCGACATTAGTGGGGCCTGGAATTACATTTTTCAATACTGTCCCATTTCAATCTATGGCCACACAGCCTACTACTGACAGATCGCGAGCTGCATGTGAGGACGCAACATTAACGCCACAACCTAATTACAAGCAGACCACCAGTGTCAAACACCTAGGCAGGCAAAGTGGTTACGATCTGTCCATCCTTAGCTGGAATGTTGCAGGCATCGGATCAAGACTGTCTGACCCCCAGTGGGTCCAGCTATTGGATGGCAAAGATGTCATCATGTTTCAAGAGACTTGGGCTACAGGGAATGTGTACTTAGAGGGCTATCACTGTTTTAGTGTACCCGCCTCTAAGCCCGCCCATGGTCGAGCAATGGGAGGACTCTTTATAGGGATCAGAATATTGGCTGGCGGCACTTTTAAGGACCTATCATTGGGGAACCCAAATATTCAGGTCCTCGAATATAAACGAAAGACCTTGATTTATTTAATCAATTTTTATAATAATGATTTTAATTCGACACCAAATAGGAATTATGCTGCACTTTCTAATTTATTGGTACACCTTGATGCAAATATGAATATAGGCTCAGGCGAGAAGTCAGGGATCCTTATTGGGGGTGATTTTAATGCAAAAATCTAAAGTAAATACCAAGCAGAGGACAAAAGCTGTCCCGATCTAGCAGATCGCAGAGGCATTGAGCTTGTTAAGATTTTAAACGACCACATTCTTAGTAATGTTATGGAAACAAGCCAATCCCCAGGACTGACCCACGCCCCCACGTTTAGAGGGAGAGATTCAAAATCAACGATTGATTTTATTTTTACATCCCCCCACTTAACAGACTGTGTTACTGACTCAAATGTGGTAGAGACCCTATATGGAGATCATAACCCTCTTACAGTCACCTTGTATTTGGGCCCTAGCCCAATACATGCTAAATTCAATGGCGCAAGAGATATCACGCCATCGGGTGACGGTCTCCGTCTTAAATGGAGGAGAATTGACTGTGAAGCCCTACTTGACCGCGTAAAAAATGATCACCTAGCATTGGTAAACTCTTGTCTATCAATGGATGAAGATTGTCACAGAATAGTCGCCGATTTTGGGAAATTATGCGTGGCAATTAAAAATTATTTGTTAGTCCCTATACCCCCTGAGACGAAGGACCCTAGATGGTTCGATTCGGCCTGCTCTATGGCAAATAGGGAATTACGTAGGGCACTAACCACCAAACCAAGGAACACAGCGGAGGTACAAACAGCTAGGAAATTTTACAAACAAAAAATAGCTGAAAGGAAGGCGGCACTTCTGATGGAACAGTGGGAGTCCCTGGTTGATAGCGCCAATTTAAAGAGCAGCGGGCAATTCTGGCCCGCTGTTAGGAAAATGCGCGATATGGGTAAAAATGTATCCCCTATTGGCTGTAATATAACTGGCCCTACCTGGGAAGCCCACTTCTCCAACATTTATGCTGCTCCCGCTGAAGAAATAATTACCTTGGATCTGAAACAGTTGGGAGACTTACGGTTTGATCTCCCTGAGGTGACGCTAGCCATTAGAGAGAGTCTAGGTAATAAGGCCCCTGGACCAGATGGCCTACCTATAGATTTTATAAAATACAGCACAGACCTATGGGCACCAATTTTATATAATGTTTTTAATAGTATGACACGAGCGTCCATCCCCGAGACATGGTCCCTTAGTATTATTGTTCCAATCTATAAAAAGGGCGATAGGTCAGATCCAGCAAACTACCGACCAATTTCGCTTTTGGATAATACTCTAAAAATACTTGGGCGAGTAATTTACAATAGGGTGGTAGAGTGGGCTGAAGATTCTGACCTACTGGACCCATGTCAGATGGGATTCAGGAGTGGGGTGGGCACGGTTGAACAATGCTTGAATTTAAAATTAATAATTGATAAGTATACCGTTGCCCGATCCTCTCCTATATATCTCGCTTTCATGGATCTCTCATCCGCATTTGATCTGGTAAACAGATCAAAACTGTGGTCAATGCTTCTCGGTTATGGACTGGACGAGCCCTTAGTACACTTCCTGGCACATCTCCATACCGATCTTAGGGCACAAGTCAGGATTGGGTCAGGAGGAGAAGTCTCTGGTGCTATAAAAATTGGCAGGGGGGTCAGACAGGGGTGCGTTTTAGCACCCCTGTTGTTCATCATTTATATTAATGGCATAGCAAAGGCCCTAAAACAAGTAACCAGAGATGTCCCAATTATCCAGGGGCACCCCTTGCCAGTTCTATTATACGCAGATGATGCGGTCCTTATGGGCCGCACCCCTAATGCCCTCCGTGTGCTTGTGGAAAATTTTGTACATCATATGGAGGGCTTGGACCTGCGTGTGAACTTTAAAAAATCCTTTGTTATGTCATGCGGACCTGGTAAACGGAAACTTAACACCATCCATATCGGGTCTGACAAACTTGACTCCGTAAACTCTTTTATATATCTAGGGGTGGCCTTCGCTGCGAACAACTCGTGGAGTGGGCATTCTGCCCACGCCACGAGCAAGTTCTCGAAGGCCATCAACTCAATATTGAGTCTCCCACGCCCTAAGAAATTAGGTGCAACCAGTGCTATTTTAAAAATTTTTAAATTACAGTGTGTTCCTGTTGCCACCTATGGGGCCGAAGTTTGGGCTACTGCTAAAAATCCCGGCATCCAACGAGAAGAGACACGTTTTTGTAGAAAAGTTTTGGGTGCCCCAATTTCGTCCTCTGAATTTATCTGCCATAAAGAGCTAAACCTCCCTTACGTTTGTGATTTCATTAGAAGCAGACCAGTTCTATTCTGGTTGAGAATTTGGAGGAATAATGCAGCCTCGCTAACACAAGACATAATCAAAGACTGTCTTAAATGTGATCATGGGCTTTTAATCCCATGGTTAGCGGGAGTTTCAAAATCATTAAGCGCCGTGAATAAAGGTGATCTCTTTGTAGATCCCTCCAGTATTGGATGCCAAGACAAGGTAGAGGTCAGACAAGCACTATATGCACTTTATGAGGCAGAACGGTTGGAAAGGGAAACATTGAAAGCTACGGTTATTAGATATATCGAGAATGACCTGCCCAGGCAACCTCTCCCACTTTATCTCACTCTACCTATGACTAGTTGGGAGAGGTCTCTGTTATTTCGATTAAGGGCCGGCACCATAAAATTCATGCTGGGTTTCCCTTTGGGTTACAATTTAATTATTGACCGCAACCCGTGCCCCTGTGATAGCACCAGTAAGCAGAATGAGTTACACTTTTTATTCTTTTGCAAATTTTACTTAAAATATATCAACTGGTTTTTAACACCCTATTTTAGGAAACACAGACCCCTTTCTCTTATGGAGTCTTGTCAAATGTTACTCTCCCTGGACTCTGAGGAACTGATTTTCCGTACTAGCACCTTTCTAAGACTAATAATCCGTGTACGCAATATGATGGAAAATCCCTGAAAGATTGTTGTTTTAATTCCTTATAAAATTTTTTAGAGATATTGTATTGTATATTGTAATGATGAATTGTTTTTATGTTTGTACTTTTATGAATTCAAGTAATTCGAATAAAGGTCTTTTGAATTGAATTGAATTGACATCACTGATGACATCACTGATGACATCATCCTTGTGATAGAGTGGCAGACCTCCTCTCACCCTAATATAACCTTTGATACACACATTCAAAAATAGAGACTAAAATTTTCAAAACAATGGACATACCAATACCAGTTACAACAACCTCTTCAGTAATTCTAAGATCCACATACACATCCACTCATTCACCAACAGTCCTATACAGTCACTCATACATGTACTCACTCATCATATGTACTCATACACCTATACATCCTGTTACACAATGCCACTCATCCATAGAGTTACTCACACACATAGTCACTCATGCTAATAAAGAATCAAACATACATTTACTTGCATATACAGTTATACACACACCACCATACTTACTTCTACGGAAACTTACACATACTTAGTCTTTTAAACAATCACTTATAGAAACACATACTTATTCATACAGGAACTCTTTCAATCTCTCACTCTCACATATACTCACATATATATACACCAATAGTCACATATACTAGTTTAAAACATATGTAGTTACTCATAAAGACACTATTGAGACAGTCATTCACTCACTAACACACCCATACACACACTCATCCACCCATACAGTCCTGCACACATGCTGTGTTCAACACATACAAACAGTGAGTCACTCATTCATGCACCTATGCACTACGTAATACCCCCCACCGAACCATGCAGACACTCAGACTGATACTCAAAAAACCAACTAATAACCTATATAGACACCCATGTAGCTACTCACCAACCCATGCAGCCACTTATACACAAAGTGAGAGACTGATACAGATATTTACATATTTAAACATTACTCACTAAGCCATGTATTCACTATGATACACTTAATCAGTCAGTTACACAATCAATTTTTCAAAAACAAATCCTCCATTTAGACACTTATATACCCATTTATTCTTCCATCGACCTTGAGATATACATATATAAAACATATTTAATTTTCAGAAAAACACACATTCACTGGATGATGTCATCAGTGATGTCATCAGTGATGTCATTTGAGATGTCATCAGTGATGTCATGAGTGATGTCACTGACCATGTCATGAGTGATGTAATATGTGACGTCATCAGCAGTGCATTGCGGGCGCGCGAGTTATAGTTAGCTGAACTAACTATAACGGGGGAATTTCAATGGTTTTGTACAAGTGAAAAGTCCAGCTAACTATAACACCCCTGAAACCTATGGTTTTTTCAGTGAATATATATATACACATATATACACACATATATATACACATATATACATACATACATATATACATATATACATACATACATACATATATACATACATACATTACCTACTGGCGGTCGCCAGTAGGTAGTTATAGTTAGGATCCTGTTTATATAGGAAATCTGCAACATTCTATTTGGAATAACTTTGGCGCCGGTCGACGAATCCTCGCGAAATTTTCAAAATAGGTGGGGCGCTACGCTCCGCTCCTACCCTGAAAGTCTCGGGGGGATTCGTCAAGCGGGGGCTGAGAAAAAAGGGGGGTCCCAAAACGCGTTTTTCCCATGCATTTTTCCGTAGGACCTTTAGACACAGCTACAGCCCGAACGGCTGAACAGAGTTACTTGAAATTTGGCAGAGAGGTAGTCTACAGGTCAAGGAAGTGCCTTTTGTAGGTTTGGTGTAAATCAGTTCAGTAGATCCTGAGAAAATAGCATTTAAATCAATATATATATCTGTGGCAGCTTACGGTGCGCTTACCGTGCGCTTACGGTAAGCTTACCGTACGCGTACGGTGCCGTGCGCGAGCGCGATTCTGATTGGCTGTTAGATCTTAGTAAAGATTCGAATGGGTCGAAACCAGGAAGCGGCGGCCGCCATTTTCTATCTCGCACTCTGAGGGGGGGGAGGAAAAACAAAAGCAAAAAACATGTAAAGGGCCTGTTTAGACAGCTCCTAACCACCTAGCCTTGATGATGGTGTCCCCCAAGAACCCCCAAGGCCAAAAATTCAATTTTAAGTTTTTTAGAAAAATCGCCGATTACGCTTACCGTACGCGTACGGTAAAAATAATGAAAAAAAAACAAAATTATCCACACTCTCCACGCCCCGTGTGTAAATGGTGCCCGAAGGGCACCATAGGTGCATGGCATATATTACTAATGAAAATGAAAAAGATTACCTTTCACAACGAAGCGCATAATATGTCCTCCATGTGCGCACGGTGCGCGAAGCACATCGTGCGTGCATGGCCCATCCAGCGTAACGTGGGCACGCGGTGCGCGTAGCACACCGCGTGCCCACCGTGCGTGCACGGCACTAACTGCGTAAAGTGGGCGCGCGGTGCGCGAAGCACACCGCGTGCTCACTGTGCGCGCACGGTGTGCGAAGCGCACCGTGCGCGCACGGAACGAACTGCGTTAAGTGGGCGCGCACGCCACGAATGGCGTAAAGTAACTTAGCATTTAAAAAACCGTACAAATTCACTGAAAAAACCATAGGTTTCACACACGTTATAGTTAGGAATTAGCATTTAAAAAACCTTGCAAATTCACTGAAAAAACCATAGGTTTCACACATGTTATAGTTAGGTGGACATTTTACTGATAAAAAACCAATGAAATTCCCCCGTTATAGTTAGTGCAGGCAACTATAACTCACGCGACCGCAATCCTCTGCTGATGCTAATACTGTATTTAGACACTTATTTGCCCATGTCTTCTTCCATTAAATTGTAGATATACATATTTTACAAATATTTTTTTCTCATAAAGACACATATGTCATCAGCAGAGGATTGCGGTCGCGTGAGTTATAGTTGCCTGCACTAACTATAACGGGGGAATTTCATTGGTTTTTTATCAGTAAAATGTCCAGCTAACTATAACATGTGTGAAACCTATGGTTTTTTCAGTGAATATATATATACATACATACATATACATATACATATATATATATATACATATACATATATACATATACATATTATCTACTGGCGGTCGCCAGTAGATAGTTATAGTTAGGACCGTGTTTCCATAGGAAATCCGCAACATTCTATTTGGAATAACTTTGGCGCTGATTGACGAATCCTCGCAAAATTTTCAAAATAGGTGGGGCGCTCCGCTCCGCTCGTACCCTGTAAGTCTCGGGGGGATTCGTCAAGCAGGGGCTGAGAAAAAAGGGGGTCCCAAAACGCGTTTTTCCCATGCAATTTTCCATAGGGACCTTTAGTCCACGGTACAGCCCAAACGGCTGAACAGAATTACTTTAAATTTGGCAAAGAGGTAGTCCTCAGGTCAGGGATGTGCCTTTTGCATATCTGGAGTCAATCTGTTCATTAGTTCCTGAGAAAATTGCAGTTAAAAGTACGTAGATATCTATAGCCGCGCACCGTGCGCGCACCGTGCGCGCACCCTAACGTGAGCGAGCGTAATTCTGATTGGTTGTTAGATGTCAGTAAACATTCGAATTGGTCGAAATCAGGAAGTGTCGGCCGCCATTTTGTCTCTCGCAGTCTGAGGCTGCGAAAAACAAAGGTGGCGAACGTGAACAGGGGGCAGGGTAGGGAGTTCCTGACCCCCTAGCCTTTGTCAGGGGGTCACAGGAGGACCCCGAAGGGCCAATAAAAAGATTTTAATTTTTTTTTAAAATCGCGGAGTGCGCGCACTGTGCGCGCATGGTACGAACTGCGTAAAGTGGGCGCGCGGTGCGTGAAGCACACCGCGTGCCCACTGCACGCGCACAGTGTGCGCACGGTGAAAAACCCTAAAAAAATATATTAATAAATACATAACTTAGCATTTTAAAAAACGTACAAATTCACTTAAAAAACCATAGGTTTCACACACGTTATAGTTAGGAATTAGCATTTAAAAAACCTTGCAAATTTACTTAAAAAACCATAGGTTTCACACAGGTTATAGTTCGGTGGACATTTCCCTTGTAAAAAACCATTGAAATTCCCCCGTTATAGTTAGTTCAGATAACTATAACTTGCGTGACCGCCACTCTATCACAAGGATGATGTCATCAGTGATGTCATGAGTGATGCCACTGACCATGTCATGAGTGATGTAATATGTGACGTCATGAGCAGTGGAGTGGCGGTCACGCGAGTTATAGTTATCTGAACTAACTATAACGGGGGAATTTCATTGATTTTTACAAGGGAAATGTCCACCTAAGCATGACAGGAGGGAGGAGATTGATTCAGATAACAGAGGATAGGGAGGAGGTAGATGGGGCAGAAAGCTAACTGTTCAGAGAAGGCGGGAAGGCCAGTGGCAGAACAACAGCCACACAGGGCTGTAATAAGGAACCAGGGACTTGGACTTGGACAATGGATGGCTAGGAGGAGGGAAGGCAGGAGCAGCAAGCTTGGGTGGGGGCAGCACAATTCCAGGCCCTCCTGCCAACCCCCCACCATCCATTGTGATATGCATCTTACTTAACGTTAAAAAAAACCTAGAAATTTGCTTAAAAAAACAAAGATTACAGGGACGGTATAGTTAGACTCAGATTTCACTCATACACAACCAGTGAAATTCAGCAGTTACAGTTACCTGAGCTAACTATAAATTACTCCCCTGCAATGTACAGCTAATGACCTCAGACATTACATCCTTCATGACATGGTCAGTTACATCACTCATGACATCTCAAATGAGCTGTGAATGGAATGGAACTATAATCGCTAGAACTTTATTTAGGGATAGTGTGTGTATATTAACACCCCTTTTTTTCTTTTCTTTCATGTAAGAACCATTATAATACGCAACGTGCCCAGATTAATATGGCCGATAGCCTTTCACTTTAAAGTAATGTGTAGTCCATTGTTTATGTTGATGTTTGCAATCCTAAGTATGTTTATTATGAATAAGTCACGTTGACGAACATACAGGTATGGCGCTCACGGGCAAGATATACTGAAATGAGATTGTGTGCATATTAACACTTGTTTTATTTTCTTTATTGTATCAATTCCTGAATGTTCACATCGTGACCAGGCCAATATGGGCGCCAGCTTTTTGGATTAAAGTAATATGTAGTCCTTTGTTAATGTTGGCAATTTTAGGCATTTGTACTTTAAATAAGGATGCTACAATGACGTCTTGTATCGTTATCAAGGTTCGGACGAGCCGAAACGCGTGGATCACGTCCTTTGCAGATTAAATACTTCCAAGCTACAACCTGAGTGCTGATTCCTTCCTTGTAAGAGTGAGAGGAGATTAAATACATATATACAAAATTCACTGAAAAAACCACAAGTTTCAGGGACATTATATTTAGAAATTAGCATTTAAAAAACCTCAGAAATTCACAGAAAAAAACACAGGTTTCATGGACGTCATAGTTAGATGGACATTTCACTCGTACAAAGCAAGAGAAATTCGGCCGTTATAGTTAGTTGTGCTAACTATAACTCGCGCCCCCGCAATGCACTGCTGATGACATCACATATTACATCACTCATGACATGGTCAGTGACATCACTGATGACATCACTGATGACATCTCAAATGACATCACTCATGAAATAATCCACGTGATCATCTGATGCACCTCCTCACACCCTAACATACAGACTTCCATTCTCAAAAATCATTGACACACCAATACTAGTACAGCTACAATATTCTGTGCACTATGCATGCAGACCTCTAACCAGTTAAATACTATTGATACGCTCTTCTAAATACCCAGTTAGTACGTATGCAGTCTAGGAATCCTTCTGTCTGTCTCATGCACTTCTCTATTCACCCATCCAGCACTATCTACGTATCCTATCACTCCACCAATACCTAAGCACTTATAAATTCATTATACACTCGGTTTGTAATACTGTAATTATTCTAGTTACTAGTCATGAACTTATGGAATGGCCTAGCTACTAACACAAGTACAGCTATAATATGTTGTACACTATCCAAGCAGACCTCTAACTCGATACATACTATTGATACACTCTTCTAAATACCCAGTTAGTACTCTTGCAGTGTAGAAATCGTCCAGTCTGTCCAATGTACTTCTTTAATCACTTATCTACCACTATCTACTTATCCTATCACTCCACCAATACGAAAGATCTTATAAATTAAGTCTTCACTCTGTTTGCAGAACTGTCATCATTCCAGTTACTAGTGGTACTCTTATAAAATGACATAGGCACCAACACAAGTACACATAAAATATTCTGTGCATAATCCCTACAAATCTATAAGCAGATACATACTATTGGTCCACTCCATTAAATACTGAAGTAGTACCCATGCAGCATAGGATACCTCCTGTCAGTCTCATGCAATTCTTCAATCACCGACCCAGCATTATGTTCTTATTGTATCAGTCTGCCATTACCTAGGCATTTATGGGGCAGATTTCCAAGCACCCTGCACCACCAGTACGTCACTCTATGTAACGCAGTCATGGCGCCAGGCACTCCTTCATATTTACAAGGAGAGGAAAAGACACCTTGCATGGTTTTTCCTCTCCTTGCTAAATACAACCCCTTCATACATAGAACTTTGCGTTGAAGGGGCGTTCCATAGCTGTTGCTGTGGGTGTTCCTACACAACACCCATAGAACAAGACACATCTGCAGATTTATGAGAAATTGTAAATCTGGAGATGTGTTTTACTGTTAATGCTGTGCCATCCTAGAGTTGGTGTAGCAAGGCGCAACGAGGAGAATTGTTTTCATTTCTCTTAATTTTTTCCTCTTTTAATGCATGCTGCATCAGCATACATTGAAAGAGGAAAATGCCTTTACTGATTGTTTTTTGTGCAGGAAGGTGTCCCTTCCTGCACAAAAACAATCTCCGCACAACACAGACATCCTTGCACCATGGTGCAAGGGTGCCAGTATCACCGCATGGCTGCAGTTTGTGCAGCAGTACAGAGGGAAGCACAGAGCTGCAACATATTCATGTATACATGTCACATCCCTGTGCTTCAGAAGTGCCACAGTGCAGTGCAGCTAAAGAGCTTGCAGTATCACGCTGCAGTACTTCCTCATAAATCTTCACCTATAAATTCACCATACACTACTAATGCATTCTTTCAGTCAATCATGCTGAATACATATATTAAATCAAACTTTCACACATTACCTTGCAATTATAGTTCTTTCTTTAACCAGATAAGGTAGTTCTGATAAGAACTTTTTTTTTCTTCTTTTTTCTTTTGTATTTTTTTTTTTAACAATTTTGTATTTTTTTGGGTATTTTTTCAAATAATAAGCAAAAAAAAGAATGAATAAAACAGGAAACTTTTGGAATTACTTATCATTCCAAAAACAACAACAACAAAAAAATTAACAACAATGGTTGCGTTGGGCATCACAAACTGCATCCACCGACTGCTCACCGAAGCATATAAGTTTCTTACACTTCACGCAGTGTTGCTCGAGAAAGGCGAATTCTGGCCTAATGTCCATTGCAGGTGTTCCTGACAATGCTCCAGACGTACTTGCCACAGCAGGTGAGGGGTTCAAAGCAGCTCGCCTCATTTCCTCCCGAGCAAGATTGAGAGGATGTGTGGTCCGGAGATGCTTGTACATAGAAGAAGTGCCACAGAATATTTTTTTCACTGCCTCTTGACAGGACTCAGTCACAAATTTTACAAGTCACCTTTCTCGCATTTACTTTCTTCCCTCCAGGTTGAAAAGTGAAGAATTTCCACATGACAGATTCCGGCGTCTGTGGACGTGGTGCCTCCTGCAGGAATTCTTCTTCAGAAGATACTTCCTCCTGCTGCTGCTGTCCAGATGCGATTTTGTTTGATATTTTTTGAAAAACACCAAAAAAAAACAAGCAAAAAGGGTTCTTGTAGGAAAAGAGATGTCTCTCTAAAGATGCTCCAACAAGAATGATTAAAATGGGTTGGGTCCTTCATTAGTTACAGTGGGAAATGTTATGAACCAATGACATCTTTTTTTTTAGGTCAGATGGGATCCGCACACTCTGCGCTCACGAAGCACGCACCTGACGCGACTTCGCGAAAATATATTTAAAAATAATATAAGTTTATTATAAGTACAAATATATTATTTTTATGACTATCTTAGATAATCTCTTGCCCTAAAATGTATATTAAAGACACATACATATCATTTTAGAACATTATTTTTTTTTGTGGTAGTCACGCCCCCAGCATGCCCCAGCATGTATATGTCGTCACGTGGGACCTGCCACTACGCAAGCATTGCGTACCATAATGCGCATGCGTTGCGAATGCGCGGGAGTAGGAGTCGCGGACTGGTGGCATACCAATCGCGCACATCGCGTAATATAAAATGTATATGATGTAACTGAAAAACACGTAGCCGTCGCACACCGTACGCAAATACTTCACGACTTTTCTAAAATGACGACTAGAATCCACGCACCCACCGTTATGTGTACGCTTTGGGTGCGCAACTCCGAAAAAAAATATTTCAGTTCGAATGTTTTTATTTTTTTTTGCAATTTTCAGAAAAATATATAATGTTATTTGATGAATAAAATATTTATAAATAACCAGTTAAAAAAGTGTAGAAAATCAGTACAAAAAATAGGTATAACTATTATTACACTTAAAAATTAGCATTTAAAAAACCTTTGAAATTCACTGAAGAAACCATAGGTTTCAGAGACGTTATAGTTATAAACTAGCATTTAAAAAACCTTAGAAATTCACAGAAAAAAACATAGGTTTCAGGGGTGTTACAGTTAGCTGGACATTTCACTCATACAAAACCATAGAAATTCCTCCGTTATAGTTAGTTCTGCTAACTATAACTCGCGCACCTCCAATGCACTGCTGATGATGTCACATATTGCATCATTCATGACATGGTCAGTGACATCACTGATGACATCTCAAATGACATCACTGATGACATCACTGATGACGTCATCCACATGACAATCTGATACACCTCATCATACACTAGTATAACCTTTCATCACTCACTGTAAAATACAGAGTACCATATTTGAAACCATTGACACACCAATACCAGTTACTACATACCCACTCACTGATTCCTAGGTCTACACACACAACTACCCATTCAACAACAGAAACACTTATACATGCAGTCACTAATTAATAGAACACTATCAAATATACTTATACACATAAATAGACATTGACACATCAGCAGTCGTCTTAGCCGGTTATGCAGTCATCCTAATCACTCATAAAAAAAATAATCACACTTACATTTACTCATTTACACAATTATACACACAACACCTCATTTATTCAAAAACATAGTAACTCATCGTTAATATGTTAAATAATCACCATTACAATGATACACTCATTCATATAGTTACTCTCACAATCACTGACTCTTACAAATACTTATTTATATACACCAACTCTCACATACAATGTGTTTTATTTTTTTACTTTGTTGGAGATGTACAACTAAAACCTATATTCGCTCACCAACACACAAATAAATATATTCAGTCACCCAAACAACTGTTTCCACATGCACTCTTAAACCTATACACCTAGTCAATCAACCATTCACATATCAATGCATAGAGTTACTCACACCCCATCCAACCACACACAAACTAAGTGTCCCATACAAATACTCACCCAACTAATCAATAACTAATATACACACTCATGTAGTTAGTGACCAACTGATGCAGCATGTTATACAACAACATAGACAGTGATGCACACATTCAAATAGTTTAGTTACTCATCCATGTATTAAGTGAGAAACTTTTAATTACTCACTTAAACAGACAGTCAGACAGCTACTAAATCCTTCATCCAGACCGTTATTTATCCACTCAATCTTCACTACAGATTGGTATATATATATATAATACATATTTAAATTTCAAACTAAACCACATTCACTGGTTGATGTCATTAGTGATGTCATGAATGATGTCATATGTGACATTATCAGCAGTGCATTGCGGGTGCGTGAGTTATAGTTAGCAGAATTAACTATAACGGAGGAATTTCTGTGAATATATATATATATAAATAACCAAAAGTCCAACAATGTGTGTGCTCTCAGGAAAAATCAGAATCCTTTACCTGAAAATCTTGGCAAAACGCTTTGCCAAGAAATTCAGGTCGTGAATTCTGATTTTTCCTGAGAGCACACACATTGTTAGACTTTTGGTTATGTTAATTGCCAGTACGCTCTGCCAGTGAGTGTGCCACTTCTCAAGGGTCCCAGTGTTTCCGGAAGGAGCTTATTTGGAGGAATTACCTACTGGCGGTCGCCAGTAGGTAGTTATAGTTAGGACCACGTTTCCATAGGAAATCCGCAACATTCTATTTTGAATAACTTTGGCGCCGGTCGACGAATCCTCGCAAATTTTTCAAAATAGGTGGGGCGCTACGCTCCGCTCCTACCCTGAAAGTCTCGGGGGGATTCGTCAAGCGGGGGCTGAGATAAAAGGGGGGTCCCAAAACGCGTTTTTCCCATGCATTTTTCCATAGGACCTTTAGACAGGGCTACAGCCCGAACGGCTGAACAGAATTACTAGAAATTTGGCAGAGAGGTAGTCCTCAGGTCAAGGAAGTGCCTTTTGTAGGTTTGGTGTAAATCTGTTCAGTAGATTCTGAGAAAATAGCCTTTAAATCAATATATATATCTGAGCCAGCTTACGGTGCGCTTACGGTACGCTTACCGTACGCGTACGGTGGCGTGCGCGAGCGCGATTATGATTGGCTCTTAGATCTTAGTAAACATTCGAATCGGCCGAAACCAGGAAGCGGCGGCCGCCATTTTCTCTCTCGCACTGAGAGAGATGATTAACAAACAAAGCACAAAAACATTTAAAGGGGCTGTTTTGACAGCTCCCACACACATAGCCATGTACAGGGAGTCCCCAAAGATCCCCCAAGGCCA
Source organism: Triturus cristatus (assembly GCF_964204655.1). Lineage (NCBI taxonomy): Eukaryota > Metazoa > Chordata > Amphibia > Caudata > Salamandridae > Triturus > Triturus cristatus. Next base: position 1,821,950,704 of record NC_140590.1, on the reverse strand, counting down.
AAAACTGAATTTTTATTTTTTCGCTAATTTCGCCGATTACGCTTACCGTACGCGTACGGTAAAAAAATATAAAACAAAATAAAATATCCACACTAACCCCACCCCGTGTGCAATTGGTGACCTAAGGTCACCAATTGTGCATGGCTTATCACCAATGTAAAAAACGAAAAGATAAAAAAAAAAATATATATAAAAAAAAAAAATTATCTACACTCTCTCCACCCCGTTTACAAATGTTACCCGAAGGGCACCATTTGAGCATGGCTTATAACTACTGCGAAAAATTAAAATATTACCTTTAAAAACGAAGTGCATCATATGTCCTCCATGTGCGCACGGTGCGCGAAGCGCATCGTGCGTACATGGCCCATCTAGCGTAACGTGGGCACGCGGTGCACGTAGCGCACCGCGTGGCCACCGTGCGTGCACGGCACTAACTGCGTAAAGTAGGCGCGCGGTGCGCGAAGCGCACCGCGTGCTCACTGTGCGCGCACGGTGCGCAAAGCGCACCGTGCGCGCACGGAACAAACTGCGTTAAGTGGGCGCGCACGCCACGAATGGCGTTAAGTAACTTAGCATTTAAAAAACCGTACAAATTCACTGAAAAAACCATAGGTTTCACACACGTTATAGTTAGGAATTAGCATTTAAAAAACCTTGCAAATTCACTGAAAAAACCATAGGTTTCACACATGTTATAGTTAGCGGAAATTTTACTGATAAAAAACCAATGAAATTCCCCCGTTATAGTTAGTGCAGGCAACTATAACTCACGCGACCGCAATCTTCTGCTGATGACATATGTGTCTTTATGAAAAGAAAATATTTGTAATATATGTATAGCTAAAAATGTATGGAAGAAGACATGGGTAAATAAGTGTCTAAATACAGTATTAGCATCAGCAGAGGATTGCAGTCGCGTGAGTTATAGTTGCCTGCACTAACTATAACGGGGGAATTTCATTGGTTTTTTATCAGTAAAATTTCCGCTAACTATAACATGTGTGAAACCTATGGTTTTTTCAGTGAATATATATATATATATATACATATATATATATTCACTGAAAAAAAACATAGGTTTCAGGGACGTTATAGTTAGGGACTAGCATTTAAAAAACCTTAGACATTCACTGAAAAACCATAGGTTTCATGAACGTTATAGTTAGTTGGACATTTGACTCATGTAAAACCAGGGAAATTCACCTGTTATAGTTAGTTGAGCTAACTATAACTCGTGGGCCCGCAATGCACTGGTGATGACGTTACATATTACATCACTAATGACAAGGTCAGTGACATCACTGATGACATCACTGATGACATCTCAAATGACATCACTGATGACATCATCCAGTGCATGTGTGTTTCTGTAAAGTTTAAATATTTTTCATATATAACTATGCCAAGGTGTATTGAAGAAAGAGTGAATTTACAAGTCCCTGAATGTATTATTTAGTAGGTGTGTGACTGACAGTATAAGTGAGTGATTGAAAATGTGTTACTGAATGTAAGGGTTAGTGACTAAACTGTGTGAAAGTCTGTATTAGTGTCTCAGGTGGTGCATAAGCGGCTGCATGGGTTGGTGAGTAGCTACATGAGTGTCTATATGGGTTATTGATTTGTTGTCTGAGTATCTGTATGAGTGCCTGAGTGCCTGAGTGTCTGTGTGGGTGGGTGTGTGACTCTGTGCATACATGTCTGACTGGGTGATTCACTGGTTGTATGGATTCAAAAGTACATATGGGACGGGCTGTATCAGTGAGTTAGTGTGTGTATGGGTATTTTGGTGAGTGACTGAATGTCTCACTGGTATATGTGTGAGTAACTACATTTGTTTTAAGGCAGTATATTTGAGTGTTGGAGTATAAAAATGACTATACGTGAGAATAAGTTATTTGAAGAGTGGGTGTATAAATAAGTGTCTGCTTCTATCAGTGATTGTAGAAGACAGTAAGTATGTGTTAGTATCTGCATAAATAAGTGATGTGGTGTGTGTATAAATAACGCAGTTGGTGTATAACTGCATACATGAGTAAATGGGTATGTGATTGATTCTTTCCATGGCTGACTAGGTGTGTGATTAACTCTATGGATGAGTGGCGGACTGTGACTGTATGTATAGGTGTATGAGTGTATATTATAGTACTGTATTGATGAGTAACTGCATGTATAAGTAAGTGGATGTGAGTGAGACCTAGGAAATAGTGGGTGGTATGTATTTTCTGGCATTGTTGTGTGTATGGTTTCAAATATAGTAGTCTGTCTTTTAGAGAGCGTGTATCTAAGTTTATATTAGGCCATCAGTATGTGCATCAGATTATCAGGTGGATGATGTCATCAGTGATGTCATTTGAGATGTCATCAGTGATGTCATCAGTGATGTCACTGACCATGTCATGAGTGATGTAATATGTGATGTCATCACCAGTGCATTGTGGGCGGGTGAGTTATAGTTAGCTCAACTAACTATAACAGGCGAATTTCTCTGGTTTTATATGAGTCAAATGTCCAACTAACTATAATGTCCCTGAAACCTATGGTTTTTTCAGTGAATTTCTAAGGTTTTTAAATGCTAATTCCTAACTATAACGTCACTGAATCCTATGGTTTTTTCTGTGAATTTCTAAGGATTTTTAAATGCTTTATTCCTAACTATAACATCTGTAAAACCTATGGTTTTTTCAGTGAATTTCAAAGATTTTTTAAATGTTAATTTCATATTTTAATATTTATAAAACCTATAATTAGTTCTATTTTGTTGTTGTAATATTTCAGAACTCTATTATCCTTTTTTTTTTAAATTAGAAAAATATATAATGTTTTATATCTTCCCCAAAAAGTTTGCATATCTTTTTTTTATTTTTTTGAGAAAACTGAAGTCTCGCACTGGTATTGTACCAAGCTCCATCAGCACGCGAATCCTATCCACCATATTCCTAAACTCCTAAAGGATGTGCATTTCGTATCTAACGGGTTCATGGCACCGCGTCCCGTGTAACATCATATACGTATGAGGTCGCGCCAGCTGCTACTTTGGTATGCGACGAGTACGCAGTACCAAGACGCATGTTACGTCATGTACTATGGGATCATGCGCGCTGCACATTGCGTATGTGACAAGTGCACGCTCAAGTGCACGCTGCCAGGCCCTGTATTATATCATAGACCTATGGGGTCGCGCCGGGTACGCCGTTCCCTCTTTTTTTTTACATGTCAAAACTAAATCTAAATAAGTTGAAAGTGTATATGAGAAGAAGCGATAATCTAAAACATTTTAAACATTTATATATTTCTAACTGTAATAAACTTTTATTATAGTAAATATATTTTCTCCAAATTGCGTCGAGTGCGGCATCCTTGCGCGCTCGCTGCACGATTGCCATGTGATCTTAAAAGAAAGCATTTGAATGGTTCATAACATTTCCCATTGCAACAGTTGGAGGACCCCACCCATTTTAGTTATTCTCTCTACACCGTTTGACGAGAGACACCTCTTCTGCCTACAGAGCATTTTTGAAAACTTTTTTGCTGTGTACACATATCTTATAGTACACACAACATGCAATGATAATCTTGATCAATAATCATGCTCTGTACAGTAGCCTTCCACGTGTGATAGCCATGCATCTGAAACGTTACATCAAAAACACAAATGTGTGTTACACGATGCCCCTAATGTGTCTGTGCGCGCATTATTGTGCTGCCTTTGTGCCTTGGTATTGGTGGCTCGAAGGGGTATCATCAGCCACAGGCAGAGTGCACATCCTAGATCACATGTGAGAAACAGTAAAGAGTAATGTGTAGATTTGTGTTGCAGTTTGCTCTGTTGTCTGGTTTACCAGTATAGTACTGTGTCATATGTTAGACTTTCAGATTCACGTTTGACATGCATTGCTTGACTGTAATGAGCGTTATCACTGTGTAAGACATAGCCTCACTGCTGATCCTCCCTCCATCGGAGCACATTGACGTGTGAGCTGCGCGATAACAACATGGTCAATAATACTGCACACCATTGACATGCGTATCTGCGCATATCCACAAGATTGACAACGACATGTGATATCACCATTTAATGTTTTCGGACAGCATCTCATTAGCGATAGTTGCCTCCCTCCCGGTACATGCTACATTAATGTAAATGGCGGATTGTGTGACATCAAAACTGCAACAGGGACACATGAATAAGTACACTTCCTGCCCAGACAGGAACTGAAAAACGCCCAGATCCCAAGAATAATTACTCACACCCCTACACTGACCTGGCATACGCAAGCCCAGCCGACTTTGCGTACGTATAAATAGAATAATGACGACGCAACATGTCCCAGTTCTTCCCCACTGCTTCAGGTGATATGGCCGCATCCACCTCGCATATCACAATATGCAACAAAAAAAAAAGGATCCATGAAGTGGACATCATCCCGGCAATCCAAACAACAACTAAATTGTGAGCCCTACTGCCTGTGGTGTTAAGACAAACAACAATGACGGCAGGTGAGCAGTGAGGCCTGGGTGCACAAGGGGTGCAATTGAGCGCACTGCGGCGGGAGGGGTCGGGTGCATCACCCTGGGTGCGCAGGTGCAAACAAGCGATGTTCCCGCGAGTAATGATGTGATCTCTGACCTCATTCAGTCACATCTCTGTTTCATTTTAAGGACCTTGTTGTACATCCATAATTGTATGCCACCAGTTTATGTATAAAGTTATCGCAATCGCATAGTTGCCTTTCACCCAACCTCCTTACACCTGCTAGTCCTATTGTTATGTAATTTCAAATGCTCATATGGTATTTATGTGATGTTACGGAATTCTCTCCATTCCGACTTACAGCTGCTCTCTTGATAGCCACGCTTTTTGCTCGCTGCTTGTGTGCCTTTGATATATAATAAATACTTTAACTTCAAATACGTCAAAGTTTCTATACGGCCTATTTCATTCGCCGTTACTTCAGACCTGCTGGACCGTACTGTAGGCCTGAGCCTGCGGGCAGCACTGCACTACAGACACATTGCATTTGCTTTTGGGGCACTAAAGTGAGCTGTTTACTAAAGGTACATCCACACAGGCTTGCGCCACTGCATTACACACGCACATTATGCTTCTACCTTGCGCTCTGTTCCTTTATATGTGAACGTTGGCATAACATATTATTATTTAACCTTGTGTATTCTCGTGCACTCCAACTCCGCTTTGAACCACGGTTACCACTAACAGTTCGTAGATCGTACTTCAAGAAGGAAGCATGCACTCAACTGGTGTTCTCTATTAACCTTGAAACAAACCTTCATTTACCTCAAGACGTTTCCAACATTATATTATTTCTCGCTTTGCAGACACTGGGTTAGTGGCCCCAAAATGGGCAGAGTGGGTGCTCACCCCGTAATGATGCCCTAGGCATACTGATGCCTTCCATCGTGGTATCAAGACACCGTCCCCAACAGGAGACCTGCTGTGCCACCCTCAGAGAGGCACCCCGGAGTTGGAGCTTGCACCAGCACGTCGTTGAACACACCGGTTGTGGCAGGTGAGCAGTAAAGCCTCGGTGCCCAGGAGCTGCAATTGAGCACAGTGCAGGGGAAAGGGTTGGGGTGCAGCAGCCTGGGTGCACAGGTGCAGACAAGCTCACCTCATTCATATCTCTGTTTCATTTTAAGGACTTGCTGGACTGCACTGTTTTTCGCAGACCCCAGCATCCCAGACACAAGGGAGGTAAACAGTGAGGGCTGGGTGCATTAGGCTGACGCTCTGTCTCCTCCTCCCTCTGTCCTTTTGACTCTCCCTCCCCTTCTCCCTTCCACCCACTCACTCTCTGTCCCATTCTCACTTCCTTCCTTTCATTCTGACTACCTTTCTTTTTAGGTCTCTCCCACACAGTGCGCATGCAGTGCATAGTAGACCTTCAGTCGTCGTGTAGCTATTTTTACAAAGCACATATTCGTGCTTCTGGTGGCATACGGCTTGCGTAAGTCCGCAGCCATGCGCCACAAGCATGAGTATGTGCTTTGAAAAACAGCAGAATGCGCAATCATGCAGCCGCTCATCACCAGCGAACTCACTCAAGCGTCTCTAAACACCACCCGCGTGCTTTATTTTATTTTATTTTAGCACGTGCTGTATGTTTTTTAACGTTTTTAGAGCGCCTAAGTGGCACCTTATGAGAACTTCAGGGCGCGTCCTGGTATTGCCTCTTTTCTGATGGCAGCTCATGAGCGCGGCTTAAGCCTGCCTCTGGTCTCATGCGGTGAGCAAATTCTGGAACCTCATACTGTGAGCAGGAGCCAGTGTCACTGGGCAGGGTGCCTTGGGTCAAATGGTAAGCAGCCTTTAGTCTTGTGTAGAGGGCGCTTACTTGAAACATACAGTGTGCAGCGCTTTAAGTGGACTGGGTCCCTCCTGGTCGTAAACCTGCCACCAATTAACAACCATTTGCAATGCAATAGGTCTTGCATTTACGCGAGTTTGAGCTATTGACAATGCATATAACAATGCCTTTTAATTTTGTTTTCGTTTTTAAAACATCAATAAAAGGCATTGTCATTTACAATGCCAATAGCTTACACTTGTGTTAATGCAAGACCTATAGCATTGCAAATTCTTCCTCTCTTGGACATGGCACCCATACTTATGTTTCATTTTTCTCGTGCAGGTTTCGTACGCTGCTTCCGGAGGAGTCCCATCCACTTCTTTAATGTTTTACTGTTGTTCCAATAAAGGTACATTTCCATTTATTTGTGTTGTGTTAATAAAAGTTATTTTTTTGTGAGATTAAGGTCCCCAGTGCTGCAGAGACCCCGCAATATAATAATAGGATTGGCCCCGTAACATTACCCACCAGTGGGCTCCTTTGAATGAACGGGTGAGACCCACTTCATTTTTTTCTCTCCATTTTTACCATCCGGATCCGCTTTATTGAAACGATACACAGTTTTCCTCCTCTCGCTTCAATGAGGCAAACAAGAATTTACTATCACAGGGTGGAAACAATGCCCCCGCCCTGTAATAGCAAACATAAATGTCCCGCGGACACACACTTCTCAGGCACACACATTGTATCACCTGTGCCTGAGAAGTGATGCTCCATATGATCTCACGGTTTAGGCTCTAGGTTTCATACCCGAGTGTAGCAGCATCTCATCTCAGCACCATGTCACTCTGAGTAACACCGCACTTTCAGTCCGGTAGGAGTGACTACTTCGCTTCCCACTCCCCCACAGAGGTTACAGTGCTCCTATCCTCCTGTTTCCTACTCTTTTTGCCCTTTTCCCCCTTACTCGCTTTGATGTAATCACAAAATGGCGGCCAACACTTCCTAATTCAAACCGCTCGCTGCCAATAAGCAGCAAGCTCGTGCTCGTAACGCCTCAGCCAATTAGATGAAAGAATTCCCAAATATCGATATCTGTAAATGTTGATATTTCTCAAAAAACTACTGAACGGATTTACATCAAATAAACAAAAGTGTGCTTTTTAGACCAAGACCCTTCTCCCTGCCAAATTTGGAGTAATTCCGTTCAGCCGTTCGGCCTGTAGCCTTGTCTAAAGTTTCCTATGGAAATTAACATGGAGAAAACACGTTTGGGACCCCCCTTTTTTCTTGGCCCCCCCTTTGACGAATCACCCCCAAACTTCCCACAGAGGAGTTGATATGAACAAAGAATTAGTGTGGAATATTTCATGAAGATTCATCAAACGACGCCAAAGTAATAAGCAAAACATAAATGCTCTTCCTATGGAAACTTGGTCCTAACTATAACTACCTACTGGCGACCGCCAGTAGGTGATATATATATATATATATTCACTGAAAAAACCATAGGTTTCACACATGTTATAGTTAGCTGTACATTTCACTCGGAAAAAACCAATGAAATTCCCGCGTTATAGTTAGTGCAGGCAACTATAACTCACGCGACCGCAATCCTCTGCTGATGCTAATACTGTATTTCGACACTTATTTGCCCATGTCTTCTTCCATTAAATTTTAGCTATACATATATTACAAATATTTTTTTTTCATAAAGACACATATGTCATCAGCAGAAGATTGCGGTCGCGTGAGTTATAGTTGTACGGTTTTTTAAATGCTAAGTTACTTTACGCCATTCGTGGCGTGCGCGCCCAGTTAACGCAGTTCACTCCGTGCGCGGGATGGGCCATGTACGCACGATGCACTTCGCGCACCGTGCGCACATGGGGGACATATTATGCGCATCTTTGTGAAATGTATTCTTTGTTAAATTCATATCTGTCAGATGCCATGCACAAATGGTGCCCTTCGGGCACAATTTGCACACGGGGTGGGGAGAATGTGGATAATTTTTTTTTTTATAAATTTTTACCGTACACGTACGGTAAGCGTAATCGGCGAATTTCCGGAAAAAAAAATTTTTTTTTTTGGGCTTGGGGGTGGTTTGGGGACCCCTGTATCAATGCTGGGTGGTTAGGATCTCATGAAACTGCCTCTTTATACATTTTTGGGGTTGGTTTTTGCTGCCCAACTCAGGGAGCGAGAGAGAAAATGGCGGCCGCCGCTTCCTGGTTTCGACCGATTCGAATGTTTACTAAGAGCCAATCAAAATCGCGCTCGCGCACGCCACCGTACGCGTACGGTAAGCGCACCGTAAGCGCACCGTACGCTGGCTCAGATATATATATTGATTTAAAGGCTATTTTCTCAGAATCTACTGAACAGATTTACACCAAACCTACAAAAGGCACTTCCTTGACCTGAGGACTACCTCTCTGCCAAATTTCAAGTAATTCTGTTTAGCCGTTCGGGCTGTAGCTGTGTCTAAAGGTCCTATGGAAAAATGCATGGGAAAAACGCGTTTTGGGACCCCCCCTTTTATCTCAGCCCCCGCTTCACGAATCCCCCCGAGACTTTCAGGGTAGGAGCGGAGCGTAGCACCCCACCTATTTTGAAAAATTAGCGAGGATTCGTCGACCGGCGCCAAAGTTATTCAAAATAGAATGTTGCGGATTTCCTATGGAAACGTGGTCCTAACTATAACTACCTACTGGCGACCGCCAGTAGGTAATATATATATATATATTTATACATATATATATATATATATATATACATACAAACTGGTTTGACGAAAGCATACATAAATATGGGGACACTACTATTTATCTTTCGACCCATCCATCGGTCATGCTGCTTTCACTTTAAACATATGAAACCGATATAACCAAAGAATCGAAATGTAACGAATTATTGCAAAAAAATGAAAATTTTTTTTTTTTTTTACACAGTATACACTCCTAGGCTGTCTTTGCACACATTTTGCACTCCACACCTAAGCACTTTTTTCAATCAACAATTGTGGTTGTTTATTGTTATTGATTTTAATTTGATCGTGGCGTACTAACCAGACGATAAGACAACGTTGACGTTTTACAACAGCATACAAAGCTTCAAAACATGTGGCAATATCTGTCAATAATTTTATAAGAGTATTATTTAGTCATTCAGGTTGATATGATATTTTATGTAACCTTACCTGTTTTGTCAACAACGAATGTGATGTCTGTTGTTCATGTCTATGACGGGATTAGCGGAGTATGCTGATCACGTGGTCACGATCTCATTGGCACTGTCACTTTAAAAAGGTGTTCTCTCTCTCAGTCCACTGTCATGTGATCAAGGCTCAGGCGAGCCGAAACGCGTTATGGCGACAGAGAAATAAAGACTATATGCACTACAAGTTGGGTCCGTGCCTCTCTCTTCTGGAGAATCGTAAGCGGGGAAAAGCTACGGAGGATTAAGCGTGATTTCATTGGTCGTTTGCTGGTCTCGCACGACCATTCACGGACCCCCTTCTCGTCAACGGTCGACGGCTCAGCGAGACTTCTCTTCCCGGGTGACCCGGAAGCTTAACTCATCCCGCACAAGATACTCGCCGCCGGACCCCCGCAACCCTGAAAATCAGCCCGGAAAAACCTGACGACCTTGGTAGGAGGCGAGTCGGAGGACTCGACGAATACGGAAGTTAGCAGGTAGGCGCCCAATTGGGTATTGCGGGGTGAGGAGGCATGCAAATACTCCATTAAACACAGCCACAAACAAAACTGGTTTAATTGGAGTATCTACGTATTATTTGACTCATGTCGGCCGACGTGGCAAGAGCACGGGAGGCTGCAGCAACAGAGATGTTCTCTGACGCACTCCCATCAACGAGTAACATGACAGAACCTAGAGTGAATAGAACCATCGTTAACAACTCAATAAGAGATATATTCAAAAAATTGGAGAAAAAAATGAAAGCAGAGATGACTAAGTGGTGGGAATCTAAGTCACTACAAGGATACATTGATGTCAATAGGATCCCACGTGGCCTGCGTATATTAACGGCACCCAGTTACGAAGAACCTAACCCCGATTTAATGAAGGAATGGGCTGAGTGCAATTTAGAATCTTCAAGGAAACTAACCCTTATCCTAATTAAATACGCTGACATTGACAGAGCCAAGTTACTGGGGGAAATTGATACCATAAATGAAGAGTTGGAAATGTATGAGGATAAGGATGAACAGAACAAATTAAGAAATGAAATGATGGCCCGCTTATCAAAAGAGGAGGAAAAAATTAAATCTAGAAAGGCTTACAAATTTCAAAGAGACAGAACTGACTATGAGATGGGCCAAATTTTTACCTTTGCCAAACGATATGATGCACTGAGGAAGTCAAAATTCCGCAATTTGCAAGCGCCAACAGTCCCAAACGTAAACGAAAACCGCGAGCCCAACACCATCCAATCAGAAGGCAGCTCTGGGACTGGCAGTGAGTCAGAATCAGAAATGCGTTCGGCTGCAATGATGGGAGCTAAGTCGAAGCCATCACCTGGTGAGGAACTTAATTTTTTATGTCAAGAGCGCAGACAAACTCTGCGCCCAAGACCCCAGGCAAATCCAGCTACAACAACTTCAAACGGAGACAGAGGCGCAAGGCAAACATCAAACGTGCAAAGACAAGGCAAAAGGAGGGGACGGGGATTTTGGCGCAACAAACAATAATGGATGAGCAGGTAGAAAATACCATAGTGAACTTATCCAATATTGAGCTCACGTCACAAGAAAAAAACATTCTAAGATTGGGTCTTTCATACGCTCCGCGCAACAACTTTGATTATGCCAAAACAAGAATCGATGTATATAAAGGAGTAAGAAAATTAAAGCTAAAAAAGCATTTCCTCATAAACACACCTAACCAAACAACTATGGGTGAAATTTCCACTTCAGAGGTCCAACGGGTAACAAATTCATTAACCCAATCGGATGCACCCCTTTTACAAGTCATACAGGATCTCAGTAATGAAAGTAACTCAACGAACCCAACACTCAAAGCTAGCCCATTCAAACCCAAATCCTCTTACAATCCAATCATGATCAGAGACTCTATTGATATCTTCCATGAAGCGGTGACTACTCAATTGAAGGAATTGAATACGAAAATACAATCCAAAACGAAGCATTACAACAAAGCTGATTGGCAATACAAGCAACTAACATCCAAATTACTAAAGAATAACAAAGAGATTGTCATTCGCAACAGTGACAAAGGTGGGAATATTGTCATTTGGCCAATGAGTGCATACAACAAGGAAGCATATAAACAACTCAATGATCGCACTTGTTACACGAGAACTACTATCAGTGACATGAAAATCACTTACAAAAATTTCCACCTCAAGCTCAACAAATGGAAAAATGCCAATCTGATTAACAACGATGAATTCAAATTCCTAAAAAATGACAGTCCCACTACACCAACTATATACTTCATACCGAAGATTCACAAAGACTACAACGACCCTCCTGGTAGGCCAATCATCAGTGCCAGAAACAGTCTGACGGAACACACTACCAAATACATTGACTATTATCTGCAGGAGTTTGTACAGAAATTACCATCTTATGTAAAAGATACCAGTGACTTCCTCAGAAAAATCATGAACATTGTGTGGCAGGAAAATTACTTACTAATTGCATTAGATGTAACTTCTTTATATACTAGCATTGAGCATGTAGCTGGCTTAGCAACGATCCAACATTACCTCGCACAAAGATCGACGCAGCATCTAGAACACAATTGCATGCTGGTTGAAATGACAGAATTTTGTTTACGAAATAACATTTTCATGTTTAACAGTCAACTTTACCAGCAAACTAGAGGCGTTGCTATGGGGGCCAGCTTCTCACCGAGCTACGCATGCCTGCATATGGGCAGATGGGAGGAGCTGGTCCTTAAGCAAGAACACCACGAATATGTCAACACCAATGTTAAAGTATGGTTAAGATATATTGATGATCTTTTTGTTATCTGGGAAGGGACTAGCCAGCAAGCTTTTGACTTCATTGAAAGGATTAATGCCAACAATATGAATTTACACTTTACTGCCACTGTCAGTGCCACAGAGATTGAATTTTTAGACACCCAGGTGTATATAAAGAATGGCAAAATTGAAACCCGTCTTTTCAGAAAGAAGACGGCAGGCAACTCCACACTTCACGCGTCAAGTGCGCATCCTAAACATCTTATTAATAGCATCCCCTATGGGGAAATGCTAAGGATTAGACGCATTTATAGCAACAATGATGATTTAGTGGCAGCACAACAAGCGAGCAAACTTCGCTTCCAGCAACGAGGCTACCAAAATCAAGTCATTGATAACGCCATTAAAAAATCCATGGCATTATGTAGAGATGAAGTCATAAAAGATAAGAAATCTGTAAACATCCTGCCCAACGCTAACTCCACCAACACTATGAGCATTAGGACTGACGAAGATAATGTGTTCCGCTTAATTGTGCAATACAACCAACAGCACAAAGCCTTAAATAAAATTCTTCAGCAGAACTGGCCCTTGGTACGAAGTGACCCCGTGATAGGACCCCTGCTACCGCAGAGGGTGTCCATCACATATAGCAGAGCTCCCTCAATGAGGGATGTGCTTGTCAAAACTAGCCCTGAGGTAATTGACAGCAGCAGTTGGATACAAACCATGAAAGGATTCTTTCGATGCAAAACATGTAAAGCATGCATCCAGGGAGTAAATACCAACACATATCAAACCCCATTCAGCGAGCATAAGCATGTTATTTCAAAACTACTTACATGCAAAACTGAATTCGCAATATATGTATTGACATGTCCCTGTAATCTGCGCTACATAGGCAGCACAAAGTTACCCGCATACAAACGTATCCTTCAGCACCTCAGGGCAATCACAAACCAGGATAACACCTACCCGGTTGCACGACATTTTAAAGAATGTCATCAATCTGACAATCGCTTGGTAAAATATTTTGTAATTGACACTGTACCACCAAGCAGAAGGGGTGGCAATCGAGAGAATAAACTCAGAAAACTCGAAACTAGGTACATCCTACAGTTAGATACCAAACACCCTTCCGGTCTGAACGCTACTGAAGACTTATACACATGCTTGACTTAACTCCAAGAAAGATAAGATCTGGTCACCATATGATTAGAATAGATACAACTAGAAAGATATTTTCCTTGCAGACTTAGAAGGTTCAATCTTAGCACCAATCGATGACACTGGTAGCTAGTAAACACCCTTTTTTTAACACACTGGTTTTAACTTTGCAGTCCTATAAATTCGCAAATGAAAAACATTAATTTCTTGGTTTTTTTAAAAAAATGTGGTCATATATTTTGTACAATTATTTTAAGGTATTTATAAGATTTTGAAGTCTTAATCTTTTAATATATTTATTGTGGAATTTGCTCTCCAGTTTGCACCTATCCACATGTCTCATTACAGGGAAAGGTCGACAGAGAGATAGTATATGTATATTTTTTTATAAAGTATTTTTTTATAAAGTATTTTTAAACAAGTATTTTTAAAAGGTATTCCCAGGTATTTTAACACCTTTTATCTATTTATTAGCAAATTTGCACAATTCTACGACTCTGACTTGGACACTTCTTACTAAGGTCTGTCAGTATAATATGTTCAGTCGTAGACTATACCTTATTTTGTACAGACTATATAACAGCATTGATGCACATATCACATTCCCTTTGATATAGGACTTAACCAGTGTCTCTTTGAGCAAAACATATCTAACCTTACTCTATTATTGGTGCATTAAGGCTCGGATAGTGTCCCAACAAAAACACAGTCAAACTGGTTTGACGAAAGCATACATAAATATGGGGACACTACTATTTATCTTTCGACCCATCCATCGGTCATGCTGCTTTCACTTTAAACATATGAAACCGATATAACCAAAGAATCGAAATGTAACGAATTATTGCAAAAAAATGAAAAAATTTTTTTTTTTTTACACAGTATACACTCCTAGGCTGTCTTTGCACACATTTTGCACTCCACACCTAAGCACTTTTTTCAATCAACAATTGTGGTTGTTTATTGTTATTGATTTTAATTTGATCGTGACGTACTAACCAGACGATAAGACAACGTTGACGTTTTACAACAGCATACAAAGCTTCAAAACATGTGGCAATATCTGTCAATAATTTTATAAGAGTATTATTTAGTCATTCAGGTTGATATGATATTTTATGTAACCTTACCTGTTTTGTCAACAACGAATGTGATGTCTGTTGTTCATGTCTATGACGGGATTAGCGGAGTATGCTGATCACGTGGTCACGATCTCATTGGCACTGTCACTTTAAAAAGGTGTTCTCTCTCTCAGTCCACTGTCATGTGATCAAGGCTCAGGCGAGCCGAAACGCGTTATGGCGACAGAGAAATAAAGACTATATGCACTACAAGTTGGGTCCGTGCCTCTCTCTTCTGGAGAATCGTAAGCGGGGAAAAGCTACGGAGGATTAAGCGTGATATATATATATATATATATATATTCTGCGCGCTTGCCCACTCCTTCTATTCCGCTTGGAAAAAAGGCAAGAGTAGACCCATTTTCTTCTTTAGTGATTTATTTACCAATCACCATGTTGCCATGACGCGTTTCGGCCGGTGAAGACGGACTGGATCACATGACAGCGCATGGGCGGGATTACCTCAATTTAAAGTGCAAGTGCAGCAGCAATAAACATGGTAAACATACTACACATTTGAAATACATAAATAACAGCATAATGCTAAAATCATGTTTAAATGTGAGTAAACGTTACAGTAAAACCAGGAAAACAAATCGCTGTAAAATACAGTAAAGTGCATGGACCAAACCTACTTGATAAATATCCAAAGTAATAGTGGGTATGGGATATACTTTAGTCAAAATACTATTATAGAACCCCTATGTCCTGCACTTATTTACTCTCCTGGTTTGGTAGAGAATCTTGCTGCTGTATTTAACAAATTGACTAAGTGCTAAGTGAGTTACCCCGCCATCTTCCTAATGTGCGAGACCCATATAGATAAAAATTATGTGCAAAAAAGTGCAATAATAAAGTGCAAAATACTTCTATGTGTGCAAAGAGAGTGCTAGCAGCCTAACTGGTACTGACTAATTCCTGTTACCTGTTAGTTTGACCAAATACAGAAAAATCGCAGAGTTGTGTATAACCGGTAAATTTCAGCAGAAGAGGTTTAGTCAGTAAGTTAATTATAGAGATAATCATAAGGTTGATTCCCACAAAATGACATTCACAATAGAAATTGTTGTAAAATCATTTGAACCTAAAATCTCCCTGATGATATACTTGAAACATCATACCATTTAAAAAAAATGATAATAAAAGCAATATGTGTGTTTGAAATACAACCTTGTTGGTAATGTCTCCCTCAAAGTCAGAATATATATATATATATATATATATACAAGTTTCTGGAGGCCTGTGCTGATCTACCTATTGATAGAGAGCGCTAAAGAAAGTTGAAAAGTAAATCCCCCATATATAGGTAGACCAACAACCTGAACACCTAAAAATGCAGCGTAATCACTTAAATAAATTAGTAAATAAATAAATATGCAATAAATATTAAATAGGTGTTAAGAAACATTACAGTAACTAGGAAATATCAAAGATATGTATATAGACCCTCACTGGTATTGAGACCCCTTGGCTGCTTTGTATCCAGTTCTAATATATATCTTGTCTCTAGGCACCTCAGTCTGGCTTCTCTGTTACCCCCTCTCTTGTTGATGGGCACTGTGTCCAGCACATAATATTTAAAATATTTAAGGCTGCTTTGATGGTATTCCTTAAAGTGCCTTGCCACCAGGTAGCTAGGGTTGTTGTTAACAATTGCTTGTGTATGCTGCAGGATTCTTTTATGTACTGGTAGTTTTGTGCTGCCTATGTATATTAAGTTGCAGCTACATATCAGTGCATAAATAGCAAATTCAGCTTTGCATGATGGATATTTTGCGATGGAATGTATCTTAGGGCTAAAAGGCGTTTGATAAGTCTTAGGGCCTCATGTAGGTAGCCAAATACCGGTCGGTAACGGCCGATTTTCGGTAAATATGCCGTTACCGACCGGTATTTAGACAAGTGAGATGTAGGAGTCCAAAAACCACTTTTCGGTAAAATGAGGCGGTAAATACCGATTCATATTTACCGAATTCCAAAATACCGATTCAGATTTACCGAATACACAATTAACGAATCGGTAAATATGAAGTGGTAAATATGAAGTGGTAAAAATTAAAATGACATGTAGGAGCACTCGGTAATTAAGAAATCCAAGAAAATTGGTAAATAAGAGTCGGTAATTAACACGGATTGAAAGCAGGTGGTAACCATCAACAGTGCAGATAAGCAATCCCAAAATGCAACAGCGTGGACAACATGGCCGCTATGTACGTCATTGCAAGGCGCCTACGTCTACAGGCAGCAGGACTGAGGGTGTGGCGACGGGAGGAACGCATCTACAGACAGCGCATCACACTATTCCAGCTGACTGATGCAGAGATACATGAGAGGTACAGGCTACACCCCGATACCATCATGGACTTAATCAGGGACCTCCACCCACTCCTGGACCAGCCAATAAGAAGGGCGCACGCCATACCCCCACATGTGCAGGTGCTCTGCAGCCTACATCTGCTGGCATCCGGCAGTTATCAGGTGGTGATAGCTGCGGTGGGTGGGGTATCCCAGAGTTGCCTGTCACGTTTCTTCAGGAAGTTCCTGGATGCCATGATGCAGAGAATGCACCACTACATAAACTTCCCAAACACACAGGCTGCACTGCAGAAAACAAAAACAGACTTTTATCACATGGCACAGTTCCCCCATGTCATCGGCTGTATTGATGGTACACACATCCCAATATGTCCACCAGCTGACACAGAGCACATCTACAGGAACAGGAAGTCCACCCACTCCATCAATGTGCAGGTGATCTGTGATGCAGGGAACATCATCACAGATAGTGTTGCAAAGTTTCCTGGGAGCACCCACGACTCTTACATCTTCCAGAATAGTGGGATCTACACACGACTGAGTGCCGGAGAATTTGGAGAGGGATACCTGCTAGGTAAGTAACAGTGACGCCCCTTGAAACCTGCAAATCATAGTGTATAGAGGCATGTTACTGATGGTTCCCTATTACTCATCTAGGCGACAGTGCATATGCATGCCGGTCATTCATCCTCACTCCCTACC
This sequence comes from Triturus cristatus, assembly GCF_964204655.1. Classification (NCBI taxonomy): domain Eukaryota; kingdom Metazoa; phylum Chordata; class Amphibia; order Caudata; family Salamandridae; genus Triturus; species Triturus cristatus. The sequence continues at coordinate 1,821,933,113 of NC_140590.1, read as the reverse complement.
TACACCCAGCAACCCAGAGTGAGAGACGATACAACGTGGCACACAAAACAACACGCAATGTGGTGGAGCGCACGTTTGGACTACTGAAGAGCAGGTTCCGCTGCCTCCACAAGAGCGGAGGCGCACGCCAGTACAAACCCATCACCTGCTGCAAGATTATTGCCACTTGTGCAATGCTGCACAACCTTGCCACGAAAAAAGGTACAGATGTGGAACTAACATATTTTGAGGACAACGAGGATGAGTCAGGCCAGCCAGAGGGCAACGCAGCTAGAGTGCCAACTGCAATCGATGGGAGAGAGAGATGGGCAGAGATCACATGCAACTATTTCTGAGTAAGTGAGGGGACACAGCGAGTTGTGAGAAGTCATGACGTAGTTTTAATGTGGCACCACGCCATGAACACATGAACAAGCCAATCTGGCAATATCCCATCTATACAAGGAGTAAGTCCAGGGTTACGTCACCCAATGGGAAGTGGCTAAGCAGGGCTACATCAATGTTTGCGCATACGCGCTGCAGTGGTGGATTGCACGGCCTGTGCATCCTCACTAGAGCCAACCCCAAGCCGCCTGCTGCTCCTGCGTGCTTCTGGGACGGGGGGTGTGATGCTGCTCCTGCTGCTGGTGTCGATGCTCTCCGCAGCATACCCTGCAGCAGTTGTCGACGCCTGACTAGTCAATAGCACCCCTAGTGCACTTGTCACCTGCACCATCCCCCGAGACAGGTCACTGCAGCACTGTGTTAGGCCCTCCTGCATCGTCACAGAGCGCCGGCACAGTAGAGAAGTCACAGTTGCCAGACGGTTGAGTGCCCTGCTGGTAGTGTCCCTTCTCTGGCGTTCCCGGCGCCGTGCTTCGATGTCAGCATCTAATTTGCTGCACAACTGCTGGATTGACTGGGACATGTCCCGAATGCCCGCAGCCATGCCGCTAATGTTATTGTCCATGTTGACTAATGTTGTCTTCATCACCCGCATGTGCCTCTGGACTGACATAACTGCCTTTGATTGCAGGCGCTGTTGCTTCAACATTTGGCCCTCGAGACCCAAGAAGACACCATGGCCGTCAATGGGTGCTGGTGGACTCTGGACACGCGACCTGCGGCGCCCTCTTGCTCCCGTCTGTGCTGCCTGTGAGGTGTGGGGCACAGTGGCATGGCTCCCTTCCTGGGGCCCGGTGCGGTCTTCTGGGCCCATGCTGTCGTCTGACGAGGTGTCTAAGGCTCGTAGCCTGGCTGCTGGACGCCTCCTCATTCTCACACCTGCAAGCGGAGATGTGGCCGGTGATTCGAACATGAGTGGCGATGCTGGCTCTGGTTGAGGTGATGCTGGCTCTCGGTGAGGTGATGGTGGCTCTGGGTGCGGCGAGGCTGGCTGTGTTGGTGGTGCGGCTGCCAGTGGGCCTGCTCCCTGGTCTGTACTTGTGCTGGCTAGAGGTGATATTTGTGGCCGGTGTGCCGTCTCTCCTGCAGCATGCCCTGTCCTGCATGATGTCACATCTGTGGACAGAAATACAACATTGGCTCAGTGTCCCCGAAGGGCTGCATTGCAAGCGTCACAATAAATCATTTCACATTCCTAAATGGCCTCTGTCTCCTTGTGCCTCGAGTGCGTGACATGCCTTGTTGCCCTGTAACATTTACGTCATGGTTAGTGTTACCCTGACTACATCTCCCGGAATGCATTGCCTGTCTGCACTGACACGTGTGGACTGCAGTGTGATTCTCGTTTCACAATGGGGGATGTGGGATAGGGGTAGGGGGGCTACATTGCTGTGCTTTCGTCTTACCTTGGTGTGTTGCGGCTCTGGCCGAGCTGTCGGCGTCCCCAAGACTCACGACGCTCTCTTGCTCGATTGTGGCCGCCACCAGCTCCTCCAGTTCGGTGAGGGCAGGTGCCCTGTTGGTTCCACCTCCGGTCTGGCTGGCCTCCTTCTGGATGTCGCCCATCTTCCTCTTGGTTACAATCCTCAGGTCATACCAGCGCTTTTTGAGGACCTCAATGTCCCTGTGGGTCACTCCCACAGCATTGACCTGCGCCTGGATGGCCAGCCATATGTTGCGCTTTTCGGCCTCAGGCACTTGCAGGGATTGCCTTCCAAACAGCTTCTGGTGCTGCTTCACCACCTCCTCCACCAGCACCTGGAGTTCCTTGGGGCTAAATTTCAGCTTCCTCCTCCTTTCCCCTCCGTCTCTCTGTGTTCTCTGGCTGGACATGCTGTTCGTTTTCCCGCTCGCACATGCAACGGCTCCCTGCCTCTCCTCTGCACTCAAAGCCTCTCCAGGGTCGGCTAATTATGTACACCTGCCTGGGTGTGGCCACTTCCTGGTTGGGTGGGCTGTCGTTGCACAGGATTAGCTGTTTCGTCAAGTCATGTGATTTTATTTACCGAATCCGTACATACCGATTCGGAATTTTCCGATTCGGTAAATACCACCTCGGTATTTTCCGAATCGGTAAATACCACCTCGGTATTTCCGATTCGGTAAATACCACCTCGGTATTTACCGATTCGGTGAATTCCGATTCGTGATTACCGAATGTTACCGAATCGGTAACTGTTACCGAATTTTTACCTACATATAACTTACCGATTCTAATTTACCGATTCGGTACGGCTCGGTATTTAAGAACCGGTAAAATTTATTTACCTACATGAGGCCCTTAGTGTTAACGCCAAATTGGCACACTTTGCAATTGGCGCATTTATAGAAACCTGTTCTTGGAGATAGCCAAGTGCTGTTATCCATATCTTCTGGGTTGTTTTTCATTAGTGCATTACCCATAGATGTTGTTCTTCTGAACGTAATAGCTGTTTTTTTAGGCATAGCTCCACCTATGACAGGATCTCCCATTACTATAGGCCAATTTCGTCGTATTATTGCCCTTATCTGTCCTTCCTGTTTGTTGTACCCTAGTATCAACCTGGTGGGTTCATGGGGAGTCGTACACAAAGCTACATTGGATTTGGATTTATATTGGAGTAAATCCTGCCTTGCTCTAGATCTGGATTTAGATATTGCTGCATCAATAGTGTGAATCTTGTACCCTCGCTGTAAGAATCCATTTTTACATTCTTGTTGTTTCAATTGCATATCCTGTTCCTCACTACAGATTCTCAGCATCTCCCCGTAGGGGATGCCGTGGATCAGATGGGGGGAATGGGCACTTGTTGCATGCAATATCAAATTTCCCGCTGTGGGTTTTCTAAAAAGTGTAGTTGCCAGACCTTTGTGGGAAATGTATACTTTAGTATCTAGGAATGCAATGGTTTCACAACTGATGTCGTATGTGAACTTTAGATTCAAATTGTTTGTGTTAATCTCAGCAATGAACTCTTGTGCACTTTGTGTTGACCCCTTCCAGATTACAAAAAGGTCGTCGATAAATCGTAACCAAACCATAATATTTTTAGAAAATATGTGGGCATATTGTTTCATGAGAACCAGCTCCTCCCACCATCCCTTAGAGAGACAGGCATAACTGGGGGAGAAGCTGGCCCCAATTGCCACCCCTTGTGTTTGTTGGTATACTTGGTTCTTATATCAAAATAAGTTATTTTCCAGACAAAATGTCAATAAATCTATCAACATCTGGTTGTGTTTGGCATATTTCATGGGTCGCCAGGAAGTATTCCACCGCTTTGACTCCATCATTGTTTCGTATGCAGGTATATATGGCTGTTACATCCAAAGCTATAAGGCAACAGCCCTCCTGCCATCTGATTTTCTTGATTTTTCTGATGAAGTCACCTGTGTCTTGCACATAAGTGTTGAGATTTTTCACATGGGGTTTCAAAAATGAGTCAATATACACAGACATGTACTCTAATGGCCCATCACAGGCTGAAATTATTGGCCTGCCTGGCAGTTTCTCCATAGACTTGTGTACCTTCGGAACAAAATACAGTAGGGGGATACTTGGATTTTCATTCTTGAGCTACTTATATTCTTGTAAATCCAATAGGCCCATACTTTTCCATGCCAATAATTTCCCAAAGAAGTTATCTTGTGCTTGTTTGAACTTCTGCATGGAACTTTTTCGATAGCAGTCCGTATCGTTCAGTTGTTTTGCTGCTTCCTCTGAATAATCTTTGAGTGACCATAGCACCACATTTCCCCCTTTGTCTGCATTCCTCACTACATCCTGTTGGTTCTTGTTGATTTTCTCCATCAGTTGGTGATATTTCCGTTCCTGATTGTTAATCGATTTGTTGTTTTTACTGGTCTCCATATATAGATGTTTTATTTCCGCCACCACTTGTTCATTAAATAGGTCTAGGGAGTCACGAGGCATAATGGGTATAAACTTAGACTTATCCTTGAAATTCGTTTCAGGTTTAGCACGTTTCAAAGCTGCGTGATAATAAGTCCTAGGTTACCAATTCCGGATATTCCCCTCCACCTGAATTGCTGCCAGCATCTATTTAGCATACATTACCCAGACTGTGCAAGTCTTTGAGTACTCCCAACTCAGCCAATCTTAAATTGCTTTCGCCAGTCTCTACTGTTTGGTGGCTGGTTGCATTTGTTGCTTGTGACATTCCTTGAGACCTAGCCTTCATGTGATGGAATTTTTGACGTTTAAGTTTTCTGATGAACTTATAAATATCCGCACGGGTATTAGTGTAATCAAAATTAGTAGATGGGCAATATGATAGGCCTAGTGAGAGGATGTGTTGTTCGGAGGGTTCAAGTTGGATGTCTGTGAGGTTAATGATAGTATTATTAGTACTCACTGTTCCTTCCATTTCTGTAGCCCCTTGGTTATCCTGATTATCTAGGGGTATTATTTCTATCTCCATTGGCCCCTTCCTCTCACTTGTTTTGTATTTCCACTGCTGCCACCTTTCTCTAGCAGCCTTCCTTCGCTGCCGCCTTCTGTGTGTCCTTCGTTTTTTGACGTTTTTGTAGCCCGAGGTCTAAGAGTTTCCCTGCGGCTTCTTCTGAGGCAGTCCAATTCTTCTCCCAGGGAAGGTTTGGTTGCCCCTGGTGTTGGTCTACCCCTCATGTTTTCTGCCTCAGTTTCAGTCTCGATGGCGGAGCTCAGATCAGAAGCTGATGTTGATGATGCGCCACCACGTTCCTCATTGTGCTCTTGTTGCAATCTATTGCCCCTCATTGACTTGGTTATAAAAGCATCGTATTTTCGCGCGAAAGTGAATATCTGTCCATTTGTGTAGTCATCTTTATCTCTTTGAAACTTGTACATTTTTCTTTGTTTTCTTTTTTCTTCTTCTTTGTTAAGGCTGACTGACATTTCCTAATGGTATTTCTTTCTTTGTTGCATGTCTCCATGTTGTTCTATTTCTGCACTGAGAATTTCAATTTTGTTCTGTAGTTCCAACCTGTCCACCTCTGCGTACTTTACAAGTATCTCCACTATTCTTCAGGAGGAGTCCAGGTTGCATTCAGCCCACTCAGCCATCATACGTGGATTAGGGGTATCATAGCTGGGGGGTAACATCATTCATAGCCCCCTCGGGATTCTGCCAGCGTCTAAATATTTTTGTAGAGACTTTGCCTCCCACTATTTTGCAGTTTCCTGTGTCATGAGTCGCTCCAGTGCGCGATAATTATCCTTTAGTCCTTTGGTTGCCGTTGTTGTTTCCACGGCCCCCGATCATTATTTTGCTGCCTCTGGGGAGGGTTGTCGGTAAACATCTCCTCCGCTGCAGACTCTCGGTCTCTCAGCGCTGCAGCAGACATGGTGATTGCCAAAATAATACTTTAGTAAGTTGCTTTGTCTGCGGTCCCCAATTGAAATGTCCATGGGGCCAAAGTTAAGCTGACACCTCCCCACCTGTGCAGTGCTGTTACGCTATTGGAAAAAGGTTACCTCGCTCGTCGGGCGTCTGCAGGAGAAATCCCTAATGCTGCTGCTGAGCGGCCCACATACAGACATATAAACGTTCACTTACCTTATATAAACTTACCTTGCATTGTATAGGCATGCATGGGAAAGGTATAAGGATGGTAAAGGTTTGAGTTATAAAGGCAATGCATAGTGAAGGCATTGCATGGTAATGAATGCGTGGTAAAGTCAAGCGTTGTAAATGGATGCTTAGTTCAGACATAGAACTTTTCAAAGCTCTTCTGGAAATCCATGTCTGCAATAAACAGCTTATCATGTCCTGTTTTTATTCTTTTCAATATGGTACTTCTAGTTTCACTTAATGCTTTCACTTTCATAACTGGGACTACAGAATACAAAGAAAAAGCAGGTCTTGAGGAGATACTCACTGGCACGGAAATCTCCAGGTTTTTGAATGTGAGAAGCATTGAGATTGGAAGACTGACAAAGAAACTTGTGGTTTTAGGTTGTGCTGAGTCCAACAGGTCAAGAAGTATTATGTTTTGGGTTTTGCCCAACTTAAAAATATATCTGCCAAACCAAGTGTTTATAACATGCATCATTCATACAGTGCCACTACCCCAGTAGGTTTTGCATGTCCAGGGCCAAAGTTATCACAGTATTGTGTTGCCTTTGCTGCACACATGGTGATGAAAGGGCAACACACTACAAGACTCAGGTTTACCTAACATGCAAGGCCGCCTTGTGTGGCCCTGCATTGCTTGATAAACATGGACTAACGCAAAGCAGCGCAAGTTGCTGCCTTGAGTTACTTTGCCCTGGAAGGGCATTCTATGGGGAGATCATGGGTATTCCCAGATTTAGCAAGACTTCTGAACTTGGGAATGCGTTAAAATGCCACGCCCTGTCAGGGGAGCCACAGTGAGGAGAAACATAGATGTATTTCTTCTCGTTGTTTCATCTCTCTAATTGTGCTGCATTTTGTGGTGAATGTATGACATTGTTCTGCATTCTGTCCATCAATTGTTGTTTTTGCAATTGTCACCCCGAGTGGGAAGGGTATGCCCAGACGTGGGTCCCTTGCTCTCCATGCCACTGGAATCAAGCTATCCTGGCTGAAGAGGGGTGAAACCCAGAAACCGGTCCTAGGATGCTTGTTTCCAGTTGAGGGAGGACTTGGATTGGCAGTTCGGGCTGGACTGTTCCCATGAGGCACAGGATCAAGACTGATTTGCATATGGCTGGGTTCAAACTGGAACGGCACGGTGAGCAAAAAAACGATGGATTTAGGCCCAGATTTCTGTACTGGGGTGAATGTATGACATTGTTCTGCATTCTGTCCATCAATTGTTGTTTTTGCAATTGTCACCCCGAGTGGGAAGGGTATGCCCAGACGTGGGTCCCTTGCTCTCCATGCCACTGGAATCAAGCTATCCTGGCTGAAGAGGGGTGAAACCCCGAAACCGTTCCTAGGATGCTTATTTCCAGTTCAGGGAGGACTTGGCTTGGCAGTTCGGGCTGGACTGTTCCCATGAGGCACAGGGTCAAGACTGATTTGCATATGGCTGGGTTCAAACTGGAATGGCATGGTGAGCAAAAAAACAATGGATTTAGGCCCAGATCTCTGTACTGGGGTGAATGTATGACATTGTTCTGCATTCTGTCCATCAATTGTTGTTTTTGCATTCTACAACACAGTTAGAAAGAGTAAAAAGCCTTAGAGGATTGTTTTTGTGTAGGAAGGTGTCCCTTCCTGTGCCAAAACAATCCTGCCCGAAAGACAGGCACCCTTGCATCATGGCGCAAGGTTGGCTGCATTGGCGCTATGCAACAGATGTGTGCCAGTTCAGGCAGAAAACAGGAATGTGCCATATATTGGTAAATATGGTGCAATCCTGCCCTCTACCTTTTACACGGTGAAGCACAGCATGTTGCATTGCGTTGTATGAAAGATTGATAAACCTTGCCCCTAATTCATTATATTAAAGAAGGGGGACCCAGGCATATGGTCTAGCTCATTAAAGCCAGGAAGATTGGTTTTAAGAATGCTTGTTTTCTTTAGTTTCCTCATTCCACAAAAGTGCATGTTTCCTTGTTCTCCAGTCTCTCTCTGTCTCTTGTTCCTCCTCGTGTGCCTTCTCCATTGTCTCTACAATATTCCCCGTTCTACTCCCTGTGTTCTGTTATTTCTATCAATATTATGGTTTTTGGAACGAGGTCCGGGCGGCTGGAAAGTGCCCCTGGGTTCCTTGCTTCCTGGTTTTTGTTGCTGTGGTCCTCTAGAATGGCCACCCGCCATGTCAGAACGGTAAAATAAAAATCCTAAACCTACTGCCTGCCCCTCAGGGCTCATCTTGGAAGGGGTTTTCTTTAATGGATGAGCAGCTGGGCGCCGCGCGCTTGCACGTGCATCATGGCATGCTGGAAATGCATTATTCAATCAATCAGCAGATTTGTAGAGCGCTACCTGTCACCCGTGAGGGTATCCAGGCGCTGTGTGCATTGTGAAGCACTGGCGGTCATTTTTGTCATGTTAATGCTAATGAAAAAAAAGTATCTGCCAAGCCACCAGCTCTGTGTTTTAGAGTCTAGATCTATTGCATTTGCCAATGCTTGTCTTTCTCTTTTTTCTGCTTGCCTTGTGTTAAAGCCCACAAAGTGAGGACAGTGTTTCATGAATGATGCCTGGGCTCTCTTCAACGCCCCTCAATCCTGTACCTTGCCAGACACAGACAGCGACAGAATAGGATTCAAAATGACTGCGCGTGGACTCTGGGCGTGGATTTTATTGTGCTGTTTTATTCTATATCTACAGTATTTTTATGAGCATCTTGATTTACATTCTTTCCACAACTTCATCTATAGATGGAAGAAAACAATGCAAGGATCACTCCTGTATCCCTGACCACACCCAGGCTGTTCTGCATTCCCTTCTTCTCGCTCTCTTTTCCTTTCACTTGAGAGGGATCAATTCCTTTCCCCATCACTTTCCTTTCTTGCCCCCCTTCCCTCCTGTGCTCTTATCCCCCCTCCAATGCCCTCGTTTTGTTCTTTGACACCCTTTCCTCACCCTTGCTTCTTCCCTTTACCTTTTGCTGACCCCTTCCCATGTTCTGCACCTTTTCCTCCTGCACCCCCTGCTTTACCTCTCTGTCCCTTTCCTTCGCTCTTTCCCTTTGCACTCCTCTTTTCTCTTTCCTTTTCGTTCTCTCTTCCCTTGCTATTGTCTCCACCCGGTTGCTTTTCACCTCTTCCTTTCCCTTGCCCCTTTTCTCCCTCGCTGCCCCTGCCCCTCCCTTCACCTTTCTCTTCTCCATGTCCCTTACCCTTTCCTTCACCCATCTGTCCACCCCTGCCCTCACCCTCCCCTTCACCCTTCTGTCCACCCCTGTCCCCACCCTTTCCTTCACCCTTCTGTCCACCCCTGTCCCCACCCTTTCCTTCACCCTTCTGTGCACCCCTGCCCTCGCCCTTTCCTTCACCCTTCTGTCCACCCCTGTCCTCACCCTTTCCTTCACCCTTCTGTGCACCCCTGTCCCCACCCTTTCCTTCACCCTTACCTCCAGATCTGCCTTTACCCTTTCCTTCACCCTTACCTCCAGCTCTGCCTTTACCCTTTCCTTCACCTTTTCCTTTCCCACCCCTCTTTCCCTTTTCACTCCTTTTTTCTCGTTTTCCTTCTTTTCCTTGTTCTCCCTCTATTTCTTCCTTTGATTCTGACTGTTCACTCTTGTCTTCTTGATCTTCACTGTGATGTCGTTTTTCTCTTCGCTTTTGTTCTGCGCCTCTCTCTTCTTCGTTTTCAGATTCAGCAGCTCCATGGTTCTCTGTTCTTTCCTCCTTGTGTTCTTCTAGAAAGAAAAGAAAGTTTTAAGGGAATGTCAGAGGGAATATGGAGCGATCATCATGTCCAAGCTGGCTGCTGGCTGCATACTTGTCACACCCAGAAGAACCCTGCATTCCTACCTCGGGCTGGAGGAACTACCTTTGAACACACACAAACCTACAGCATTCTGGGTAATCTCAAACCTGCTGTAGGCAGAGTCTCACCCTGAAAAAGAATCACTCCTACCCCGGGCAAGAGTCAACGCGCTTTCAGGGTGAGAAAGAGTAATGAACAGAGAGGTTTTAAGGCATGGGCAAAGTGGGCTGTGGCCCTGGGCCCCAGGCTTTCAGGGGGCCCTGATGGAGCCAGCTCTGTTCTGCATTGAGTTTTGCCCTGATGACCTTAAATAATTCTTAAACAGCTTGTTTTAAATACACTTTTTCTTTAATTTATTTTTAATGTGGGTGATGTGAGAGCTTATTATAAACATTTTACCAAGAAATATTGTGCTTATGTTTCATGCAACATCCGTATAAAAGTTTTTTTGATCAAAACAGAGCATGATATATGAGAACAAACGTCAATATCCCTTAATATTAGATGTGAATATATTTAGAATTTGGACCAGTGTGCTTGTGCAGTGCAAGTGACCTGGCCAAAGAAGGCCAAAGAAGGCATGAAAGAGCTGAAACTGGATCATAAATTGAAAGCTGTTCCAATAAGGGGCCCCCAAAATACATTAAAACCCAGGGCCCTCAAAATTCTTAAGATGTCCCTCGTAATGACCAAAATTGGTGGGCATGTGGGCGCACTGATTTTTCCACTGGGGAAATATGTCGATCACTGAGAAAGTGAGAATTTCAAAACAAAGTATTGATATTAGGCCTGGGCGGAAAACTATGCTACGCTCGCGGAGTGTGCATAGTTTGCGCAACTACGCTACCTGAATTGCACATAACACAGTGCAAAAACACGTAGCGAGCATTTTTTGCTCGCTCGCGGTCCTCAACGTCAAGTTGGCGACCGCAAGCGAGCAAAATCAACATCCCAGCGAGACTTTTTCCTTGTTCGTGATCGGCAACATCAAGTTGGCAATCGCGAGTGTGAAAAAATAAACCTTTCGGCGAGATTCTCAATGCGGGGAGGTCAGGTTTCTCATTGCGAATGGTTGGGTATGCTCGCGACCGCTCGCGATGAGAAACTACCAGTCCGCGTTGAGAAAGCTGCAACAGAAAACGACCGCTTGCACTGTGCAGGATGTCGTTTGCAATGATTGCACAGTGCGGACAAGCATCCGGCACTGTGCAATCATTCTGAACAGCATTTCCCTACTGCACTACGCAGTTCGCATAGCTATGCGTAGCGCTACTACGTGAACTACGCCCAGGGTTAATTGATATATGTATTCACATATCTCCATACAGTCAACATAGCAAAAGGGCAATGGAACACTGTTAATGGAGCTGATGTATTACGTTTGTGCTTTCACACATGCACTCTTACTACATTTTCAGGAAACATTCATGTTTATGTATGTAGGAACTTCTGGGTCTATAATTATTACCAGGTTTGCGACGTTCTTGCACCACAGAACATGGTGCAAGAATGACACAAACCGTAAGTCAGATTTTTGATGCCATGCAAAGCCACTTTGCGTGGTTTTGAGTGGCTCCAAAGCTCTGGAGTAATGCAATGCAAATCGCTGCGTTGCATTACTCTGCCATGGCGAGGTGTTCTGTGGGCCCTCCTAGGTGTTCTCAAGCAACTCCCATGGTTTTTTTTACGCATTCCCAGATCTGCAAGATGTCGTAAACCTGATAATGCATGCATTCGGGAAAAAGCTTTTCAGGATTGTTTTTGTGCAGGAAGGTATCCCATCCTGCACAAAAATAATCCTGCTCACAACACGGGCACCTTTGCACTATAGTTCAAGATTGCCTGCTTTGGGGCTAGACAGCTCAATGTGCCCCAGCGCATGGGAAAGGACAGGAATGCGCTGTATGCCTTAAATATGGTGCACTCCTGCACTTTCCCAGTGATGCAGTGCAGCGAGGTGACTTGAATGCTGTGGTCAGTGGGGCCCTCCTGAGCATGTTCAAACTATACAAGACATTGATTCTAAGACAGACACAAGTTACTAAGGCAGAAAGATTCACATCTGGTCAGAAGCAGTCGCAGTAAAAGAAGAGCTCTAAACAGTGCAGCACTTATATATCGAACTATAGAAGGGTAATAGTGAATACAGAGATGTTTTCACCAAGGTTTTTTGAGTGAAGTCATATAGGCAACGAGAGAGAAGCTTGCGTTTTATGTGACGTCACTCAGAACCCTGAGGTGAAAAACATCCTGTAATTCACTTTTACACATAATTTTATGTTCTGTAAGGCCCCTAAAATCATCTTCCCCTGCCTTCAACTACTGCACAGAGGCATTAGAGTAATGGAGAGACATACATACCATGGCCTTTGTTATGTGTCCCTGTCCCAGCCCCCTCCCCTCCCCTCCCCTGCCTTCCTGCCCCCTCTTGCAGCTGTGCTTCCTGCTTTCAGTCAAGGCTGACAAGCAGCACTGCTCTGACCGGCTCTCATGGAGCCCGGTTACCTGGCCTAGAAGCCCTTCATGGTGGAGCAACAGTGTGTAACCAGTTTTGTATCAACTGTTGCTACGTCACAGCAGTGGGTTAAGACTTCTTAAAACTGAAATAAACAAGAGAGGCTCACTATGAGAGCGATACGTTATATTAAGTATAAATCCTATGGGGAAACGTATGAAGCGCCTGGACTCTGAGCACATATAGGCCTGGTCTGTGCAAACCTTGTACCACTCAAGCACGCTCCTGAGTGAACCTCGACTTGGTTTGAGTAGAGAATGTCTCACAGGCCCTGTCACACTGCGGACAACACACTGCTAGTGCCACACCAGCCACGCAAGTCAGTTGTTTCATGATAAATGTGTGCTTTACATTTTTCAAAGGTGTCCACCCAATTAATAACTCGCAAGATGTGAGCAGACAGAACTTGTAGAGTGAGAAGCGGGGAAAGATAAACAAGTGACAGAATCTGCCAGGGTCTTCAAGCTCGCATTGTGTAGCTCCCTGATTTTGTTGTGTCGTCTGATTTTCTGAACTTATGCTGCTGTGATAGATTATTGTCATAGTTTGTTTTTGTGCTGTGTTTTTATTGTGTATTGTAAATTCTTTATTTTGTCTTTATATTTGCTTTTTCTTTATAGCACCCTTCTTATTTTATGTGGTGAAGATGTGCTGTGCTGGTGTTTTGTCGTATTTTTGTGTTATTTTGTTGTGGGTTACAAGAGTCGGATAGGACATCCAGAGTAGAACAGACAACACCCAGACTAGGGGAATAAACTAAGAGGAAAAGTAAAGCTACAGTGGTCCTCATTAGCCAATATTGCCGCGGTTCTTTTACACATCTCTTCCAGGTGTCTTTAGCGAGGGAGCTGCTTTTACATACTTTTACATGAGTCAACCAGAGAAACAACATTTTCCCAGAGGAGAGAATATGGCAGCAATGCAGAAATGCTTCCTGAACAGGATTGCCAGGGGATAGTCCGCAGTCATATTTTGGATGGTACGAGTCAAGGGTTCAAAGGTTACAACCTTATTTCGGGGGAAGTGATATTTCATGTTGTCTTCCCGTAGGCCAGTCCCGTAGGCCATAGAAGTCTAAGTGTTTCCTGTGCCGAAAGATGAGAGAGTCAGAGAAGGCTTGACGGAAAACGGACAGGCTTCACCATAAGCCCGACCAAGGGTCAAATTATAGAAAGTGCCACGGGGCACTTTGGAATTAGAGAAGAGGATGCAGACGCTTGTGCGGCCCGTACTGTAATACAGATAGCGCCGGTGCACATGTAGCACCAGAGTTTTCTCAAGAGGTTGTTTCTTCATTTGGATGCAGGCATGTCCCCATGCAAATCAGGGAATGTCTTTACCTCTGCGCCCGATGTGTTATGGGCGCGAACGCGGAGGCAAAGAAGATGTCAGTAGGCGCATTGAAAGTGCACCACAAAAAGGTGGCACACTGCCAGTGCACCACCTGATGGAAGACCTCTGGAGGAGGGGGACCCCCAAACATCCCCTTGCAGGTGGATGCTATCACTCACCACATCCGCCTGCAAAGTGATCTCTAATCCCTTTTGAAAGTGCAGGCAGGTGGCTGCCTGCAGTGTGAAACAAGAAGCAGCTTTGAAGCAGCCACTTGATAGCTTACATGCATGCGCTGCCCCCAGGGCACCACGAGTTTGCAGCTCCCCTGAGGGCAGGGCTTTCAACATAATAGGGTGCAGTTTCCCTTTTTGTGTACGGTGCACCTATTTAAAGGTGCCCTGTGTCGCGAACAGGAAAAGTGCACCTTATCTGTAATAGGGCCCTAGGAGTTCTGTGTCTCTCTCTCCATGCCATCTTCCAGAGCATTACTTCTACTCAGGAGAACTGAACTTTACACTGTTTTATTGAATTAGGACTGATGCTGCGGATTCGCTGCAATCAATGCAAAAACCTCCATCGCTGTCATTCTACATGTGTGCGTTCAGGCACTTTAACACAGGCGCCCTGCATTGACTTGTTATTGACATTACTGCTTGCAGAGAGCAGGCGGTATGCCATTCCCGGATATGAAACACCTAAAGGTCCCTCTGCTTGCTGATCACTTTGGCAGTAGTCAGGACACCTTGTCTGTGGAGTGAGTAGCCATCTGTGTGTGGAGTAATCACAGAATCTTCCAGGGTTAGCTGATGCAAAGGTAGAAAATAAGTCTGAGAGGGAGGAAAATACACTTTAGAATGACAGGACCAGCTTTGGAGTAGTTAGCAGATTATTAATTGTTGATAGGTACTCAAGAAGTCAATGGTAGAAATATTCTATGCAAGACCGGGGCTTCGACCCCTAGTATTCTCAAAACCTCCCCCGTTTTAGCCACAGGCGGAAACGACTGCTGTTTTTGGGCAGCCCTTTAACAAATGTAACCAGGATGGTGTAACTTTCCAGATATCGGCAAGTATGATTTTGAGACTTTGCTGCAATAAGTTATGTGTATGTGGTGTTAGCAAAATAAATGATTCCACTACGTGCCTTGCAAATCTCATTAGGAAACATCATGGGTCCGATTCACAAAGTTAAAATTACACTTTTGTGTAAGTTTGCTACTTTTCGGTATTCACAAAGGTAAACTTGGACCAAACGTTTAACTTTAACAGTAGTAAATTACCTTTGTGAATACCTACAAGTAGTAAAGTTAGACTTTTGGTCTAGGTTTACCTGTGTGAATACCAAAAAATAGTAAACTTACACAAAAGTGTAAGTTTATCTTTGTGAATCAGGCCCACGGATCTTTGTGGACACTCTTGGTGACAGCATGTGGGATGGGGTAACCTATTGTCTGGTATACCCTGTTGACAACAGTGTAAGCTTTGTCTGTTGATAAAAGCCAGAGACAGGGCTCAAAAGATCTTGACAAGAGAGGGAAAGGACATAGTCGGCCCTTACCAAACATCGGCCTGGTGCACTTCATGCCGACCTTGGTGCTGCAGCACTTGTCGTCGCCGTCGCAGTCCCAGTCCACTGAGCAGTTCTTCAGCTTGGAGAAGTCAGGTTTGCGGCAAGGTTTCTTGGTCCTGGAGGGATTGGGTCCTTCTTCCTGCGGCAGATGATGGTGTCGGGGATCCTCTTGCTCTGGCGCCTCCTTGGGTGTCTTACTCTTCTTGAAGTTCTCAAACTTTTCGCCATGTTTTTGGATGTAGTCACGAAAACACATCCCGGGCTTACCAACACGCTCATGCTGAGAGTCGCCTAAAACAATGCAATGCAGACAACACAGGCTTAAAAACAGACCCAAGTTCATCCAAAAAGACTTCAAAATCCAGCTCTCTGCATCCAGCAGAACATCTGTCCTGACTTCCCTGGAAATGTACTACAGACGACTGACGGACAACCACAATATACACTGATTGATGAACCCATTGACCATCTTTATTGATTTCCAATCATCATGTCAAAGTCAGACCTGAGTGTTCATGCATCAAAGTTAACACCCACAGCTCGATATTGTGCTTAACAAAGACCACTGGAAGTTTAAGCGGGGCGGAGCCAAGACTTGACCTGATGGCCACCGACTCAAAGCCTTACATGCCTGATGGCCACCGACTCAAAGCCTTACATGCCTGATGGCCACCGACTCAAAGCCTTACATGCCTGACGGCCCTTCTTCAATCTTAGTGTCGCTCAAGTGTAAATATATGCAGGGTGACATTTAGCACAAGAGACCAGGGGCAGCTGGAAATAGTGTGAATGTTATGCAATGCAGTACATAGGTCTTCTGTGCATTACTTAGCGCCAAGGGCCGTACCATGGGTGATTCCTGGGTGTTCCCATGCACCCACCCAAGGTTTATGATGCTAAACCCTATTCACTATAAAAAGTAGACAGGTTTTAGCGTCAGAAAATAACGCACTCTTCAACCAGGCGCTATGAAGGAGAAATGTTTTTTTTCTCCTTTATTCTCCGACTTTCCATGTGTGCTGCACTGTACAGCACACATACAACGTGGGGACATGTTCAAAAATAGCCTAAGCATGGTATTTTGTACTGGAGTGGAATCTTCCCAGCACAAAACCTGTGCTAGTTGCACAGAAACACCCATGCACTATGGCACAATGGTGTCTCACTGGCGCATGGAAGCTAATTTTAGTGCCGGCGCTGGGGAAAGGGGAGGAAAGTGCCATATTTCAGCAAATATGGTGCTCTCTCCTTTACGCGCAGCGCAGCATTTGCGGCTGCCGCACTACTCTGAGTGTGAAATGTGTAAATCTGCCCCAGGTGTTTCTGAGAATGTAGCCAAGACAGAATAGAAACATCCATCAACACTCCATGTAAGGAGGGAGGAGAGTTACTCTTGCAAATACATCAGGGCTTTCAGTTTGGGAAATTACTGTGGGTAAATTTACAATTTCAAGTTCTCTCTCTCACTCTCTCATGCTGTCTACACTCCTGTTTCTTTAGTCCTTGCACTCTCTTAATCACTTTCTAATTTTCGCTTCATTAATCCTATCTCTTTGCTGTAAAAGAAAGTTTCTATACGAATGGACCCTTCTAACCTAGTGCTGTCTGTGACATCTTGGCCGATCTGGCCCATTCAATGTGGGAGTCGTTTTAGTAAGCAGAATCTTATTTCATATATATCAAGTGCTGACACACAATGGGTTTGCTAGCATCAACCTTATTCACTTGCTACCAGTAGGGGCCATCCAGTTTGGATGTCTATGCCTGACTATAAATCCATTGAGATTGTCAATTCATTCTATACTGCTTTGGTGACCCACAAAACCAGCCTCTTTATGGGTAGTGCAAAATTAAGGGGTGGTAATACTGGGTGAATCATTAATACTTGTCCCGATAGTACCAGGGGAGCGCAGGTTGATGCTCTAGGGATCCTTAGCTGTAGCAGGAATCACCAGACCCAACCCTGCTTCCTTATGTGGGCAAAGTTTTCAAAGAATGACCATGCAGTATTACCACACCCTGAAATACCACGGCACTCTTTTCAATTCCTGATAGGGCCACTAACAGAAGTTAATGACCCCATTCGAAATATGTAGGCACTCTTGATTAGAGCTTATGTGTGTAAGGACTTACCTGCCGGTAGGACGTTGGCCGCTGCGAGTGCGAGGAGCGTGGAGAGAAGGAGGGTCCTCATGGCGATTGAGCACTCGGTGCAGTCTCAGTATCCGCACTTAGGAATGAGGGGAGAAGAGCTCTTTCCACTGAGATGAGGACCAGAGCATCCCCCATTTATAGGACCTCAGAGGCAGAGTCAAGATAGCAGAACTGAACAAGCCCCGCCCATCGATTAAGGGATTATTCCACCTCAGCAGGCACCAACAGAAGCCTCTGAGTAGCTGATTGTTCACCCCATGTGTGCATAACCTTTACGGTGTCACAGTAGTGGAGGGCTGTACAGGGTGGAACACTGTGTGTCCAGGACTTGTTGAGAATATCCGATAATTAGTTTACTTACTGATTTATTTCCAGATTAAGCACAGTTATCTACAAGTTTGATATCTTTTCTTACAATACGAGTGTGCGATAGTTCTTGGAAGTAGACATGACCTTGGAGAAAACCTTCAAACCTATCAAATCACACTACAATTACTAGGACCATCACACAAAAATATGACGACAAACTTTACTTTAAAGAACCCTTTGAAAAGCAGAGGAAAATGAATACTTGAAATCTATATCTTGAAAACTCATCAGTTTATACAATAATCATCAGTGGAACATGATCCAAACTCCTGCCTGGATTTAATATTCTTCACGATGCCATCGATCAGACATTTAAAGATGTGGTTCAATCCAGTGGATGGTGAAAGGAACATTTCCACAGTGAGAGTTAAGAGGAATGAGAAGCCGCAGAGAAGAGGGTGGCAGAAGGGACTTCTTCTGCCACAAATGCAGACTCAGCTGTGAAAATCTGAGTCCCCTGAGCAACTTCCTGGGTTACTCGTGCTTTACCACATCTGACTCCGAAAGTGGACCTGCCCAAGATGCTGCCCCTTTACTGCTGCATTCTGACTGCTGGAGCAAAATGTAGTGCAGACTGGCTGAGAATACACCGCTGATTGTTGTTCTTGGTGAGAATCTGCACCAGATTCAGGGATTTGCCACTTGCAATGCCAAATTATGGGGAAATGGACTAGAGAATGTTTTGTACCTCATGATTGTCCCTTTAACACCCTGAGGCATATTTCGAAGGGGATACTGCTATCAGAACATCACTTTTAGCGATGGTCTGGTGGCGATATCCTCTTCTTTTTAACATGGCTTAATGCCACTGTGTAAATAATGCCCTGTTTCAGGCTTCGCTTAGCCTGCAGTGGATGTTCCGCCACAACACCCATTGCTATTGACGCTGCCTCATATTTGCAAGGTTGGGGCAGCGCCACAAACTAAGACCAGGGATGGTGATACGAAAGGAAATTATTTTCTCATTGTTTTTCGCTCTTCCCATTTGTGCCTCATTGTGCAGCACACAGGGAATGAGCAAATCGCTTTTGAAGATTGTTTATATGCAGGAAGGTGTCCCTTCCTGCGCATAAACTATCACCCCTGCAGTGCAGTCACCCTTGCAGCATGGTGCAAGGGAGCCTGTGCTGGCGCTAGGGTGCTTTATTACCACCAGTGCTAGGGGAAACACAGGGGAGCATCATATTTTTGTAAATGCAGAGCATCCATGTATTGTAAACATGTTCGAGTGCAGCATTACTAATTTTGGCATAACACTGCGCTCCAACATTTTGTTTTAAATATCCCCCACTGTTTTGGCTTGTCATGTTGCTCTTGGAGGAAGTTGTGAGCGAAAAACCAGACAACTTCGCAACATTTACCCTCTACCTCTGATCGTAAAAGGAGGTGCAAACAGTGCTTCATAGAAGACTGACAGCGTCTGTCCAAGGTGTCTGCTTTTATCTTTGACTTCTGTTAGTAAGGTTCCAGTGTATCTCCTGTATTCATGATTACAAGTCTGGTGGACACAGAGGCGTAGCTAGAGCTTGTGGCGCCCGGGGCTATCACTCAGATTGCCGCCCCGGGGGGGGGGGGGGGGTGCTGGGAAAAAGGACGGGGGCACTTGAAAGAGGTCTGAGAGACACGTAGTATCGCCGCTAATAGTTACCTCGATCATGCAAGTTATATGCACATACATGACACGGTCCAAGGCTACACAGTTGAATACACCGGTGACCGGCAGTACAAAGGAGAAAACACAGATTGCATGATAGATCAGGGGACTCAGAAAAACCACGTGTGACATCCATCAGAGAGCTGCGTGAACGAATACCTGGTAATCTCCTCAGCACAATACAAACATGCACATACATGACACTGTTCGGGGATCCATCATCTACAGCTGACATTAAATGACCAAATATCATGGTCCCCCCAATTAACTGGCTTCATTTTAGCTTCTGTATCTATTAGTTATCTAATAGTTGATCGAAAGCTTTTCAATTGCATGAAAGAAAACAACGACTAAACGCAATATATCCATCTATCTAACTAACTATCGATCTATCTATAGGCAAAGTGTAATCTATTATTTGTCAGCAATGTTCTGGATAGGAGGGGAAGTGATTTACAAGAAGCAAGAAGCAAAGCCTCAAGTGTGTCATGAGGACTATTCCCTAACTCAAAATTGGTAGTACATAACATGACTTATTTAGTAGTTATAAACAAATACATTTATAATAAAAATTTAAGAGGAGATAGTGGATTAAATCTGTACAGTGAGATGCAGGCACACTGAATAGGCCTTGTGAGCATCAGCAGAGATAGTATACTCTAAAGACATAGTAGCAAATAATCTCTGAGGAAGAAGAGTGTTCTTTCCACATTAGATGGGTTGCTCTATGGCAATAACATAAAATCTGACATTTGTTCTGTGGTATAAAATGGGAGTGGGGGGAGGGCATACATGCATTAGTATACATTCTCCCCAGAAGAATATTTAATTTAGCCACATTAATTTTCACTGTCATAGCATAGATCTATATATTGTTCCACTAACATAGATGCCCATAGATATATACCCAAATACCCTTTCTCTTTACTTATACACATACATATGTACACATCACAAGCGCAAACACACATTAATATACTGCTATTGATTGGTATTTAAATGAAATCTGTTGCCTATTGTGAATACGCAACCGTTCTCTTCTGCTCCAGAGTCCAAACTAGTTCTGCTTCAGACTCAACACAAAATGGCTTCAGTTTCTGCTAAATTATATAAACATTCAAAACACAAAATGGAAACCTGGCTCTGTGCTGTCTTAGACTCCTATTACTAATGGAGTAACAAACAGACTACTTTTTTATCTGTGCGAAGTGAATTTTTAATAAACCATTAAATAGTCTTTAGATTGATCGGAAAACGTTTTTTAAATGACTGTAAAAGAACACCATTTCCTCAAATTAACACACAAAACACAACACATATGTAAAACAATTCACAATGACCTACAATCATGGACATAAATGGACATACACACAATAAAAAATTACTTACAACAAATTACAAAAACAGAAACATCATCTGCTCGTTACTCCATTAGTAATAGGAGTCTAAGACAGCACGGAGCCAGGTTTCCGTTTTTTGTTTTGAAATTTGAATAGGCCTAGCTGGCCCCGGTCCTTTGGGCTTAACCCCTACAGTATTTTGAAATTATATAAATAAGCATTTGCAATGCAATAGGTCTTGCATTTACGCGAGTTTAAGCTATTGGCATTGTAAATGACAATGCCTTTTATTTCTGTTTTAAAACCTAAAACACAAATAAAAAGCTTTGTTATTTGCAATGTCAATAGCTCAAACTCGCGTAAATGCGAGACCTATTGCATTGCAAATGCTCGTTTTATAGGACTTGTCTGTGAACTGTCTGCCACTCTGCCACTCACTAAAGATCCTTTCTTCCCCTCTGAAACCCGTTTAGCTCATACCTTACACAGCCTCCTGTACTCCAGCAGCCAGGGTGTCTATGGCAGGGGTTGGCCAGCACTGACAAAGTCAAAAGCTGGTAGCCAGCTAGAGACCTAATGGTTTTGACAGTGCTTGTTTTTAATACAGCATTTTACACCTGGTTTTTGGGTTAAAAATAAGGTTTACATGACCAATGTATCCTGTTACGTGACAAGTAATGTTACTGAACGACAATCTATTACTTTAAGTCTCCAGCCTTACACAAATGAAAATATTTAGCAAATTTCTTTCTATGATAGTGTTTTAGATTCAGTGATAAAACAGACAAGTTCCTTTTTTGTGTTTTGGAACCCCAGTTCCTTTTTTCACAGTGTGCCCTATCTATTTGTTTAACTCTTTCCATATCATTATTTTATTTTTTTATGTATTTGATTGGATTTTAGTAAACATAAATCCTTTTGCCATGGACATTATCATACATTGTGGTATGGTCAGTAGAACAAGAACAGCTACACATACGTTTGAGAAAGCACAGGCATTGTGGGTTCTGCGATGAGCCATGGACAGGACATGAATTCGTAGTGTTATAAATCACAGATGGATTGAATAAGGGAAAAGCAAAAGTAGAGTACCACGTAACCTCCCCTCACTCATCGTCAACCATGTTAGTTCCACGTTCGCCATTCAATCAACATAACGTAATGAAAGTGCGAGCTTTCCCTCCACACCACATGTCACAGGAGTCAACGTACAACAAGGGTAACGGGTAGCAGAAGAACTTAACAGGCTAAGAGATGCCGGTGCGTGTCACAACGCGCATGGCAGGATCAGTGGCGTAACGAAACTCGAGGGAGCCCCCCTGCAAAGAACATGAAGGGGCCCCCTAAGGACTCACTCAGAAGCTCTCAGGCCAGGTTACTATGCTGAGGGGGACCCTGGTGCTCGAGGACCCCCCCCCCCCCTTCACTGCGGGGCCTTTGTTACTCCACTTGAAGTAGTACAGCAGGAGTACTCTTTTACAAACTCTGACCCCACATTATGAATCAGCTCTAAAACATCCAACTCCCTATTGGTAGAGGAGACGTTTTTAAGGCATGGAAAAAGTGGGCTCTGGCCCAGGACCCCAGCCTTTAAGGGGGGCGCCTGATAGAACCACCTCTGTTCTGCAGGGTCTTGGCTTGATGGCACTGAATGATTCTTAAACATATTGTTTTAAATACGACTTTCCTTTATTTTAAATGCGGGTGATATGTGTGTCTATAGCAGACATTTTATAGAGAAATGTGTGTTTCATGCAACATCCATAAAATAGTTTCTTTTAGATCAAAACAGGACCTCTCATATGAGAAATGGGAGGGTGTCACAGAGATTATTCGCAGTGATATTTGTGCGCTGCTTCTGTGTTACAACATTGAAAACACAGGTCACTATCCCTGAATATTAGATGTAAACATATTTAGAATTTAGATGAGTGTCTCTGTGCACTGTCAGTGGCTTGGCCAAAGAGGGCATGAAAGAGCTGAAATAGGATCATAAATTCAAAACTGTTCCTCACAGGGGCCCCCAACATATGCTTGGCCTAGGGCCCCCCAAATCCTTAAGATGTCTCTGATTGGTAGGAGTGCAAAGAGGGTAGGGGCGGCTCCTCTGTCGCCCCACTTAATCACACCCAAAGCCCCAGAGATGAAAAATAAAATGGTAATTCATTACCCTTTTATTTTTCATTCCCGTCCCAAACAGAACTTCATGATGGGGCGGGGCCTGCTGAGTGACATCAGCAGGGAGGAGTGTGGGCTGTCTGCACTGTTTAAAGTGTGCATATCTGTTTGGCCGGCCAGCTTGCGATGGCCAACCACACATGCGTGCTTTAAACATCTATAACTCAGCTGTCTGAACAGCTAAATAAGAGCAAGTGCAGGCCTCCAGAGCGGTGTGGTGTGCAGAGAGAGGCTGCTCCCTCTAATCAGGGCACTGCTCTCATGCTGCATGAGAGCAGTGCCAGGATTGGTCAAGGGAGTTGCAGCATACAGTACCTGGAAGCAGAGGTCCGGAGCGGAGGCCGTCACGTTAGTGTTTTTTTAAATAATGTTTTCACACATATTCCCCCCAAATAGATGCCAGCTGCCACTGAAAGAGGGCAAAATACATTTCTATTTGTAAGAATTGTATAAACATATTCCCTGGATATGGTCACTTTATTCCAGTTGTAATTGTTTTGTGCCAATATACACAGGCATGTAAGAGTAAGTACAAGAGTCCTACACGAGTTCTACTCTACATTCTCCAAACTGCAGGTGTTGGTCTGTTTGCCTTGACGTTGCACAAGGACTGAGTTCAAATCCTTACACCTCCTTCACTTAGATTCACCAGACCTTATTTCCAAATCGTTCCATTATGTTCTAGGCCATTATTTGCACTTGGCTGACAATTGTCTGGTAGTAGTTTCTTCCTTCCACAGAGATTGGAAAGTGTGTGGTCTTAGTCCGTGCCTCGAAACTGTGTAACTCTTTGGTCCACACCAATCAGACAACCATGGACCATCTCAGGTCAGGAGATGGTATAAAACCTGGTGTCAAGAGGCCAATATTTGGAAGGCAAACCCTATATAAACATCATTGGATATGTGCTGTAAATAATACAACTCAGTATATAACATAACGTTTATCTGAACAGGACCAGCACTTTTCAGCAAACCCGCCTTAGCTCAAGACAGGCAGTGACAGCACCGCTCAGAAGAGAAGTTCTTAGGGTGCAATGCCAGTCGGTTCATAAAACATTGCATGTTTATTTGTAAAGCACACGTTCACCCATGTTGGCACTGAATAACAGATGTTTGTTGTTACCCAACTCAATAATACTCATTTTATCAACCTCAGAAGGATGAGTGCACCCGCCAGGATTTGAACCTGTGTCTATGAGGTCAAACACAGGCCCCTAGAGTGAATGGATGCATTAGTCTACTAAGCCACCAGACCCGGTTTATGAGCCCGTATCCTGTGCAGGGCTGTGAGGTTGAAATGAAATAGAGGTCTATGTAGAGGTGAGGAAAGTTTGCTTTATACTGGTGAACTTTTATCAAAGTTGTTGCTCTGTGAAGTTTCCCTATTCACTTTTGCCCGTGCAAAGTTTTATTGTAAATTCCCAAATAATTTTAAACGCAATTTGTGTGATAACTGCCTAACTGAACCCAGCCAAGCTAGGAAGGGCACGCTGCATTCCTCTCTGCAAGTTCACCCTTTGCTGAGGAGTTCTTTCTATGCTCAATAATGTATTATTCGGGGAAAGAACACGACTTTGTAAAGAGTGCGCCTGAAGCAGAACTTTTTTGACTCGTCCTGAAAAAGGTTTCAATCGTGACAGAAAGGTGCAAAGTTTTCTATACGCCTTTGCGCAAGTTAAAACAAAAAGCAAGCTTTGCAACCTGCACAGCTCTGGTTAAATGAAGGCCGGTCAACACACAGGCACAAAGAGCTGACGCCACCGAGCCTGCTCCATATTCGAGTCTTGTAAAGAAGAAAGGCCCTTCCTATCCCCGGGTAAGTCACCTGAATGATTAAGTCCCTGCCTCCCATCCTGGCGAGGTTGCATTTTAAACAGTAAAAGGTTTTGTGGCAAAATACACTGAAATTGATCGGCACTCACCTTAGAGGGCCCGTCAACGCACGCGGATCCCTGAAA
The DNA here is from genome assembly GCF_964204655.1 of Triturus cristatus. Classification (NCBI taxonomy): domain Eukaryota; kingdom Metazoa; phylum Chordata; class Amphibia; order Caudata; family Salamandridae; genus Triturus; species Triturus cristatus. The sequence goes on along the minus strand of NC_140590.1, from coordinate 1,821,908,302 downwards.
CATTTCCGCCGTGATTGGAGGTAACTGAGTGGCATTAATCAGTGCCTGCAGCTTATTATTAACAGCCCATTGCCAAATAACACAATCCTGACAGGAATAAACACTGAAAAAGAACACACAGGCTCACCTGAGGCCTGGGCAGCCTGCAGCAGCTTCAGAGGCAGGCGCGAGCAGGCAGCCGAAGACAGGGCAAGACTGGCTAGCCAGACAGCAGGGGTCTAGTAATAATTAATTATGGCCGGGCCGGGGCCGGTGTCGCCGCATGGTGACAGTCGGTCTCTTTCTCAGTAGTGACTCTTGGTGGGATGTCTAACCTCGCCTCGTCGCGGCACGCCGACGCGCACTTTAAATTGCGCTTCTGCGCATGACAATGTGTATAGTCGACACCAGCCCCACCCTATGCCCCACACGCACTCGCGGAGACACTTGCGCGCGCGGCGCCCGGCGCGCACCGCGCACCATAATTAATAAAGAGCGGCCTGGCTCAGAGAGGCCCGTCGCGGGTCCGGCGGACATGCGCACCTTTTAATTAATTATAACGCCGGCCGTGCAGTGCTGCGCGGCTGCCGCCCCTAAATAGTGCCGCCTGGGGCGGTCCGCCCCCACCGCCCCCCCCTAGATACGCCGCTGGGTGGACACACATGGGCTCTAACCTTCAGTTCTCTTTCTAATCTGTTCTCTCCTATTGTTTGCTTATTGGTTTCATACAGTCCAGTCTTTTGTTGCTTTTTCTTGTGAAAACGGTATTATCTTTCTTATTGATGTTTCTGATTTGCCTCCTTTACTCTATGCTAGCTGTTAACGCTTAAGATTCAACACTTCTTTGACTCAGTTTCAGGAGTTTGTTTTTCCTCCGTGGGTCATGGGTCTTCTGTATGCCACTGTTTGTTTTTAGGAGCCCAGGGCCAGCCTCTGTGGTATATTGAGGGTCTACAGATTGTCAACAAGAAAGATACTGTTTATCTTCTCAGGGAAGAGGAGACATTAAGGTACAGGCTGAAACTAAGAGATTGCCCATCCAAAGAGGCGTGCCCTTTATGTTGAGTAGGGGTGGGCGTGACTAGTGTAATTCCATTTAGCATACTCATGTGTAATTAGCTACGAAGTTTACAAGATTATGCGGCATTACACAAGAAGAGTAATTCTGCATCTAGTGCTATTTCTGAGTGCTAAAATGACCCTCAGGTCTAAAATGGACGCAAGGATGCAGTTTGAGCTAAGAAATGGCAGTAAATGCCACAGAACACAAACAGCGAGTGCGCGCAGGGGCTCTTGGGGAGGATTTTCCTCCCAACTTAAATTCTACATATATAATAATGTTTTCTTAGAGCAAAATGCAGACTCGCTAAATGTGCTCTTGCAGTAGGATTTAGTTTCTCTAAATTATGTTTAATTACTTGAGCAGGCAGAATCATGTAATTATTGGTAATTCCACATAAAATATTAATTCAAAATTACAGAAACTAGTCCCATTACTCTGGTGTAATCCAAGTTTTTCCCAGGCCTAGTGTTTAGTATGGAGCAACAGACATGTTTTAAGTCATGGGCAAAGTGGACAGTTGCCCAAAACCCCCACCTTCCAAGGGGCCCTCTCGGATAGAGAGCGTTCTCTCCGTTTCACCTCTGTTTGGTCAATTTTCTAGTTACATCTATTTCCCTCTATGACTAACTGTACCTCGCACTCTGATCTCTATCAAGTGTAATCTGAAGAATCTATGCTTGGCATATATTTTGTGTGAACCAGTTAAAGTTTAACATATAATTCAGTATTGTTTTGCATTGTGGTGCTTGAATTAGCAGGAAATAGGTAATGCAATTCATATTTTTTCTGTACTGGGGCCCCAAAATGTGACTTGCCCAGAGGCCCTGAAATCCTTAGGATGACACTGTGGAGCACCCACAATGATTGTTCATTTCAGTGTTACCTGAGGCACCAGAACTCACAAACTCCCCTGCTGCTCTTGCTTAGGATGTAGCTGCAATAGAAGTGATGTCTTTCAACTCTCCTGGGCTTTGTGTCAGTCATGCCAAACTCAATGGAAATCCACAAGATGTCAAAGTATTTCTAGACTATTGAACTGATCACCTGACTTCCAGGTCCACCTAATTTGTTTCAGTTCATTCAGCATCACATCTCGTCAGTGTTCTTTATAAAATCAATAGGATCACCCCAATGCTGCCTCTTCCCATTCTCTTCCCAGACTCGCTTTGTGGTCCCCTGCTCTAGCTCCCTGAGGCTAATCCCATGGCTCTATTCTTCAGGCCACACACCGTTACAGCAAAGTGCGGGCCGAATGCAGAATTCCAATGCCAGATGCTGAACTATAGTGTCATTCACTCTGGAATCATATTATTTAACAAACAAATTAAATAAATGTATTTGTTGAGATTGCATGCTTTCAGAAAGAAGGTACAATGCAATGAGTCTCCATAAAGTATGTCAGTCCATTGTGAAGTGCTAAGGTGTCATGGTGGCTCTGCTGATGTGCACTCAAAACACAGCCAGAGTCTGAAATGGACTGTAAGATATGTGCACCCATGAACCAACAATTGACTGTTTATTGGTCTGCAAATGGAGGCATCACTAAAAAGGTGGACGAAACACAATATGTAGGAGGCTTGGATTGGAGAAGCACATTTCTGCTAATACAAAACACCATGGGGCGGATTTATAAGCCCCTTGCGCTGCCAGTACATCACTTTTTGTGATGCACTGGCAGTGCAGTACACTGTCCCATATATACAAGGACAGGAAAAGCCACCCTGCATGGCTTTTCCTGTCCTTGTAAATACCACCCCTTTACACACAGCGCTTTGCGTGAAAGGGGCGTTCCAAGGGTGTCGCTGCACGCGTTTCCGGGCAACACCCATGGAACAAGACACATTTCCAGATTTAAGGAGGATTCGTAAACCTGGAAATGTGCCAGTATACTATGCCACCCTAGGGGTGGAGAAACGAGGCGAAATGAGGAGAAATGTTTTCATTTCTCCTCGTTTTTTCCCTCTTTCAATGTGTGCTGCATTCTACAGCACGCATTGAAAGAGGAAAATGCCTGTAGTGATTGTTTTGTGCAGGAAGGTGCCCCTTCCTGCACAAAAACAATCTCCCCATGACTCAGGCATCCTTGCACCATGATGCAAGGGTGCCTGCGCTGGTGCATGGCAGCAGTTTGTGCTCCAGCACAGGGGACAGCATAGGAATGCGACATATCCTTGTAAATATGTTGCATTCCTGTGCTCTTAAACTGCCGCAGCTTGGCACATGTAAAGGGCTTGTTGTGCCTGGCTGCGGCACCTTCTTTGAAATATGCTCCCATATGCAGTTTTGCTGATATTTGGACTAGTCTAGGACTCTTGAAAATACCCTTTTACTGACTAAAGAGTCAATTAATACCTATCACCTGTGAGTCATGAGTAGTGCTTTTATTTAAGTTAAAATAATTACTAGCTTGGAACCTTGTGTGGTCGTTTGGTAGCCTGCCAGACCAAACCTTGAGGAAACATGGGGTGCTTTAAATGAAGCTAGTTTCTATGTTGTAGTAAAGGAAACGAGGGACATGCCAGAAGATTTCTGAACATAAGGAAAGCCATTCATATACAGGCTGAGAACAAAGAACTCATTCAGTAGTCCCAGGTTTTCAACTTTACCTAAGATCATACAGAAATGCATTTTCCTTTTTTTATGATCCAAAAATGATGCAGGCCAGAAAAATAATCATATACTGAAACAAGTTCACACTAAGCAGACATAATGATAAACCAAAAATATAAAATAATGCATTTTTGTGATCTTAATGTGCCCACTTTCAAAAGGACTTATGTAATGCATCATTCAACATGAACGATCCAGCTGACTTTACTAGATTACATTATATCTATGAAACTAAAAAGGAATTTGTTATGCATTGTTCATGTTTGATGATGGACACACATTGTTAAATTATGGCAAAACAGAGATGTCACTGTTGCCCAAAACCCACTCAGTTAATACTTTCCACTGCTCCAGCTAAACATAACAAATAAGTGAACAAATATATTAAAAATATGCATAATGAATGGAGGAATCACTTAATTTACACATTGTAAGAATAAAATGTGTCTGTTGAGATGGAAGTATTCCCTGATTGGTATATGGGCAAGTGTACCCACACTGAGTCCCCAATTGTCCGGTATTTTTACTATTTATTTTAGCCCTGGCATCACACTATGTGTGCAGAGCTGTTGACAACTCACACCTGTTTGTGCCTCTTTTGTGGGTGCTCCAGGAAGGTGACTGCTCCAGTGCTGCCTGATGTGTGTCTAGTAGCTTGAGGTGAACAGCATTCGAGAGGTCACTTATAAGGAGAACCATCCCAAATTGGTTCTATGGTTGGAACAGTGGATACACCTTAGCAGTCTTGAAGTTGTGTATAAAAGTGGGGCTCAAATCACCCCACTTGATTCCAGTTCCAAATGTATTATACCTAAAAAAGGGAGTGCTCAACAGAGAACTCAAAGAACTGCTGTGCAACAGAGCTAATGTCTTGCTGGCAGCCAGTCTCCCATAGGTCAATGGACATCAATTGAAGTCTGGACACACTACTGGAGATGCTGTGGACCTGCCCTGCCACAAGTATAAGCTAGCCTGCCTACAGAGAGAGAGAAGATATCTGCCTGGCCCTGAAGAAAGAGAGAATATCCAAGAGTGGGCCAGTGCACCCCGCTAGACTGTAGGACATCCCCGAAGAGCATACTACTAGAGAGAGAGAACTACAGAGGGCCATAGTCCCTGTTCCCCCTACCTCTTTTTCTTTCTTGTCAGTTCCTAGCAGAAATGGTTGCACTGTGTTTCTCAGCTACCCAGCTGGGCTGCACCTGTGTGACTGCTGTGGGGCCAGTCAGGGCTTCAACTGCATATTTGATTTAGTCCTAGAAAAGGGCTACAACTGCCTGTTTGTGTGAGGCCCAGACGAGGACTCCAATTGCATTTTTGACAGCCCAGCTGACTGAGGCAACTGCTCCATTGACTATGGCCCACCTTGTGTCCCCAAAAGGCTAGCTTCCAAGGGGAAGCCTCCTTTTAAAGGAAAATGGTGGACACACATGAGAAGGGCTGCTCAATTGTTCTGGTAGAGAGGCTGGCATCATGGACAGAGAGGAAAATACAGCAGCTAAACCAGTTTACCCGTGGGTGTGTAGTCCTCAAGTAGCAACACCTCTAGGGTGGGCTACCAAGTTCCACACACTGAGAGAAAGGTTCTGCTGTCTTGGGAGTGGGCAGAATAGTGCACTCTTGTACAGTTAGATGCAACGCAATGCAGAAAGTAATTATCCCCAAGAGCAAGTTGTGAGCATGAAAGTAGCACCCCTGGCACGTAGAAATCAGATCACAATTATACTTGAGAGATGACCAAAGAAGGACTACCTTGATATTCCCTGGAACTGGTAAAGAGAGGCTACACCAATGACTGGACAACACCTGTGTTGTGTAGTTCCTAATAATAAATAGGATCTGCGTGTTTAAACAACATAAACTAAGGGATTGGTGTCTAGACTGATTTCGGACACTCATGCAGGATATGTCGGCCTACAGACCAGCTAGCTCATGGACTAGTTTCAGGCAACCTCTGAATATGACAACTCTAAAAAACCCTCAGGGATTGTGGAAACAGTACAGTACCTTTGGCTCAGTCACTCGTGCTCACTTCATTTCAGAGAAATGCACAGAATAAACCATGGGTAAGTTTTCAATAAGTATTTATTGAACCAGCGTCATTCTAGTGTAAAACATGTTTGCTGCAACAATCATTAGGCAGAAACAAAGGTAAAAGATTACAAGTACCAACAGAGAAAATAACAGATAGAGTTCTACCATGATGCTACAACAGTGAATATATGCAGGCATATATAAAACAGTACTCTAAGTGTACTCTGAAGATGCTAACACTACCTAAGTGTACCTAGCATGTATTTGGGTGTAAAAGCCAAGAATCCCCTAGGAAAGAACCAACCCCATTACCTGACGGGAGAGAATGAAGGATCCCATCTTGGTCTCGAGTTGGACACCCCATAAGGGATGTCAGACCACTACGTGCTGGAACTAAGGGCAGGACCTCAGTGTCTCATGTCAGCGTGGATTTTTGTCTCGTGCAGGACCTCAGTGTCTCATATCAGCGTGAATGTTTTTGCCCTCTGGTTGCCCAGTGAAGATGTTGTTCTTTTATACCCAAAGGATGCCCTTAGGTGTGTAACGGTACTGTGGGTCTGTGGTTCAAGGATGACATTAGTGGTCACTTTTGTACAGAGTTATTATACAGAAGATGGTAATCCTGCTGTGCATTGCTTGGGCAGGGGATTAGGATGTGATACTATCAATCCTCATGTATAATAAATGAGGCTAGCTTAGAAGAAAACCGCACAACATTTATTCGGCATATAACTAGGTAAAAGGTCAGTGCCAGAACCGTTATGTAGGCCAAGGTAGGAAAAATGTAGGTAAAAGGTTGTACAAAAACCAAGGCCTATATTGGAGTACATTGGGGCTCATAACACCTGCTGCTCCTGGGCTAACAGACAGCAGACTGTGTATGTGGTGCCCTGCTAGATGAAATGACAGTTGAGCTCAAAGAGACAATTGTCCATGTTTATGGACCAAGGGTAATAATCAAGAATTCTCCCCTCAGGGGGCGTGGCTTTTGAGCCGAGGGAAATGGCTGCCATCCGTGAGAGCTCCGTGGAGGAGTAGGGTGCCGGAATCCCTCCAGGCTTCTTTTTCCACTATTGAGACCCAGGAAGCACATCCTTATGGGTCAGAATCTCTCCTCCATCATTATCGACGTTTGCGGGCATCTGGGGTGAGGGCAAACAATGTTTTTTGATCATTTTTCACCGCTCGCGGCTCGATGGGGAGCCATGGCTGCAATTTTGTTTTTTCTTGCGCTCTCCTCTTTTCCCGCCTGCCTTCCCGGAACTTTCTCCTCACAGAATAATGCTTTTAAATTGAGCATTTGTTGCTATTTTTTCACAGATTGTCTTACTTCTGCCCAACCATTTGAGTATTTATGCTCCTGAACTGATTTTATTGTTTTAGTCTCTGCAGTTATATTTTTAACTAATTTTTCTGCAGCTGTGGATACCATTTTCAGTCATTGTGCTTTCAATACATATAGTTTGTTTTCACATACTTTTGATGGAGTTGCCCTGTACCAAGCACAGTGGTATTCAACAAGCTAATTGTGCATCATTAGAAGACCATAATCCCTTCAGCGTCCTGCAAGAGGATATGGAGGAGGCAGTTAATGATTCTGCTGGATCAAGAGGCTCGATACCTAACACACCTCGTTCAAGTTATAAGCCAGGATCTAAAATACCCTCCGCATCCAATTTGTCATCAGGCAAACGAATAAAGACTAATCCACCTTCTCCTACAAATTTTTCTTCCTCAATCTCCATGGAACTTCTACTTGAAGAAATCCATTCCCTCAAGCCGTACATTGAAGAAACAAACTCCCGCCTTCAAAGCCTTGAGGAAACTGGTCGTACACTGAGCAAATATAGAGGAACTTGAAAAACAAGTTGACTCTGTTCAAACTATCACGGATCAAGTTCCTTGTATGCACAGAGAGATACAACAGCTTAAACAAGTAGAAAATTTGTAAAATCGCAACAGGCGTAATAACCTACGCATTTATGGTCTTGCTGAAGGTCTCGAAGATTCTGACCCATTGTTTTTTTTTCAAACCTTCTTACCCACACGTCTTGGTTTTCCTGACACACCTCCATTTAACATTCAACGAGCTCATTGCCTGGGGCAGAGCCCTCATTTTTCCTCTTCTTCAGCCTCTTCCACAAAACCTAGCGGAGTCCTCATGTACTTTTTAGAATACACAGACTTGCTCAAAGTCCTTCACGCTGCCAAACAAAAAGGGAAAATCTCTTAGAATGGTTCTAACCTTTTCTTTGCTCAAGGCTATACAAAGGCTACTGCGGATCATCGGAAAAACTTCCAGGATATGAGACCTGCCCTTCGTAACCTGAATGGCTTATTTCATCCTTGTTTGTTCAACGTGACTTATAACAACAAAACAACAAATATGAAGACCCTGCACTTCTTCAGCATTTCTTGAACACCTGCAGAGATGAGTCCATGGACATTCATTGGCCATAAACATTTTGATTACTTAAAAATTGTTTGTTAATAGTTTTCTCATCCCCATTCCTGATGTTTTTCATTCTGTCATAATGTCCTTTGTTAACATTTTCTTTTTCTCATTAGATGCGGTTTTGTGGTTCTTTGCTTTATGTCTTCTTCGTTAGTCCTGGAGGATATTCCCTGTGCCGTTTCTCCTCCCGGAGTCCTTCGTCCGGTGTGCTGCCTTCCCTATGTGGTTCCACCCTCCCCGTTCTCATTGTCTTCATGTGGTATGTCTTTTTGTTATATCTGAATTGTTTTGTCTTTTCGTTCTGTCCTATGTTTTCCCTCTTTCCTTACTTTCACTATTCTTATCTTTCTTCTTGTTCATACTTAGGCTATCTGGTTTTAGGTTTAAATCTATAATAACTGATAAAACCCCACCGAAAGGAAAATAGCCATCACTAGTGTAAACATATAAACACTGAAAAAACACCTTTACAACCACAAACTAAGTGCCAATCAAACAAAGGAAAAGATGAGTGAAAGAATAATTTGTATCTCTTCCTGAAGAGGCCAATATAGTGTAACTTTGTTATACAAGGCAGCAGCAAGAAATACTGGGCTAATATTATTCTGCTTGGGTTTTGTTTTTAGGGATGTCACTAAAATATTGCTTCTTCTTCCTTCTGCTTTTTTTCAGTTTTGTGGTCTTTGGTCCAAAGATGCATTGTTTAGAAGCATGTTTTAGGTCTTATTTATTTATTTTAAATCGGGAAATATCAAATTCATATTTGATATTTTGGCTACAATTGATTTCACTGATAGGTAAAATGGCTGGATGGAACGCAATGTCAATTTGAATGCTGCTGCAAAATGTTCCTACCAAGTTCAATAAAGATTGGAGTGATATTGTTTGTATTTGCAGTAATTTAGCTATGTATATGAAAAAGGTGAATGATGACCTACCAAAATCAATAACTGAGCTGAAGTGCTTCCCTGTAAGAGATCCTTGTCACTTGCTAGATGGTATGCTGAAAGCATCTTTACAATCTTCACAGTTAATGAAGAATGATTTTGGCTTTGTAGTCCATTCTGGTGCCCTGTTTCATTATGCCCAGGAACTAAAATGCAAATATTTTTCATTTTGTGCTTTGTGTGGCAAAGTCATCCTAACTGCATCATTTAGCCGGTGGTTCTCAGTCCTAGAGGTTGTGAATACCATATATAATCCATCTGGCAACTGCTTACAGAATCTTTGCTTAGTGGTAATGCCAAAGACAAGAAATGTGCATATTGATAGTGATGTAAAAAGTTCAGTCTACTGCATGCTTAAGTTTTTACAGTAAAACATTACTGATGTAGTGGACATAATCAAAATACTAGAGTCTGAAAACGCCCTTGTCTACCAAGGGGCCGATTCCGATCTCGGTCAGAAGGGCACCGAATCGGGTTCGGACAGAAAAACTACGAGCCGTACGCGTGTTTTCCAGCCGACTCATACAGCTGTACGAGCGAGCAAGTACGATGCGAGCTACATGAAATGCACCGACCGAGTCGTTTCTGGGTCCGAACCGCTCCATATGTCCTGGTCGGAAGCTAACGTGGCATGCAATGGATGCGATTTACAACCGAGCCAGTACGATGCACGCGTCAGACAGCCTGTGCGAGCCGGAGTGTCCGGCTTGCAAAAGCTCCCGTAGTCGGACTTCGGGGGTCAGCGTCGGACCCCCTGACACCCGCAGCCCTACGACTCCGACACAGGGGGAGACCTATGGGTCTCCCCAACACAGGCATGTACGGTGCGGATGGCACTGACGTGTACCCACTGTAGGGGGCGCACTTGTTCAAGACGTACCCATTCAGTCAATGGGAGCCCATGTACACGTCGTACGAGCAGCTCCCTTTGACTTCTATGGAGTCGGACCGAACCGAGTCCGACAGCATAAGTGCGCATCGTACTCGCTCGCTCGGACTGTAGGGGTCCAGCTCGGTCGGGAAACACTCCAGATCCGACTCGGTCGGAGTGCTTTCCGACCCAGATCGGAATCGGCCCCCAAGTGTTCAGCGTAATTGGTGTAGCTATGAAACATCTCCTTGAGAGTGGGCTGGGCAACACTTTTAGAGACTTTGGCACTGCAACATGCTCCATGTTAGAATTCTTGCCAACTGGTAAACAAAGAAATGTTGAGAAGCAATTTAGGAAATTTTATTTTACAGTCAATGGGAAATGGCTTGCAATGATGCATAGAAATGTCCCTTCACCAACCATGGCATTTGAAGTTATTGAAGCCTCACTGAGGTACTCTGCACAAGTTCTAGATCCCTTCTGATTTTTCTCCAGACTTTGAAAAGAACTGCTTCATTTTTGACCGCTTCAATAACTGAGGGCATATGTGCCCAATTTTATGCATATGTTGCAGAACATGTCCTAGAGAATCACAATCGTTAGGTGCTCCAGTATTGGCATGGAAAGCTATGTCATTTGCCAAGCAAATTGTGTACTGGCTGTTTAGGTATTGCCCATCTCAACTGCCAATGTTGAAAGGGCTTTTACACAGATAAACGTTTACATATGAAGGAAAGAGCGAGTGCACATGACAAAAGGCTCACTAAAGAAGTATTGTATGGTGAACTAAAATAAGTTTGATTTGTAAAAATGTATTTGGACCGCATATACCCTGTACATCTGCTGTCTATACACATGCGCTACCATTCTATAAACACCGGAAAAACACTTTTTCTGTTGTTTTTAATGGCACGAAAAATGTGTAATCAAGAAGAGGCACTGTTCCGTAGTGAGTATTGTAGAGAGGCAACCTACACTACAAATGATGGAAGGTAAGACAGAGAAAGATACTAGGTCAGGGACTTGGTGATTGGGGTGGGGAGAGACACAAATTGTCTCTTGTTGCCCTCACACATCCCGAAGGATGTCATGCTTCATCATCGGGCAGTTGCTCTTCGTCGGGCCGGCCGTGCAATGCCCTACGGGTCCCCGAAGGGTCTCTTTAGCGGAGATCTTTTAGAGAAGTGCCGATGGGTGCATGTGGGTGTGTGGATATAAGTCCTCTGTGAGAGGTGAGGGTAGTGCGTGCAGTGTAAGTTAAAACTACCTAAGGGTTTCCAAAGAAGAAGATTATTTTAATAAAGAGGTACCCTTGGTAGACTAAAAAACCCGTAGGTTAAGAGTTACTAATAGAAACGCAATGTGTCCGGGTAACTATGCTATGGTCGACATGTTTCACGCCTAAAGTGGTCTGGAGGATCCTTGGCGTTTCATCAGGACCGGGGGTGAGGGTGATGTGAAGTGAGTGCACAAACGTATTAGTGTGAGTGTGGTACCATTAGCCCTCTCACAGATCCAAAGGTGGGTGAGTGAAGTAGCCTCCTACACTATTTGTGAGTGGCAGCTAAGACTCTCAAATTGGTTGTGCCCCCTTGGTCAACACCTAGAAAAAGTAGGGTAAAAGAAAAGACAAGAAAAGAAAAGTGTTTAAAAACAAACACACAGCTCATCGTAATTCTTGCAGAGAGCTTGTGCATTGGCCTCCTGGTAGGGAACCAAGAGACGATTGGTCCAAGCAAAAGGTGGGGCATGAAAGTTAAGAGGTCAGTTCAGGTTCCTCTATGGATGGTGTGGCCTGTGTCAACAAACGCCAGGGGCACAAGTGGGAGGGCGCCATCGGACTCAGCTCAAGATGTCAGCGTGAGTTCGGTTGGCGTCCCAAACCGTGTAGCCCCCGGCCGATGCCAGGACGACAGGTCAACAACAGGTATGGCTGATACAGGTGTTGAAAGAACAGTGACAGGAGAGGGCACGCCATAAGCCCCAAACTCCCCCCTGTCGCAATATAGTGACCCATGTGGGGGGGGTTGTTTGGAGAAACACAAACCTCTCACATTCCCGTAATGAGCCGGTTATGCAATGTGAAATGAGGCATGTCTCGGAGGGAGCGCTGCGTTAGTGCTTACCTAGCAGAGGAGCAAAAATTACTCCATGAGCTTAGTGGCGTTGGGTGCCCAAACCTTCTTCGGCTGCTGGTGTACGGCAAATGTCAGCACAATGATGCGGTGGGGTGAGGAGGAAGCAGAGACGCATGCAAAGCACAGCGTTAGCGGTATAGCATACAACATCACAGAGTGGAGACTTACTTCCGTAATGGCTGATTCGACCAAATCAGGAGGTTCTCACGATTCGCTCGGGTGTTGGCACTAGAAACCTGCCCCGTCCAGATGCCAGCTCGTAGGTGGTGTGAAGAGGGGATCTGGCCGGTGTTTTAAGTGTAGGATAGGGGGTGTGTGGGGAGGTTCCTGTTTCCGGTAGAGCTTCATCATCGTAGAGTTGAGTACGCATGCGTGTAGCCAGCCCCGTTGGAGTGCTCATGCACGCATGCCTGTAGTATATCGGGATGGTAGTGCACATGCGCATCAAAGTCAGGTGTGAGCTTAGGTCGGGCGGAAGTAATACAATACTGTAATGCACTCAATGCATAAATGGAAATGTGAAAGATGCCCAAATGCGATTGTATAGAGCAAGTATAGAGCGAGTCACTCCTTTGCTGATGTGTGGTGAGCGGACAAGTAGAGTCCAATGCGTGCTTAGTAACAGACGAGCATGCGCGATAATGGACCAAAGGTCTTGACCTAACTCGCTCTATCTGGTGTGCCCATTAGTCTCCGCGAAAAATGTGTAACCACTGATAACCACTCATTTTTTGACGTATTGAAAACACTGAAAAAACCCCACCAGAATTTACCAAAAAAAGAAAATGAAAACAGGAAAGCCTATTCATACTCTATGACATCTCTCCTATCATTCCCCTTGCCCTATTTTCAGCCCTGTTTCTGCACTTCTATCTTTATTCCTCTATCCTTCCTCTCTCTCTTAGTAGTGTATTTGAGATTTTCACTGTTTGCATAATGATTGTTCATGTACATTTTATTGGTTATATTTAGAGTTATTACATGGAATGTTATAGGAGTAAATAACCCTATAAAAAGACAACGGGTATTAACCCATTTAACCAAATTAAAACCAGACATTGCATTGATTCAAGAAACTCATTTGTCTGAAACCGTCTAAATTGAAAAGATGTTGGGTAGGCAATGTTTTTTCCTCCCCAGCTCTAGGCAAGAAAGAGAGTTTCTATTCTCTGCCACAAGAAATATCGGATTTCAGTTATTCACCAAGAATCAGACTCAGATGGGCACTAGGTAATTATTAAACTACTCATTAATCAGATACTTATAGTTCTTTTTAAAGTATATGCACCGATTAATGTTGATAATGTATTTTGGACCTGTAACGAAGACCCCCTACCTCAGATCGGGCCCCCCCTCCTTACCCTGTCCAGGGAATCTTTTCCGCTCAATCCTCCCTGTTCAGACAGTCCATCCCAGCTTTCATCCACAGCCCCGGTGACCACAGGAACCCCGCCCCTCTTTCTCTTACAGGAGCCAATCCCGAACAACGGACCACCGGAAGGACAACCCCTGATTCCCGGAAGTCCCTCCTACCCGTTCCCCACCGGGAATAGAAAAGCCGGAAGACAGGAAGCAGAGGTCGTCGAAGGATCGTGGAAGGAGAGTCCGGCAGGAGAAACGACGAAAGGAGAGGACGAGAGCGGTGAACCAGAAGAGTGGTCGGAAGACTGGTGGAGTCCCCCGGAGGAGGCTGAAGAGCGGCCGTAACTCGGATGAGAGTTACGGCGGAGCCCGTGAGTACCAGTTTCCTTCCAGTATAGTACTCTAAAGCACCCGTGTGTACCTTGGGGTTCCATGTACATAGATGTATATACTCTCTCTCCTGTTAGTACCCCTGCACCCTAGTAGGATCTCTCAGTATCCATTGTGCAGCACCTCACGCTTTGTACATAGTATCCCCCTCAAACCCCCTTTCCGAACACCCCTTTTCTCGACTTGTCCCTCTTTCTCCTTGTCCCTTCTCCTCACAACCCCCTCCTCTTTATCACTCCTCGGTGAAGGTTACGGCAGCGGCATAGACTGTCCGCAGGTCTAACGGCTCCTTCTGTGTTTTTGTCTCACTGCCCTCCGAGGTGTTCGTCCATTCCCCTTCTTGGGACCAACGTTGGCGACTTGGACAGCAGAAGACCTTCGGTGACGACGACCGCAACCGACGGGATCCCTCATCGATTCCAACCCCTCCGGCAGAAGACCCGCATTCTATCCTGTCGCCCACCGTACCTTGAACTCAATAAAGTAGACTATTGCACACTATATACGGCCTCCTTGCCTGCTTTTCCAGCCCGCCAAATCCCAAAGATCACAGGTGGTGTCAGAAGTGGGATCAGCTGGAAGCATGGAGGCCGTAATAAAGAAAATGGCGGAGAATCAGGAGCAGATGGGGATAATGATGGAGCGATTCTTGAAGACGGCCGAAGACGATCGCGGCCAACTACACGATGTGTTAAAGGGTCAGGGGACCACCCATGAACAGGCTATGGGAAAACTGACCACTGTATTGGAGCACCAGAGACCAACCACCTCCCTACCCTCAGTGGTACTGCAAAAATACGTGCCCGGGGAGGATCCCGATTTTTTCTTTACCAATTTTGAGAGATTGGCACAGGCTGCAGCATGGCCTGCCGACCACTGGGGTCATTACCTGGGTCCCTTATTGACCGGCGAATTACAGGCGGCCTACCAACAGGCGAACGTACAGGGTACCACACCGTATGGGGACATAAAGAAATGCATCCTTGAGCGGTTGGGTATCGACGATGAAACTTATCGCCGGAAACTACGGCAAATCAAGGAAGGACCGCAGGAAACCCCGAGAGCACTTTCCTTTAGGATTAAGGACCTGGCTAATAGGTGGTTGAGACCAGAATCCTCCACCATGGACGACGTGTTACAAATAATCTACCTAGAACAATTTCTAATGTCCTTGTTGCCCGGCACCCAAAGGTGGGTACGACAACATGCCCACCTTACCCTAGACACTGCGGTGGAGATTGCAAGTGCCTACAGTCGGGCACAAGAGATCAAACGAAGTAAGGAAGATCCGCCTCCCAAACCACATCCCTCCACAAACCTCCGACCTCCCCGTCCGTCTTTCCAAAGGCGACCGGAACCAATTCCCCTGCTCCCATACCCTGTACCTCCCCGACCTAATAATCCCGGACCCCAGTGTTACCAATGCGGGGGTTTTGGTCATATTGCTCGGGTATGCCCCCAGAAGGAGGAACCCATGGAGGTGGGACTCGCCAGGAATTATGTGTGTTCGACCCCAGGCCAGTCACCTCCGTCGTTCCGCTGCCCGGTAAACTTTGATGGGCAACCCCTTATGACCTTGGCTGACTCGGGGTGTCGTCAGAGCGTTCTCCGGCCCCAGCTCTTGCCTCAACCTGTGGGGCCGACGTCAGGCACGGTCGCCATTCAATGTGTCCATGGAGACACAAAACAGTACCCCACTACTCAAGTTCGGATCCAACACCCCAAAGATCCTGGAACCACCCTCTCTGTTGGTCTTGTCCCCACTCTACCGGAACAGGCTATTCTGGGAAGCGACTATATGGGACTACCAGGACTTCTGCAAGAAACTACTGATTCCCTGACCCGTTGGTGGGGAGAAGCCCCGTTCCCTCAAGGACCTGCTTCCCCTAGGACTGATCCCAAGCCGCCGAAACCCAAAGCCCAGAAAAAGAAGGAGAGACGTGAATATACCGGTGTTTTCCCCGTGACCCTCGAAGAACACCCGTGGCAGACCGACAGGGAATTCAGGGCAGCCCAGCGAGAGGATCCGGTGTTACAGGAAGCATGGGCCAAGGCAGTAGACCACGAGGATCCTCTTATAGTAGGTCCCTACTTCTTTAAGAAACATGGGTTGCTATATAGGAAGGGAGGGTCTCACCAAAAACCACAATTACTCATACCCGGTCCCTTCCGGGAGAAGGTACTCTTTCTGGCCCACAGCCACCTTCTGGGAGGACATTTCGGAGACGAGAAAACCAGCCAAGCGATCTTAGACAGGTTCTATTGGCCAGGGGTACACCAAGCCATCAAAACATACTGCAGAGAGTGTCCGGTCTGTCAGAAACACAGTAGATACCAACCTCCAAGGGTACCCCTACAACCCCTACCCCTCATTGACGTCCCTTTCAGCAGGGTAGGTATGGACATCATAGGGCCCTTGCTGCCTTCCCGAAGTGGTTGCCGATACGCCCTAGTTATCGTGGATTACGCCACCCGCTTCCCCGAAGCCCTTCCCCTACGACAACCCACCACCCAAAACATTGCGAAAGCTCTCATCACTGTGTTCTCAAGGGTAGGATTTCCCCGGGAGATCCTGACGGATCAAGGCACTCCCTTCGTCTCCTCCCTTATGAAACAGGTCTGCTCCCAACTAGGGATTAAACAGATACGCACCTCGGCATATCATCCACAAACCGATGGGTTAGTGGAACGATACAATGCCACCATAAAACAAACCCTAAAGAAACTATTAGGGCTGGAGGCGAGGAGGTGGGAGGAGATGTTACCCCTTGCCTTATTTGCGATACGTTGCAAGACGCAGAGCAGTACAGGATATTCGCCCTACGAACTGTTGTATGGCCGACCCCCTCGTTCTCTATTAGACATGGCTCAGGAAGCCTGGGAGGCAGAACCAGATCGCACCCGCCCCCTCCCGGAATATATGGAGAACCTCAAAAACCACTTGTCTCCAATAAGGGACATAGTACATCAGAATCTTACACAGGCACAAGAGAAACAGAAGGGTCAGTATGACAGAGGCACAAAACACCGAGTCTTCTCAGTGGGAGACCTAGTTCTCTTAATGATGCCCTCTTCCGATCAAAAGCTCCTTGGGCAATGGCAAGGTCCCTACACCATACTCCGACAAATAACCCCTGTCACCTACGAAATACAACTAGACCCCACACGGGGTACCACCCAGATTTACCACGTCAACCTGTTAAAAAAATGGGAAGGGCCTCGTCCCGTCCTGACCGGCTCTAGGGGTTTGGAACCTCTTTCTTTCTCTCCTTGCATAGACCCCGCCCTACCTCCGTCCCTGAGTGTAGCCCTCCAACATCGTCTCTCCCCTTTACAACATGTGTTTTCCTCTTTGCCTGGTCACACCTCCATTACTGAGCACGCCATACAGACGAGTCCGGGGAAAGTGGTCCGACAAAGGCCCTATAGGGTCCCTGAAGCCCGTAGAGCGATCATACACCAGGAAATCGAACAAATGTTAAAACTGGGCATTATAGAACCCTCTGTAAGTGACTGGAATTCCCCGATAGTGCTTGTACCCAAACCTGATGGGTCTGTTAGATTTTGTATTGACTTCCGGGAGGTCAATAAGATATCAACCTTTGACACATACCCGTTACCCCGAGTAGACGAGATGGTAGAGCGTATAGGAAAAGCCCAATACATATCCACTCTGGACCTTTGTAAGGGGTACTGGCAGATACCCCTCAGAAAAGAAGACCGAAAGAAAACGGCGTTTTCGACCCCTGAAGGTTTATATCAGTTCCTCGTCCTCCCCTTTGGCCTCCATGGCGCGCCCGCCACATTCCAACGGGCCATGAATCATATCTTAAGTCCCCACACCCAGTATGCAGGGGCCTACCTCGACGATATAGTTATCTACAGCGACACCTGGTCACAACACTTGGAGCATCTCCATAACGTCATTTCCTCTTTGGGCTCCTATGGATTCACGATTAATCCCGCCAAAACCACCCTGGCGGCCCAAACCGTTAAATATCTGGGATATCTCCTGGGTGAGGGTCTTATACGGCCCCAGAGCAGCAAAACAGAAGCCATCCATTCCCTCCCCTTCCCCCAGACCAGAAAAGATTTGAGGGCCTTTCTGGGCCTCCTTGGTTACTATCGCAGGTTTGTGTCCAATTTTTCCCAAAGGGCCGCCCCGCTCACTGACCTATTGAAGAAAGCCACGAAAACAGAGGCAATTCTGAAAAACCCGACTCCCCTATTGTGGCATGCATTTAACGATCTGAAGAATGCCTTGACCTCCAATCCCGTACTAGTTAGTCCGGATTACACACAACCCTTCCTCCTTCAGACAGATGCTTCAGAACAGGGTTTAGGGGCTGTACTGTCACAGAGGGACCGCAAGGGGAACGAAAGACCCATCCTGTACCTCAGCAGGAAACTGTTTCCTAGAGAACGGAATTATGCAGTCGTGGAGAAAGAAGCTTTGGCGATTAAATGGGCAGTAGACAGTCTCCGTTACTACCTAGAAGGACGTGACTTTACCATCTTCACCGATCACGCCCCCCTTGAGTGGATGGCCCGGAACAAGGGGCACAATGACCGTGTCCTGTGGTGGTTCCTGGCCCTCCAACCATACCGCTTCAAAACAGTACACCGAAAAGGCACAGAACAGGGTAACGCGGACTTTCTCTCTCGCTATCCCATATCCACACCGGATACAAGAAAGACAGCTAGGGAAAGGGAATGTAACGAAGACCCCCTACCTCAGATCGGGCCCCCCCTCCTTACCCTGTCCAGGGAATCTTTTCCGCTCAATCCTCCCTGTTCAGACAGTCCATCCCAGCTTTCATCCACAGCCCCGGTGACCACAGGAACCCCGCCCCTCTTTCTCTTACAGGAGCCAATCCCGAACAACGGACCACCGGAAGGACAACCCCTGATTCCCGGAAGTCCCTCCTACCCGTTCCCCACCGGGAATAGAAAAGCCGGAAGACAGGAAGCAGAGGTCGTCGAAGGATCGTGGAAGGAGAGTCCGGCAGGAGATACGACGAAAGGAGAGGACGAGAGCGGTGAACCAGAAGAGTGGTCGGAAGACTGGTGGAGTCCCCCGGAGGAGGCTGAAGAGCGGCCGTAACTCGGATGAGAGTTACGGCGGAGCCCGTGAGTACCAGTTTCCTTCCAGTATAGTACTCTAAAGCACCCGTGTGTACCTTGGGGTTCCATGTACATAGATGTATATACTCTCTCTCCTGTTAGTACCCCTGCACCCTAGTAGGATCTCTCAGTATCCATTGTACAGCACCTCACGCTTTGTACATAGTATCCCCCTCAAACCCCCTTTCCGAACACCCCTTTTCTCGACTTGTCCCTCTTTCTCCTTGTCCCTTCTCCTCACAACCCCCTCCTCTTTATCACTCCTCGGTGAAGGTTACGGCAGCGGCATAGACTGTCCGCAGGTCTAACGGCTCCTTCTGTGTTTTTGTCTCACTGCCCTCCGAGGTGTTCGTCCATTCCCCTTCTTGGGACCAACGTTGGCGACTTGGACAGCAGAAGACCTTCGGTGACGACGACCGCAACCGACGGGATCCCTCATCGATTCCAACCCCTCCGGCAGAAGACCCGCATTCTATCCTGTCGCCCACCGTACCTTGAACTCAATAAAGTAGACTATTGCACACTATATACGGCCTCCTTGCCTGCTTTTCCAGCCCGCCAAATCCCAAAGATCACAGGACCCATATCTCTGAAAACCTTCTTTTATTTGATGAGCATATATTATTTTTAGTGGAGATTGTAATCAAGTTCTTGACCCTGTTTTAGACAGACATTCCTCAGTTAAATTTGTCAACACTAAGATGCACTCACAATTCACTTCCGCCATACACCGCAAGTCTCTAGTTGACATTTGGAGGCTTTGCAACCCAGATCCTCGAGAATATAGTTTCCATTCCCCTCCACATCAATCACAATCACAAATTGATCACCTCTTTTTCAGTAAATCCCTATCCCAGCAGGTTCTCCACGCAGCAATTGGCTCTATTTTAATATCAGATCTTGCCCCAGTTTATGTTGATTTTGATTTGATACATTTTACTCCTCATGCTGGTAGATGGCGCTTTAATAATACATTATTATCAGATCCTAAATTTTCAGACCAATTCAGCACTTTTGTTTCTGAGTTCTTTTCTTTTAATTCTACTCCAAATTCGGTTCGGTAGGAATGCTTTCCGAACCGGATAGTAATCAGCCCCTATGTATGCACTTTGTCATGAATTCAAGTAGTTATTTTTAACAGTTAGATTTTTGTCATTTCTTTGTTGCCTACCCAACATTGCATAACATTATCTCTCGCCTAAAAAAGATACTAGAGTCATTTATAGAACCTACCCTCATAAATATCAAGAACATACTTGAATTTCTGAGTTTAAAAAAAAAATGCTTTTGGGTGGACAAATCCTAAAATGAGTTTTGTTAAAGCTCGCTGTTTTGCTTTGGGAATTGTTCTTGTATGTGCTCTGACCCAAAAATCACTGTACCCTGAAAATATGTTTTTTGTACTATATGTTTGCGGTGACTGTGGAAACGAATGGCACACTCCTCTACTAGTTCTCAATAAAGATACAAAAGTTAATTACAGAGCCTGAGCGCAGTCCTTCCATCTGTTCAAATAGACATGCCCTTTCACTTGAACACATAAAGCAAAGCACTCTCCTTGAAATAACAAATGACTTTCAAAAGATGAGTATGTATTTGTGTTATTAAGTTTATAATGAGACGATTGCTTCAAATTAAAATACATGCAACAGAATTCTTTGTACAAGTAAACCACTTGTTCTCAAAGAAAATTCTGAAAAGGTTGTATCTGAACTCAAATTTCTGGGAATCTCATCAAC
The DNA here is from genome assembly GCF_964204655.1 of Triturus cristatus. NCBI lineage: Eukaryota > Metazoa > Chordata > Amphibia > Caudata > Salamandridae > Triturus > Triturus cristatus. The sequence continues at coordinate 1,821,887,590 of NC_140590.1, read as the reverse complement.
ACTTTATGGATCCTCCTGAGCACATTCAGACCTAGAATGAATAATATATATTAGCATAACATTATCAAATTAAATTTAGAAATGTGACAAGTTGAAATGGGGAAGAAAGGAAAAGTAGCATTCATTGCAAGTAAAAATGAAATGTGCTCAGGGTTGATGCAAGCCATTTTTATATATTCGAGCCATGAGATATCCCCAAAATCTATAATGTGGGATACTGTACCCAACAGACATCAGCACGGACAACCGAATAGGCCAGCCCAACATTCAAAGCACAAATCTTTCGCAGATTTGTGGGCTAGGTATGGTAGTGAATTATCAGTTAAAAAGCCGTTCAGGAATGTGATCAATTAATACTTCAAATCTGTAGTATTGGAATCTTGCTGAGAATATAAAAGTGGGCATAAAGGTAAGTCCCTCAAGTGGTAATACATGCATTCAAAGTAGTGCCAATCAAGTGTTAAGCATCATGTAGGCATGAGGTGAGCTCAGAATTTGTAGGTGGGAAGTCAACCTGAAGAGTTTTGCACAAATTAGTCAATCGTCATGTATTAGTAGCGCTATGCATTGCCTTGCTTTTTTTTTGCACCGGAGAGACATCCAGTCTGTGTCACTTGGGTGTTCTCAAGCAACCACCCATGAATTTTGAGTACATCTCTATTGAATAACATTTGTAAACAGGGCACTAAACAAAATCTTTATGCCTCCTCAATGCAGCAGTAACTTTGAGAAACGTTTTCTATTTTCAGACCATTTCTAATTTTGTATGTGTACTGTTCTGTACAACACACATAAGTTGGAAATATGCTAAGCCATGTCTATGCATAGTATGTTGTACTGTAGGAATGCCCTTCCAGTACAAAAACTACTCTTGACACCAAGCTCAGACCCTTAATATCTAGTGCAAAGGTGTTTGCGTTGGCATAAGGCAGTCTGAAGTGCACCAGGTGCAGGGGAGACAGAAACAGCCCAGTATCTTAGCAGATATGGTACTGTTTCGCTTTTTTCCTATCACACACTGCAGCACAGAGCAGAAATGTTTGTTCCTGCTCTGTGTTGCATGAAGTTTTGCAAAAATGCCCCACAATGATTTACCTTACCAGATGTGGTTTCCCAACTCACATGTTTCACGCCCAGCACTGATGCTATGTTGGCCTCTCTTTTGAAACTGCCAAAGGGCTAGCACTAGACTGTAATGATTCATAAATGACTCAACCATGTTGTTAAGTGGTATGCACAGTGCTATGGTTAGGACTAAATTCTAGTTCATTTCCAACTAAGCTTCCAAATTCGAGTAACACGTGCTATATATTTTTTAAAAATGCCTTAACTATAAAGAGGAGGCTCAAGGTTGTTTATTCTTCAAAATTTGTGTCACAGTCAAACGGAGTATGTTGGTAAAATAGGGGTGCCATACTGGAAAAGGACAAATATATGGTATTGTATAGTAATCAGTGACATAGCTGTTTAATAAAATCAGCTCTGTTTATTTATGCAAAATACACATTTTTACAGTAAGTATATTGTGAAGCAACAAACATTTCCTATTGGCTGATGTATAGCTAGAGAGCAATAACACTATTGCTGTGCATTGGCTCCCCAAGAAATGAAGGCTTTAGCCATTGCTTGCCAGTTCCAAAGCAATATTACACATACCCATAGGGTGAAAGGGAGCATGCGCTACCCACATTCCATAAGTAGTTCATAAATTATAGGTAGTTCCAATCTATACCTTGAAGTGTCCACACATTATCTTAGTTGTCCTAGTTAATAAATGCTTCTAGCAGGAGTATTCTGTAATAACGTTGGTTTAAAGGTACGTGCTCCCCATTGCTTCAAACTAAGGGGCCGATTATGATGTCGTTAGGAAAGGCTCCGAATGGAATTCGGTATTGCAGAATCTGATTCAGAATGCTTGTTTCCGAACGGATCCTACACATTTCCCAATGACTGATTACGATGCCCAGACACCAATCAGGCAGTCCGAATTGGTTCTGAAAGGCATTCGGCATTCGGACAGCCTGAGTCTCTCGCAGGCGATTCATACAGCTTTATGGACAAGGCTCCGGACGAGTGATTACGAAGAACAATTCGGACAGCTGTTCCAATTTAGTCAACCCGACACAAAACTGCTGTCGGAATCTGTCTTTGGTGGCCCGTTGTAGGTCCCCTTCACTCGGAGACATCGGCTTGGCCCCCGTGGGGGTACCCAAGGGACCCCTTTTCTCAACCATGCACAATGTAGCAAGCACCATGGGGTGTCTGCCACAGGGTGCAAGGTTTTCCTCAACCACCCTCATTTGAAACACAGGCTCCCATTAAAGTCAAAGTGTGTCTGACTGAACAATGCTGGGAAGCATCGTAATTGGTCATTCGGCATCCCGGGACCCAATTCGTTTGGAAACAATTCCGAGACCGATTCGTTCTGAACAGTTTCCGAACGACATCATAGGGCCCTATGTGTGAACTTCCAGATTCTTGATTGTCCATAAGCACAGTTAACTGTTAAGACTGGCACAAATCCTTTTAGTTGAGAATAAAAACAAACACTTGTGAGAGAGAACAAATGAGAGGGATGTTCCCTGATTGTTGGATGAAAACTGCTTTGTTAATGCATAACTCCTCAGCCATTCCTATAGCTTTGGGGACCTGGAATAATCTGAACTGTTGTATTTACATGCGAGAGAGATGGTTAGTAGTTGTTTTGCCAGCGATGACAAGGGCAGTGGGTGGTGCAAGCTGCAGTGGCCTCCTGGTCAGAGCCCTGGCACTTAATATTTTACAAATTAAGCACTGATCGTGGGGGAGGATTTACCATTAAGCTGTGAGGAGGAAGGCTTGAGCCTAGAGTAATGCAGGTGGCCTTTAAGAAATCATGCTATTTTCACGTGTTTTGAGCAATTGAAACAGTCACAAAACATCAGTAGAGTAAGGGAGCCGCCATACTGAGTACTCTGGTGGGAGGGTGAAGTTAGCAAAGGGCAGCCCTGGAACAAAGCTCCCCCCCACCCCTGGATGACAGCTTTGTTGCAGATCCAGGACTGTGAACAGAGAGCTGTGAGCACTGCATTGTGCCTCGGGTGTGTGGGTGACCTTTCAGGAGTTACAGCAGTCCAGGGCGGGGCATGTCTGTCAAGAGCTCGGCAATGTAATCTTACAAGGGTTTTCTTTATCCGTGCATAGCCAAAGTTTACACAGATATCGAAGAATTCTGAATGTTATGTTATGTTAGGAAATCTTATACAGTGCACGGTTACCCTGGGGTGTCCTGGCGCTTCCTGCAGTCCTCCCGATTTAAATAGGTTGCTGCCAAAGTGGTGTTCAGAACAACCATGTTTCCAAAGCCTTACTAAAGGCAAATAAATCATTAAAATTTCTCAGATAGAAAGGGAGCTCGTTCCAAGCCTTAGCTTAGGAATCAGTCCATATAGTCTTTCTAACAGAGAGACACTTCTACACAAACATGGACAGAATGTTGGAAACAAGTATAAAATAAAAAGCTCAAATTCGCACAGAATCCATCGGAAAAATACATTTCACTGATGGCTTCTCTCTTAAAATGGGAAAACTATTAATAATCAGAACTAAATTTCTGCTACAAGCTACATCTTGCTGGGCACTGTGTGGTTTATATTTAATATCATACAAGGACTTATGTTATTTGGTTGGTTTTAAATATGTAATAAACAACAGAATGAGCGATATATAAATATCACACTCCGGTTTAAGAACAGAAGTCATGCTGGGTATGCCTACGAGGATGCTAATTGTGGCCTGCACTGCACATTTCAAGAGTGCTGTGCAGATCTGGAGCCCGAGCATGAACAGGTGCATTGCGCCAGCCAAGAGCACGCGGCCCTTTTGAGGTGTCCAAAGTCAAAACATTTCATTGAGTTTAAGTATGATCTGTGGACAGCACAAGTCAAAAGCATCTCACTCTTTGCGACTTGCACTGTCTAAAGACACCTCAAAAAGAGGCGCCAGTCTCTGTCCTGAGCCAGGGCAGCTCTTCATGGTACACTATTCAATCAGATCCTGCTGTTCCAGTGCATGGGACTCACTGTGCAGGCTCTGTCCTGAGCCAGGGCAGCTATTCATGATACTCTATTCAATCAGATCCTGCTGTTCCAGTGCATGGGACTCACCGTGCAGGCTTTGTCCTGAGCCAGGGCAGCTCTTCATGATACACTATTCAATCAGATCCTGCTGTTCCAGTGCATGGGACTCACCATTCAGGTTCTGTCCTGAGCCAGGGCAGCTCTTCATGATACACTATTCAATCAGATCCTGCTGTTCCAGTGCATGGCACTCACCGTGCAGGCTCTGTCCTGAGCCAGGGCAGCTCTTCATGATACACTATTCAATCAGATCCTGCTGTTCCAGTGCATGGGACTCACCGTGCAGGCTCTGTCCTGAGCCAGGGCAGCTCTTCATGATACACTATTCAATCAGATCCTGCTGTTCCAGTGCATGGGACTCACCGTGCAGGCTCTGTCCTGAGCCAGGGCAGCTCTTCATGATACACTATTCAATCAGATCCTGCTGTTCCAGGGCATTGGACTCACTGTGCAGTCAATCATTCTGGAACTTATGTTCTTTCTCATTCCTACTCCTGAACATTGCTTCATATATTTGACCTCTTCCAACCTCCCCACCAGAACACTCTGGGCTCTTTCCAAACTCGGTCCTCAACTGCAAAAACCTAAAAAAAAAAACATGGATGGGAGTTTGTTCCAGAGTTTGGATGGACTTCTGGTAATATGAAAAAATTATTTTTTTCCGGAAACGGATCAACTTCCTGAACCCTGGCTGCAATTCAAGGGAAGGCTGCAGTCTCCGTCACTTGATCTGGAAAACTAGGGTTGAAATTGAGTGGCCATGCTTTTTTTCCCTTGAGAATGTAAACTCTTTTTCTGGAATTCTAAAAAATACCTTCATTCACTGGATCTCCACAGGTGAACTGAATTTAGATCCAGATCCAAACAATCTTTTTCTGACATATTTCTAATGGCCATTACAATAGTTTAGGTTTGAATACGCGTTTATTGGCATTTTGAAGTCATTATCATCTTCTAGTCGATCAGAAAGATCAACAGATAAACTAACAAGTAACAATAATAACCTTCTAAATTCCCTCCCTTTCCACCCCAACCCTCTCTCATCATATCCTCCCCCCACCGTCTCCTGCCGTCCATCTACTTTTTCCATTTGCATTGCAGTCATCCACCAACTCATTCCTTAATCTTGGGCAGAACAAGGGGGTGTTTCATCATCGGACTGCATTCGAAGAGCGGAAGAGTAGTCATCCAGATTAGTATGACCTAAACTGTGTTAACATTCGCAGTAGCTTCAGAAAGGAGAGTTCCTTACAGTCCTAAAGAGGCAACCTCACAGTTTGTAGAAGTCTTTTTCTTCTCACTGTACAGTTTGTTTCCATTTTTGAATCCATGATAAACTCCTTATCTACGCATGGTCAGAGGGTGTCAGCTGTTCTCACCACAACCCAAGGATAGTTTGCTTAGCTGCCAAGGGTGTCATATAGAGGGTAAATATATGGAGCAGGACACCCGAGCAAGGACCCTTCACGGAATCTAGCTAGGTCAGACCCAGTAGTTTGCGAAACTGGAATTTAATATAAATATATTAAATTAAATTAAAATTATTAACTATTTTTCTTAGGTTTAAATAAAAACATAAGTTTCACTTACAGTAAAAAAAGTATTATGTATTAATGTGATGTAATTATATTTCAATATAAAATAAATGTCATATTAATTTTTAAATGAATGCCGGTATTTAAATAAGCCAAAGAAAAAACATATTTTTAATTTGATAATTTTTAATATAAAATCTTAGATTTTTAACTATATTAAATAATTTTATTTAGTTTTATTAAATTTTTTAACAATCCAATGGGGTTTTATTTTAATTCCCTACCTCCATTATTTTCTATGGGAGGGAGATGTACAACCAGCTGTTGGCCATATGTTGTACTTGTCTTAACTAATCTCTGAGCTGGAGTTCATTTACTGCTACTTTGGGTCTGTTTTAGCTGTGATAACTTTGGAAGCGAAGTGTATGAATTGCAATTGGATTTCTCTTTGTTGGGAAGGTGCATGTCCCTCTCTAAACCCCTCCCGTTTAGTGATAAGTATGCCCCTTTTTCTAACCTGTCCCGCTGACCCTCCCACATTTGCTATTAGGTAGTAAAATTCCATGTGTGAAGATCTTCCCATAGAAAAGATAGGAGAGGTGGAGTTCATGAATAGGATTTTTAAGAACATCCTAAGCGTGCTACAAAGTGCAGTTTGTGACTAGGCCCCATCTACTTGGCACCAGAGCTATAATAGCAGCTCAATGTGCCCTAGGCAATGGTGCTTTTTTGCATTAATTGGTGGCTCAAACTTTGTCATATTTTCTCCAACCCTTACTTGATGATTCTGGTGCTGTGAGGACACTTAAAGAGCTCTACATTCAGCAACCTTTGGCTGGAATGTCCTCCGACCGATGTGACAGGCACAAGGTTGGTTTAAAGCATGTTTGCAGAATGCAGAATTTCCTTTATTCTCCTCCTGCCTGAGAAATAATATACAGAATCAATGGTGGATCCGGAAGATGAAAGCCTTATTGTTGCCCATCTATCAGGAGTGCAGCAGGTGTAATGGCGCCAAAATTCAGGAGTTTGAGTGGCCTTCATCAGCATAAAAAATAAAAATATTGCAGTTTTATATAGAGCAAACTCTACCCAAGGGGATTGGAGTGCTTTGCTTGAGTAACAGGTTAAAATTATTTTTCTCGTTTTAGGCACACCATATTAAATGATTTGCCCAGAATTAGAGGATTTTGAGCAGATGCCAAGACTCAAACCTGGTTCCCCAGTTCCAAAGGCAGCAGCTTTGACCGTTAGGCCATATATTCTCCCATATGGTCGTAGTACACTTCCCAATTAGGAGTGAGGCTCATGACACTCTTGCTAATTTGATGAATCCGCAAAAATCCTCTAATTTTTGCAGAAAGTTAGGCTAGTGTGCTGGCCTCCCTCACATGATCACAAAATCATCAAGGGCTTCAGAGGCGACATTCTCAACAGTGATCTTTATTATTCTTGATATGAGATGCAGGATTTTTAGTTTGTGGTTGTAGACAAAGCAGTCTATCGGCTGCTTAGTACTTTGTAACCTAGTGCAACCTAATGATGTACATTTAAAAATTGTCATTATTTACCTCCGAATGCCAGTCTGTTTCTCATAAATCAGGAGAGTCTACAAGAATTGGTAATTGCTGCTGTCATCTCTAGCACTGTCTCACAAACATGCTTTCTAGCAGGCACGCATACAGCTTTGCACTGTAGTTCAAAGATATCTACAGGATGTCCAACATTGAGTTTCTGCCGGAAGTGTATCTTTCCAGTGCAAAAACTAAGCTAAGACATAGGGCCTTATTTATAGCTTCTTGATGGCAACTGCTATATTTCCTGCAACCATGAGTCTTGATCGGTCTATTCCTGTGCTTAGGGTGCTGCATTTTGTTGATAATGCTTCAGCTTACCTATGAGATAACTCTGATTGTGACCATCTCTTCAAGCTTTAGCTTGTCCTGGGTTATTTTGTAGGTTTTTTTCAGTGATATAAATTCCAGGGAAATAAATAGCTTTGGATTGGTCTTTGGTCCTGTTTAAGGACTGTTTGTTTTTAAGTCAGTACATTCCTAGCAAAAGGGCATGTAATGGTATTAGGATGTGTAGACTGTCTGAGAGTAGTACTGGATATGTCTTTAATTCCAGGGGGTACACTGATACGTATTGTTCTATTGACCCCATGGCTGTCCGTCCACTTTTGGAGTCGGTGACAGAATTCTGTGGCAAGTTCATAGAGGACTTTTTAACAAAGGTCACCATTTATATGTAGATAACTTCTACACTGATGTGCAATTGTTGTAGGAATTGTTCAAAGTGGACACTGTCACATGTGGCACAATCCGCTGTAACCATAAAGTTTCCCCTAAAAAGCTTGCTTGTAAAACACTTCAGAAGGGACAGTGCAGTGCCTTGTGTAATGATGTACTTCTAGCTGGGACATTTTCAGACAGGAGAGAAGTCTACATGTTGATAATCGTTCATGATGAAAGTACTTCATTGGTGACTGTTTGGGGTCAGGTCACTGAAGTGCCTTTCAGACTAGAATAAGCACATGGGTTGTGTCGCTAGGGGAAACATCCATTACAACACAGTAATTACAATGACCTATCTTTACAACGCAACTGCCTTTACATTGCATGCCATTACAATGCATGTCATTACAACGCATGTCACTACAATGCATTATAAGGTAAGTAATGGAGATTAGTATTAGGGAGGGTATAGGTTTTGGGGTACATGGGAATAGTAATTTTTAACTCTACACAATCCAACACTTTCCCTACTGTTGCACTCACTGGAGTGGGAATAGTAATTTTTACCTCTACCCTATCCAAGACTTACCCTACTGTTGCCCTAAAAGTATTATGCATTATAATGGTATGCATTGTAATGGTATGCGTTGTAATGGAATGCTTCGTAAAGGTTGTTTTTAGAAATGCATTGTAATGCCCTGCGTTGTAAAATCATGCAATGTAATGGTAGTTGCACGCTTTTTAACGTCATATATTCGTCGATGAAGTAGATGAAAAGTTGGTGCCTTAAAGTGATGTTCGTAAGTCATACATTTGGTAGAAGAAGTTATGCAAGCCACTACACCCTGGACTTCCCCCCGTGTCAAGCTTTAAAAAATGTGCCGGTTGGTAGGTTTCATTAGGTGATGGCTGCGCTGGGGCCTAAAATCCACAGCTACCCACACATTGTTTTCCACTGGAAAAATGTGATGTGTCTACATTGTGTTTGGCACACTTTCCTATCACTCACACTTGGCCTACCTAGACAAGTGAGGCACATTTTCATTTACAGGAGACTTGGAGGAACACTGAGTGATAGGACATTTGTGGCTGTCTGCAGAATCCAGGACTTTTCTTCACACAAATACAAAGATAATGCGTTTTTGGGCAAAATATGATGTACAGGAGTCTGGGTAAAAAGACCTGGTGAGAGCCATGCAAGTCACCCCACTCTGGTCTCCCCGGGCATCTAGTTTTAAAAAATGAGCTGATTTGGTAAGCTTCCCTAGATGCCGGCTGTGCTGTGGCCCAAAATCCATAGCTACCCACATTGCAAAATGCATAGCTTTTCAGTGCAAAATGTGATGTTTCTTTTTTGCGTTTTGCGCCTTTTTCTGTCACTGACACTTGGCTTACCCGCACAAGTGAAACACAGTTTTTTCTTTCGGGGAAATGCTGGGTGGTAAGAAATTTGTGGGTCCCTACAGATTCCAAGAGTTTTCCTCACATAAATGCAATGAAAGATGTGCTGGTTTCATAGGTTTCTCTAAGTGCCGGCTGACCTGGTGCCCAAAATCCACAGCTAACCACATTGTGAAAAACATGGATTCTGCTGGGTGAAATATGATTTTTCCCAAGTCAAGGTCTGGGGTGTTTTGTGTCATAGACGCGAGGCCCTAAAAAACAAGTGGGGTACTATTTTTATCAGGAGACATCCAGGAATACAGATTAGTAGAACAATTGTTCTTACCGATTGAATATCTCTGCATTTGTGCCTTTCAAATGTAAGCAAGTATGTAACAAAGAGGGAAGTTTACAAAATGCCCTGTGAAACACATTCCAGTATCAGTACCCATAAATTCAGAGATGCAAAAATAGCTACTGCTCGTGTACATTGCAGAAATACAGTGTTTCCTTTTATGCCCTTCATCCATTCATTATATTTTACCCTATGAATTGTTGTATAGTTGGTGCACAATGGAAAAACATAGTAAGGTACAGCTCGGTTGTTGGTTCTGGGTACCCCTGGTTCTTGGAGAACCTTCAAAACCTTTATATCCCTGCAACCAGAAGGGTCCAGCGGACATAGCGATATATAGACTGTGACATTTTGTCATAGTAACATAAAGTTACAGAGGAAAGTATAGTCCAAAATAGCTTTTTTTTTCAACACAATTTTAATATTTTTATTTCAACTGTTACCTTCTATGAGAGTACCTCGAATGACCTATTGCTGAATTCAGAATAATGTCTAGTTTTCAGAAATATATAGCTGTCTGAGATCCAGGTTCACCATGGGTTTCACGCCCATTTTACCACAAACTGGAAGGAGGTTGAAAAACATAATGTAGGAAAAATGTGCAAACTCCCAGTAAAATGTCAAAACTGTAATAAAAAGTTGATTTCTGAATCACGTCTGCCTGTTCCTGAAAGCTGGGAAGATGGTGATTTTGACACTACATATTTTTGTTGATTTCATTTGCAGGGAAAAAAACCCAGATGCTTTATTGTGCAGCACGTTTTCAGATTTTTTTGCAAAAAGAACAACATTTACTTATACTTGACTATTTCTCAGTCGCCTCCTGGTGAATTCCAAAAACCCTCAGTGCCACTGGAATCCCAGGATGTTGGGAAAAAAGGATGCGAACTTGGTTTGGATACCATACATGGAAAGAAAGTTTTAGAGGCCTAAGCGTAAATTATCCCAAATAGCCAAAAAAGGCTTAGCTCTTGGGGGGGTTGTTCTCGGAGGAGGGGGCTTATCAGCGAAAGGGTTAATATTGCATCCTAGTGTTTCGCTATGACACAGGCAGCCTTGCTACAGGGAAAATAGCTTTTAGGTGCTAGCCACTGTAAGCACATGTTTAATATTACATTTCTACAAGTGCATTGAATAGCATGCACCCTGCCTTAAGGGGTATAAAGCCTTCTTAGGCATAGCTTATTAATATTTACAAGGAGGGTTTAGACTTCTGAAAGGGGTTTATTTTGACAGGTCAAAGTGTTGATTTTAAACGTTATCCAGCCAGGCTACAGTGGTAGACCAGAAGCAATGTCTTATACTGTCACTATATTAGACAACACATTAGGTTCTACAGTCCACTAACTTCTGGGCATGGGCATACTTTGTACCCTACACTAGGGACCTATAGGTAAGCTAAATATGCCAACCAGGATTATGCCAAACCATGTTTAAAGGGAGAGCTTGTTAGCAGAGGTAAAGGGCACAATACTACAGCCAGCAAAAACATATTAAGCAAAAATCTGGGGGTGCACTGCACAAAAGATGGTCCTTTCCTACACCCATTTATACACTTTGTGATATACTTGATCACTTTTGTGGCACCAAACCTGTGCAAACTATTAGTAAATCTGCCTTCCTGTGGTCCATGTAGATTTGGAATTTATTTTGTTCATATGTGTTTTCATTTAGTTGTAGGATTATTTTTGAGCAATCTGCATGTATCTACGAATGTAGCTGAAATGAATGAATGATGTGTGCCATATATGCATATTTGTGATTATATGCTATTAATAATAATTGAGAAAGTGAGAATTCTCAAGAAACTCCTCAATGTACCAGTTTCCACCTGGATTCCACAGAACCAATCCTGACTTGATTTTTTCTATCAGACAAGAATGACTTTTTTTGTGTGTGTGTCCTCGTTCTGCCAATACACTTGTTGGCAATACTCCCTTCCCATTGCTGGTAAACCAGGCTGGGTTGGAGTGATTCCACCCAAGGATACAAAGCTGCTTCCTCTTCTGCCCTTCACTGGTGTGCCCATAGCATAGAAGGGAACAGGACTGACAGCAATTCATTGGCTTAATCATTGGACCCCAGGTTTTTTGATCCAGCCCACCAACTTGGCCCATACTTTTTTAGACTGCTGGGATTACATGCTATGTCCTGTTGACTCATAAATACATTATTCTTTTTACACTCCAGAAAAGGAGGTGGAACACCAGATTTCCATGATTTACAAATCTCCCGTCTCCCCAATAAGATCACATAAAAGATGAATCTAGCGACCAGCTTGTTAGTACAGGTGGCACTATCTTGACATACTCCAAAGAATAGAAGAAGGGGACTTACCCTCACCTGTATACCTGTGACTTCCGTTAAAAATTTACAAACTTCAAACCAAAATTTTGTAATCTCTGGGAATGTTAAAAACATATGAAGGTCATCTGCTGAGGGATCTCTACAACTTGGGCAAGAATAATGTGTTCCTGAAAATTTTGCTCGTTTTACTGGAGACCAATACACCCTGTAGAGAGTAAAGAGGTGACTATGTTTAAGAAAAGCAGGTTTAACTGTCTCCCGAAGCATTGCAAATGAACCCAACCAAACCTTGCTCAGATTTGTGTTTACCAAATCGTCTCCCCAGAGCTTTTGAATGTCTTTATCCAGTTCATCTTCTGCGTCTACCAAAATATGATACCACAAGGCAACCTCCTTCTTAACGGTACCGATTTTTGTTGCTTGATCCAACCAGATATCCCCTTCCTCCTCATCCCAGTCTTGGCTTGCCCACCATGCAGAGAGTTGATAATACTTGAATCTAGTTAGTTGACCCCCTGTACAAAAACTCAACGTTTCCCCGCCAATTAACTCAGTTCCCAACTTCAGATCTCCCAGCGAGAAATTCACGCATTCTTCAATTGTAGGCTGAGCGAGTCTTTCAAGCACTCTGGGGTTCCTGGTGATTCCCATATTGGGGCCCTAGATGAGTAATAAGATATTCCTAACTTTTTCTGGATAAAGACCCATGCTTTCAGTGCCTCCAACAAAATCTTCAATCTCACTTTTTAAAAAAAACTTTGGGTCCCCAAACTTAAATAGATCTTGCCCCTCCCTCAGCTCACTGAGCATTGCCTCAAAGAGAATTCCTATTGCTGAGCCATCAGCTTTATTTAAAAGCATTCGACAATTCTTCAAATAAAAGGCGTGCCCATATGTCATCAAATCACGTAGTGCCAACCCCCCTTCTTCAATCTCCTCCTCAATCTTTAGCAAGATATACGGAAACCCTTCAAGGCCCAAATAAAACTACTAATCTTTCCTTGTAGTTTAGCAATCTTTCCTTTATCAAATAATAGTGGAATAGAATTAAAAAGAAAGGTGACTTTTGGCAGAAAAACCCTACCATATAAGTTTTGGGGAAGGTTTGCCCACCTAACCAGCAATCTCCCTACCTCCTGGCTAATCTTTCTCCAATTTACAGTAGTCACTTCTGCTAATTTCTGTGTGATTATGATACCAAGGTAACGCATGTACAATTTCACCCCCAGAGTTTGTTTTGGTTGATTCCATTCCATAATTTCTGTCTTATCTCTGTAGACCTTATATCCTGATATCTTTCCGAAAGAATCTGCTTTGGCCATTAAAGTAGGGATAGCCCTCTTGGGGATCAAAGTACACAGTTTAAGATCATCAGCGTATAAGGCAAATTTTATCTCCAAGTTTCCATATCTAAATGGAACAATGGAATTGTCCTTTCTAATCCAAACCGCTAACAGTTCAATATAAAGATTGAATAAAAGCGGGGACAGGGGACACCCCTGTATTGTTCTGCGCGTTATGTGAACCAATCCGTTAACTCCCCATTTACAAAAACTCTTGCTCTTGGTGAACGATATAGGAGTTGGACAGCCTTTATTGTATTATTAGGAAATCCAAAGGTCTTTAGGGCCTCCTAAAGATAAGGCCAGTGAACTTGCTCAAAGGCCTAAGCGGCGTCCACTACCGCAGCAGTTACTGGTAAATTATAAGTTTCTGCTAAATTCACTACCCGAGCATTACGAAAGTTAGCTTATTGAGCTGCATCCCAGGAATAAAGCCTCTCCGGTCACTGTGTATAACACATTTTATAATCTTGGCTGCCCTGGCAGCCAATATCCCTGAGAACACCTTGTAATCTGTATTTAACAGGGATATTGGCCTATAAGAATCTGCCGCGAGAATGACTTGATGCAATCTCAGGCATTATTCTTGTAATCTATTAAGCAAGATATGATGGTCAACCATGTCACAGACAGCTGATATGTTTAGGAGAATCAGCGCTACCGGTTGATTAGCATCACATGCTTACAAGGTGTGGGTGCATACGATAGAACCTTCATTGAATTCAGCCCTTGGTTCCACGTCCTGGCAGCAGACCCTTGTGGTGTAGTAAGGGTTCCATAGGCCCTATTGAGAGCAAAGACAATGTGGTTTCTCCCCCCTAGATGGGTAGAAATAAATAGCCATAACTGTGTTGTAGTTGGATTAATAGCCCCTGGGTTCCAGTGACTCAGGACCTGCTGCGGTCCAGTGATAGCTACCGCACAGGCAGCACCCAAGAGTGTAGACCTGACACTGCTGTTTCCACTCTCCTTTGAAAGTGGGACAGCATCACATACCACGTCTGCAGGGTGCAAAAAGGGAGATACTTCTTATTCTATAGGCTTGTATGGTCTTTCTTTGCTTACGCTTTTTGTAGGGCTGTGGTGCTTTGTGCAGAGATTGTGACTCTGCTAAGAGTAGTCTAGAATAGGGATCAAATATAAACTCCAAGGCGTTTGGCTGTGCTCAGGTGAGTTTGGTATTTCCTTGACACCCATCACACAGTGCCTGCATGGCAGTTCGGGCTGGACTGTTCCCATGAGGCACAGGGTCAAGACTGATTTGCATATGGCCATGTCTGAACTGGGGTGGCGTAGTGGGCAAAAGAACGATGGATTTAACCCAGATCTCTTGACTGGGGGAGAATGTCTGCATTGTCAGCATTCTGTCCATCATTTGTTTGTTGTAATGCATGTGATGGGGGAGCAGCTTTTCTTGCTCTCTACTGGTGAAAGGCTATCAAAGCCCTGGAGTAGATTCCCATCTCAGGCTTTATGTGACATGAGATTGCAATCTGCTTGCTTGGGTTATTATGAAATTGTGCAAGATCAGCAGACCATGCACTCTATGCCGGAATCAACGAAAACCTCACCCGCAAACTCCAGAACGTCCAGATCGCAGCCGCCACACTAGTCCTCAACCTACCGTGCCACTGCCACATAAACCAACACCTACAGACCCTACACTGGCTCCCTGTTGAGAAAAGAATAACCTTCAAGCTTTTCACCTACGCACACAAGGCCCTCCACAACACCTGCCCCACCAACCTGAACCACCACCTCAGGTTACACACTCCCCAGCATTCTCTCTACTCGGCCCAGCTCTCCCTCGCGGTGGTACCTCAGATCAAGAAAACCAGAGCAGGAGGGTGCTCATTCTCCCTCCTCACGGCCAAGGCATGGAACTCCCTCCCCCTCCACCTCCAACAGACTACATCACTCCCTAAGTTTCTAAAGGACCTCAAGACCTGGCTCTGAAACTCAGCGCCTTGAGACCCGTTTCCGGGTGAGTAGTTTGCGCTGTATAAGCCCTTGATTGATTAATTGACTGATTGATTGATTGACCCTCAGAAAAATGGTCCATTTAAAAATGCTGTGAAGAGTGCTTTCTAGAATGATTTCAATATCTAAGAAATTATAAAAAAAATGTGGTTGTAAAAGTGAAAAATATCAGGAAGAGTTGGTCATTATCAGCAAAGAATACCGAAAGAAGCGCCCCAATCTCTGCAAACCTTGGCTAAAATAGTCATCATCTGCACAATCTAGTGGGAGACGGAGTGTAGAACATGATCTAAACCAATGGAATTAATTTCCTAATGAGAGCCACCGCAGGCACAATAGTGTATTGTCACTAGTTTACTCTTAGGTCCTTGTTTTGTCATATTAAGAGTAAAGGAGGAGTTCATGCTTTTATACATTAGTCTGGTAGACACTATACGCTAGCCAAAATTTGTTATCATTAGCACTGAAGCAGAAAGAGGGCCTGTGGAAAGAGAAGAATAACAATGCCTTAACCCTATTGTTATGAATTTTTTAAAATTTTCAGCTTGATTGATGCTTACTATGGTGTTTTGTTCTAACAGGGATGCTGCTTCCTCTTCAGAAAATTGGAGAATTACTACTGAACCAGTGTAGCTGGCAGTAATTACAGCTTGTAGGTGCAAACGTGTGGAGTTCACCTGTTCCTAATCACACTATCTGCAGTTATTCGTCTCTGAGATGGCAACTCATTTCAGCAGCTGGGTTCTCGGTAAAAATGTGAGCACTCTCTAAATCTTGTTATCTCTTGTTGAGTCTCTCTTTTTTTAGTGTTACTCATTCTGGTGCTCATTCCTTTAGCAATTTAGAATCTAAACTAAGTTATTAATGCTATCACAATTTGGAATTTTGTTCTACATTCAATTTGAACATATAACATGAATTTACAATAATATTTAATATGAAGATTGTCTTTATTATTTTGTTTCAACTTAATTTTTTTCGTTATCTGCGATACTTTACCATGGAGAGATTTTCACCATAGAGAAATTTCTACCTTCAGGGCAAAGATCTCCATTTAGTAAAGTATTGGAGTTTATTAATTTGAAGAAAATTGCTCAAAATAGTTTTACGTGAAATGCTATTGAAAATTCTTTTTATATATTTTTGAAGTTGTAACCCAATATCAAAATGCTACAGCAGTATTTGAATTAAATGATTAATAAATGATACAATTACATATATTAAATTACATTAACATTATTTCACAAAGATTTATTAACAAAAAATCCCACCTAAGCAAAAATGTTTAAACTATTTATAATATATTATAAATTGCAATCATTTTCTGTAGAATTAATTTAAATTGACTATAGTAAAGTTACGTTTCATTTTAAATTAAAAAGTCCAAATAATCTATTTAATTTAACTTTCTTCTAATGCGGTTCTATTTTACGTCATGGCCTCTAATATTTTCCATGGGAGGGTATTGCATTATCAGTGGCTGGCCATGTGTGGTGCTGGGCCTACTTCTGCTTTGGCAGTAGTAACTGCTGGTTTCATAGGTGCCGGCTGAACTGGGGCACAAAATCCACAGCTGCCATCTTGTAAAACATATGGATTCTGCTGGGTGAAATATGATGTCTCTTTGGTCAAGTTTTGGGGTATTTTGTGCCGCAGGTGCAAGGCCCTACCACACAGGTGGGGTACCATTTTTATTGGTAGACATGTAGAAATCCAAATAGAAGAACCATTCTTAAAACTATTCTGAAAGCTTTGGAGGGGTCAGGCAATTTGTAAATTAAAAAGGTTTTATTCACAGATATCTGAAATAAGGCACTTTCACAATATTGGATAGAGCAAGCAACCAGCCTACAGCCTACTACATATTTATGAATAATTGCTATGCCACCACCCCTGCCGAAAGGTCTGTCACATCTTTGGATGCCGTAGCCTGAGAGTAGCGCCAGAAGGTGTTATATGGTTCTCACTAAAAAAGGTAGGACTGTGTATTAGGACAAGAGGACTTCAAAATGCAGGGACTGAGTCCCTCTATACCATCAGAGACTGTTGGGTAACTGCTAGCTATCTAACAGTGCCTCATTCGAACCTCTAACCTTCCTGGTGTGGCAGGTGATTGTGGCAACCTCGAACATGACAATATGATCCCAAGGGAATCGTACAAACAGATCTTACCCCTTTCATTGTCTACTCATGCATGTCCGTGTTGAACATAGAAACAATACAAATAAGGGTTTCAATATATTTATGGAAACAATATTAGGCAGATGAAACAAAGCAAAGTAACCAACATTACGAACGTGGTGCAAAGAATAAACAGCCTAACCATGACAGTCTTATTTCTATATATATCTATATCCTTACCGATCACTACACCTACTCTGAGAGCATTGTGGGTGTATGATCTGCCGGATCTCTTAGTTTAGCCTGAGACCCCATACCTGGATGACTTGATTTGAAGTGGGAGTGGCAATCCTTCGCTGCAGGAAAGGAGATCAGCGTTACACATTATTTCCAGGGCTGTTGTGGCTGGAATGCCCCTTTCAAGGAATTTGGCTGTAATAGCAGGATTGAGCCAGTTTTCAGTAAAAAATACTGCTTCGGGTAAATTGTTTTGAATAAGTTCATATACTCAACATGTTGGCAAACCAGTAAGTGACAATTTATAGCCGACATTTTAAGCAGTGATTATCCAGGGCAGACAGCCTTTAAGGAAAACCAAAAACATAAGCAATCTTCGTGCGGGACTTGCCTCAATTTTAGTATTGTAGATGAAGAGTAGGTGATCCAATTTCTCATAGGAGGGGCAGCATTCCTGGTGCCTTTCACAGGCCAGGCACAGATGGACACTGATGGTATTGCCTTTGGCACGTCTGCACATTGGTCCCCTTTATATGCTGGTATTGATGGGAAGGAATTCAAGTTTTCGAAACAACTTGAGCTCTGCCTTGTACAACTAGCGCACCACCAAAATGGCTGACAGGAAGTGAGAATGCGGCAAAGATTTATAACTCAAGTGATGCTTCAGAATGTACACTCCGGCCTTGATGAGTTCCCCTTCCCAAAGTGCAAGAAAATGGCCTGGAAGGCCTTCAATAGAATCACTACTGCAAAATCACAAAGTCAAATTTAACAGCAGCACAGAAAAATCACATGTTGAGTAAGAGTTAAAAACTCATAAAAATAAGCTAGATCTAGAGTATGAAATGACCCCTTAAAACACTACTCTTGTTAGGGAAGTAGCCATCTAAGTGGGACAAGCACTTGCGCATCGGTCCCCTTTATATGCTGTTGTTGACAGGGGAAGGCAGGATGTGGCAACAACTAGAGCGTTTTCTTCCATACCTAATGGCCCCACCAATATGGCTGACAGGAAGTGAGAATGCAGCAAAGATTTATAATAGGAATGAAGCGCCACAATGTATGCTCCTGCTCTGATAAGCTCCCCTGCCCAAAGCGTAAGAACGCGGCCTTGAAGGCCTTCAATAGATTCACTATTACAAAATCACAAAGTCAAATACAACAGCAGCACAGTAAAATCACATGTTAAGTAACAGTTAACAGCAAATAAATATAAAGTGGATCTTGAGTTAAAAATGGCCCTGTAAAACAATACTCTTGTTAGGGAAGTACCCATTTAAATGTGTTCAGTTCTAACAAAAATGTGCAGCTCATGGCCAGGTCACCAAAAAGCTACCTTCTTGATCTCTTTATTAATGAGACTAATGCTGTTGGGAGACAAAGCCTGGAGTCAGACGCTACTGCATTACAGTGTGTTGTTCCCATAGACGTGTCCTGAGAGGGTGGGAACATGCAACAAAATAAATTCCAAACCATTCATATTTAATAAAAGACATTCACTAGTTAAATCAAATCGTGACGTCCTGAAAGTCTGAAAAATATATATTTTAAAGGGCTTTAGCAGCTTTGAAAATCTGCTCAATAAATAACTCATTTTAGATCATGCAATTGATTTCCTACCTATGAGTTTTTTCAGAGCTTCATTCATATCTTTGTTCCTAAGACTGTAAACCAGAGGATTGAAAATTGGGATGAAAGCAGAGTACACAATGGCAAGCAGCTTGTCTTTATCTGGTGAGTAGGAGGATGCAGGACGCACATATATGCAGAACATATACACATACAGAACAGTGACAACAGTGAGGTGAGAGGTGCATGTGGAGAAGGCCTTGTACCTCCCCTCAGCAGAGCGAATGTTTAGAATTACACGAATTATATAAATATAAGAGGTAACAGTTAGTAAAAAGGGAATGAGACCTGCAAAGATAGCTTCAACAAAAATCAGAGCTTCAATATCATGTGGATCACTGCAGGAAATCTTCATCAGAGCTGTGAGATCACAGAAGAAGTGGTTGATGAGTCTGGAGCCACAAAAGGACAATTGTGACCCCAAGACGGCATGAGGAACCATGTCCAGAAATCCAGGCACCCAGGAAAAAGCTACCAGAAAAAGGCAGGATCTCTTGTTCATGATGTCAGTGTATCGTAAAGGGTGATGGATGGCCACGTAGCGATCATAAGCCATGGCTGCAAGAAGGTAGAATTCTATGCTTGTGAAAGACAGAAACAAATACATCTGGGTTATGCAGCCAGCAAAGGATATAGTCCTGCTTTTTTCTAAGAAAATTGCCAACAGTTTTGGAAAAGTGACAGTTGTGCTAAAAATATCTAAAAAGGACAGATTCTGGAGAAAGAAGTACATTGGAGTTTTCAGTCGAGGTTCCACAATTGCAGTCACTATGATCACAAGGTTGGCAGAGATGACTAAAAGGTAAATAAATAGAAACACTGTGAAAAGCAGTGGCTTTAGCTCTGGTCGAACAACAAACCCAACTATTATGAATTCCTTCAGGGTTGTTTGATTTTCCATATTCTCTTCGTACTTTATCTCCTGGAAGACATTAATTTTAAAATTAAAATAGGAATCCCAATATTGACTATATCACATTTAAAGAAAGTGCTACCTGTACATTCTAGTGATACATAACTTACAGTGTAGCTAGCCATAAACTATATGGGCCTTATTCACCAACCACACTTTCTAGTACTATAAAATGTACAGCAAATTGCAATTCACAAACTGCGTGCAGAGTTTTACATCTCCGTAGGACCCATACGTATATGTGTAGAGTTCTCCATCCTGACTGTGGCGTCTCGGCACATGCACGTATAAGTCTTAGCCAATGTCAGAAAGTACATAGAGAAGTAACTTAAAGAAGGAGCAGATTTTCTACAACAGTGAACGGAATTATGGAGCAGTAAGAGGGGTTTAGGGAGGCTCATGGAGGGATTTAAAGAGAATGTCATCCACCCACAATAGAGTTAGCCAATTGCCATATTTAAGGGATGGAGAAATAACTTACACATTTGTAGTGAGTTTACACCATGGGTTTATGAATTCTCCAAATTGTAAACTCCAAGTGTAAGCTACCTCTGTGAATCAGGCCCTATAACTTTGAAGGCATTGTGACATATGTTGGTGGATGAGGGGTTTGTGCAAAAATTTCTCATGATCAGATGTTCCGAACTCAACCTTGTTTAAATCATGTGACACGGATGCAGCAAATAAATATTGCTACAGCGCTTTATCCAGAATTGCTTTTTGTGCTATACATAAAATAGATACAACTTTGTATAAGAGGTGAGGTGGAGGCAGAGCAGGTTGGCAGGTGTGTGATAAGATTCACAAATGTGATAATCACCAATCTTTCCTAACAAGACAACTGGAATATTTTTGTGACTGTCAATGAGCAATTTCTTAATGAGCTTCAGGAGGTTATCTGAGACAATTTGAATACAATTCCTAAGGAAAAGCCATAGTTTTGAAATGAACACTGATGTAAGCAAGGGTTGCTTCTTAGCTCCTACTTTATGGTCATAAACTAGATTGGTAAACCTTCTAGCGTTGTACCTGGATATTCCAGCTGTGGGTGGGACAAAATTCCAATGCTTCTCTTTGCAAACAAGACTGGGTTACTGACTTGCACTGAACTATTAATGCACCGGCTACACAAAGGCTTCGAAAAATTACTGTATAATAAAATAATACAATGATCTACACACAAAATAAAAACTTTATATATTTATTGAATTCAAAGAGAAATCTGAAAAACGTATTTAAAATGTTGTCAGGGCTCTAGAATGACTACATTACTATGGTTAACTGGGGATTAGATGTGGTAAGAAACTATTCTTGGCCAAGTAGATAGCAACAATTCTAAGTTATTATGAGCTAATACTGTAACACTGTCCTACAGCTCTGCAACAAATGTGGTCAACATAAATGGAGCCTTCTATCCAAGCCTACTCCAAGCTGGCAGAGCTAGGGGGACACAAGAAGGGAGAAAAACAAAAAACAATGTTTCCATCGCTTATTACTCTTTGGACCTGGGACCCCTATGGCTGCACTGAGGGCTGAATTGGGCATGAATAACACTGGAGGCAGCGGCGTAGCTAGACGTTATCCCGCCCATGGCGGTCATTGTGTTTGCCACCAGGTGGCTGCATGTACAACCGAAGGGGGGGTGCTGGAGATTCCTGCCCTATGACCGATGCCCCCAACTCCCCCTTGCTCGGCCACTGACTGAAGGTATATTAGCCCTCAAGCCAATCTAGTACTGGGTCCTCTTAGGGACGGAAGCACAGCTGGCTATTTATCTAAAAGCCATGCATGTGTCTGGTCAAGTCACAGCTCGAATAAATTGCCCTGGTTCAACAACATTGCAAGAAAATGTAAAAATCTAGGTCATGGGTACTCACAAACAATTTCCCAGGGGCCACCAACCTTGGTATGAGATGTGATGGAGGTCTGCATTGATGCCTGCAGGGTGGAGGTCAGGAGTTTGAGGGCATTGGCAATAAAGTGAGCATAGAAGAAGCGAAGCATATACATCTAGGGCCTCATTTATGAGAAGTGGCACATCGCTGCGTGAAAGCAGCGATGCGACACCAATGATCCGTCATATTTACAATATTACGCATCATGTTGCAAGGAATGACAGATACGGCAGTATTACTGACGTATCTGTCGACGCAAAAAGTGGCGTATTGCTGGAGTTGTGTCGGAAGCCTGACGCAACTCCAGCAATGTTCCTTTCACATGGGGCAGGCCCCATGTGAAAGGGCCTGCATCACCCTTACGCCTGCTATGAGGCAGGCGTAAGGTTATGGCACATTGGCGGTATAGAAGTGTCATAGTGATATCTCATAGATTTCACTGCAACACTTCTATTGGGCTATGTTACGACAGAACGCCCACCCTGCATACATTATACCTGACGCAGGTATAATATAACGTAGGGCGTTACAAGGTGAAGAATCTGCCTATATGCGTCACCTTGTAAATATGAGGCAACGTGGTGCATGTTTTATACCACCGCAGGGTCACGAAAAGTGACGTAACGCAGCACAAAACAGGCGCAAGTGCTCATAAATAAGCCCCCTAGTGTTTGAATTGCACAATATGAGCCCAAAAATTGGGATTAATCCCAACTACTCCTCCTAACTAAATTGTGTGATCCTAGGCGATTGTTTTATTTCACTTTTCATCCTTTTTAACTATTGCATATGAGAATCTCGAAATACATGACTTCAGGATGTGTGCTGGATAAAATCTAATTCTGTGTTTGACTATTCATGTATAATATAATCCCAGGCCAACCAACGATTGCATGTAACAACTGACTTGCTCTTAGTTCTCGATTGGCATTGTTGTCAGAGTGTGGGGTTGGAGAATGAAAGTTTCTACATTCATGTTTGAAAAATATCACTTTACAAAATAGTGTATATTTCTCAATATACCCATATAATCTGATGTACTAAGGTGAAACGGTTCTGCATGTTAAGAATATACACTATTTGAATCTTTGAACTTCTGCCTCAAGATGTCTTTATAAATAAAAGTGTTTCTAAATTCAAGCTGTGATGGACAACCTAGCTACTTTTTCTTAAACTTAAACTAACCTTTACAGAAATGCATGCCAGTTTATTTAGCATCTTCTTAATGTTCATTCGGAGTCGAGTCCAGTGCTGCTGTTGTCCAGGGGGCGGCATGTAAAGGTCAGGAGGTCACATGGGTCGCACTTTGAGTATCACTGACTAGATGTGCAGAGTTGTGGACCATTCATAAGACAATGAATCCCCTAACCCTAGAGCTAATCAAAGGGAAATATTGGTGCCCCCCAAAAAGCGAAGAAAAGAGGCACATTAATTTCACAATTTCAGGAACTCAAAACCAGTGTCAAATCTGGAAGCTACATTTGATCAATAATTCCCTGTGATAAAAGATCATTGTACGTAAGGTTTAGGATCAATGAAAGCACATTGGCTATAAAACAATTATTCACAAGTGTTTGCAATTGTAAGCAAGAAGGCAACAAAGGTGTTTTGCATTTTATGTTAATGTACACTAATTCTCTGCAAGCAAGGAGACAGTATCTCCGCCCCTTATTCAATAAATACAGCCTAAAACAGTGTTTCCCAAACTGTGGGTCACGACCCACTGATGGATTTTGAGATTATTATTAGTTGGTTGGGAATCGCCCAATCAATAAATAGAGATGCCCTTGAAATCTGTGTTTATTTGGTGGTGCTTCAAAGACAGAGCTCAAAAGTGAGGCTATGTCTTTTGAAAAATTGATGCTCATTCTTTTAACAAATACTTGGTGTTTACTTTTCTTTCTCTGACTTCAAAATAAGAGGAGTTTTTAAAGTGAGAGTACAGGGAGTGTGAAAAGAAAGGATGTAGGATGCTGTTTTTTTTCAAAACACAACAAAATGTAAATACCTGTAAATGAAGTGTATGGATTCAGCAGTTAGGAAAGGAAAATGAAGCCCATTTTTTGTAATTCTGAGGTTTCCTGAAAACAGATCAAAACAAATCAGGAAACTTTAGTTGGTGATGCACAAATGATCAATATTCACCGAAACCTGATTTCCACACATTATTATTTGTGTCCTATGTAGCTTTATCAGTAAACGTGCATGCACAAAGTTAGTGGCAATTTAAAGGAACATTTGATTTCTACAAATGAAAATGTGCCACCACAGGATGCTTTAGTTATATTAAAACATCACTCCTCATCATGTCCACTAAAAGTCAACAGTGAACATTTGACATCTAAAAAGTGGGTTGTGTGCCAAAAAATGTAGGACCCACTGGCATAAGATGTTAAAATGACGTGATGTCTTTATGCCTGGATTCTAAAGTTTTTATTTTTTATGCCGGTGGTATTGTATATTTACACTGCCTGGAAGGCAACTGAATATTGTCCTTCATGGATCTACTTCATTCACTGAACTTAGGGGCTTTCTGTGCAGAGTTGCAGAGAATGAATGAGGTCTTCAGAATGCTCTGGTTTGGTGGTGTATTGGTGCAATATACAGCAGAGGTAGAGGGGGATGGGTTTCCACTTTAAGCCATGTTGCACATATTGATGCAGGTCTGGGGGTCTGCAGCACAGAAGCACATAAACTGATTAATGGACTTGCACAGTAAGAGGCGATGGAGCCAACCTGTGTTATTCACCCATTATCTGTTAATCCAAGGCAGCAGCGAGGTATGTTAGCGTCCATACAATGTTCAGAACACTTTGCCAAGTAGAGGCAGAGGCAGGGTTTAGATGATATTGTATTGTATCTGCTTATTATCTAGGGGCCTAATTTATGGCATTCGGCATAGGGCAGCAGTACAAGTCTTCTTGCTGTGCTGCCCTAAGGCAACTTGAAAGGGCAGGAATGGACCGTATTTAAGGAATACGGTGCATTCCTATCCCTTTCCCATGTGCTGGTGCAGTGTCGGCAGTCTAGCACCAATGTAGGGCCCCTTGGATCATGGTGCAAGGGGGCCTCCGTTGTATGCAGGATTGTTTTGTGCCTATGAGGCCCTTTCCTTAGAATGCAACACACACTAAAAGAGGAAAAAACAAGGAGAAATGAACATATATCTCCTTGTTACGGGAGGCGTATGGCTTTGATGCTTCCACAGGTTTACATCACTTTGTAAATCTGGGGCAGCGTCAAATTGCATGGGTAGTTGCATGGGGAAACCCATCGCACTGCCCATGGAACGCCTCCTGAGCACAGAGTAAGGATACGCAGCGATTTACGCTGCTTCGCCTCACTCATGATTTATAAGGCCACTGAAAAGTCACACAGGGTGGCTTTGCGTGGGTTCATATATTTTTATGAGAGCCCTGCGTCATGCATGTACCACGATATGAGGTGCAAAAGTGAAGCAGGCATCTCATAAATAAGCCCCTTAGACTCTGCAGGGTTGCAATCCCTCCCCCCTCCCTATATCTATATAGTCTATATCCAGGCATCCTCCTAAAATGAAAGATCATTAGATCTGCCACCCCCTAAAGTTAGTTTAATTCTCAGCTCTAACTTTAATGACCAGAAGGTTGTATTCTCTGCTAGATATTGATCTTCTGTGTGGACTTATGACCTCTGCATGCAATTAGGAGGAGGGGGTGACTCATTTATCACCCATGTGTCTACTTTGCAACACCTCCAGCATGGTGGCTATTAAACTTATCACCTTGTTGACCTAAGTCTACCCTGGATGAGGCAAGTAGAAAGGACTCTGCAGGGGTGCAATCATTTGGTGTCTCTAACTAGTGGAATATTCCCAATCTGTAATTGACACCTGCTCTGAAAGTCTGGCACAGCGGGCAACATCGGTTTTCTTTAAATGTTAGGATTGGAAAGTCCAAGAGTGCGAAAGTAAAAAGTGAAGGTGGGTGAGGAAAAGTTGGACTGTGAGGGAGCGATGTCACTGGCAACTGACTTCACAATACATTAGCAACAAGAAGATGTTCAGCTCGTTACCAACGAGTGATCACAAACAGGTGCTGTAGCCCAGGACCGCCTCTGAGGCGCAGCTTCCTAATCATTGGTGCAGAATCCGGAGGGGCCTCTTGTCCCAACATCTCTGTTCAGAGCAACAACTCCTCGAAGGGACATGCAAAGCCTGGCTCATTAGGTGCAGACTCTTTCACTTCTTTACTGACGAGTTTAGGCAGCGTGTGAGTGTGCTTTACTCTTTTAAACTTTATAAGGAGCATGCGGAAGCAAATTCCGCCTGGAAATAATGTTTCTATTTATTATTTTACAATGCAATGACATTGTGAAATGTGTGGCATTTTTCAGCTATGCCCCATGCACACATTGTTCTGCTGTTTTCTGAAAATATTAGAAGTGGAAAACGTGGTTACATTCTTTTTGCTTAAAATAACATCATCATTGTCGCAATTTAAATTGTTTACCTACAAAAAATGTTTGTTTTAGAATGTTTCTCCCTCAATTAAATAATTGAACATTTCTTAATTATACGTTATTATTTTATGTAAAACATCATGACATTTGTGCAGGTGAAGTTTTCCACATATCGAGTTTTCGTCAAATCATTACAATTCTGAAGGGGAAAAGATGGCCCCTCTGTTTTTGCTAACAAGAAAGACATATGCGTTTCACTCCTTCTAAACAAGTGTGAGGCTCATAGACATATCCTCTTCGGTGTCCCAGCTGCACCCAGATGCAGAAGCCCAGCCCCATCCCTGCTTCTCAGCACACTTACCTACTGACTGAGTCTCAGAGGTGGCAGACAAGAGGTCTGGGTCCATCCAGGGCTCTTTATGTCATGTTGAAGTCACCAGGGAGGTGGCAGCAGGTTTGTTTATTCATTCCTCACAACTGGCTGCCCTCTTGGATCTACCCACCTGGGGTTACTTTATAGAATTCTAAGGGGGAAATTACTTCTGGGATTGTCTCTGTTAAACTGTTTCCCAGCAGAGCTCGTCAGTGCTCACAAACCTTTTAACACATTCTTATCCTGAAATATATTGTAAAATATTGGTTTGCAGTCAAAGGGCCAACACAGCAGCCCTAAACCTCATGATTCTCCACATCACTCCCTCCACTGCAGGCCATAATCAGAAGGCATTGCTAATAACATTTCCACAGACAAATGCCCAGGTTTTTTCACCTCTACTGTTTAGAACAAGGCCTACAGCATTTTAGGCAATGTGAGGTATCTCAGATCTATGGCAGGGCTGCTAAAAACACTATCACTGTTGCAATGGTGACCATTTCTGACAAGATTGCATTTATCAAAGCCTCACACAGGATCACCAGTGGTGACCACCCCAGCGCATCAGACATCAACAGTATCAATAAGAAATCCCTCCACAGCTTAGTAAAAATGTCCATCCTCCCTAAGTATACATTTATGTTCAATACTATCCCTCTAGCTTTTGAGTCTAAGCAAATTCAAAAGTGTCAGCAAGATATAAATTAATTTGTGTGGAACTATAAATCAACCAGACTGGCCTGGAAAAAATTGAGAAGGAGGAGAGAGAAAGGGGGGCTCACACTTCCAGACATACAATATTATGCCTGGCCGTTTCAGCTGTCATACTCCAGGATGTTGCTGAAATCTCCATCAAGTGCATCAATCGGTAAAATGTTCAAGGCTATGTTGAATGGGGCGGATCTGCCTTCTGATGGTTTTCTATTCAAATTCGGGGACCGGAAGTTCTTCAAGAAGGTGAGGTTAAAGACCCTACAATCACTGGCAGAAGCTTGGAAGATGATTAGAGAAAGAGTAGGGTTGCCCTATTTTTCAAGTTTCGCTCCAATCTGGGACTCCCCGGGGCTCCCTCCCTGCTTGAGGGATAGTCTCGCAACTCCCATAAAGGAGGCAGGGATAGTAAGATGGGGACATCTGCTAGTGGGAGGGGCACTGGTAGGTTGGGAGGAGTTATATGAGAAGGTTGGCCCAACACTATCGAGATTTAAATATATGCAGCTCGTTAGCTGGTCCCGGGAATTGTTGAGGAATAGGGTACATTTGGGGAGGAGTAGCATCCTGGAAGAACAGTTGGTAGAGAGACAAGAGGGGGGGAAAGAGGTAGCCTTTTGGTACTGGGCATTTCAGGAGGAGGTGGATGGGGACTTTACTCTACCCGATGAGCAGTGGGGAGGGGTCATGGGTATGCAGTGTGAGGACCTATGGATAAGATCGTTCACTCTCCTGTATAAAGTGGTTAAGCCGGCTTGGCTGAGGCTGAATCACTTGTTTACTGTTCATCGAGCCTATCTATCCCCTCAAAGGCTATCTAAATTTCAGATTGGAAAATGCTGTAATAAGTGCAATCTCCCGGCAGCCTCCGATGTCCACATGTTTATGGATTGTCCACTTATTAACACCTTTTGGCAGGAAGTAAAGAATACTTTGGACTCTAGTCTTAAGATATCCATATCTGTTACATTGCCGTTAATAATATTTGGGGTGGACGATAATATCACGGGGCAGGCAAAGTGTTTCTTGTTTTATGCAATTCTGCTGGCCAGACGGCAGATTTGCAAATTTTGGGTTGACCAGAAGGCACCATCACACGCAGGTTGGCTAATGTCCCTATATGACACATCTAAGGTGGACTTGGCCAGATCATGTGGCCAACGTAACCTCACCTTTTGGAACTTGCTAGTTCAGTGGAGGTAGAAGGGCTCGGCAGACCTTCCGGGGTTTTTTTTTTTTCTTTTTCCCCGGGCCGATGATTATGCCATCATACTCCAAGGTTCCTTGGTGGTTCCTACTGAAAGGCTTTTTAAGTCTAGATGGAGTAGTGAGGGGATTGGTGTGCCCTCTTATTTTTCTCCTCCCCCCATATTATCCCGCAGAGCGTCTTTCGCCGGTCTGTGTTTTACTGGTGTTCGGGTCTGGGAGATAACTATATCAAGTTCCAGACGACATCCAAGGTGATCGGCGTCTCTTTTTGGGATTGTGGGGCAAGCAAATGAGGAAAAAAAAAAAAAAAAAAGAAATCCCTCCACATGTGAAATGAATTAAAACCACAGCAGCAAGTGCCCTGTGGTACCAAAGAAAGAACATGAGCAATACTTCTCATAATTCGTGTTATTATTCAAATAACAACATTGCATGCATTTTTGAAAATGTGTCTCCAAATATAAGATTGAATGATAGCAAAGTTAGTTTTCATTTTAGGTAACTAAAATAAATTGCCACAAACAAAACCTTGCCATTTTCTGACATATACATTTTTCCTTGAAAGCTCATCATCGCCGTTTCATGTGCTAACTATTTTGTTGCTGTTCTGATCCAGTTGCCGCTGAATGTAGCACTATGTTGGAATATATGTTCATAAGCTACTGCCTGGCACTGATGAATTGTGTCCTATATTTTGGAAACATGATATACAACAGAGGAGAAAATATGGTAAACCCTTGTCTATGGCCTAATAGAATTGCATATTCTTGTCAAATGCATATCAAAGGCATACATATTTTCCAATTTTAGATTTAACACTTTAGGTTGTAGTTCACTTCATCGCGTTCTAATGTCACCAAAAGCAAGACAAATGATATTTTGAGTTCTACGTTAGGTTATACTAAAGGAGTGTGCAATTCTTACTTGGAACACAGAAATGAATCACATACAGAACTCCTTCCCAATTTTGAAATAGACTCATTATGAGTTGACCATATTTTGTTGTCTAAACACCAGTGTTATGAAGGTGGAATCTCCACATCAGGACAGTGTCCCTACACCAAACAAATGGCATTACACGACTGACACGTATTGGACATAAAATTTTACCTGGGCTCATTTACATACGGCAAACCTAATTATGGGCGGCGAAGACACAACGTATGATTCATGCCAGGAAGAAAATTTCTAATCGCGCACACATCATGTTGGTTATGACTAAAAACTGAAATTTTGGTTTTGGAAGTATTTTGGAACATTTGGTTCAAAGTAGCTCTTGAACTTGAATAATCAGAGATTATAAAGTTGATTTTGCTAATGTTAACAATTTTACTTTAACTTGTTTTCTTACTCTTCCAGCTGTGCTCCAAAAAACATTCAATCCACTATGTTTACTCCCAAGCCTAAAATACATTTTCAGCTACTTCGAAATTCTCAAACATTTCTTGTAGCTCTTTAATTTTGAGTGTGTTCCCTGCTCATTCCCATCATAAAGACAAATTGATTTTAGCACTCAACAAGGCAAATTCTCAGCCCATGTTCTGCTTGGGTTTTCGGATCAGATAGAACCCGCTCATCAGAGCCTCACTAACCCAGACAGAATGCTACCCCTTCCCTAGGGCCTATTTACAATAGTGCAACCACATATATCTACCACCTAAGGACAGGGAATTCCTACTATACATACCAAGACCTCTTATAATCGGCGGCCTCGCGATCCCATACGGATCCAGACCTCTCTGCCCATACGACAGTATCACAAGTGGCGGACTCGCGATCCCATACCGATCCAGACCTCTCTACCCAGACGGCAGTCTCAGCACAATCGGCGGCCTCGCGATCCCATACGGATCCAGACCTCTCTGCCCATACGACAGTATCACAAGTGGCGGCCTCGCGATCCCACACGGATCCAGACCTCACTACCCAGACGGCAGTCTCAGCACAATCGGCGGCCTCGCGATCCCATACGGATCCAGACCTCTCTGCCCATACGACAGTATCACAAGTGGCGGCCTCGCCATCCCACACGGATCCAGACCTCTCTACCCAGACGGCAGTCTCAGCACAATCGGCGGCCTCGCGATCCCATACGGATCCAGACCTCTCTGCCCATACGACAGTATCACAAGTGGCGGCCTCGCGATCCCACACGAATCCAGACCTCTCTACCCAGACGGCAGTCTCAGCACAATCGGCGGCCTCGCGATCCCATACGGATCCAGACCTCTCTGCCCATACGACAGTATCACAAGTGGCGGCCTCGCGATCCCATACGAATCCAGACCTCTCTACCCAGACGGCAGTCTCAGCACAATCGGCGGCCTCGCGATCCCATACGGATCCAGACCTCTCTACCCAGACGGCAGTCTCAGCACAATCGGCGGCCTCGCGATCCCATACGGATCCAGACCTCTCTACCTAGACGGCAGTCTCATGCGACAGCTCATCCTATGATCACTATAACATACAAAAAGGGAATCAATCTCACTATTCATCAGATCACACAAGGATTGCCAGTTCGAGTATAGCCTGTTCTTAGGTTCGAGGGGCTCCTCTTTCCCTTATTCAGTTACCACTTACCTGATCAGGGTTAACATCTGTTCATGTAGCCGCAGCTGACTAGAAGAATAGGCTACCCTCTCATACAAGAACACGCAGCACATGTTGGTTCACTACAAACTGGGTACTTTATTACTCATTACATACGTAATCACATAACATTACAACATAACACATAACCTGCAAAGAAAAGTGAAAGATTAAGTTGTACACTCTACTAAGAAAGGGTCGACATCACCTTAGTAGTATGTAGCCTGCACTCAGTGGTCATCTAGGTTCCCTTCTCGTCTGTGCCTCGGCTCGCCTGGAATCACCCTTCTCCGAGTCACTGGGACCTCTTCCTTATCGGCTACTCTCTCCTCTCCGGCTATTCTGCTAGGAGAGCATCTGTCTCTCGGTTCTTCTCCGCCTTCAAGATGGCGTCTGTCTTCCCTGGAATAAGTAGTAGCTTTACTGCTAACGGCTAGATGCCGCCTACAGACTGAACATGTAACTGCCTCAGACTTTCACTAATATAGAGGTGCGTTTTCTCATGGAAAATTCTGGCCTGTAACCTGCCGCCCACCAAATTCTTGTACCTCCCCGTACCAAGGACACGTTCCCAGCCGGCCGGCCTGATGTAGTGTCTTCGGTATGAAGAAAAATACAATCCTTCGATAAGGGCCGGCCTGAACCGGTTCTCTCCAAGCGAATAACACCTCATAACTAAAACATTACATTTGACCTAGAAGCATCCCAAGCTGCCGGAGCAGAAAGAAAGATGGAGTCTCTCCCGTTTGAGGCCTACCAGGCCTGAATTCAGCACAGCTCCATGAAATACCCTCACTACAGGACAGGTTATCCCTAATACTAACGAATCTATCCCCTAGGCTATGTGTGCAAGCCCTGATCTATGGGGAAGAGCACAGGATCATGTCGAAGTGCCTAGTAAATAGGCTCCATTCACTACTCTAACCCTTAGACTTGAATGGTAAGAGACTGAAGTCACATTTAATCATCTTTTCCTCACAAGAAGGCCGGGAAAATCGAGCAGAACATTTCACCCTTGACTTCAGTCTATTATACATTCATTAAACAGAACTAATATCTGTGGAAGAATAATATGAAACAAGACTAACTGATCTATGTCTAGTACCAGGTGTGCAGAATTGAAGTAGTGAAGGAATACACTGAATAAAGCAACAGATAGAAATCAAAATGCCGATAGTAATCAGAAAACCTCCTAATATCTGACGTAACATGTGCAAATCAGGTAACCAATTAAAGATCCAGTCAAACCAGCCCTGGTCAATGTGTTTTCTAACTTCTTCCGTCAAGTCATGTAGTTTATCAATGTGAGCTTGAATGGATTTTGTATGATCCGACAAGTTAAAACAACAAAGACCCTCAAAATCAGAACAATCGTGTCCATGTTTAAGCAAAAGATAATCAATGGCCGCTCGATTTTGCAAGATAGCCCTACGTTCACCCTGGGCGTCTAATAGCATGTCAGACAGGACTGTAGAAGTATGATTGATGGATTTTACCATCCAGCAGGCCATTTTCCCAATAGATTTGGCATTATAAACTGCCAAAGCAGGAACACCAACAATTGAAATAGCCAGGCTAAGGTATTCAGACTTGGAATATAAATGCAAAGATGAGTCACAATCCTCCTGTAACCTCACTGTATCTCGAATCACACGAGAGTTGGCATTCGGATGTGATGAGAACATTAACAAGCTCAGTCTAGTAATGGCACAAGGGCCTCCAGAAATATTTGCGGGAATATATGGGCAGGAAGTATTACCACATGAGAAAAGCCATCCGGCAGGTAGTAACATCGTGCGATAATGACTGGGGGTAACTACCAAACTCTTGCAAGTCATGTTATTCCGAACAGAAGTACATGTTTTCGGTGTCCTTTGAAGGCACAAAGTTCGTTCATGAGCGGTGAATGAAGTGGCACCTTTCAATCTTAAACGCATACATTCAGAAATCGCACTAGGATCACAAGTAAGGAAAAAACACAAATCACCTTGTGTGATATTATAGGTAACTATTTGGGACTGGATGGGGGGTATCGGGTCTGACAGTACAGTACACAAGGGGCAATACTCATGGGCAGGAAAATCGCCCAGAAGAACATTGGGGCGAGCACTCGATATATTAAAAATATGAGTCAAAGTCTCCAATGAAGCAGGGACAGCAACTAAACAAGTCGCTAGAATATCCGTCACCAATCTCATCGGTGTCAAGCAGAAATGAGGGGCTTTAGTTACTTGTTTGGCTAATGTAATCCAAAAGTTCGACGACGAATCCCACGCAGCGAAGGAACGCGACACTCGGGTTCTCAACTCAGCCCGGGTTGATGGGATCCCTCCTCTTTCGTTGTACCAGCCCAAAAGGAGTCCAACGCCGACACATCCTGCAGCAACAGTCCAAAGAATGATCTGAAAGAGAATCAAATACAAGCATTATTCATTCTCGTAAGTAACATTTGTCAGCCGGGACTCCTTCCCAGCTATCTTTCCCTGGTCTCATAACTAAAATGGTGTTGTCTTGACCGGTTGCAATGACTTCTGCTTGCTCAGGGGGATTCTTAGGCGACTGCACCCAAACTCTGGCCCCAGGATTATCTGTGGAGCCAAAACCTTTCTGGCCTCGTACAGTTAGCAACGTTGGGGCAGTGCCTTTTGTGATCTCACCACTGAAAACAGGCATTATTAGCAATTGAGCCACTCGGTCAGTTTGATGTATCAGTAAGTCAACCTCACTGCTATTCAGCAGGAGCACCTTAATCTCTCCCTGATAATCACTATCAATTATTCCTCCAAGTACCTGAATGCCTTTTACAGCCAGCCCCGATCTAGGGGCGATTAATCCGAAATTTCCAGTTGGTATATGAACACCGACACCAGTTTCGATGATGACTCGATCCTTACTTTTTATAACGGTGTCATCCATGGCATGCAAGTCTAAACCTGCCGACCCTGGGGTCGCTCTACATGGAGCCAAAGCTCCGGGAGTAATTTCCCAGTACATCACAATCTCTCTGATTTCATTGGGCTTAGCATCAACATTCGGAGGAAACAAACGCATAAGTGGGGATTCAGCATTTAGAAAAGGACGGTTATTCAAAATCAATAACGCTTGAGGCAAAAAGTCTCGCCAATTCTTATACTTGTCATCTGTTAATTTACGTAATTGGTCTTTCAGCAGGCCATTCAACCTCTCCACAAGACCCGAGGCCTGTGGATAATATGGTATATGAAACACCCATTCAATATTGTTTTCCACACAGAATTCCTGTACCAATCTTCCACGAAAATGGGATGCATTATCAGATTGAATTTGGAATGGCGCACCATAATACATCATAATCAATTCCACTGTTTTAATAGTATTCAATTGGGTAGCTTGCTTACAGGGAAGGGCCACCAACAGGCCACTGTATGTATCAACAATAGTGCAAACATATTGACAATTCCTACTCAGAGGAAGTGGACCAATGTAATCAATCTGCCAAATTTGAGCGGGTAATTTCCCGCGATGTAAATGACCTTTAACAATTTGGGGCACTTTGCGCTGCCTGATATGCTGACAAATGGGACAATGTAGAATAACATTTTTAATTAAATCTAGGGGAATATAAATTCCTCGATCAGCAGCCCACCTGCTAGTGGCTTTCTCTCCAAAGTGTCCTGCTTTCTGGTGGGCCCATTTCGCCAATCCCGCAATATCAGAATCTTGCCTGTCCACCACTGCCTCAGCAATTTTAGATTTCTCATCTGAAATGTTATGAAAGAATTTGTCAAGAGAGTCTATCGGGGTATGAGCATCCACATGGAAGATTGTAACAGTACTCTGTGGGAGCATTTCCCAAATTTCCTGCCATAATTCTTTTCCCCACAGTTCTTTTGAATGGATTTTCCAACTATGGGAATGCCAAGTCGGTAACCAAACTGCCAGTCCATTGGCAGTAGACCAAGAATCGGTGAAAATATGACAGGTGCCAGGTAACTCTTGTTTCAGAACTTGATAAACAGCATAGAGTTCAGCAAATTGACTGCTCTTACCCTCACCAGTTGTACTCAGCAATTTTTGTGTGATCGGATTATAGGACACTGCCTTCCAATGCCGTTTCGTCCCTATGAACCTTGCTGAACCATCCGTAAACCAGACATGGTTTCTATCCTCCGCCGACAAATCATCAAAAGGTCTACCCCACTTAACAGGAGACTCCTGTACTAAAGGTACGGAACATTCACTCTCAGTCTCAGTCGATGGCGCCCGTGCCACCTGCTCATGCAAAGATGCAACTCCTTTTTGTCCCACACGTGCCCTGTCTTGTATATACCATTTCCATTTAATCACACTCGCCTCTTGAGCGTGTCCAATTCGGTGAGTTTTCGGCGAACTCATAACCCACTGCATGATAGGAATTTCAGGTCGCAAAACTATATCATGTCCCAAAGTCAATTGCTCGGTATCCACCAGAGCCCAATAACATGCAAGTAACTGTTTCTCAAAAGGTGTATAACGCTCACCAGCATCAGGTAACTTTTTGGTCCAAAAACCTAACGGTACTCTACTCTTGCCTTGTTTCTGCCACAAACTCCAATTCGCATAAAGGCCTTGTACAGACACATTCAAATCCACATCACCATCACATACAGGCCATAAATCCAGAGCATGCTGAATTGCTTCTTTTGCCAGACTGAACGCATCTTGCTGTGGTTTATCCCATTCAAATGCATTCTTTTTACGAGTGACACGGTACAAAGGGGCCAATATTTGACTCAAATGAGGAATATACTGGCGCCAAAAACCAAACAAACCAATGAAGCTTTGGGCTTCTTTCCTGTTCCTCGGAACTGCAAAATCAAGAATTTTCTGTTTAACCTGAGGGATCACTTCTCGGTGCCCCTCATGCCAATTAATACCCAAAAATTTCACAGCCTGGGACGGACCTTGTAATTTGTCCGGGTTGATTTCCCAACCTTTCTCACGCAGGCACTCAATGACTCTGTCCAATTGGGTCTGAACTTCTTCTTGTGTTTCACCTTGGATCAAAATATCATCAATATAGTGACATATCTGAATTCGCGGATGAACCGGTACCTCAGCCAAATGCTCTGCCACCAGCCGGTGACATATCGTAGGACTATGCACATAGCCCTGGGGAAGACTTCTAAACGTCATCTGACGCCCGTTCCACGTAAAACTGAATTGTTCCTGTCACTCAGGGGCAATCGGAATCGAAAAGAAAGCATTAGCAATATCAATGGACGCATACCATGTACCTGGATGTTTTTGGATTCTTTCAATTAGGGTAATAACATCCGGTACTGCAACAGTCAAAGGGGGTGTGTGTCTATTCAATTCTCGATAATCAACAGTCATGCGCCAAGAATTATCACTCTTACGTACAGGCCAAACAGGATTATTCCAAGCAGAAGTAACTGGGGTTATAACTCCTGCATCCACCAACTCCTGAATAGTGGTACTAATCTCTTCATGACCACCTGGAATACGATACTGCTTCTGACGAACCACTTTTGTCGCCTGGGGAACTTTTATGGGGGGAATTCTTAAACGACCAACCCGTACAGGCCTGGACGATATATAATGTTTAGTTCCAAATTGGTAACATCCATCATCTAAGTGCAAAGTCATTCCTTTCAAAATATCAATTCCAATTATGAATTCTAAGAGTGGTACCACTAATACAGAGTATTCTTTTCTAGGAATTCTACCTATTCTCATTTCAAGTAAAGTTTGAACTGCGGGAGTTTCCTTTCCACCTAATCCGGTAATTGTAAAAGGCTGACCTTTAAACTTCTTTGATTTTCCATGAATAAGAGTGGCCTCCGCTCCTGTATCTACCAATGCTCGGGCCCTTTGGACATTACGATGTCTCCAATAAATATCAATATCTACATAGGGTCTATTATCTCTGTGAGCCCATCTGTGTACTGGAGCTTGACCTATTTCCTAGTCATCTTTACTGCGTTCTGTGTACCAGGATAAATCAGGATAAAGATTCTCACGTTTCCCAGGTATCGATACCTCCTGTTCATATCCATCTCCATTACGAAATGGATTCCTGTTCTCTGCATTGTACTGCGGGTTTCGATCGGCCAATCTGTGTCGATCCTCTCTCCTTCTCAACTCAGGGGATTGATCCCTATAATCTCTACGTCTGCTGTTAACATAATCATCTCTCCCCCTCTCTCTTTCCCCCTCTCTCTCCCTGTCTCTCTCATGACGGGGGGACAAATCACGTACATAACGGCGATCATCACGACGATCAGAGCGCCCACGGCGGTCGTCATCACCGCTACCGTCAGAAAAACCACGATCACACTCAGTTGTCCGAACACGCCGGGCACCCTCCTTTCGATCCAAGCCACGTTTGCGAAACATTTCCCACAAACGAGAAGTAGTCTCACCATCAATGTCCTCCTTCCGCACACCATCGGCCATAAGACCAAAAAACATATCACGTCTAGTAAGTTTATTGTCACCAGGAGTACGAGTGTCAGGCCGGGATTGCCGTTCAGGTTTAAACCACTCACCCAACTCACCGAGTTGGCGTACCGATTCCAGCACCACAGATAACATGTTACCAGTCTGATTAATCAATAAAGTCATCATAACCTGCTTATAAGCAACAGGGGAAGAACGAATAATACGATTCCGCACAGAAGATGTTAAGAAACCATCAAGCAACCTGTCAGCAGTATTTAGAAAAATTGCCGTTTTCATCACCTCCTCTTTGAGACGTTGTGCAGCATCGCGCAAAGTATACCACGGTTTGTCATTCACAGGCCAGTCAGACTCAGTAGGATATTTTTGATTACAACCCTCAGTCGCCAATTGAAGCAAAGAAATTTGACCACCAACATTAAAGTTACGAAAATGATCCTGTACAGTAGAATCCGAACTCAAGGAACAAAACTTCAAACAATCGCCAGAATCCAACATAATGCCAGCAGCGCCCAGTTCATAAAGGCGCACCATCCATGTGAGTAAGGTCTCACCAGCTCGCTGCCGAAATCGCTGCAAAATATCACTAATTTCTTGTTGAGTAAAATCCTCCAAAGAGTCTAAAGCAATACCATTCGGAGCACCGGGAGCCTGCTGCAACTTCCGCCGAAAAACCGGATGCACCGAGACCGCGGGACGAGCATCACAAGGAGCTCGACCAGTACACAGAGAGGAACAATCAGTGTAAGAAGCATCGACCCCACTCGAAGGACGAGCGCAAGCATGGGGTGCACCATCAGAGGCGCAAGAAGCAGACCTACAATCACGGCCGGAGCGAGAGGACTCGCGCTTGGCAGACTCCTCACCCGAGGAAGGAGAATCACTCGAGTTCCGGATATTACCATCCCATTCATCAGGATTCCAATCCAGTCCGGCTTTCGCCACGACCAGACGCACCTTTCGCTTCGAAACCCGACCACGCCGATTTTTGTATTTATAACGAGCAATTCGCACAGCCGCCCTCTCGGCAATAGTTTGGTACGTCTCAAGTTTGTCAGCAAGCAACTTATTTTGACACCGCAACCAAGTATGAGCATTCTGAATCTCAACAAAGTTCGCTTCCGCATCCTTATGCAATATCTGCAACTGCAACAACCTCTCATGCAGAATCCTGTACGCAGACAGAACAATCCAACCTCTGCGTCCCAAAACGGGAAGCTCATCACCCTTAGATACCGGCGCCTTCTGTAAACAAGTAATCACATTAGCCGGCTCCGCCAGCTCCAAAAAAGAATTCCAATTCTCACTCAAACCAGTAGAATCAGCCCACTCACGGGCTAAGGCTTCATAAGGCGTTGAATCCCAGCCGGGAATATCAACGGGCAATTTAAAAGTAGATTTCAACTTTCTAGAAAACATCTCGAAACAGAAAGAAAAAGAGAAAAAGAGAAAGAAGAAAGAAGAAAGAGAAAAAACTGCACTCACAATTATATAGAAATAATATACAAACGAAACCACGCACGCGCCGAAAGCAAACACGATACAACCACAACGCACACAGGTTTCGTAAACGGTTCGTGACGCCAAATGTTCTGCTTGGGTTTTCGGATCAGATAGAACCCGCTCATCAGAGCCTCACTAACCCAGACAGAATGCTACCCCTTCCCTAGGGCCTATTTACAATAGTGCAACCACATATATCTACCACCTAAGGACAGGGAATTCCTACTATACATACCAAGACCTCTTATAATCGGCGGCCTCGCGATCCCATACGGATCCAGACCTCTCTGCCCATACGACAGTATCACAAGTGGCGGCCTCGCGATCCCATACGAATCCAGACCTCTCTACCCAGACGGCAGTCTCAGCACAATCGGCGGCCTCGCGATCCCATACGGATCCAGACCTCTCTACCCAGACGGCAGTCTCAGCACAATCGGCGGCCTCGCGATCCCATACGGATCCAGACCTCTCTACCTAGACGGCAGTCTCATGCGACAGCTCATCCTATGATCACCATAACATACAAAAAGGGAATCAATCTCACTATTCATCAGATCACACAAGGATTGCCAGTTCGAGTATAGCCTGTTCTTAGGTTCGAGGGGCTCCTCTTTCCCTTATTCAGTTACCACTT
This sequence comes from Triturus cristatus, assembly GCF_964204655.1. Taxonomy (NCBI): domain Eukaryota; kingdom Metazoa; phylum Chordata; class Amphibia; order Caudata; family Salamandridae; genus Triturus; species Triturus cristatus. The sequence goes on along the minus strand of NC_140590.1, from coordinate 1,821,847,631 downwards.
ACCTGATCAGGGTTAACATCTGTTCATGTAGCCGCAGCTGACTAGAAGAATAGGCTACCCTCTCATACAAGAACACGCAGCACATGTTGGTTCACTACAAACTGGGTACTTTATTACTCATTACATACGTAATCACATAACATTACAACATAACACATAACCTGCAAAGAAAAGTGAAAGATTAAGTTGTACACTCTAATAAGAAAGGGTCGACATCACCTTAGTAGTATGTAGCCTGCACTCAGTGGTCATCTAGGTTCCCTTCTCGTCTGTGCCTCGGCTCGCCTGGAATCACCCTTCTCCGAGTCACTGGGACCTCTTCCTTATCGGCTACTCTCTCCTCTCCGGCTATTCTGCTAGGAGAGCATCTGTCTCTCGGTTCTTCTCCGCCTTCAAGATGGCGTCTGTCTTCCCTGGAATAAGTAGTAGCTTTACTGCTAACGGCTAGATGCCGCCTACGGACTGAACATGTAACTGCCTCAGACTTTCACTAATATAGAGGTGCGTTTTCTCATGGAAAATTCGGGCCTGTAACCTGCCGCCCACCAAATTCTTGTACCTCCCCGTACCAAGGACACGTTCCCAGCCGGCCGGCCTGATGTAGTGTCTTCGGTATGAAGAAAAATACAATCCTTCGATAAGGGCCGGCCTGAACCGGTTCTCTCCAAGCGAATAACACCTCATAACTAAAACATTACATTTGACCTAGAAGCATCCCAAGCTGCCGGAGCAGAAAGAAAGATGGAGTCTCTCCCGTTTGAGGCCTACCAGGCCTGAATTCAGCACAGCTCCATGAAATACCCTCACTACAGGACAGGTTATCCCTAATACTAACGAATCTATCCCCTAGGCTATGTGTGCAAGCCCTGATCTATGGGGAAGAGCACAGGATCATGTCGAAGTGCCTAGTAAATAGGCTCCATTCACTACTCTAACCCTTAGACTTGAATGGTAAGAGACTGAAGTCACATTTAATCATCTTTTCCTCACAAGAAGGCCGGGAAAATCGAGCAGAACAGCCCATTTCTAGTGTCATGTATCCACTTTTTTGATGGTAACACCTTGCTACTTTATGAAGTGCATTTTGCGAAACCTTTATTGTAAATTGTGTAAACTGAATGCTCTAGCAATCGGCCTCAAGATAGGTTTAACTAGCTGTTATGTGCTGGCTTTAGCAGCATACCTTTGCTGGTACCTTTGGTTGATAGAATCTGAGGAAACTATTGTGGAGAGATATATTTATTTTATTTTGCAGAGTTGTTTTTTACCTTAAACTTATTTGAGCTACAATTAGAGGTATTTGTTTCAATGTCTGCATTAGCAACCTAAATCTTTTCTAAAATACTCTTGCCTCACTTTTAGTATGGATATAGATCTGGATATGTGTGATTGGGAGAATTAAATGGAAGAGAACAAACATGGCTGATAAAGATGTGTTGAGGTGAGGGACAACTCCCACAATGCACCTGTCAATCCAAGTAAAATCTAGGTAAAGCTTGTCAACTGGAGCTGTCTTTGTTGATGTTGCTGGTAGCCCTTTCAGCACTTTTCTATCTGTTGTGGATCAGGAAGTCCACTCCTTATCCTTTAAGACAGGAAACGTCCTGTTTAGCCTTATAAATGCAGCAGATCCTTAGGAGTCCAGCAGGGCAGTCCTTCTTCTGCAGATGTTTCTTTTGGGTCTTTGAGGGTCCACAACACCAGCCAAGTATCCAGAAGCTCTGAATTGCCTTTATAGTCCAAGGAAGCTAGTCAGCTGTGCATGTCTCGCTGGAGATGATGGATGCAGGTGACTTATTAAAGCTCTTTTGTACTTGTTGCTTTCAGGAAGTCTACTCCTTTATCCTTTTGAAGCCAGGCAAAGTCCTATTTTGTGACGCCCAAAGTGTGCAACAGGTGCAGTCCTTATGAGTGCAACCCTTTTGCGGTGGAGAACTGGAGTTTAGCATGGCAATACTTTTTCTCTTGATATTTCCAGGCTGGGATATGAGTTGCTGGGCACTTCTCCTATATGTATCCAGGTTTCTAGGCTGGTAAGGAGGGAGGTACCCCTGACCAATAGGGTACAGGGTGCAACCCTTGGTGATGACTACACCCCCTGAAGTGTAAAATGTTCTTGTCCGAGAAAGCACTGCTCACAATAATCCAAAATGGAGAAACTCTCTCTTGGAGTTTCTGGTTTGGCTATGCCAACCCACAGGTGTGGCCAACGTTCCCTAACACTTTCCTTCCAGCCCCTCTGCTAATTCAATTAGAGGAGCTCCCATCTGGCTTGGGATTCAGGAAGGGGGGGGCTGGTTCCTGTCCTTACTGTCCTCCTCCCTTTGATTGCCAGTTTTTCCTACCCAGCCCACTTCCTGCCATTTGTTCTGCAGCTGCAGATCTCATCCCACCAGGCGTGTCTTTGTTTCCTTGCAGGCCACTTCACACATTAAAGCAGCTTGGCTCAGCCTGTCGAAGGCTGGCCAATCAGTAGAGGTTGCTCCAGAGCTAGCTTCAGGCACATCAGAAAAGCAAGTTCTATAACTTATTTTCTGTCACAGTTCCTATCAATCCAACTTGGCAAGTTGTTGGATTCATTTTAACTATTATTTTGACACTTTGAATTATTATTTTAGCTCACTCCTGTCAATAGTTAGACTTTATCAATGTTAACTAAAGCCTTCCGATGTTAGCCTATGGAGCTAATGCGCTACAATGGTGGAAAAACAAAATTGGCAGTTCTTCCCTCATGCGGGGATTTATAACATCTTTTATAATGTCCCTGATTATTTTAACATGTCACCCTACCCTTGTAGTGTCTAGGATAGACCATAGGAGTGACCTCTATGTAAAAAATAGGATAGTTTAGGACTTTGGAGGTACCTATAATTCCAAAGTCATATTTGGACATAGTTTTATTTTAAAAGCAGCTTGCAAGGTAGGGCTGGCATTTAAAATGACAGTAGGCACCACAGTAGTGCACACTTAAGTTAATTGAATCCACTGTGCCCCTACAACCTATCTGAGCTAGAATATATACTAATGGCTTACAGGTAGGTTGTCAATACCAATTGTGGTTACACCTAATTACCATGTACCTTTTAAACAGAGCACTGCCCCTGGGCCTAGTTAACAGAGCCCAGAGCACATTTGGAGTCAGAAAACACCGAAATCAGCCAAAAATGGGGCTAAACAGTGGGGGGACACTACAAACAGCCCTGTTGTTTTCTCACAGGATGCATACAAGTATCAATCATATACAAATAAAAGAAATCCCACAATGCAGGACTATGCACACACACCTACAAGTGCCAGGATACATTTGCGGGATAGTGCGCTTTACAAAGACACACAACATACGCACCACCCAACATGCTCCATGCAAATGATTCCTGTTGGAGAAGTCAGTGCTTGGCTTCTTTGTTCATGAGCTGGTATTTTGCCACCTACTAGATGGGGGATTGATTGCAAAGTTTGATTTTATTTAAAAGCAACATATTACTCAAGAACACTAGCATTTACTATTAGCAAACTATCTGGTTCAATATATATTGATGACAATTAAACTTCTCAAATAAGAAAATCATTAACCCAGCAGTTTAAGGCCGGAAACACATCTGCCAGTTATGTTACATTTGGGCATCTTCGAACAAATATCATAACTGAAGGACCAGAAGGTTTCCTTCCTAGAAGCTGGGAACAATTAAATGAAAGTCTGTATCAAAATCGTTGTTAGCACCGGCTGTTTGTGATTACCTCATTAGTGGATTCCTGCATCACTTTATTTCTTGTATTATTGATGTAAAACCCAATTATTATATAACAATGCTCTTCGTTTGCATCTGACTCAGGTATAAGTCATTGTGGAGTTCACAGTTTGAAAGAGCAGCCTGGATTGCTCTACTCTGAATACACCTCAATGACCTTTAACAGAGGAAGTGAATCATTATTTATTTATACAATTTATAGAGCGCACAACTACCCTTGGGTGTCTAGGCACTGTAGACTGAGCCTGCAGGCAAAAACAAATGGCTGTTGGTTAAAGAGCCAGGTCTTTATTTGCTTCCTAAATGTAAGTAAGGAAGGGCTTGTCTTGATATGTTGCGGGAGACTGTTGCAAAGTTTGGTGGTGGCGACTAAAAAAGATCTGTCGCCCCAGGACGCTTTCTTTGTTCGCGGTACCATCAGGAGGTTTGCTGTTGAAGAGCGTAAGCATCTTGAGGGAGTGTAGGGGCATAGTGATTTTTTAAAGAACTCTGGTCCGGTGGCATGAACTGCTTTGAAAGCGATTAAGAGGGCTTTGAACTTGGCTCTGTTTCTGACGGGCAACCAGTGGAGCTGTTGCACCACGTTGGAAATTGGTTTGAATTTGGGGGTGCCCGTCAGCAGTCTGGTGGCTGCGTGCTGCACCAGCTGCCGTTTGTTTAAGACTCTTTCCTGGGCATTGATGAAGAGGCCGTTGCAGTAGTCAATCCTGGACATGACTAGTGGGCTGATAAGGGTCGTAGCCGCAGTGGTGGGGAGGAAGGGGAGGAGTTTCTTTATCATTTTGATGATAAAAAAGGATGCGGAGATGACTGGATTTGCGTGGTGCATAAATTATAGCTTATTGTCAAAGATGACTCCCAGGTTTCTTACGTTTGAGACAGGTAGCGGAGGTGGTCCCAACTCTGATGGCCACCAGATAGGGGACCAGGCAGGGAGGAGATTGCCAAAAATCATAACCTCCGTCTTGTCGGAATTTAATTTAAGGCAATTATCTGCCATCCATGTGCTAATTGCAAGCATTCCCTGTTGCAAGTTGTGTGCAATTTTGGCACCGTCATGGTGGACCGCTAAAACTAGTTGCGTGTCGCCTGCATAGGATGTTAGGCCCAGGTGGTGGGATTTAATGACCCCCGCCAAGTCAGACACATAGATATTAAATAATGTCGGACTTAGCGAGGATCCCTGGGGGACACCACAAGGTAAGGCAAACAACAGTGATCTAAAGTTACCAAGTGTGACTGATTGCGATCGGTTAGAGAGGAAGGAAGCCAAGAGGGCCTTAGCATTATGAGAGATCCCAACGGCAGCGACACGGTCGATCAGAGTTACGTGATCGACCATGTCGAAAGCCTCCGAGACATCCAACAATATCAGGATGGCGGCCCCTCCACCGTCAAGTATTCTCCTGATTTCATCCAATGCCTTGATAAGAGCAGTTGATTATTTTGATCGATAAATTGTGACAGCTGGGCGTTCATGACCTTCTCAGCGATCTTAGCAGGCAGGGGAAGGCAGGCAATGGGTCTGTAACTGGATCTAAGTTGGTCTTTTTTATCAGGAGCTTGATGACTGTTTTTTTCCAAATAGAGGTATAAGTGCCGGTTTTGAACATCGAGTTAAAGATGTCGGCTAAATTAGTGCCTATGATATCAGGGAACAGTTTAAGGGTAGAAGGTGGACAGGGATCATCAGGGCATCAGGAGTTAATAGTGGTGAGTAGGTGGGAGAGCACAACTGGAGAGACATGGGTGAATTCCTGGAGCGAGGGAGCACACTATTTGTCAGTGGAGGAAGCGTTGACAGTACAAGTGTGGTTTTTATGTTCTTGGGAAGGAGTAGTCTGTGTGTCACTAGAGATGTGGTTTGTGAATTTGGCATATATGTTACTGACTTTTTCTTGAAAGTAAGTTGCCAGAGAGTCACAAAGGTTTTGGGAGGCAACTGTGGAGGTGGTGGAACCTTGTCCAGACAGCCTGGTGACTTCCTGATTCATGTGTTTGAACGAATCTTGTGCTGAATCAATTTGTGCAAGGTAAAATGTACTTTTTTCAGTGATGAGGAGATGTTTTTATTTGGATAAAGCCTGCTTATAGCGTAGTTTTTGCTCAGGATCATAATCTAATCGCCAGCATCGCTCTTGGCGCCTACAAATTTGTTTCTGGAGCCTAAGTGTCTCGCCAAACCAAGGGGCAGACAGTGTCTTCCTGTTGTTGGACATTTTTTTTTATGGGGACCGCCAGGGGTGTAACAAACACCCCCGCAGCCCCCGCGGTAAGGGGGCAACCCCAGTTTTCAGTAGGTGAAGGGAGCCCCCTCAGCTCTTCGTGGAGAGCTAGGTAGAGAGCTGTGACTCTCTCTCTCTAAACCAGCCTCTAAAGCAGACTGCACGCGCTGACCCAGGACTGAAGACAAACAAAGTAACAACTTACATTGTTTCTCTTCAGTCAGTGTGGCCAGAACAAGTATGGGGGTGGGGGCCCCAGAGAGAGCAGGAGGCAGGGTACTGCTCCTATGAGGCAGCACAGAGCTGACTTGGCCTTGAGAAAGTTTGCAGCTCCAGGCTTCCCTACACTTGCCCTCCTCCCTGTGTATTCAGTCAGATCCAGGACATTTGCAGAAATTAGTGAAATCCGCTGGGATAGATGGTAACAAACCAGGACACCTGTCTCCCAACAAAGACAGACCCAGCCCGACGTGCGCCCCTCCTGTCACTCACAGAAGCGACCCAGGAGAGGAGAAGAAAAGGAGGGGGGTAGTGTCTACTGACTTAGGCAGCGTCGGGCAGACCAGAGAGAGTCTGTCTGCCATGAAGTCACAAGCCAGAGAAGGAGGGAAGTTGTGAACTGTGCCTGTCTGAACAAGACGACTGACTCCCATCCAGCCCTACTGCCCTGACTGAAGGCTAGAAGCAGCCTTGGACAGACCAGAGACAGTCTGTCTGCCATGAAGACGCAGGCCAAAGATTCGAACTGCAGGAACTCTGTGAAGGTTGGATGCTGTGAACTGTGCCTGTCTCCACAAGACGACTGACTCCCATCCAGCCCTCCCGCCCTCACTGAAGGCTAGAAGCAGCCCGAAGGAGGAAGTCGTGCTGTGTGCCTGAAGGAACAAGAAGCCTGCAGTGGTCACTTATGAGTACCGCACATGAACTTTAATTTACTATCTTTGCGGAATAGGATGGAAATCTCGTTTTAAAAAGCAATAACTTTTCAAGGAACTGATTCATTTTGTGTCATTTTGGCCTTTTTTAATCATTAAATACTTTTTGAGTTATGCAAGTGTTGTGCTGATACTGTTAATCCTTCAACCGCATTCTCTGAAGTTGCCTTCCAGCTACGTTCTGCCTCTTTAAGGGGTAGATGAGGCTTTCTAGATAAGCAAACAATGTGTGCCTAACTAGGAACTAGTTTCGCACGGCGGTGGGAGAATTTGCCCCACTTGGCACTCCGGATTCCTAGATTGACCTTCTCTAGGTTATGTGCCCAGCCTGTTAATTACTGGCATGGTCCATATAAGTGCTGAGCCCTCCTCCCCTCTGGGTGTGCCCACCCTCCGAGACAGGTCTCGTCCAGCTTCAGTGACCCTCCTGCTGGGAGAGCAGCCATGGGCTTCTCACCCTGCTGAATGAGAGAGTCAAAGAGGCGACTAGCACCCTTTTTATGGACCAATAGCAGCACAGATGGAGGCCTTCATACATTATATGATTCACAGAGCGTTCAGTCTGATGTGAATGAGTCACATGTCACACCACACGGAGTCTCTCCATCAATACCGCTTACTCGAAGTCCCTGCGTGGTTACCAGGGAAAACTTACTCCGCGCTCAGTGGCAGCTGGCACGGATCGGGGTAAGGGGCAAGGGGCGGGGGTGGTAAGAGGTAGTAAAAACAAAAAAACTGTACCTTATTGCCGTGTCTCTCCTCTGCTCTCCTCCGGGTCGGGCCGAAACAGGAACCACCCAGGCTCCCCATAGCCAATCACAATGCTGCAATGGAGCATTGTGATTAGTCCAGGGCTCAAGTCCTAAAACAATAAGGGGGGTGACTAACCTAGTTAATCAGTATGCAAGTGACATCATTGGCGCTTGACATCATGGCGCGTGACATCACAGCGCGTGACATCACAGCGCGTGACATCACGGCGCGTGACATCATGGTGCGCAACATCACGGCACGCGTAATCACAGGAAGTGGCATCATAAGAAGTGACGTCAGATCTTAAGTTTTCACATATCAGGGGCGTAACAAACAACCCCGCAGCCCCCGCAGTGCGGGGGCCCCCAGTCTTCAGTATGTGAAGGGGGCCTCCTCAGCTCATCGGTAGAGAGCTGTATGGCTCTTGCTCTGAAGCAGCTGCAGTCTGCAGCCTACTCTGATCTCCTCGCTCTGACCCAGGACTGAAGAGAAACAAAGTAACAAGTCACTTTGTTTCTCTTCAGTCAGAGCCAGTCCCGGAACAAGGAGTGGGTAGGGGCCCTCAGCAGGGCTCGGGGCAGGCACGGCAAGCTGGGGAGCTGTGCCCTGTGTTTCGCTGCCGAAAGTCCTTCTACATTGAACTAGCAGGGAATCAAAATATCCTCCCTTTCAGCACTATGTTTAATCCGAACCAGAGAGCCAAATGTGATCCTTTTTAGAAGAGTTACCTTCCCCATTGTATTCTACTTCATCTATCATTCACCCATCAATGCCCGTTTGTTAGCTTTGCCAATGCTTGTTTACCCCTGACCGAATTCATGGAGGCAGGAACGTCAATAGAGAGAGGCTAAGATCGGGATAAGGGTTCAACTCTGATATCATGGAGGCCAAAGGGCGAGCGATGTCACTTCCTCACCCGTCATTTTGTTGTATTAAAGATGAGAGACGTCTCTTCAGGCAAGACTGGTGTGGCCTTACTGGATGTGATGTCACTTGTCATTACCTTTCAGGAAAATGGCATTTTAGCAATGCTTGCGATTTTCATGGGAAACAAATGTGTGTTTTGTTCTTGTTTATACGAGTGACGGGGGCTTGACATGGGGGTCACACCCCGTTATACCCTAGATGACTTCATTGAAGAGTTGGGGAATAACCGACATTAAAGTCCAAGGCCCCTGTTACACTTGGACTGGTAATCCAGGCTCAGGTGTAAAGTAAGCGTGCTTGCGCAAACAGGATTATTATTTGTGTACAAATTCTGCGCAGTCCTCTGGGGCAAATTTCTTCAGGTGAAACGCAGTGAAATGTGTGCACGAAAAAAGTGTAACATGCCAGATCTGCGGGCTTTGAACGGGAGAAATCGCTCGTTACCATCTTGTTCCACGGTTCGACAGGCAGAACTGTGGATGGGGAAGTCGTGTCTCATTGGGAAAAACTTGAACACCACGATTTTACCGCAAGGTATTATATTGAATCAGAGGATGAACATCCCCTAAAGCGTGCACCATTAACAGTGTCGGGCAGTCGGTCGGGGTTTGTGTACAGTGATTAATGCTGCTGCCCTGCACTCGCGGTCAGTGTTCTGTCTCCGGCCGCATCTGTTTCACAGCTGGAATTTGGCAGAGGAGGGTGACTGAAAACTTTAGAATGGATAATTTACTTTTAGTCTAATTGGAAGGTAAACCTCTTTTGAAGCCATTTCTTTAGTAACTTCTGAAACATCTGAATGTGGAGCGCGGAATGAATATAAAATATGACAAGTTAGTATCCAAATGAGTGCTTCTTTTTTGACAAAGGAGCTTATCATTACTTGTTATCGATATTGCATTTATGTCCTTCCTTCCACCCTATTGTAAAGTGCTCTGATATCCTTCGGGATCATGTTCGGGCTATATAAAACTTTATAAATAAATAGATGGAACGTTACAGTTTTAATCAGCTATGACCGTAAAGTGGCAACCCAATAAAAAATAAATTTTAAAAAAACTTACAAGACTTCAAAGTCATATTCATGATCACCCAAAATATTTGCAATTCTTAAACCCTGCCCTCCCCCCGGCTATCAAAGAGACCCCATGTGTGAAACTTCTAGCCCACCCTCCAATGGGAGATGTGTCCCCTCGGTCCCATTCTCAACATCCCTTCCAAGGGAGGCAGGAACAAATGGCAGGGTTTAGAAACAGAAGTATATGGCTTTACTGCCCTAGAAGGCACCACTAGTAAAAGGTTCACTAGAGGCCAATGACAACGAGGGGGGTCGGGGTGGGGAGGTTAGGGGGGTGCTGAGGAGTTCTTTCAGGGGATACATGTTCTGTAGATTCGCTCAAAAAATAAAAACATTAGTTTCGTATAGGCAGAACTAAAACCAGACCTCAGATCAACGCTGCAGGTTTTTTTGTGCCAGGAAAACAAAATCGTTTGTCAGCGACATGACACCACCCCTCCCTGATTTAAAGGGAGACCCTCTGTTTTAGCTAAAATGCTGGAGTCTTTCACCACTTTATATCCTCCCTTCGTCCATATCACATGGTGAATAACGTCCAGGAATGAATAGAGCACCCGACGCTTCTGATATTAAAATGTGCCTCCTAGATGCTTCCACATATAGGCTCCCAGGAGCAGTAACGAATTTACAATCGAAATCGGCCTAGAAGCTCTTAAACTTTTTTGTTAGCGTTTTCATCCAGTGACGTGTTTAAGTTACTAATTTCTACTGTAAACTTGACCTGTGAGCCCCGAGCTACACACATGTTTGTGTCATGTGGACTCAGTCATTCAGCTTTTTGGGGTTCATTTTCACATGAATGTACCCCTTTAAAATGCAGAGTGACTCCGGTGGCAAGCCCACCTTTGCAGCCCTTTGTCCCCTTAATGAAGGGGCCCTGGTTATCATGCGAAGCGCTTTGAATGTTTAAGGCGCTTTGCCATGTGAATTAGTTGCATGGAGTTCAACTTGCATCAGGAAAGGGGGCTCTGGAAGCAAACAAAACATTCTTAAGTTCCTTTGGTTACACCTAGGGACACAAAGGGACGCTGTGCACGGAGGCTAGAGAACCCCTCGCTCAGCTCCATTTTACCCTCAGTTCACTTATCCTCCCGCAAGAAGCAGAAATGGACAGAGGGATGGGGTATCGCAGCGGCTGTCCACAGCTCGAGCACTAATTAGCCAATAGCTGCAAATGGTCTCGTGATATTACACGTGACACCCCCAGTCTTTCCTGGTTGTGTAGAGAACAGCGATCTGGGGCTAAGGGTTTGAGTTTACCTTTATAAGAATTATGAGAAAAAAACAGAATGAAGAATACTCTCAGGTAAAAATCCAGGGCTTGGTGATGAATTCACAAATGATCCGGGCCTTCTTGGCAGAGGTTTAACCAATGACCTTACTAACGCAACTCTACGTTTTTTTTTTTTTTTTTTTTTGCTAGCTTTACAGCAGTTTATGTCTGTCACAAATCACTGTTTATTAGCATACTGCTGCCTGGAGTTTTTCCCCTCAAAGTCATGTAATCTCATTGCACTGTTGCCATCACCAGGGTCAAAGGTTATGTCTTCATCGATTAGAAGGGGTGCATAGCTCATGGCGCCATATCACGTGTGACACCTTCAACCAGTCCTGGCGACAGTACTTTGCACTGTGGAAAGTGAAGTTTCAGAATCTCAGAATGCATAGTTCTCTAGGCAAGATGGCCGCAGGCGAAGCAGAGCAGACTGAGCAAATGCTGGCATTGTGTTAACGAGACTAGCACTGGGGTTTTGGTGAAATACCTGCACTGGCTGAAAGTGGCAGCTGGCATCATTGGGAAGAGGGGTACGCGCCCGCAGATAAAAAAAATAAAATAAAACAAAGCTGGCACGCGCAAATATAAACTTCAACTATATTAAAAGAAACACTTACCTGTCAATCGGTCCTCCTGCACCAGACCCCGTGCTGCAGCCCGGCCACCCGGAAACTCCCTTGACTAATCAGGGCGCTGCTCTCACCAGCATGAGAGCAGCATCCTGATTGGAGGGAGTGGCCTGTCTCGGTTCTCCACAGTTCTATGGACGCCTGCAGTTTCTCTAACCAAGCTGTCTTAAGACAGGTGGGTTAGATATTTCAAAGTGCGCATGTCTGCCTGGCCATCGCAAGACAGACAGACAAAAACAACCCACCCTCCTCCCAGTCGCTGTTGCTGTCATTCAGCAGTGCACCATAAGGGTTGCCTGCCTCCGTTTCAAAGCCCTGAACCACCAAACCCCAGAATATCCAACCAAGAAGCATTCCTTTTCTGGATGCGCCCACTCACTACACTACGAAGGTGAAGACCATTCTCCATCCTACTCTTTGGGAAAAACCCACACTCTGCACCCAGAATAGCCAGATACTCTGACCCGCCAGTGAACACACAACATCACCAATGGGAGTCCCAGTCATGAAAAGGTTTGTTTTTTCTGCTGCTCCTGTAGTTTGACACATAAAATGTGCTGCCACTGTAGCCATCACTCATACTGCTCTTTGTTTGAACCAATGCACTTAGTGATAGTCTGACTCTTGTTTGTACCACCCCAAAGATCCATGCGTGGTGGTTCAAAAAGTCCTACCACCAGGGATCTGGGTACAACTAGTCTTACATCCCCTTGTGTGCAGGACTTCTCTTGACTGTCTTGAGGGTGCGCAGTGTGGCTACTATGGCAGCCGGCACAGACCTTGAGTGGCGGGGCGGGAGGCAGGGGGAGTGGTGAAGGAGTCTGTTCTGTTCTCAGGACACCCCCGCGCCGCACGGCCACCAGCTGTATGTGCCCCTCCCTCGCTACTGCCCTCGTTGTGCCTGCCTCGCTGATCTCGCCGTATTTGCATGTGCCTCAATATTTTGCTCTGTTTCCTTTCTGTTTAAAATTGCCTGTATAATCGTGACTGTTGTTCCCTTGCACGTTGGTGTTTTGAAGTGTTTATTGTCCTCCGGTCCCCCTGTGCCTGCCCGCCCCGCTCCCCGCTTCCCAGCTGCTACTCCCTCCCTCCCACTGCGCCGATTGTGTGCCGAAGGCGCGCCAAAGGTAAGCCCGTCTGCGCCCGTCCGCGCCTGGACCGCGACCAGCGCCAGGACCCCTGGTCCCCACCGACGCAAGACGAACCGAAGGACCTACGACGCCGCCACCCTCAACGCACTCAACGCCAGCCGGAACCCCGCCTGCTGCCGAGCCGCCCCCAAACGCTTCCACGGACCCTTCACCTGCACTAGCTGCAAGTTCACCTGCCTCCGAACCTGCACCGCACCCGCCAAGCCAAGCACCAGCAACAATCACCTCAAGTGCATCCTGCTCAACACCCGCTCCATCCACAGGCACGCCGTCGAACTCTGGAACCTCCTCGACACAACATCGCCAGATATCGCCTTCCTCACAGAAACCTGGATGAACACCTCCTCAGCCCCTGACATCGCCATCGCCATCCCGGATGGATACAAGATCATCAGGAGGGACCGCGTCAACCAGACCGGAGGAGGCATCGCCATCGTCCACAAGAACACCATCCGTATCACGACCGACGCCGACGACACCTTCACCGCCGCCGAACACCTCCACTTCCAGATCCACACCGACCCAAAGACGACCCTCAGAGGCACCCTCATCTACAGACCCCCGGGACCACGCACACAATTCAGCGAAGACATCACGGGCTTCATCAGCCCACACGCCCTCCCCTCCGCTGACTACATCCTCCTAGGGGACCTCAACTTCCACCTGGAAAACAACAAGGACCGCAACACCGTCGCCCTGCTGGACAACCTCGCCAACCTCGGACTCAAGCAACTGGTCAACACCCCCACCCACTACGCCGGCCACACGCTTGACCCCGTCTTCTCATCCAGCAAGCACATCGCCTTCGACCACTCCACCGGACTTCACTGGACCGACCACAGCTGCGTCCACTTCAGCTTCAGGAAAACCACTACCCACCACCACACGCAACAGGTTCCCCACAGAAGCTGGAGCAAGATCACCGCCGACCAGCTCACCACCTCCTTCAGCCAGAACCCAGCTGCCAGCACACCGGACCCCAACGAACCTGCCCGCAACTTCACGCAATGGCTGACAGCCTGCACCGACGACCTCGCACCACTGAAAACCCTCCCAGCAAACCCAGAGGCAAGATGGCCCCCTGGTTCACTGACAAACTCAAGGACTCCAAAAAGACCTGCCGCACCCTCAAAAAAGCCTGGCTACTCGACCGGACCACTGACAACATGACCGCCCTCAAACACACGACCCGCAACCACCACCAGCTCATCCGCACCACCAAGAAGAAATCACTGAAGGAGCGACTGGACAACAACACCCACGACATCATGGAACTCTTCAGCATCGTCAAGCAGTTCTCCAACCCCAGCACCGGCAACAACGACATCACCCCCTCACAAGACCTCTGCGACTCCCTCGCCTCGTTCTTCCACCGCAAGATTGCCGATATCCACAACAGCTTCGACACACCATCCTCGCACCCAACCGTCCAACCAACGCACCCCACGACAACCCTCCGCACCTGGACCGCAGTGACCACCGAAGACACAGCCTGCACGATGAACACCATCCACTCCGGTTCTCCAACTGACCCCTGCCCCCACCACGTCTTCAACAAGGCCGACTCCACCATCGCACCCCAACTCCAAGACGTCATCAACACCTCCTTCGACACCGCCACCTTCCCGGAGAGCTGGAAGCATGCCAAGCTCAGCGCCCTACTGAAGAAACCAACAGCGGACCCCACCGACCTCAAAAACTTCCGCCCCATCTCGCTCCTCCCTTTTCCTGCCAAAGTCATCGAGAAGATCACCAACAGACAGCTTGCCGCCTTCCTCGAGACGAATGGATCCCTCGACCCCTTGCAGTCCGGTTTCAGAGCCAACCACAGCACCGAGACCACCCTCATCGCAGCCACCGACGACATCCGAGCCCTTCTCGACAACGGGGAAACAGCAGCACTCATCCTCCTGGACCTCTCCGCCGCATTCGACACTGTCTGCCACCGCACCCTAGTCCAACGCCTCAGCAACACCGGCATCCAAGAGAAGGCATTGAAGTGGATCATCTCGTTCCTCGCTGGAAGAACACAGAGAGTCCGCCTCCCCCCGTTTTGTTCCGAAGCCACCGAAGTCATCTGCGGCGTCCCACAAGGATCATCACTCAGCCCCACCCTCTTCAACGTCTACATGAGACCTCTTGCTGCCATCGCACGCCAAAACAACCTCAACATCATCTCCTACGCCGACGACACCCAGCTGATCCTTTCCCTCACCAGAGACCCCGACACCGCCAGAACCAGCCTCCACGAAGGGATGAAAGACGTCGCGGAGTGGATGAAGAACAGTCGCTTGAAACTGAACTCAGACAAGACGGAAGTCCTCATCCTTGGACCATCACCCTCCGCCTGGGACGACTCCTGGTGGCCCCCAGCCCTGGGCACCGCCCCCAGGCCGACAGACCATGCACGCAACCTGGGCTTCATCCTGGACTCCTCCCTCTCGATGACTAGACAAGTCAACGCCGTCTCCTCATCATGCTTTCACACCCTCCGCATGCTCCGCAAGATCTTCCGATGGATCCCGATCGAAACCAGGAAGACGGTCACCCAGGCCCTCGTCACCAGCCGGCTGGACTACGGAAACACCCTCTACGCCGGAACCACAGCCAAGCTACAGAAAAGACTACAACGAATCCAAAACGCCTCCGCCCGACTCATCCTGGACATCCCTTGACGCAGCCACATCTCCAGCCACCTGAGGAACCTGCACTGGCTCCCCGTCAACAAGAGCATCACGTTCAGACTCCTCACCCACGCACACAAGTCTCTCCACAACCTGGGCCCCAAGTACCTCAACGACCGCCTGACCTTCCACACGCCCACCCGCCAGCTACGATCCGCTAGCCTCGCCCTCGCCACCGTACCACGCATCCGAAGAGCCACCGCCGGAGGCAGATCCCTCTCCTACCTGGCGGCCAAGACATGGAACTCCCTCCCCATCCACCTTCGGCTGACCCAGGACCACCTCGCCTTCAGGAGACAACTCAAGACCTGGCTGTTCGAGCAGTAGCGGCCCCCCTCCCCCAAGCGCCTTGAGACCCTTCCGGGTGAGTAGCGCGCTATACAAGTGTTTTGATTGATTGATTGATTGATTAAAATAATAAAGACAAAAATACTTACCTTATCCCACATCTCTCCTCGTGTCGGGAACGGAACAGGAAGAACCCAGGCTCCCCTGACCAATCACGATGCTGCAATGAAGCATTGTGATTTGTCTGAGCACTGTGGTTCAACACTCAGCTAGGAAATGGGAGCCTGGGCATGCTCTCCACCCAGGGTGTGATGCACCCTGGGTGGAGAACATGCAAGGTGCGCATGAATGTATGGTTGGTACAAGACGGCCAGCCAAACATTTATGAGCACATGGAGTGGGCAAACCACTCCTCCTCCTGCTCCTGTGTCATTGGAGGAGCCTCGCCCCGCAAAGCTGCAGCACCAGGAACAAATAAAATGATAATAACTTTGAGTTATCATTTTATTTTACCTTTATTTCACTTCTAAAAAGCAGTGAGGCAACTCTCCTCTGCCTTAGCGGAGAAGCCACCACTTGTGCCTACTGTGCCTGTCGCCCTGGACCGGTCCTCATCTTCAGCATTCCCCTTAGGTATCCCTCCCTTGCTTCTCATGCACTCCTGATGGATGGATCTGACACTGTTGCTGCCTGTCCATTAACTGTGCTTCTACAATTTATGGTCAATGACAAAATTGACCTGAAGATCCATCATCTGTACTGCAAGGATTTCTTGTTCTTTATGAATATGGTTGATTGTCTATGATGGACCAACAGACACTGTGCTGTAATCTGGTGGATACGTCTGGCATATCATAACTTCTTCGTTGTTTCACCATGATGAATCAGAAATGCATGAGTTGCTTGCTTTGAAAGAGCACATGCAAAATAAGGTAATTGGCCCTTTTTTGGGGTCAGCCACAGCTGTTGATAAGTACTATTCCTGAACTGGGGTGGCAGAGTGGGCTAAAGAACGGTGATGGATTAAACCCAGATCAGTTGACTGGGGGTGAGTGCTTCCAATGTTCAACACTCCGTCCATCATTTCCTTTGGTTTTTGATAAGTACTATGGTTCATATCAAAGACTTATAGTATATTCCATATTAACCTCATGCCCTTCAGATTTTGTGCCTGGGTCTAGTCTACAATATATGCAAGGTTGACTAGAAAAGTCCCTCTGTCCAGTCAATACCCAAACAGTCTAACTTCCCAAGTTGCCTGGATATCTGCCTTCTTGCCCATGTGGTTTTACCCTGCCTAGATCCTAATTAACCAGGAACACTCCTGGTAGTCCTTCTGAAGGTTGGAAGCTTCTGGGTTGCTTTCCTCTTGCGATGGCTTCAGAGGAGAAGAGTTATCCAAAACACGTGGAAGTCCTCCTTGCAGTGTACTCACGAACATCCTGCCATTGAAGTCACCAAGCAACAACCAAGATGTCTCCTACCCTCTTCGAATGCCAGCCATGAAAGAGGTCTTTAGTCTTCCCTTGCAGTAGGGTGACCAGTTAACTCCAGACTGTACGAGACCCTTGGCATTTGAATACCTTCTGCTAGGTGTTGCTTGGTGCACTCCAGGTGAACTACCTTGCCAGTGATGCTTTGTTTCAGAAAGACTCAGGATTGTCCTCACTTTGAGTCTATCATTATAGTATGTATTTTTGGTGCTTATCTTCATTCTCTTGTAGAGTGACACATAAGACAATCTTATGTACCACACAGTAGCGGCTCCTGGTGGGAGTGCTGCCGGGTGGTGATGTGGGGTGGGGGAGGAGCAGGGTGGTGGGTTGTAATTACCGGAATACAGATGAATGCAGGTAAGTAGACAATTAAATCAATAAAACAAATTTTGTTGCGTGCGCTTCATCGCATTTGGCTATGCAGCGCGCGCAACCAAATTCGTTTTATTGATTTAAATGTCTACTTACCTGCATTCATCCTTATTCTGGTGTTTACTACCCTCCACCCTGCCCCTCCCCCACCCCACATCACCACTCGGCAGCACTCCCACCAGGAGCCGCTACTGGTACCACATGATCATTCTCATACACCTAGCACAGCCTGTTTCCTTATGTAGGTCACGCTCGGTGACTGCCCACTGTGCCAACTCATGGAGTGCCATTGTGGCTACAAGAGCAGAGCTGCCCACACTTTTGGAAGCAACTAGAATATCTCTTCATCCTTCTAGAGTGGGCCCAGTCCTTGCGTTGGCTCTGATAAACACTGTCGCAAAGACTGCATGCTATTTCGGCTGTTTTTTCATCCATATCTCATTTTTGGAACTTTGAGAGGAATGCCCCCTGAAATCTAAGGCTTGTTGCTCTTAAAATATAACCTAATGTGTAGTTTAAAGCACATGTTCTCCTGGCGTTTCTTAGGGCAGTGTGGCAGATGTGTACTGCTTCCGAAGTCTCAATGGTACTCATTTTATCAACCTCAAAAGGATGAATGGCTGAGTGGAGCCACTGGGGTGCGAACCTGTGACAGTGGGGTTAAGCAGTAACATGACAATGGTCCCCACAGTCCCCGCAGTGCAGGTGGCCCTGAGTACCTGGGGGCCCCTCTGTCACTGTCCAGGGTGCCAGGATTGAGAGCTCCTTCCTGGGCCTGGAGCGTGGGGGGTCCCTCCATGTACTTTAAATGTAAAGAAGAGAGAAGTGTGGCTCAATGATTAGAGCGGCAGACCCTGATGCAGAGGTCTAGCCCGGGACCAGGGTTCAATTCCCCACCTCGGCGGGGTCTTGGGCTAAAAAATTCCTCAAAAATTCCACAGACCTGATAATTCTCGCCTCGGTGCCTACTCCAATCATGGAGTCCCACTCTGCAACTCTGGGCAATAGCTTGCTTAATCTCCGCAACGGCCCCCACAACGCTAAGGATGCCTGGCCTCCACCTTGGGGGTGCCCAGGAGTGGACGCCTCACAGGGAAAGCCAGGATGGGTTCCACAGCGGTATTCGTACAAGCGCCTTGAGACCCTTGCGGGTGAGTAGTGTGCTATACAAGTATCAAATTTACATTTTACATTTAATCCCAGAAATAAAACATGTGCATCTGAATGTTTCAATACAAAAAATATCACAAGGATTAGCACCATCTACCGGTACTTTGGTGACCTTTTACAAGTTCCTCCTACCTCCTGCCCTCATGCAAGGATGCCAAACCGTGGCATGAATCTGCCTCCCTTAAGACCATACTTGACATTTCAGCTCTCATGGTTTCCTGGTTCTATAGTAGAGTCACAGTGTGGACATAGCTGACCCTCTATTAAACTCTTATTTTGTATTGCTATGGACTGTGGCCATATGTTTATTGGGCTGGTATTTGTGGATACTATGTTTTGAAACATGTTTGACTTAAAAATGGAGTGATACTGCTGTACTGAAATGTTATGGGCATAAGGTCACAGGAGGTCAATATAGATCTGTGTTTTCACGATATCTACTTATCATATGTTTACTAACCACAAACCTAGATGGAACTTGTTTACCTGGTTATCATGAAAATCTGGCTTGGAACAACAAACCCAGAGAGTGTAAGGGACATCCCTGCTCTAGGTTATATCTTCCTAGATCTTAAAAATGGCCAAAATCTGCTCACATTAACTGTGAAAAATACGAGCTCCATGTGTACGCTTTCATTTAGATTGCCTATTTCCACTGATTTACCATAAAGTGGTCTAATCCTTTTGTTGTTTGTCTTAGGACTTAGCCACAGCAGTGTGTTTGTGTTTCTGTCTGCTGAGAGTTCTTTTGGGAATACAACTAGAAGTCTTTGAGAGAATCCTGCTCCAGCACAGTGTATTTTGCTTTCTATATTAAAGACACAAAACGTGGTTCACTTGGTTAATGTTGTCTGTTAGAGAATATTGAGCTCTCTATGTTTGTTGATGAGATTAGGTATAGTGAGTAGTTATCACTTAATATGGTGGCTACTTCTTCACAAGAGCCTCCAATCCCTAGAACTAAATGATCTCCGAACTTTGTGTACTGTTTCTTGCCACTGATATTGATAATTTCCCTTTCCATGACATTTTTAGCTGTGTGTTGTTCCATCTTTTCCGCACAGACAATCCATCACTTTTCTGTTGCTCCTTTATGCAAAGAGTGAAAGGCGGAATCTCTCAGTTTTTGAATTGTTGTTGCTGCAAGACACTGCTGCACAAAGAGTCTAGATTTGTGCTTCCAAAGCCGGATTTCGATTTAGAATATTGTGTTAGTATATATAGGTAAGTGTAGGGTATTAACCTTGACAATATATATATCGTCAAAGTGAATCCATACATTTATGTAAGTATGTTGCTTCATCTTGCTCTGGTAGTTGCTATTTTTGCCACAATATTTTGGGGGGTCAATATTGATGTCCTTGATATTCTAACATACATCCTCCTTGAAACATCACAGGCAAACTCCTGTAGGAATATTGTCACCCTCCAAGGTAAGCTGTAAGGAGAAGAGAAGTTGTGTGTGCATGCTAATCCTGCGTGTGACTCACAAGCTGATGTATCAATGCTTTGAGGACAGCTGGTTGGCACAATGTAAGGAATAGTTGCTCCTGATCGGATCTGGACATGCAGTGACCATTCCCAAAGTGAAAGCTGTCTGTGGCTGGCTTCTTAACTTCTGAAACAATAGCTGAGAAAAACACAAGTTGTAAACGGGAAAGATCAGGAATAGTACAACAGATGTTAAGCAGAACATTAACATTTTAGGATCTTGCACTTGTTAAATTCAATATGTGAATAAGTTGATAAATCATGTCATGTTTGCAAGAAGGTTTTACTAGTGTAAATATATAGGAGTTCTCCTGCTAACACATTTAGTTCCTAAGGCAGGGGCAAATTACTTAATTGTACTCACAATCTTAGGAAACTTCATATTCCTAAGATGTAATACCCTAATTAATATTTTGTTGGGAAGCTTAAAACAGTAATGTTCAGTGGTCACATTCTTCTCATCCAGGGCAGCTCACCACCATGATACATAGGTGGATCCTCATCAGGGCATACTGATGCCGAGACTCTGAATGTTGCAGCATGGATGGCCAAAGTCAAACAGAGTCAACGATGCTCTCTGAGCAATGTGAAATTAATGATATGGGCCGACTCTGGGACATGAAATGGTACAACGTGCCTTAATGGCCTAAATGACTTATATGTGTTGAATGAGACCATTGAACAGTACAGCTTTAAGCTTCCCAATGAAATATTAATTAGGATATTTTATGAGGTGACACTTGTCATTTATTTTCCTTGAAGATTTTACAAACTTCGGTTGGCACAATCTGAAGTACAGCTATTTGCCAGAAACTGTTGTGTACAAGGAACAGCTGTAGAATCCTCTATAGCTGCAGGCCAACAGCAGATATTGTAATTGTTTGACAACTTGTGCCTTCCTGAAGAAGGTTTCCAGCCAAAACACATCTAGAGGAAAATATAGTATAGCCACTGTTTGAAAAATGATATGAATAAGAGGAATTGTTCAGGCCACTTGAGTATTGTACTGTTTGAGAAAGTATCTGTTTAACTATCTTTAAAAAACTGTTTATCAAGAAAGTTATTTTCATCATCTATTGTCACTATTTGCCTCTATCATGCCCACAATCATCTGTATGTTTGTGATTTAGTTGTACTCTGTGGGAGGATGAGAGGGTATGAGAGACTGTAAGGGTGTAATAATAATGAAATGTAATGCTGATGATGTTTTTTAGATGATATCTGACCTATGTTTATACTGTATATGGAATGTTATATAGATAATGATTTTGAATAATAAATGTATTTATTTGATAATTACTGTTTCCTTGGTCATTGCAATTGATGCCCCAGCTTTACTAAGATGGAGTGTACATCTTAGGAATATAGAGTTGCCTCATATTTTTACTGCCTGATTCAGGCTTGTGTGAAAATAGTAGAAAGGGTTTCACATGATATTTGCACCCTTTTCAAGAGTATTCGATCAGGGTATAGGTGCAAATTGTGGTTCCTCTGGATCTTGAATAAGCACTTAGCATCAAGTTATACCTGTCCACAAAACCCTGTACAAAACACAGCACAGGGGATAATGTTGCAAGCGAAAGGGGCACACATGTCATTTCCATGCTAGGAGTGAACTGTTCCTACTGGAGCAGGGTCAAAAATGATTTGCATATGGCTGGGTCCAAACTGACATGGCATGATGGGCAAAAGATGGAGTTGGAATGTTACCCAGACAAATGCCAGTGCTTAGACTTATTGGAAGCGTTCCTCCCATCACCTTTTTTATGTTTAATGGACCACCCTAAATGTCAAGGATATGGGCAGACATGGGTACATTTCGGACTTTGCCAATGAAACCAAGTGGTGTGCAACTGATGAGCCCTAATCATGGTGAAACTGGTCTTGGGTTGCTTGCTTATCTTCAGATTCTGAGAGGACCTGGTCTGGCAGATCGGGCTGAATTGTTCCTATTGAAGCAGGTTCAAGACTGATTTGCATATGACTTTGTCCAAACTGAGGTGAATGATGGACAAAATAACAATGAGATAGAATGCTACCCCATGCAATTGATAGTGGTTAGACTCATTGCAAGCATTCCTCCCATCATCTTTTATGTGTTTGATGTATTGTGGTGTGGGTATGCCCAGATGTGGGTCCCTTTGTTGCTGTACCACTGAATCCAAACTGCATCCGGCTGACAAGCCGCAATCAGGGTGAAAATGGCCTGGGATTGCTTGTGTTCCAGTTCAGATAGAACCTTCCCTAGTAGTTCAGTCTGGACTTTTCCTATTGGAGCAGGATCAAGAATAATTTGCATAGTTTGCATATGTCTGGGTCCAAACTGAGGTGGCATAGTGGGCAAAAGAACAATGGGCTGTAGTGCTACCCCAAGCAATTGTCAATGGTTAGATTTATAGCACGCATTGCTGGCATCGCCATTTGTGTGTTTGAGGTAAATAAATTGCCACCAGGCAAGCAGAGATCTCTATTGCAGGCAGTAGTCTACCAGGGCAATGGAGCAAATACCTCCTCTGCACATTGCGCATTGTGTTGGTGGAACAGACACCGGAGTCTAATTGACCCCAAAAGTATGACATTTTGATACTTGGTTGTCAATTGATTGACAACAATCAGGACACAAACAGGTTCTGGCATAAAACTTAGTTGTCAATCAAACCGAGTTTAACATGGTAAGTAATGGTTAGTCAATCAAACATAACTGGACCATGTAAGAGGAATGATACTTATAATTAGTGGAGATCTCAGTTGAAAAAGCAGCCTAAAACTCAAATGGTTGTGAATAAATTAGAAATAATATTGGAGGTAAAAGGTATACTCAAAAATATACTTTTACAAAGAATAATTGTCAATCCTGGCTAATATTTGCTGCAGTGCTTCAGCTTCTCCCATGCCTAACATTAGTTTGAAATGCAATTATGAGTTAAAAGAACACACACATTCAATTGCAAGCTTAGGTAGTGGTATTCAAGCCCAGTTTATATGTACCACCTGTGGGGTTGATTGAATTCCACATCATTTGGACTTTGGGTATCAGCAAGATGAGTGCCCATTGTGTTTCTTTCAACTCTTAGGGAAACCGAGGGAAATATTTATGTAGCATTTACACAGTGCAGTGCTGCAAGCCACCTTGCTGCACTGCGTGACTGGGAAAGGGCAGGGATGCTCTGTATTTACCAGAATGTAATGCATTCCTGCCCTCTCCTTGCACTGGTGCTCTATTGGCTGCCGAGCACAAATGCAGGCCCTCTTGCACGATAGCGCAAGGGGGCCTGCGTTGTAATCAGGATTTGTTTCCATGCAGGACGGGACATCTTCCTGCACAAAAACAGTCCCCTGTGGCAGTTTTCTCTTTCTATGTGCACTGCAAAATACAACACACCTAGAAAGAGGGAAAAATTAGGAGAAATAAACATATTTCTCCTTATTAAAGCTCCCCTGGGGAGGCGTAGCATTTTTATGCATTTCCATGTTTAACATTGTTGGGAAATCTTGGAATGCATCAAAATCTATGGGTGGACGCGTGGGAACACCCACGCTCCACCCACGGAACGCCTCCCAGGGGCAGAGTAATATAGCGCACCTATTTGCGCTGTGTTGCATTACTCTGGAATTATGAAGTCATACAAGGCCACACTAGGTAGCCTTGTGTGGTTTGATAACTCAAACTTAGAAGTTGTGTCACTCTTGCCCTCCGTTGCGTGCTGCAAATGTAACGCAACTGCTACATAAATATTCCCCATACATACTGCAAGTCCAATGGCTGGTTCCAGTGGTATCACACTAAGTCTTTTGATGGCCTTTGACTCCTTTCAAGAGTGTACACCATACCCCTTAAATTACCTATTCTAATACGTATCTTGAATAGCCACAAAGTCCATTTAGAATCTTACATTCTTTCCCTGGATTCCTATCCCATGCACGATGTAGGCAGTTTGTGTTTACCCTTCTACCCCCAGCACTGCTGGCTGCTGTTACCCCTGTAGCCATATAGCACATACGTGTCTAATCGTGCTAAATCCAGTGATACTGGGCATAGACTGGACATCCCTTGGCCACAACTCCTTTTTAAAGAGGGCCTTGCACAATGGTAATGACTTAATAGTGGCCCTACATGGCTTTGCCCACAAGGCAGTTTGTTGCTTCTTATACCTGAGAGTGCACACTGTGTGTAGGTGACAGTGACACTTGTTATTGCCCTAATAAAATGGCATCAAGATCACACACTTCCAGCTTCAGAAGTCAGTTTTATAAACACTGCATTTGGTAATGTGTTTGCAGCTCTAAAGAAGCTCATTAGCATTAGCCTTAACAAGATCTCTAATTAGTATCTGAACAATTACAGTACAAGTGCAATGATTGTGGGCCAACCGGGAGACTGCCACTGTCATTGTCATGGTGCGCGAGCGACTCATTGTGTTTTGTCACTGTTCATTCTGTGTCTATGTACACTTTTAAGAATAAACAATGAAAGAGTGATTCCAAATGACTGAATTGAGTAATGCAAAAAGGAGTCACACATGTGTTTTAAAAGAACCCTCACTCACCAACCTAGTTGATAACATGCGTCATCATGGGATTCCCACCCGAGGGGCTGAATGCCTCTCGGGTGTGCTTCGATGCCTGATTACAGCGGAGCAGATTTTTGTGTAATGTGAGAGTGAGTGAATAATACCACAGTGAATATTAAAATTACCTTTACTTATCCTCACAAATTTAATAATGGAAAAGTAAGGCAAGATAAATAAAAGGCGAAAGTGGATGTTAAAACAGGTTAAATTGGCCCGTAACATCCTAGAGTGAATAAGTGGTTGGGGCCAGTCTACATATTTCAGCCTCAAAGTGCAAATTAGCAAAACTATCTGTAGGACCAGGATTGTCACGGGGGTATGCACACGCTAAGGTGCACCTTCTCCTGTGATACTTATTACCGTAAACTTACGGTTTCTAGACATTTAGCGTAGTCTGGAAGGAAAAATGGATTCTGAAAGAGAAAGCACATTATGAAAACATTCATTTCAAATCGTTAGTTAACAGTATAACTCAGTAACAAGCTTGGTGAATCAACCTCGTGCTGCCATCCGTGCTTCTCAAAGTGTTTGTAACAGGCTCTCATGCCTATAGTGCCTATTGTGAAGTGCATAGCTTTAGCACTACAATTTCTTTCATAGTACCTCACGTGGACTATAATAATCCAATGTATTACATGAGATTAAAAACATTTTAAGTGCATATTGGCACTATATTTGTGATTCATAAGCACACCACGCCTTGTGGGACGATGATCCGAGATAGCAATTATGACGACGAGAATCAAGTCAAAACGATGAGCTCAAGCGTGGGGGAGATATAGAGTATCAGGCTTCCATGGGCTGTAGAAAGTTCCTACCCCAGGGATCCTAGCGGGGGGTGTTGATCTGTAGTTACACACTTGGTAAAGGGATAAAGCAGTTCCTATGTTTAAATAAAGTGCACACACGGAAGAATTAACTTATGGCTGGTGCAAAAAAGAAGTTATACTCGCTACACCAAGACCAAACGCCCTCTCGGCGCCTGGTACATTCCCGATCCAGGACACGGTGGATGCGGCAGTCCTAGACTCAGGCGTATTTAACCCGCCATTCTGAAATTGGCAGGCGCCTGCGTCAACACGCACAACGTGACCGTGTCATGCTTCTACATCATCGCGTCTACGTGCGGCTGTCCTGTTTGGTTAGAAGTATGTATGTCGAGTGCAATGCTAACTCTCTAACCTGGTGGCCAGTTCAAAAAACTTTATCAGTTTTATCCCATCCTGCCATATGAGCTTTTGGAAAAATTAATGGGACTAATACTACAGTTGTCGGCTTAAAAACATGTAGGTCAGGGCATAGTTTTATCCATACACTTAGTTAAGTTTTATACATATACAGGGTGCAAATTTTAATAATATTGCATAGCATGCAGATTACTTATGTATATGTTTGCTTGTAAGTCTTGAGTAGGCTGGTGCTTGGCTGCAAAGCAAGGGAGAGTGGATGGTTGTACTCTCATAGTATGTTTCTATTACATCTACCCACCGGAGAGACCCAGGCGTCCTAGTTAGTAAAGTTTTAACTCATAGCATAGGTGTACCTCTATCTGGAAGGGGGTGTCCTTTAATTCCTGATCATACAGTGAATTAGTGTCTCACTTTCGCATGATTGAGTTCCATGGAATGTTGTCATTTAACCCATGCTTACGCGTGGAAAGTCTGTACATCTAGCACTGCTCCTTTTCAAAGAAGAGCTTCAGTGTATTTGTGCTGGATTTTATCTGTTCAATTATGGTCCATCTCAGGTCGTTGGTAGTGTGGCTACTTTGTAGAAAGTGATCCGTCATTTTGGTGGTGTTCTTTTTACAACAAATATTACTCCTGTGTTCGCAAATGCACTGCTTCAGCTTCCTGCATAGATGTGTGAGTGGTTGATTCACTGTGTGTATGGGTTCAAGAGTGAATGTGGAAACAGCTGTATGGGTGGAAGTATATAAATGACTATATGTGAGAGTGTGCTTCTGTCAGTGATTGTTTAAGAGAGTAAGTATGTGTTAGTATCTATGTGAATAAGTGAGGTGGTGTGTGTATAACTGTATAGGTGAGTAAATGGGAGTGTGATTGATTCTTTGAATGACTAACTAGCTGTGTAAGTAACTCTGTGGGTGATTGGTGGTGTGTGAGTGTCTGTATAGGTGTATGAGTACATATGATAGTAGCTGTATTGATGAGTGACTGGATGTATGTGTGACTATATGGGTGAGTGAGTGGATGTGTGTGTAGACCTAGGAATCAGTGAGTGGGTATGTAGTAACTGGTATTGGTGTGTCTATGGTTTTGAGAATGGCAGTCTGTAAGTTAGAGTGTGTGTATCAAAGGTTATATTAGGATGTGAGAAGGTGCATCAGAGGATCACATGGATGATGTCATCAGTGATGTCATTTGAGATGTTGTTAGTGATGTCACTGACCATGTCATTAGTGATGTAATATGTGATATCATCAGCAGTTCATTGTGGAGGCGCGAGTTATGCTTAGCTCAACTAACTATAACTGCTGAATTTCTCTGGTGTTGTATGAGTGAAATGTCCAACTAACTATAACATCCCTGAAACCTGTGTTTTTTTCAGTGAATTTTTAAGTTTTTTTTAAAGATAATTTCTAACTATAACGTCACTGAAACCCGTGTTTTTTTTAATGAATTTCTCAGGTTTTTTCAATGCTAATTTCTAATTATAACGTCCCTGAACCCTATGTTTTTTCTGTGAATTTCAAAGGTTTTTTAAAGGCTAATTTCTAACTATAATGTCCCTGAAACCTATGGTTTCTTCAGTGAATTTCAAAGGTTTTTTAAATGCTAATTTCTGACTATGCCTACAGAGGTAGAACTGGTGCAGAAAGAGGAAGAACGGTGCAGAAAGAAGCAAGAGAAATGCAGAAAGAGGGCCCAGAAGTCCAGAAAGACAAAGAAAAGTGCAGAAAGAAGCAAGAGATATGCAGAAAGAAGCAACAGAGGTGCTGAAAGAGGCCTTGTTGCAAAGTCATCCTGTTGAGGAAATATGAATTTTGTGATCAGTTATGTCCCCTATCGTAGACCCCAACGGCTCCATGTACATGCTATAAGTACATGTATGTTCCCTCCTACTCCAGTTTTGAAGACGCAAATATATGTGCGTCCACCGTCAACATGTCCTCTTTCAGATCCGCCATGAATGGGTCAGATATTCCATTCCTAAGTATGAAAGGCCACCGACTTTATGTGGTTCACTTTCCACATTTCACAGATTCAGGCGAGTAGGCCCGAATTCTGTCATCAAGCCTTTTCCTGCCTTCTGCTTCTGAAAGCTCCAGTCTGAGCCTGCATCTGTGACCATGAACTTTGTCTACTCCCTGCGCGGCTAACGGTGCCTGATCCAGCCAGTTGCCTGCCAAAAAAACTGTATTTCACCTTCGAGATTATCTCCTTCGTTCCTCATCCGATGCATTCCTGTCTAGTAGTTTAGGTAAACATTCCTCCAGCTACCGTGCAAAGGGCCAGGCCTCGCTGTCCTCATGCAAGTAATTCATAGCCCCGTTACCATGGAATATTCCTACCCCCTCGCATCTAGTGTAGACACTTAGACGCTTGTACACGCACTAGCAGTCAGTATAGTCAGTATAGAATAAGATTCTATCCTAAGAGACCTTTCCTTTTGGATAACACAGTTCTTTAAACATAGGATATTAGATATGATTTGGGATTAGGTTGACATAACCCCAGACTTCTGTCTCCACATGTAGAGCTAAATGTCAAAGTCTCTTTCACCCTCTAGTTGCACGTCAATCACACGTCATGCGGCTGCGCGCGCATTTCTGCCAACTATTTCTGCTGACATTGCAGGATTCTTTTATGGATCCACCCACTTGTGACATCATGTTTAATGACGTATTTTAGTTACACCCATGTTTACGCCTCTATTAGTTACGTATGTACAGTTTATCTGAATTATCAGCTGTCACGCCTCTTGCATCTGTTTCACTGTAATGTATTTTCTATAAAACTGCCTATCTGTCAATAATATATGCCCCCTTCTTTCCTGAACTTTCGTGGTGATGGAATAGAAGGCCCACAATTCGAATTGTCTTCCTTTTTATAGGAATAAAGCATTTTTAAACCTCTAATACCACGTATTCTGCCTCTTATATTTACTGAGTTATTCTTGATAGACTTTACCGCATAAAAAATAGTACCGGTAACGAAATATTTACCACATAGATTGGCGCCCGAACAGGGACACTTTCTCATCTCACGCGCCGGCGGTGCGTTGCAGGCCCGGTCTCCTGCCACAGCTGAACGGACAAAAACGCGTATCCGCAGGATTTCCTGTATCTCCCTCCGGCCAAGCGGGAGCGACTGAGGCTGCGATCAACACCCAGACGAGGCGGTGTGAAGTGCGAAGTATCCCGACCAGAGCCTAGCTGAGAGAGCAAGATCCGAGGTATACAGAGTCCCACCGAGTTCCGAAGTTCCGAGTCGAGTCGAGTCGAGTCCAGTCCGGTCCAGTTTCAGTTCCGTTCCGAGGCCTTCCGTTCCGAGCTACCCGGTGAGTACCATTACCGGGGAGGCATTTTACGTGCACATAGTCTGTGCCGGTCAAGACGGGTTTGGGTACACAAATCCGGTCTGCACTGTTTCAGCAGTGTATCTGTACTGTTTAGCAGTATATATAGTAATATAGTATGTCTTGCATATAAATAAGTATTATCTAGTGTCAGTATAATGTCAGTAACTAGTTTTCTATTAGTTATCATTGTTCGTTAAAACTGTTAAATGTTAAAATGTTTTAATACGTTCTATATATTGTGGTGTGAATGACTGTTCATTATTGTGTTTTTTTTGTATAAAGTGTGTTCTAGAAACAAGATCAAACTTAAATGCGCCCCGCACCTCTCAAAAATGCTCCTTGTCCACAAAAGAGCTGCAGGTGCAATATCGAGACATCAGAGGCTCTCATACAGCAGGCCGATAGCGGCGGCTGTCAAAGTCTACGAGGGGAAGGCACTGTCTGCAGCGCTCTACGGGGCGGAATTGTGGGGTTTCGAAAACCTGTCAGAGTTACTCAGATCCGAGAACAAGTTCTTTAGGGACTTAGTCTCGCTTCCCCTGTCCACCCCGCTGGTTCCTCTCCGCTATGACCTTGGCAGACAAAACATCAGTAACATGGCAAGGTTGCGCCCTATACTATACTGGGCAAGGATTAGAAGATCCCCTGAACTCCACCACTTTGCCTCTGCCCTGGACGAGCTACTAAATCTGGGAGCAGACCATAAGATTTCATGGGTATCAAACTTGAAAAAACATCTGCAGATGATTGGCCTGGAAGAAGCCTGGGCGAGCCAGGTTCCCCCTCCCAAACTTACGCTAAAAAAAATCTATTGGGATTGGGTCACGGCCGATACCCTAAGGAACCAGGAGGGTGTGCTCACTGTAAACTTCCTGGATACAAAACCAGCTCCCAGCCTGGAATCCTTTATGGACCTCATTGAATCACCTGAAGACAGATCTCTATATCTCAAGCTGAGATATGGCACGCTCCCACTCTATGATTTTCAAACCCGCTGGAGTAAGGTCATCACACACCCAAAAGGCTGCCCAGGGTGTGCCTCGCCCACAGAGTCTATTGGTCATTTCATGTTTGCCTGCCAGGCGTACAGGCAACCAAGACTTAGGTGGCTTAAACCTGTTTGCAACAATCTGGGTGTAAGGTCCGCTAGGGTTGCACTGCGTATTTTGACCTATGACACCACTGTCCCTAGTGTAATCTGTGGGACTGCCAAATACCTGGGATGGGCCTGGAGATTAAGACGCAGGCTGCTCAAGGCGCACCACCGTCAAGCTAACCACCCACTCCCCTGACCCTGCGACTATTATTGTTCACTCTATTAATTACAGGGGATATGTGGAACTGATACGTGTATTTACACGCTGTTTTTTATTCCTTTTTTTTTACTATGTATGGACTGAAGCCACTTGTTGTAGTATAATTTTTTTAATCTGTTTTTATCACACATTGTACTGCACTTTTATGATATTTTTATATGTCGAATAAAGTACTACAACAAGAAACAAGATCTAAAAATGCCGCTCTTTTCGAAACTAAGACAGATCAAAACTAGAAAAGGTGTACTCGAAGAAGCCGTTCCCATTCCACCTAGGGATACTCCAGGATACTTCATGTATCATAAGCATGGCCTAGATGCCATATTATTTCTTGATTTATGGGTGGACTACACCAAAGAATTACCAGAGAGTCAGAGATGGCCCGCAGCGGGGACCTGGGATGCAGATTGCATCATGAGAGTAGAAGAAGAATTATGGAAAAAGAAAGCCAGACAGTCACAGAAAGATGCCATTGAATTATGGCGTAAAGAATCGTATAGACGTACAGAAAAAGCACTCAGACAGGAAGATAAGGGTAAGGAGAAGTCAAATAAAGTCCGAGAGAATCTATTAATTGAGGAAGGTACCCGAGTAAAATCAGAACAATTAGATAGACAAAGAAACGCCCTTATGAATGGTATGTATCCACTTCTGGCCGAAGGGTTACCTAAGGCTACTCCGGAAATACCAAAAGACTTGCCACCTCCATTGTTTCCGATAAAAGCACATCCCAAAACACATCCCAAAACAGCAAACGACGTTTTCCTTTCTTCCTATTTGGATGACGCAGCTCCCGAGTATGCTAATACCGCACCACATAGACCGCTTGCCGATGATGCTCATCGCCAAGAGCATTCGTCTGTACCTCCGCAACAACAAGCTCCGACCCACATTCCGACAAGCACATCTGTTTCTACCGCTTTTCCCGCAACGACGGTTGCTATCTCACCTTCAACAAATCCTTTCACGTCCAGCACCCCAGACGGTGCTACAGGAGGTACGACAGACATTTTTTCTACGCCACCCAGAGGAAATAAATTTTCCCTTAGAGAATTAGCACACCAACGTACGCCCAAACTAGCAACTCCCGACATGCTTAAGGAACTTCTAGTAGATTGTAGATATGATCCTGTGCCCGGTAAACGGGACGAAATGCTGCTGTCATCATTACGTATTCGACGAGCTGCAATATATTTAACGAAGCTACCAGGAATGACTACACATTTAGAAAATATATATCACTTTGTCCAGTCGGGGCGAGGTCCTGAAAGTATTAGCAGAGCCATGGAGTACCAGAAAGCGGAGGTACAGGGACAACTGTTACGTTTCCTCATAAACTGTGTAATTAGAAATCAAGACCGGCCTGGGGTAAATCCGGAAGAAATGCAAAAACTTGTCACTTGGGGCCAGAATATATCAGAAGGGAGACATGATAAACAGTTATGTATAGTAGCTATGTACCGAAAGATCCGCAAAGAAGTAGAACGAATACACGAAGAAAGATTAGAGGTAGACGCCGCTGACCTAAACAGAGAAGAGGAGGAGCAAGAGTCAGAGCAAGTAGAAACGATAGCTTATGTAGGTAGAGGAAGACCCCATAATAATACTAGAGGCTCTAATGACCCGATACGTCCGATACGTCCAGAATATAATAGACATTTCCCAAACCCTATGCTAAATACAAAATCCCCCGAACACTTATTCCAAGCCGCTGATAAATTACTCCGAGATCGAAGGGGGTACCACATGCTCGATTCCATGGACGAACAAGAATTAGCCAGGTCAGCAGTACAATGGGCTGACAGTCCCGGCGAATACAATGACGATGTACTTGCACACACGTTTCTGAATCTAGACCCATATTAACAGCGTTTAGCTAGTATATACATGATTCAACACCTCCTTATATTATATAAAAGCCAACACTCCGATCCAGGACCCTTACCTGACATATTGACAGAACTACTCACGAACATATGGAGAGGGTCAGGTACTGATTTGATCAAGGAAATACTAGAATCCCGAAACCAATATTTAAATTTCGTATGCCCAGAACACGTTCCAGTTCCCATCATGGGAAGAAAAATGTATCACATAGATAGACAGAACCCGTTACGCGAAGTACACCCAATTAGAGGTGCCGGTGATAATTTTACACGCGTATTTGTGTACACGCCTATAACTAAATTAGAATTATTAGAAATGAAGAAAGTAGTACCCAGCCATGACAAGGACCCAGCAGGTTTCCACCGTGAGATAAAAGACATGTTACTCATGGGAGAGTATACCTACCCCGACATTATGAAAATATT
The DNA here is from genome assembly GCF_964204655.1 of Triturus cristatus. Taxonomy (NCBI): domain Eukaryota; kingdom Metazoa; phylum Chordata; class Amphibia; order Caudata; family Salamandridae; genus Triturus; species Triturus cristatus. The sequence goes on along the minus strand of NC_140590.1, from coordinate 1,821,814,663 downwards.
AAAAGTCCTATTACCCGCCGGTGTTTATGAGAAACTCAAAGAAAAAGAATGGGAGGTGGGAGACCAAAAGATAGATTGGACAGCATTAGAAAACGAAGAAAAGGCCCGAGCTGCAGGAGCAGGACTTGGGGAAAAGACTACAGCACTAGCAGGATTACTAATACAGGTACTGCCACGTTTATTAACTACGCAAAAGGAAGACTGGGGTGCAATCTCAGCCTGTAAACAAAAACCCGATGAAGACACTAGTGATTTCTATTCCCGATTTGAAAAATGTTTTGGTATAAATAGTGGCATAAAAGCAAGTAGTGAGTCATATCCACATCTGTTTGTGACAAAATTAGTTGAAAATTCTCTGCTACAAGTCAAGAATAGAGTATTGAAATTCGAAAGTACCTGGCAAGGTAATACCCCATCACAGATGCTACAGATGTTACAATATCACCACAATAGAATTAGAGAAGAACAAGAACACGAACAAAGACGTATGAAAGATACGAAAATGAAAATGCTTGTTGCACAGTCAGTTCCAGTCGATGGTCATCAAAAGGGTAATTCCGCAGGTCCTACGAAAGGGACATGCAACTAATGTAAACAACCAGGTCATTATATACACGATTGTCCAGTCCTGAAACATAATATTGCTACAGGTAAAACTCAGGAGAGACCACGTCCACCTAGACAGGATCAGAATCAACAACAAATCCCTCAACATGCACAACCTAGGTTAGCTCCGCAACAACTAGCTCCGCAACAGGGAGCTCCACAACAGACCATAGCACCACCGCAAGCGCAGCCTATTGCTGCAACACAAGCAACAACACAACAGATGTATCAGTATGCACAAGCAGATTATCCCGATTATCAGCGATACTCATGAGATAGCCTAGAGAGGGAAGTTGGCTTACCCCTTATTGAGGTTCCTGTAGACCAAGAGGGACCTTATGTACATAGTGAACTATTAGGGGAAGACAGAAAGTTTTTACTTGATACAGGGGCAAGCAGAACAACTATAAGACGCAGTGAAGTTCCAGGGGCACCCCTCTCAGGCTCACAGAATATTTCCCTTGGATTCTCAGGAAAACCTATAATAAATGACGTAACACAACCTCTTCCACTTACGATTGGTCCATTGACACGTACTACAGATTTATTGCTTACTAAATCATGTCCAGAAAACTTGTTAGGCATAAAAACATTGAAAGCTCTAGGAGCTATAATATGTTGTTCTCCGGAAGGAGTACGACTATTTTTACGTGACTTTAAAGGTCACTACGTATCCAGAGACATGGATCACCGACTGCAGAATTTACCTACACATTTATGGGCACAAGGCCCCACTGATGTTGGTTGCATGAATATTACACCATATCGGGTCACACTAAAAACAGGAGTAATATTACCACGAATACGACAATATAAGTTACCACCCGATGCTGTTGTGGCTTTGCTGCAAATCATTGACGAGCTCATTGCGCAAGGAGTGGTTGTCGAAACCGACTCCAATGTATGTAATTCCCCGATAATTCCGATTCTTAAAAGAACGGATCCAAAAGCATCACCAGTATATCGATTAGTTATTGATCTGCGCGAATTAAATAAATGTATTGTACCACAATACCCCGTGGTCCCAGATATCTCTTCATTACTAACAGCTATTGACTCAGAAGCAACGTTCTTCACTGTAATCGATCTCAAGAATGCTTTCTTTAGCGTCCCAATAGATCCGGAAAGTCAATACTTGTTCGGGTTCAGTTTAAATGGACGAAGTTTTAAATTCACACGCGCACCTCAAGGATTTACAGAAAGCCCCAGCATCTATAGCCAAGCACTGAAACGAGAACTTGACAGTATCCACATGCCAGTTAACACTGCCTTGCTTCAATATGTCGATGATCTGCTGATCACCGCCCGAAGCGAACATGAATGTGAAAAAGCGTCACTGACGGTTTTAAAATTTTGGGCTGACAAGGGGCACAAGGTGTCCCCTTCTAAGCTGCAATTCTGTGTCCAGCGAGTTGTTTACCTTGGGCACTCGCTGTCCAAGGAGGGAAGGCAGCTTACACCCGACCGCATCCAGTTAATCGCTAACATGCCACCACCCAAGACACAAAAGGAGGTGCGGGCTTTTATAGGCCTCACTTCATACTGTAGGCAGTGGATCCCTCAATATGCATTTTTAGCAAAACCACTCATCCAGTTGACAACACAGGAGGCAGCCACATCGACTGTCCTCCCTTGGACTCCAGAACATACACACGCTTTTGAAAGCTTAAAGAAAGCTTTATGTCAAGCACCTGTCCTAGCAACACCATGTTACAGTAAACAGTTTACACTCTTCGTTACAGAACGCGAAGGTACTGCTTTGTCGGTACTCACTCAGGAACAAGCAGGATCACACAAACCATGTGCTTATTTCTCTAGTACATTAGATCCCGTAGCTCAGGCACTTCCTGCGTGCCTGAAATCGGTGGCAGCAACAGCTTTAGCAATCAGACAAAGCGATGCCATAGTGTTAGGACATCAATTGACAGTACAAGTACCACACGCAGTAGAGGTTCTCTTGAACCGCACACAAACACAACACTTGACTATAGCAAGACTCACCGGTTACGAATTAACATTGTTTCAGCCACATATAGAAATCAGACGTTGTAATACGTTAAATCCTGCCACACTGTTACCAGTAGGCGGAACAGATCCATTGGCACATGATTGTGTCGAAGTCATTTCTATCACGACGAAACCCAGACAAGACTTGACAGATATCCCTTTGTCAGATCCAGACTTGACATTGTATGTAGATGGGTCATGTATGAGAACAAGTACAGGAGAGTTAGTGGCTGCTTACGCAGTCACAACAGACACTGAAGTCATTGAAACAAATCGTATTAACACTTTGTCAGCTCAAGCAGCAGAACTCATCGCTCTGACACAAGCCTGTATTCAAGCCAAAAATAAGAAAGTCAATATATACACAGATTCACGTTATGCATTCGGAGTCGTCCATGACTTCGGCGTACTGTGGCGAGAGAGAGGTTATTTAACTTCTCACGGTGCCCACATCCAGCACGGACCCCTCATTCAAACCCTATTAGATGCGATTCATCTACCCACTGAAATATCGATTATGAAATGCAAAGCCCATACAAAAGTTACCGATATCATCTCTCAGGGTAATGACCTAGCTGACAGAACAGCTAAACAGACTGCTCAGAATCAGGCTCACACAACTGACATGACAAAGACAATAGTTCCGACACTAACACATTGCATGACAGTTAAGGATCCCGCCCTTGATGTAATTGACATACAGACACATGCTACACCAGAAGAAATAAAGAAATGGACTGAATTAGGAGGGATCCAAACAGATCAGGGATGGATGACGAAGGAAAAATCTATATGGTTTCTTCCCGACTCAATGGTCCAAGTCATCATTAACACTATACATAGTCCAGCGCACCTAGGAGAAAAAGCTATGCTAGACAGCATTCAACACATTTGGTTCAACAAGCACTTGCGAGCAGCAGCTAAACAAAAAGTTTGTACCTGTATGATATGTTGTCAGTTTAATCCAGGTAAAAGCATCCCCGTAGAGCAGGGTGGATTTCAACCTCCTAATCATGCTTTTGAAGTCCTCCAGATGGATTATATCCAGATGGAACGATGTCGAGGATTCAAATATGTTCTCGTAGTTGTCTGTGCTCTTTCCCGTTGGACAGAAGCATACCCGGTTTCAGATTACACTGCCCCGACTACTGCCAAACAGTTAGTTCGAGAATTCTTCCCACGGTACGGTTTACCACGTGTTGTCTACTCAGATAACGGCCAGCCGTTCTCATCCGAACTAATGAAACACGTTTCCCTTCTATTAGGCTATCAATGGAAATTTCACTGTGTCCGACATCCCGAGGCAGCAGGTCTCGTAGAACGCCATAATCAAACTCTGAAAATTAGGTTGTCCAAAATATGTAGAGAAAAAGGAGTTGATTGGATAGTAGCCTTACCAGTTGCGCTCTTTTACATGAGAATGGTAGCACATTCTCGAACAGGGCTATCCCCGTATGAGGTGATCTTCGGTAGACCACCAAATATGTGGGGGACGCCTATACCTCGCAAAATCACTGACGTTGACTGTAATATGCTGACAGATTACCTGGCTTCCTTGATGTCTGCACTACAATCTTGTCGTTCACAGGTATCCGCAGCTTTTCCCGACAATACTGAGGTGAAGCCCCATGACGTAGTTCCTGGTGACCTGGTGCTGGTCAGGAATTTTGACCGGAAGACCCAACTGGATCCTAGGTGGAAGTCACCGAAGTTGGTTCTACTCACCACAAGGACAGCCGTGAAAATCGAGGGAAGGAAAGGGTGGTTGCACTCGAGTCATATCAAGAAATTTTATGGACTACCATCCAATGTAGATACTCAACCCTGTATTCCCTCACAGACAGACTCAAAGCTCCCCTTGGTTGAGCAATCGAACTCAGAAATTTATAAACTAAAATTGAGGTCTAGTAAGTCAGACAATTTGATTGTTTAAGTCCTCTCCAAGGTGAATCGGTTGAATTTGTCCCTGACATGTATCCTCTAGACCGGAATAGAGAAAGAAATCATCAGATGCAGCTCAAGAAGCATGCGTATTGTAAATCATTTCGTAGTCACTGCACAGTAACGTTATTAATTTTGTTTTTTCTAAGTCTTCTGATCATCATTGTCAGCATCCTATTGCACATGTATTACCCTATTCCTAAGCGTGCTTATAATATAACTGCAGAACATTCTTTTAGTGAATTTCCTCCGCATGAGTTGTCATATAGATTTGCGCTGCGCAACAACACATTCATTAGTATGTTACATCATTCCCATCAAACCAGCAATGCCACAAATTGTTGGATATGTGGCCGACTCCCTCCCTATCAGAACTATAAGGGAGTTTTGCCCCTCTTTCCCTATCCGTTTACACACAATGGCTCCTGTGGAGCATGGTTTAGCTTGATTAATTCCCTAGATTCAAATTCCGCAGTTTATCAAGACAACTGGGTATGGGGAAACCTGAACCTAGTTTTGCTTAAAGTCTGCTACCCTAACAAGGAGGGACTCCCCAAAAGAACAGGAACTGATCTAGAAAATGAAGTATATGGATTAGGTAACTTTACACTTAACCTCATGATCCTGAACGTTGAATCTGAAACTACACCAATCTTGCCCGCCATGTCAGTATTCCCAGTAAAAGGGGAATTATGTATAAGAAAGAATGGTTCCATACACATGGGCCATAGTAAATGTACCACTGTAATAAAATTCAGTGATCAAGGCAAGTCTACATTTAGAGCTTCCCATCATTCCTACTTCATATGTGGCCAGGACGCATATATATGTCTACCTCTAGATTGGGATGGTACTTGTTACATAGCATTCCTTCTGCCACCTGTTTTCCTAGCTCCTCCTGATTATCATAGAAATACTCATTTAGTACACAATAGACAGCAGAGAGATCTCCCAATTGTCGATTACACTGAAACAGCATGGGAAAAATACACAGATTTCAATAAAGGATTCTTTCCCTATATAGGTACAGTCACTAATAGTAAGCTGATACGTAGATTAACCAGAACCCTTGAAGCAGTAGTGAACGAGACTATTTCCGCCTTAGGCAATTTAACAGAAGAACAGTCTGCTATGCGGATTGTTGTGCTTCAAAATCGTCTTGTCCTTGACGTCATCCTGGCCGATAGGGGCGGAGCTTGTAGGGTCATCAGATCAAGTTGTTGCATTTTCATACCAGAAAATTCACCGTCAGTATATAAAGCCATAACCCGCCTTCATAAGATTATAAGCCAGATACACCAGAGTCCAGGCACCTGGACTTGGTCCGGTTGGTTCTGGGGCGTGTTGTCAGCCTGGGGATGGAGAATCCTATCCTTCCTAGGTATTGGCTTTCTCATACTATTCAGTTGCTGTTTATGTCTACAATGTGGGCCAGCGATTTGTGGTCTGTGTGCCACATCGTGTATCCCACATCCACGTTTTCATTCAAGATCCCGGAAGAAGAAAGAAGAACAAATGATGCTATATGAACAGATCGATGGATTAATGAAGATCGATATCTCCTGAGGGTTCGTAGGGGACAAGGAGGGAATGAGGAAATATGAATTTTGTGATCAGTTATGTCCCCTATCGTAGACCCCAACGGCTCTATGTACATGCTATAAGTACATGTATGTTCCCTCCTACTCCAGTTTTGAAGACGCAAATATATGTGCGTCCACCGTCAACATGTCCTCTTTCAGATCCGCCATGAATGGGTCAGATATTCCATTCCTAAGTATGAAAGGCCACCGACTTTATGTGGTTCACTTTCCACATTTCACAGATTCAGGCGAGTAGGCCCGAATTCTGTCATCAAGCCTTTTCCTGCCTTCTGCTTCTGAAAGCTCCAGTCTGAGCCTGCATCTGTGACCATGAACTTTGTCTACTCCCTGCGCGGCTAACGGTGCCTGATCCAGCCAGTTGCCTGCCAAAAAAACTGTATTTCACCTTCGAGATTATCTCCTTCGTTCCTCATCCGATGCATTCCTGTCTAGTAGTTTAGGTAAACATTCCTCCAGCTACCGTGCAAAGGGCCAGGCCTCGCTGTCCTCATGCAAGTAATTCATAGCCCCGTTACCATGGAATATTCCTACCCCCTCGCATCTAGTGTAGACACTTAGACGCTTGTACACGCACTAGCAGTCAGTATAGTCAGCATAGAATAAGATTCTATCCTAAGAGACCTTTCCTTTTGGATAACACAGTTCTTTAAACATAGGATATTAGATATGATTTGGGATTAGGTTGACATAACCCCAGACTTCTGTCTCCACATGTAGAGCTAAATGTCAAAGTCTCCTTCACCCTCTAGTTGCACGTCAATCACACGTCATGCGGCTGCGCGCGCATTTCTGCCAACTATTTCTGCTGACATTGCAGGATTCTTTTATGGATCCACCCACTTGTGACATCATGTTTAATGACGTATTTTAGTTACACCCATGTTTACGCCTCTATTAGTTACGTATGTACAGTTTATCTGAATTATCAGCTGTCACGCCTCTTGCATCTGTTTCACTGTAATGTATTTTCTATAAAACTGCCTATCTGTCAATAATATATGCCCCCTTCCTTCCTGAACTTTCGTGGTGATGGAATAGAAGGCCCACAATTTGAATTGTCTTCCTTTTTATAGGAATAAAGCATTTTTAAACCTCTAATACCACGGATTCTGCCTCTTATATTTACTGAGTTATTCTTGATAGACTTTACCGCATAAAAATAGTACCGGTAACGAAATATTTACCACACTGTGCACCTTACTTTTTGTTGACTTGTACTGGTGGTAACTTACTCTGACTAAGCAGACCCGAAGCCAGTGCTGTGCTGAAAGACACTTGGAATACAGTGAAAACACCTACATACACTAGGGTACACTATGGTTTGGGATACCCCTGTGATTGGCATGACTTCCCCTGTAAGGCCCTAGTACATGATAGGGCAGGGGGATTAAAACTATAACTCAGAGGTGCAGAAAGAGGCAAGAGAAGTGCAGAAAGAAGCAACAGAGGTGCTGAAAGAGGCAATAGAGGTGCAGAAAGAAACAAGTGAAGTGCAGTAAGAGGCAAGAGAGGTGCAGAAAGAGGCAAGCGAGATGCAAAAAGAGGCAGGAGGGGTGCAGAAAGAAGGAAGAGAAGTTCAGAAAGAGGCAAGAGAATAGCTGAAAGAAGCAACAGGGCTGTAAAAAGAAGAAAGAGAAGTGCAGAAGGAAGCTAGTGAGGTGCAGAAGGAAGCTAGAGCAGTGCAGAAAGAAACAAACAGAGGTGCAAAAAATGCCAGAGGGGTGCAGAAAAAGGTAGGATAGTTGCACAAAGAGGCAAGAAAGATACAGAAAGAGACAGGAGGGATGCAGAAAGAAGGAAGACAAGTGCAGAAAGAAGCAACAGAGATGCTGAAAGAGGCGCAAACGGTTCACTAAGAGCAAGAGAAGTGCAGAAAAAACCCACAGAGGTACAGAAAGAGGCAAGAGAGGTGCAGAAACAGCTAGGAAAGGTGCAGAAAGAGGGAAGAGGGGTATAGAAAGAGGCAAGAGGGACGAAGAAAGAAGCAAGAGCAGTGCAGAAAGAAGCAACGTAGGTGCAAAAAGAGGCAAGAGAACTGCAGAATGAACCAACAGAGGTGCCAAAAAAAGGCAAGATGGGTGCAGAAAGAGGTAGGAGAGGTGCACAAAGAGGCAAGAGAGGGACAGAAAAAGGCAGGATGGGTGCAGAAAGAAGGAAGAGAAGCGCAGAAAGAGGCAAGAGAAATGCTGAAAGAAGCAACAGAGGGGAAGAAAGAAGCAAGAGAAGTGCAGAAAGAACCAACAGAGGTGCAAAAAAGAGGCAAGAGGGGTGCAGAAAGAGGCAGGAGGGGTGAAGAAAGAAGGAAGTGAAGTGCAGAAAGAAGTAACTGAGGTGCTGAAAGAGGTGTGAAGGGTGCAGAAAAAGCAAGAGAAGTACATAAAGAGGTAACAGAGGCACAGAAAGAGGCAAGTGAGGTGCAGAAAGGGGCAAGAGATCTGCAGAAAAAAGCAACAGATGTGCTGAAAGAGGCAAGTGTAGTGCAGAAAAGGGCAAGAGATCTGCAGAAAAAAGCAACAGAGGTGCTGAAAGAGGCAAGTGAGGTTCAGAAAGAAGCAAGAGAGGTGCAGAAAGAGGCAATACAAATGCTTAAAGAAGCTGCAGAGGTACAGAAAGCAGCAAGAGAGGGGCAGAAACAGGAAGGAAAGTTGCAGAAAGAGAAAAGAGAGGTGCAGAAAGAGGCAAGAGATCTGCAGAAAAAGCAACAGAGGTCCTGAAAGAGGCAAGTGTAGTGCAGAAAAGGGCAAGAGATCTGCAGAAAAAAGCAACAGAGGTGCTGAAAGAGGCAAGTGAGGTACAGCAAGAGGCAATGGAATTGCTGAAAGTAGCAACAGTGCGGTATAAAGAAGCAAGAGAAGTGCAGAAAGAGGCAAGTAAGGTGCAGAAAAAAAGCAAGATCAGTGCAGAAAGAACCAGCAGAGGTGCAAAAAGAGGCAAGAGGGATGCAGAAAAGGGTAGGGGGTGCACAAAGAGGCGGGAGAAGTACAGAAAGAGGCAGGAGGTATGCAGAAAGAAGGACGAGAAGCACTGAAAGAAGTAACAGAGGTGCTGAAAGAGGCGTGAAGGGTGCAGAAAGAGCAAGAGAAGTGCAGAAAGAGGCAACTGAGATACAGAAAGAGACAAGTGAGGTGCAGAAAGGGGCAAGAGATCTGCAGAAAATAGCAAAAGAGGTGCTGAAAGAGGCAAGTGAGGTGCAGAAAGCAGCAGGATAGGTACAGAAAGAGGCAATCGAAGTGCAGAAAGAAGCAACAGAGGTGCAGAAAGAGGCAAAAGGGGTGCAGAAAGAGACAAGAAAAGTGCAGAAAGAGGCAGCAGAGGTACAGAAAGAGTCAAGAGAGGTACAGAAAAAGGCAGGAAAGGTGCAGAAAGAGGGAACAGGGGTGCAGAAAGAGGCAAGAGATCTGCAGAAACAAGCAACAGAGGTGTTGAAAGAGGCAAGTGAGGTACAGAAAGGGGCAAGAGATCTGCAGAAAAAAGCAACAGAAGTGCAAAAAGAATAAAGAGAGGGGCAGAACGAAGCATCAGAGGTGCAGAAAGAGGCAAGAGGGGTACAAAAAGATGCAAGAGCAGTGCAGAAAGAACCAAGAGAAGTTCAGAAAGAAGCAACAGAGGTGCTGAAAGAGGCAAGACGGATTCAGAAAGATGCAAGAGAAGTGCAGAAAGAACCAAGAGAAGTGTAGAAAGAAACAATAGAGGTGCTGAAAGAGGCACGAATGTTGCAGAAAGAGGCAAGAGAAGTACAGAAAGAAGGGACAGCGATACAAAAAGAGGCAAGACTGGTGCAGAAAGAGGGAAGAGAGATATAGACAGAGGCAAGAGAGTTGCACAGAGGCAAGGGAGGTGCAGAAAGGAGCAAGACATCTGCAGCAAAAAGCAGCTGTGGTGCTGAAAGAGGCAAGTGAGGTACAGAAAGAAGCAAGAGAAGTGCAAAAAGAAGCAAAAGAAAGGCAGAAAAAAGCAATAGAGGTGCAGAAAGAGGCAAAAAGGGGTACAGAAAGAGGGAAGAAAAGTGCAGAAAAAGGCAGTAGAGGTACATAAACAGGCAAGAGAGGTGCAGAAACAGGCATGAAATATGCAGAAAGAGGGTACAGTGGTTCCGAAAGAGGCAAGAGAGGTACAGAAAGAAAAGAGAGGGGTACAGAAAGAGACAAGAGATCTGCAGAAAAAAGCACCCAAGGTGCTGAAAGAGGCAAGTGAGGTGTAGAAAGAAGCAAGAGAGGTGCAGAAAGAAGCAAGAGGTGCAGAAAGAGGCAAAAGGAGTACAGAAAGAGGAAAGAAAAGTGCAAAAAGAGGCAGCAGAGGTACATAAAGAGGCAAGAGAGATGCAGAAACAGACAGGAAAGGTGTGGAAAGAGGGAACAGGGGTGCAGAAAGAGGCAAGAGAGGTGCAAAAAAAAGCAACAGAGGTGCTGAAAGAGGAAAGTGAGGTGCAGAAAGAAGCAAGAGAGGTGCAGAAAGAAGGAAGAGAAGTGCAGAAAGAAGTAACAGAGGTGCTGAAAGAGGTGTGAAGCATGCAGAAGGAGCAAGAGAAGTGCAGAAAGAGGCAACAGAGGTACAGGAAGAGGGAACAGGGGTGCAGAAAGAGGCAAGAGAGATACAGAAAGAGAAAAGAGGGGTGCAGTAAGAAGCAAGAGATCTGCAGACAAAAGCAACAGTGGTGCTGAAAGAGGCAAGTCAGCTGCAGAAAGAACCAAGAGAGGTGCAGGGAGAAGCCTTAGAAGTGTAGAAAGAGGCAAAAGGGGGTACAGAAAGAAGAGAGAGAAGTGCAGAAAGAAGCATCAGAGGTGCTCAAGGAGGCAAGACAGGTGCAGAAAGGGGCAATAGAAGTGCAGAAAGAAGCAACAGAGGTGCAGAAAGAGGCAAAAGGGGTACAGAAAGAGGAAAGAAAAGTGCAAAAAGAGGCAGCAGAGGTACATAAAGAGGCAAGAGAGATGCAGAACCAGACAGGAAAGGTGTGGAAAGAGGGAACAGGGGTGCAGAAAGAGTCAAGAGAGGTGCAAAAAAGCAACAGAGGTGCTGAAAGAGGCAAGTGAGGTGCAGAGAGAAGCAAGAGAGGTGAAGAAAGAAGGAAGACAAGTGCAGAAAGAAGTAACAGAGGTGCTGAAAGAGGCAAGTGAGGTACAGAAAGAGGCAATGGAATTGCTGAAAGTAGCAACAGTGCGGTATAAAGAAGCAAGAGAAGTGCAGAAAGAGGCAAGTAAGGTGCAGAAAAAAGCAAGATCAGTGCAGAAAGAACCAGCAGAGGTGCAAAAAGAGGCAAGAGGGATGCAGAAAAGGGTAGGGGGTGCACAAAGAGGCAGGAGAAGTACAGAAAGAGGCAGGAGGTGTGCAGAAAGAAGGACGAGAAGCACTGAAAGAAGTAACAGAGGTGCTGAAAGAGGCGTGAAGGGTGCAGAAAGAGCAAGAGAAGTGCAGAAAGAGGCAACTGAGATACAGAAAGAGACAAGTGAGGTGCAGAAAGCAGCAAGATAGGTACAGAAAGAGGCAATCGAAGTGCAGAAAGAAGCAACAGAGGTGCAGAAAGAGGCAAAAGGGTGCAGAAAGAGACAAGAAAAGTGCAGAAAGAGGCAGCAGAGGTACAGAAAGAGTCAAGAGAGGTACAGAAAAAGGCAGGAAAGGTGCAGAAAGAGGGAACAGGGGTGCAGAAAGAGGCAAGAGATCTGCAGAAACAAGCAACAGAGGTGTTGTAAGAGGCAAGTGAGGTACAGAAAGGGGCAAGAGATCTGCAGAAAAAAGCAACAGAAGTGCAAAAAGAATAAAGAGAGGGGCAGAACGAAGCATCAGAGGTGCAGAAAGAGACAAGAGGGGTACAAAAAGATGCAAGAGCAGTGCAGAAAGAACCAAGAGAAGTTCAGAAAGAAGCAACAGAGGTGCTGAAAGAGGCAAGACGGATTCAAAAAGATGCAAGAGAAGTGCAGAAAGAACCAAGAGAAGTGTAGAAAGAAATAATAGAGGTGCTGAAAGAGGCACGAATGTTGCAGAAAGAGGCAAGAGAAGTACAGAAAGAAGGGACAGCGGTACAAAAAGAGGCAAGACTGGTGCAGAAAGAGGGAAGAGAGATATAGACAGAGGCAAGGGAGGTGCAGAAAGGAGCAAGACATCTGCAGCAAAAAGCAGCTGTGGTGCTGAAAGAGGCAAGTGAGGTACAGAAAGAAACAAGAGAAGTGCAAAAAGAAGCAATAGAAGGGCAGAAAAAAGCAATAGAGGTGCAGAAAGAGGCAAAAGGGGTGCAGAAAGAGTGAAGAAAAGTACAGAAAGAGGCAGTAGAGGTACATAAACAGGAAAGAGAGGTGCAGAAACAGGCATGAAATCTGCAGAAAGAGGGTACAGTGGTTCCGAAAGAGGCAAGAGAGGTACAGAAAGAGAAGAGAGGGGTACAGAAAGAGGCAAGAGATCTGCAGAAAAAAGCACCCAAGGTGCTGAAAGAGGCAAGTGAGGTGTAGAAAGAAACAAGAGAGGTGCAGAAAGAAGCAACAGAGGTGCAGAAAGAGGCAAAAGGGGTACAGAAAGAGGAAAGAAAAGTGCAAAAAGAGGCAGCAGAGGTACATAAAGAGGCAAGAGAGATGCAGAAACAGACAGGAAAGGTGTGGAAAGAGGGAACAGGGGTGCAGAAAGAGGCAAGAGAGGTGCAAAAAAAAGCAACTGAGGTGCTGAAAGAGGAAAGTGAGGTGCAGAAAGAAGCAAGAGAGGTGCAGAAAGAAGGAAGAGAAGTGCATAAAGAAGTAACAGAGGTGCTGAAAGAGGTGTGAAGGGTGCAGAAGGAGCAAGAGAAGTGCAGAAAGAGGCAACAGAGGTACAGGAAGAGGGAACAGGGGTGCAGAAAGAGGCAAGAGAGATACAGAAAGAGAAAAGAGGGGTGCAGTAAGAAGCAAGAGATCTGCAGACAAAAGCAACAGTGGTGCTGAAAGAGGCAAGTCAGCTGCAGAAAGAACCAAGAGAGGTGCAGGGAGAAGCCTTAGAGGTGTAGAAAGAGGCAAAAGGGGGTACAGAAAGAAGAGAGAGAAGTGCAGAAAGAAGCATCAGAGGTGCTCAAGGAGGCAAGACAGGTGCAGAAAGGGGCAATAGAAGTGCAGAAAGAAGCAACAGAGGTGCAGAAAGAGGCAAAAGGGGTACAGAAAGAGGAAAGAAAAGTGCAAAAAGAGGCAGCAGAGGTACATAAAGAGGCAAGAGAGATGCAGAACCAGACAGGAAAGGTGTGGAAAGAGGGAACAGGGGTGCAGAAAGAGGCAAGAGAGGTGCAAAAAAGCAACAGAGGTGCTGAAAGAGGCAAGAGAGGTGCAGAAACAGCTAGGAAAGGTGCAGAAAGAGGGAAGAGGGGTATAGAAAGAGGCAAGAGGGACGAAGAAAGAAGCAAGAGCAGTGCAGAAAGAAGCAACGTAGGTGCAAAAAGAGAACTGCAGAATGAACCAACAGATGTGCCAAAAAAAGGCAAGATGGGTGCAGAAAGAGGTAGGAGAGGTGCACAAAGAGGCAAGAGAGGTACAGAAAAAGGCAGGATGGGTGCAGAAAGAAGGAAGAGAAGCGCAGAAAGAGGCAAGAGAAATGCTGAAAGAAGCAACAGAGGGGAAGAAAGAAGCAAGAGAAGTGCAGAAAGAACCAACAGAGGTGCAAAAAAGAGGCAAGATGGGTGCAGAAAGAGGCAGGAGGGGTGAAGAAAGAAGGAAGTGAAGTGCAGAAAGAAGTAACTGAGGTGCTGAAAGAGGTGTGAAGGGTGCAGAAAAAGCAAGAGAAGTACATAAAGAGGTAACAGAGGCACAGAAAGAGGCAAGTGAGGTGCAGAAAGGGGCAAGAGATCTGCAGAAAAAAGCAACAGATGTGCTGAAAGAGGCAAGTGGGGTTCAGAAAGAAGCAAGAGAGGTGCAGAAAGAGGCAATACAAATGCTTAAAGAAGCTGCAGAGGTACAGAAAGCAGCAAGAGAGGGGCAGAAACAGGAAGGAAAGTTGCAGAAAGAGGAAACAGAGGTGTAGAAAGAGAAAAGAGAGGTGCAGAAAGAGGCAAGAGATCTGCAGAAAAAGCAACAGAGGTCCTGAAAGAGGCAAGTGTAGTGCAGAAAAGGGCAAGAGATCTGCAGAAAAAAGCAACAGAGGTGCTGAAAGAGGCAAGTGAGGTACAGCAAGAGGCAATGGAATTGCTGAAAGTAGCAACAGTGCGGTATAAAGAAGCAAGAGAAGTGCAGAAAGAGGCAAGTAAGGTGCAGAAAAAAAGCAAGATCAGTGCAGAAAGAACCAGCAGAGGTGCAAAAAGAGGCAAGAGGGATGCAGAAAAGGGTAGGGGGTGCACAAAGAGGCGGGAGAAGTACAGAAAGAGGCAGGAGGTGTGCAGAAAGAAGGACGAGAAGCACTGAAAGAAGTAACAGAGGTGCTGAAAGAGGCGTGAAGGTTCAGAAAGAGCAAGAGAAGTGCAGAAAGAGGCAACTGAGATACAGAAAGAGACAAGTGAGGTGCAGAAAGGGGCAAGAGATCTGCAGAAAATAGCAAACGAGGTGCTGAAAGAGGCAAGTGAGGTGCAGAAAGCAGCAAGATAGGTACAAAAAGAGGCAATCGAAGTGCAGAAAGAAGCAACAGAGGTGCAGAAAGATGCAAAAGGGGTGCAGAAAGAGACAAGAAAAGTGCAGAAAGAGGCAGCAGAGGTACAGAAAGAGTCAAGAGAGGTGCAGAAAAAGGCAGGAAAGGTGCAGAAAGAGCAAACAGGGGTGCAGAAAGAGGCAAGAGATCTGCAGAAACAAGCAACAGAGGTGTTGAAAGAGGCAAGTGAGGTACAGAAAGGGGCAAGAGATCTGCAGAAAAAAGCAACAGAAGTGCAAAAAGAATAAAGAGAGGGGCAGAACGAAGCATCAGAGGTGCAGAAAGAGGCAAGAGGGGTACAAAAAGATGCAAGAGCAGTGCAGAAAGAACCAAGAGAAGTTCAGAAAGAAGCAACAGAGGTGCTGAAAGAGGCAAGACGGATTCAGAAAGATGCAAGAGAAGTGCAGAAAGAACCAAGAGAAGTGTAGAAAGAAACAATAGAGGTGCTGAAAGAGGCACGAATGTTGCAGAAAGAGGCAAGAGAAGTACAGAAAGAAGGGACAGCGGTACAAAAAGAGGCAAGACTGGTGCAGAAAGAGGGAAGAGAGATATAGACAGAGGCAAGAGAGTTGCACAGAGGCAAGGGAGGTGCAGAAAGGAGCAAGACATCTGCAGCGAAAAGCAGCTGTGGTGCTGAAAGAGGCAAGTGAGGTACAGAAAGAAGCAAGAGAAGTGCAAAAAGAAGCAATAGAAAGGCAGAAAAAAGCAATAGAGGTGCAGAAAGAGGCAAAAAGGGGTGCAGAAAGATGGAAGAAAAGTACAGAAAAAGGCAGTAGAGGTACATAAACAGGCAAGAGAGGTGCAAAAACAGGCATGAAATATGCAGAAAGAGGGTACAGTGGTTCCGAAAGAGGCAAGAGAGGTACAGAAAGAGAAGAGAGGGGTACAGAAAGAGGCAAGAGATCTGCAGAAAAAAGCACCCAAGGTGCTGAAAGAGGCAAGTGAGGTGTAGAAAGAAGCAAGAGAGGTGCAGAAAGAAGCAAGAGGTGCAGAAAGAGGCAAAAGGGGTACAGAAAGAGGAAAGAAAAGTGCAAAAAGAGGCAGCAGAGGTACATAAAGAGGCAAGAGAGATGCAGAAACAGACAGGAAAGGTGTGGAAAGAGGGAACAGGGGTGCAGAAAGAGGCAAGAGAGGTGCAAAAAAAGCAACAGAGGTGCTGAAAGAGGAAAGTGAGGTGCAGAAAGAAGCAAGAGAGGTGCAGAAAGAAGGAAGAGAAGTGCAGAAAGAAGTAACAGAGGTGCTGAACGAGGTGTGAAGGGTGCAGAAGGAGCAAGAGAAGTGCAGAAAGAGGCAACAGAGGTACAGGAAGAGAGAACAGGGGTGCAGAAAGAGGCAAGAGAGATACAGAAAGAGAAAAGAGGGGTGCAGTAAGAAGCAAGAGATCTGCAGACAAAAGCAACAGTGGTGCTGAAAGAGGCAAGTCAGCTGCAGAAAGAACCAAGAGAGGTGCAGGGAGAAGCCTTAGAGGTGTAGAAAGAGGCAAAAGGGGGTACAGAAAGAAGAGAGAGAAGTGCAGAAAGAAGCATCAGAAGTGCTCAAGGAGGCAAGACAGGTGCAGAAAGGGGCAATAGAAGTGCAGAAAGAAGCAACAGAGGTGCAGAAAGAGGCAAAAGGGGTACAGAAAGAGGAAAGAAAAGTGCAAAAAGAGGCAGCAGAGGTACATAAAGAGGCAAGAGAGATGCAGAACCAGACAGGAAATGTGTGGAAAGAGGGAACAGGGGTGCAGAAAGAGGCAAGAGAGGTGCAAAAAAGCAACAGAGGTTCTGAAAGAGGCAAGTGAGGTGCAGAGAGAAGCAAGAGAGGTACAGAAAGAAGGAAGACAAGTGCAGAAAGAAGTAACAGAGGTGCTGAAAGAGGCAAGTGAGGTACAGAAAGAGGCAATGGAATTGCTGAAAGTAGCAACAGTGCGGTATAAAGAAGCAAGAGAAGTGCAGAAAGAGGCAAGTAAGGTGCAGAAAAAAGCAAGATCAGTGCAGAAAGAACCAGCAGAGGTGCAAAAAGAGGCAAGAGGGATGCAGAAAAGGGTAGGGGGTGCACAAATAGGCAGGAGAAGTACAGAAAGAGGCAGGAGGTGTGCAGAAAGAAGTACGAGAAGCACTGAAAGAAGTAACAGAGGTGCTGAAAGAGGCGTGAAGGGTGCAGAAAGAGCAAGAGAAGTGCAGAAAGAGGCAACTGAGATACAGAAAGAGACAAGTGAGGTGCAGAAAGGGGCAAGAGATCTGCAGAAAATAGCAAAAGAGGTGCTGAAAGAGGCAAGTGAGGTGCAGAAAGCAGCAAGATAGGTACAGAAAGAGGCAATCGAAGTGCAGAAAGAAGCAACAGAGGTGCAGAAAGAGGCAAAAGGGGTGCAGAAAGAGACAAGAAAAGTGCAGAAAGAGGCAGCAGAGGTACAGAAAGAGTCAAGAGAGGTACAGAAAAAGGCAGGAAAGGTGCAGAAAGAGGGAACAGGGGTGCAGAAAGAGGCAAGAGATCTGCAGAAACAAGCAACAGAGGTGTTGTAAGAGGCACGTGAGGTACAGAAAGGGGCAAGAGATCTGCAGAAAAAAGCAACAGAAGTGCAAAAAGAATAAAGAGAGGGGCAGAACGAAGCATCAGAGGTGCAGAAAGAGACAAGAGGGGTACAAAAAGATGCAAGAGCAGTGCAGAAAGAACCAAGAGAAGTTCAGAAAGAAGCAACAGTGGTGCTGAAAGAGGCAAGACGGATTCAAAAAGATGCAAGAGAAGTGCAGAAAGAACCAAGAGAAGTGTAGAAAGAAATAATAGAGGTGCAGAAAGAGGCACGAATGTTGCAGAAAGAGGCAAGAAAAGTACAGAAAGAAGGGACAGCGGTACAAAAAGAGGCAATACTGGTGCAGAAAGAGGGAAGAGAGATATAGACAGAGGCAAGAGAGTTGCACAGAGGCAAGGGAGGTGCAGAAAGGAGCAAGACATCTGCAGCAAAAAGCAGCTGTGGTGCTGAAAGAGGCAAGTGAGGTACAGAAAGAAACAAGAGAAGTGCAAAAAGAAGGGCAGAAAAAAGCAATAGAGGTGCAGAAAGAGGCAAAAGGGGTGCAGAAAGAGGGAAGAAAAGTACAGAAAGAGGCAGTAGAGGTACACAAACAGGCAAGAGAGGTGCAGAAACAGGCATGAAATCTGCAGAAAGAGGGTACAGTGGTTCCGAAAGAGGCAAGAGAGGTACAGAAAGAGAAGAGAGGGGTACAGAAACAGGCAAGAGATCTGCAGAAAAAAGCACCCAAGGTGCTGAAAGAGGCAAGTGAGGTGTAGAAAGAAGCAAGAGAGGTGCAGAAAGAAGCAACAGAGGTGCAGAAAGAGGCAAAAGGGGTACAGAAAGAGGAAAGAAAAGTGCAAAAAGAGGCAGCAGAGGTACATAAAGAGGCAAGAGAGATGCAGAAACAGACAGGAAAGGTGTGGAAAGAGGGAACAGGGGTGCAGAAAGAAGCAAGAGAGGTGCAAAAAAAGCAACAGAGGTGCCGAAAGAGGCAAGTGAGGTACAGAGAGAAGCAAGAGAGGTGCAGAAAGAAGGAAGACAAGTGCAGAAAGAAGTAACAGAGGTGCTGAAAGAGGTGTGAAGGGTGCAGAAGGAGCAAGAGAAGTACAGAAAGAGGCAACAGAGGTACAGGAAGAGGGAACAGGGGTGCAGTAAGAGGCAAGAGATCTGCAGACAAAAGCAACAGTGGTGCTGAAAGAGGCAAGTCAGCTGCAGAAAGAACCAAGAGAGGTGCAGGCAGAAGCCTTAGAGGTGTAGAAAGAGGCAAAAGGGGGTACAGAAAGAAGAGAGATAAGTGCAGAAAGAAGCATCAGAGGTGCTCAAGGAGGCAAGACAGATGCAGAAGGAGGCAATAGCAGTGCAGAAAGAACCAAGAGAAGTACAAAAAGAAGCAATAAAGGTGCTGAAAGAGGCACAAAAGTTGCAGAAAGAGGCAAGAGAAGTACAGAAAGAAGCAACAGAGGTACACAAAGAGGCAAGAGGGGTGCAGAAAGAGGGAAGAGAGGTATAGATAGAGGCAAGAGAGTTGCACAAAGAGGGAAGACGGATGCATAAAGAGGCAAGAGAATTGCTGAAAGAAGCAACAGAGGTGTAGAAAGAAGTAAGAAAAGTGCAGAAAGATGCAAGTGAGATGCAAAAACTGGCAAAAAAACATACAGAAAGAGAGATGACAAGTGTAGAAAGAGACAACAGGAGTGCAGAAAGAAGCAAGACAGATGCATTAGGAAGCATGTAAAGTGCAGAATGAAGCAATAGGGGTGCAGAAATAGGCAAGAGAAGTGCAGAAAAAACAACAGAGGTCTAGAAAGAGGCAAGAGAACTGTAGAAACAGGCAAGAAATTAGCAGAAACAGGCAAAAGAGTTACATAAAGAGACAACAGGGGTACAGAAAGAAGCAAGACAGGTGCAGAAAGAAGCAAGACAGGTGCAGAAAGAGGCATGGAAAGTGCAGAATGAAGCAATAGTAGTGAAGAAAGAGTTGAGAGAAGTGTAGAAAGAACCAAGTGAGGTGCAGAAAGAGGCAAGAGAAGTGCAGAAAGAGGCAAGAGAGGTACAGACACAGGCAAGAGAAGTGCAGAAAGAGGCAAGAGAATTGCTGAAAGAAGCAACAAAGGTGTAGAAAGGAGCAAGAAAAGTGCAGAAAGAGGCACGTGAGATGCAGAAACAGGCAAGAAAGATGCAGAAAGAGGGAAGACAAGTGCAAAAAGAGACAACAGGGGTGCAAAAAGAAGCAAGACAGGTGCAGAAAGAAGCATTAAAAGTACAGAATGAAGCAACAGGCGTGCAGAAAGAGGCAAGAGAGTTGCAGAAACAGGCAAAAGAGGTACAGAAAGAGGGAACAGAGGTTGAGACAGAGGCAAGAGAGATGCAGAAACAGGTAAAAGGAATCCAGAAAGAGGCAAGAGGGGTGCAGAAAGAGGGAACAGGTGGACAGAGTGAGGCAAGAGAGGTACAGAAAGAGGGAAGAGGGGTGCAGGAAGAGGCAAGTGAAGTTCAGAAAGAACCAACAGACATGCAGAAAGAGGCAAGAGGGGTACAGGAAGAGGCAAGTGAAGTGCAGAACAAAGCAAAAGAAGTGCAGAAAGAATTAACAGAGGTGGAAAAAGAGGCAAGAGGGGTGCAGAAAGGGGTAGGAGAGGTGCACAAAGAGGCAACAAGGGTACAGAAAGAGGCAGAAGGGGTGCAGAAAGAGGAAGAGAACTGCAGAAAGAAGCAACAGAGGTGCTGAATGAGGCACTTAGGGTGTAGAAAGAGACAAGATAGGTGAAGAAATAAAGAACAGGGGTACTGAAAGCGGGAAGAGTGGTAGACAAAAAGGAAAGAGAGGTGTAGAAAGAGGCAAGAGAGTTGCACAAAGAGAAAAGAAGGGTGCAGAAACAGGCAAAAGGGGTGCAGAATGAAGCAAGTGACGTACAGAAGGAGGCAAGAGCGGTGCAGAAAGAAGCAAGAGAGTTACAGAAAGAGGCAAGTGAAGTGCAGAAGGAGGCAAGAGAACTGCAGAAAGAAGCAACAGAAGTGCAGAAAGAGGAAAGAGGGGTGGAGAGAGAAGCATTAAGGGTGCAGAAAGAAGCAAGACAAGTGCGGAAATAAACAAAAGAATTGCAGAAAGAAGGAACAAAGGTGCAGAAAGACGTAAGGGGTACAGAAAGAAACAAATGAGGTGCAGAAAGAGGCATCAGGTGTGCAAAAAGAGGGAAGAGAGGTGCATAAAGTAGAAGAAATTTGCAGAAAGTGGCAAGAGAAGTGCAGAAAAAGAAACAAATGTGCAGAAAGAAGCAACAGAAATGCAGAAAGAGGTAAGAGAGGCTCAGAGGGAAGCAATACTGGCTTGCACACCATTAGTACCAATTTAACACCCACATTTAGCAATAACTAACAGGTGACCATTCTAGGTTTGCAAAGGGCCTTCCACCATGCTGTAACACTTGTCGCTGCATTTTTGGTAATGTTTGAGTCGTTAGAGCTAGAAACAAGGCTTTTTTTGTTCAGATTGTGCAGATTAGGGAGCAGATGATAAATGATGTGGTAAATGCAGAAAATGTATAGTTGTGCGAAAGTCGGTGCAGCTGAACAGTTGCATAATTCCAGTAGCCCTGCTCATACCTCTGGCTAGGTCCACAAGTGCTCCTCAGTGATTCCTTCTTTTTTTGTCTCTGAGTTCATAGTTTTGGTTCTATGGGAACGAGAAAGACTAAACCTAACATTACCACTCCACAACACGGACTACCATACCACATAATTACTCTCTATAACACATAATCCCACTCTAGATAATTCCTATACACTAAATACCATATACTTTCTATCCACATAATTTCACTGCACAACATACCTCATAATTCCACTACACACAACATACATTCACTCCACTCCAAAAAGCATTAGTAAAAAATGTTTACATTTACAGCGCTCTAATTCTTACAAATGCGAAACCTAATACATTGCAAACACTTCTTTAAATAGTAGTCGCATTTGTAGAGTGGTAGAGAAAGGGTGCTGGGCCTCCGACCAGCACTCAGGAATTCCGCTGCGTAGGACTTACAGAAGGTACCAGGAGGGTTTCTTGGCCCCCTAAGTCCTTCAGGAGTAAATTGGACTTCATCCCCCATCCCGTAGTTTTGCCAGGAGGCGCATTTGCAGAGTGGTGGAGAAAGGGGGATATGGCCTCTGAAGACGTTTTAGCAATCCCACTGTGTGGGATGTACTGGAGGTAACAAGAGGGGTAGTTGGGCCCAAGGACATTCTTGGGCACCAACTACCGCTCCTATTACCTCCAATAAGTCCCACACAGCAGAATTGCTAAGTTCTCATAGCAGGCCACGCCCCCTTTGCCCACCACTCTGCAAACGCGCTCCCTGGCACGCTCTTGGATGGGGATTAAAGTGCCCTTTGCTGCTGGGGGTTTTTTAGGGGCCAACTAGCCTACCTTTTACCTCCAGTAAGCTCCACTCAGTGGGATTGGTGAGAGGTGGACAAAGGTCAGACCCCCTTTCCCCATCACTCTGCAAACGTGCCTCCTGGTGCATTCTAAGTTGGGGTATTAAGTCCCCTTTATTCCTGAGGCTTCCTGGGGGCCAACTAGACCACCAGGTACCTCCAGTAATTGCCACACACCTGGATAGCTGAGAGTGGTCTGAGGCCACACCCCTTTTTACACCACTCTGCGAATGCAGGTCCTGGCACACTGGGGACGAAGTCCACTTGTGTCCTGAGGTCCACAGGACACAAGAGGACCTCATTGTCCCACCAGCAGTCTGCCAAGAGGTGCATTTGCAGAGTGGTGTAAAAAGGGGCGTGGCCTTGGACCACCTCTCTGCAATCCAGCTGTGTGGCACTTACTGGAGGTACCTCGTGGGCTAGTTGGCCCCCAGGGACCCTCAGTATTCAAGGGGACTTAATTCCCCAACTTAGAATGCACCAGGGAGCGCGCTTACAGAGTGGTGCAGGGAGGGGGCAGGGCCTCCGGTGAGATGCCGGCTTTTTTTATATATATATTTTTAGAAGGGGGCTCTTTTAGTATTGTTGGGGCCCTGGGGACCCCATCCCCTATGCCTTACCCTTTAAAAAAAACAAAAACAGGAAGGGGGCCACGCGGCCCCCCACCCGAGGCTGATTTCAGCCCTGGGGACCCTATCCTCCGGGGCATGGCCTCCTTCTTTTTTATATATTTATAGGGAAGGGCCACTTTTGCCCTGGGGGCTCCATCCACAGGGGCATAGCCTCTTTTAAAAAAAAATATTTATAGGGAATGGGGGCTGTGTGGCCTCCCTTTCCTGAGCCACAATTGGCCCCTGAGAACCCATAGCACGAGGCCTGGCCATTCTTAATTTTTACATACAGGGACAGGGCCGCGTGATTCCCCCCCCGGGCCAATTCTGGCCCCAGGGACCCCATCACTCAGGGCTGTCCCTTAGCGTTGGGGACTGTGGGGGGAGCCCCAATGCCTCCACGGTCCCAGCTGGCTCCCCACCTCCTGCAGGAGCCTGCATTGCTTTTGGGCAAGGGGAGCTGCTAACAGGCAGCTCCCCTTGCCCAAAAGTGATCTGCCTCACTTCGTTGAAGCAAGAGCAGGATTCCTGCTCTCGCTTCAATGAAGCAAAGCAGAGTTTGCTGTGACAGGGCGGGAGCACCGTGCTCCCGCCCTGCCATAGCAAACAGCAATGTCCCAGGGGTGAGCAACCCGGGACATAGCAGGAGCCGGCCCTGGCGGGTGGTGGTCCCCAGGGCAATCAAGGGCTCCAGAAGGGGGGCTGCGGAGCCCCCTCCCTACATTTTCAAAGCCCCAGGGAGGTGGTAGTTCCCAGGGAAGTGTGGGGGCAGGAGCCCCCCACACTTATTTAGATATATTTAAGCCCCGGGGAGGTGGCAGTCCCCAGAGCTTGGGGGGCCCGCGAGGCCCCCAGGACATAATTAGGAATGCCCCAGTTAGGTGGCAGTCCCCGGGGCTGCAGGAGGGCCAAGTGCCCTCCTCATATGACAAACAGAGCCCTGGGGAGGTGGCGGTCCCTCCACACCATAATTAAGAATAGCCCCAGGGACCTGGCCCATCCTGGGGCTTGAAACAAACGAAGCGCGTGAGACTGAGCTTTGTTGTTTTTAATAATTTCGGCCGGATTCGCACACCCAGCGCAAATTCTGCTGAAATTATAAAAACAAAATGCTTTTTTTGGGCCTGGGGTCCCTGTGGGAACCCCTGAGCAGGCCTGGTGGTCAGGGTGTTTCTACCCTGCCCCCTTTTCTTCATTTTTCACTATTTTCCCCCTTTTTCCCCCTTTTTCTTCTTGTGACTCGGTTAGCGAGTCACAAGATGGCTGCCAACACATTCTGCTTTGGAGCCAACTCCTTCTCGGTGCTCAAATATATACATTTGTTTTCTTATTTCTCAGCAACTACTAAACGGATTTACACCATTTAAAAAAAATGGTCGCTTTCTTGACCAAGAGCTACTTTTTTGCCAAACTTGGTGTAATTCCGTTCAGCAGTTTGGGCTGTAGATGTGTCTAAAGTTCCAAAGACAATTAACATGGGGAATATGCGTTTTGGCACCCCCCTTTTTTCTCAGCCCCCGGTTGATGAATCACCCCGAAACTTTCAAGACTGGAGCTGACCTGAGTGAACCACCAGTAGTTTTTATATATAAATATATATATATATATATATATATATATATATATATATATATATATATAGATACCTTGAAGTTCAGAGAGTGCCCAGGGGGTTAAGAATAATGGTAGCACCAAGCTACGAGGAGCCCAACCCGGAGATGTTGAAGGAGTGGGCCGCTAACAACAACGATGCTTCCCGTAGAATGCTGGGAATCTTGATAAAATATGCGGATATAGACAGAAAGAAAATTTTGGCTGAAATAGATCAATTATTAGAAGAATTGAGCAAAGATGAAAATCAGGAAGCCATTAAACAATCTAAAATTGACATCAAAGAAAGGCTAAGAAAATTAGAAATCTCAATAAAGGAACGCAAAGCACAGAAGTTTTTGCGAGATAAACAGGACTACGATCGAGGCCAAATCTATACTTTCGCAAGAAAGTTCGACAGCATAAGGAAGCAAAAACTAGGGAAAGCAAGCATGATGGGCCCCGAGCCACAGTCTGAGCAGAGCAGCCTCCAAAGTTCCGAAGTCGACACAGACCTAGAAGAAGAAGCAAATGCCCAAAGATCTGTACCCACAATAATCGAGGAGTTTGATTTTTTACGCGAAGAGAGGAAGTACAATTTGCGTCTAAGGCCACCAACACAGGGTCAAACAATGCAAAGAGGAAGAGGCAGAGGTCGAAGAGGCGCAAGGGGGCAGCATGCAGGAGGCAGAGAGCCAAAAAAGCAACAAATGAAGTAATGGATGACAGCAAAGAAACAATGATCATCAATTTGACGGATATTATTCTCACCAAAGATGAACAAGAAATTCTGAAATTGGGACTATCTTTCTGCCCAGAAGCAGAGTTGAATTATGTACAAACACGCATTGACTTATTCAAATTCATCAGAATGCTAAAATTAAAGAAACATTTTTCATCAAACCCATCGCTAAAATACACACCAGTGGAACAATCACCAGAACAGACGAGCAGTTTAGCAGTAGGAGACATGAACCTGCTTATAGAAATGAGAACCTTGGTGGCAGAAAATGACAATGAATCTGTATGCAGTGCATCACAAATTGCTCAGGAAGAGAACATTGACATTCATCAGGATGCACCATCAGGGTTCAAAAAGAGCTCGAAATTCACCCCAATGACTCCAAGGGATGTAACTGATGTATATAGCGATTTGGTTTTAAATGAATTGAAAAATCTGGGTAAACATTCATATTATACTATGAATAAATTGAACAAGAAACAGAAAGCCTATCATGTATTGATTAAGAAACTGTCTTCATATGACAATTGCATTATACGCAATGCAGACAAAGGAGGCAATATTGTGCTATGGGGGAAGAAACAATACCTCACAGAAGCATACAAACAATTGAACAACAAGAGTTGCTATGTCAAAGTTGAAGAGTCAGTGATGTTGTGTAGTAATGATCAATTTAATGACGAGCTAAAATCTTGGTATGATCAAACCCTCCTAAATCATGATGAGCTGATGTTTTTGAAAATAGATTACCCAGTTACTCCGGTACTTTATTTAATTCCGAAAGTACATAAAGATCTGAAAAACCCTCCTGGCCGCCCGATAATATCAGCTATGGGCAGTGCACTAGAAAATACATCCAAGTTTGTTGATTCATTTCTTAATCCGTTGGCCAGAACACTCCCTTCATATATACAAGACACTGGGGACTTCCTGAGAAGAATTTATGATCTTCCTTGGGAAGATGATTATTTCCTAGTAACCATAGATGTGTCAACATTATACACAAGCATTAGACACAAAGATGGCCTGAGAGCAGTGGGGCACTTTCTTAACACCAGATCTATCAAACATTGGGCCCATACCCAGATGTTAATCAGGATGGTCGAAAAGTGTCTGACCAGTAATTTCTTTCTTTTTGAAGCGCAATTGTACCACCAAACATGCGGTACCGCGATGGGCACCTGCTTCGCCCCCAGCTATGCTAATTTGCATATGGGCTGGTGGGAGGAGCAGGTGATCCGGGTACAATATCACAATGAATGGGAAAACCATATAATGCATTGGAGTAGATTCATTGATGATCTTTTTTTAGTATGGAGAGGCTCTGAAGAAGAAATTAAACTGTTTTTAGCTCAGATTCAAAACAACGAGCTTAATCTGAAATTTACAAGTGAAATAAGTAAAGTGTCAATTTCCTAGATTTAACAATCTATATTTCAAATGGTAAAATGGAAACAAAACTGTTCAGAAAACCGACCTCTAGCAATACTTTATTACATGCCCACAGCTTCCATCCTGTGAATCTAAAAAGAAGCATTCCTTATGGGGAAAGTTTAAGAGTAAGGCGTAATTGCAGTGCACCTGATGAATGCACAAGGGAACTGAACACCCTAACTAGAAGATTCAAAAGTAGGGGTTATCCTGAGACCTGGATAGCCAATGGAATAAACAAATCATCAAAAAAGAAAAGAGAGGAGATTTTGTTTGATTCAAAGAACAAATCAGCTAATAATGATGGGAACCAATGTAGGTTCATTACTAATTTTAGCAAACAACATGATGAAGTGAGAAAAATCCTGAATAAACACTGGCACATAATCAAAAATGACCCAGTGCTTGGAAAACAAGTTGCTAGAAAACCGCAGATTACTTTTCGTAAGGCAAAATCCTTCAAACAGGCACTAGTGAGTAATGTCATGAAAAAACAACCAGCAAAGACGACTTGGTTAAATAAAAAACAAGGTTTCACCAAGTGCGCCAAATGTAAGGCGTGTTTACATGGCATAAACACATCGCAATACAGAGTAGGGCTCACAAAAGAAATGAGGAAGATCAAAGGCCGGTTTACATGCAAGACAGACTATGCAATTTACGTACTGCAGTGCCCTTGTGGCCTGCGCTACGTAGGTAGCACAATTCTGGAAGTACACAAGCGTGTGTTACAACATCTAAGGGCGATAAAAAATGGAGACAAGTTATACCCAGTAGCCCGGCATTTTGAGCAAGTCCATAAGCAAGATATAAAAGGACTAACCTACTATGTAATTGATTCAGTGAAAGCAGATGTAAGAAGAGGCAATAGAGTCAAAAAATTACGCAGACTTGAGTCTCGATACATCATAGAACTAAATTGTAAACAACCGGAAGGCCTGAATATGGAGGAAGACCTACATACTCATTTGTAGATGTTAATAGTCAAGTGCTGTCAAATGGTAATATGTTTTTTAATTAGAAATGAAATATATAAACTAAACAGACTCAAAATATTAGCTAGATATGGTTTTAGGCTATGCAACTATCATAGGTCGGTCTAAGCCCACTTGGGCGTGATGGTTACAATCATGATATCGGCCCACAGGGGCAAGATTGGTATATGTATAGCGTGAAAAATGTATTATGAAGTGGTAAAAAGACACGAATAGAATGTACATGTATGCGAGTAATGTGCTAGTATTAAATAAGCACACTCAGAAGATCAACATGTGATTTATGTTGTGACAACTTGAAAAGAGTCTAACACATGCTTTTTTCAGTTGAATGTTATACATTTGTTTCCACAATAGTATTGATAAAGTTCACTTGAACTAGATTCAAAAAAACGCTTTAACAAAATGTTAAATAATATACAATAGTAACCAATAGTATCAGTAACTACACTAACAATGTTGCAAATGTATGAATTGAAAAAGAAATTAGGAAAACGTTTAAAAAACTAAGTAACAATGCCTAAAGTTAACACTACATACGAGCGTTTTTACAAAAAAACTACGAGTCTGTTTTTTATGTCATTTGGAGATGTAGTATTGTTTTGCACGTGATGCACTTTAAAAATATGGCCGCGTTTGTTTGATTCGTACCAGTGAGCAAGACTGCTTGGCAGTTGAAACGCGTTTGGTAGCGGCAGAAGAATAAACGTTTAGAAACCACACACGGCGTCGTCATCCTTTTGCAATATTTAATTGACTCGCCCCGAGGAGTCACAAGCGACGACGCAACTCTTCTTCAGGAGGGGCAGGAAATACTCGAGGAGCAGGCGAGAATATATATATATATATATATATATATATATATATACCTCCATTCGTCACCCAGATGGAATAGCAGCAGTAAAACAGTTCCTTGACACTAGAGCGATCTGTTTTTTGGAACATTCTGACATGCTTTTACAAATGCTTACATACTGTCTTACACATAATGTCTTCCTCTTCAGAGGAGAACTGTTCCTGCAAAAACAAGGGACTGCGATGGGGACGTCTTTTGCCCCGACTTATGCCAATCTCCTCATGGCCACATGGGAAACTGAAGTCCTAAAGGACGAACGAGCAAAGAACATAAATTTCTGGTCTAGATATATCGATGACCTTTTTATCGTTTGGGAAGGCGATATGGACAACTTCACGGACTTCCTTGACTCTCTTAACACCAATAGATACCAACTAACTTTCACCTTTACCGTCAGTGTGACCAACATTATATTTTTGGATGTCGAGGTCTATATTTTGAATGGTAAATTTTGCACTAAAATGCATAGAAAACCAACCGCTAGCAACAGCATCCTCCATGCAAACAGTGGACAACCAATAAAACTCAAATGGAGTATCCCCTATGGGGAAATGTTAAGAGCTAGAAGGAATTGTTCAGAACTTTCAGACTTCAATAAACAAATAGAAGAAATGAGTCAACGTTTTTTACAACGAGGGTATCCCCTGGATGTAATTATGACTGCAAAAAATAGAGTAAAAGAAAAAAACAGACATGAATTACTCCAAACCAAATCGGCAAGTCTTATACATAATGAAGGTGATACCGCCACAACATCGAGACTCATAGTTGATTTCAACAATCAAAGCAATGAATTCCAAAAAATAATAAGTAAGCATTGGGAAATACTGCTGCTTGACGAGACTGTTAAGAAAATTCTGTCTCCCAGACCGAGAATAACTTACAAAAAAACTGCCTCTCTGGGAGATATTTTAACACACAGCCATTTTTCAACCAAATTGCCTACCACCACATCCTGGTTAAACACAACGGGATTTTGGAAGTGCTGGAAATGTAAGGCGTGTGAACATGGTAAAAACATCACCTCATATCACTTACAAAATGGCCACAATGAAATAATCAAAGACCACATCACATGTGAATCTAAATTCGTAATCTACATATTGGAATGTCCATGCCAAAAATTATACATAGGAAGCACAATCAATAAACTGAAAATCCGCATCGTGCAACATCTTCGTGCCATCAAGAATAAAGATTTTACATATCCTATGGCCAAACACTTTTTTGAATTCCACTCCAGTGATAGCAATCAACTTAAATACTCTGGAATCAAAATTATCAAACAGAAAGAACGGGGTGGAAACAGAACTCTTGAGTTAAGAAGAGCAGAGTCAAGAATGATCCTATTAATGGGTACTGAAAACCCACTAGGACATAACTTGGATGCTGAACTGCATGTGCACCTTTGAAGCATTAGAATTTATTATTCACGAATGATACTTGAACAATTCTAAGAAAAATGTATTCAATACAATTTTTGTTGATCCTATTTTGTAAATGTCATTTTGGTACCATTGTATCTCTTGCACTTATCGCCATTTTACTTTCCCACTTTTGATGACATGAATATACATGAATCTTTTCTAACAATTGGAAGAAGTTCTAGAATAGTACTAAGCCAAATTTATTATAATCCCTTGATAATTAATTGGTATCACCACAAGAACATTATCTCATACTTTATGAGAATGCATTTGATGAGCATAGAAACACTTGAGTGAGTGGCTGAAATGTACCATAAAACCACCAACTCTGTAGATACTCATCATACAGAAGGGCTCTTCGACTAATAACTGTTGGCTTATAATCGGTACTTTACCGTGATCTTAGTTTATTCCACATCCCAATTGTCAAACTCGAATGAATTAATTGTTTAATTTTTCTAAAATGTCATCACCTCTCATAGTGGAGAATCTATCGTAGTCACGTTATATAATTATGTTTTACTTCAAAACGATACAACTTTATCACCGATGCAATCTTGTCCAGTATGTTTTCACTTTCTATTATTGCAATGTTTCTTTAAAAAAACACTCTGGACACTGAGACTCTATGGTCCAGTTGAAGGCCGAGTGCCGAAACGCGTCGACCGTCTTTTGTGCGTGTTGATTCATGTTTATTTGGAAATAAACACTAACCGAGTGTCTCCTGTGGTGCTGTGTTTCTTGACGCGACGAACCTCCGGACTCGAGGGTGAAGCGAGAGAAATTTTGTTATATATATATATATATATATATATATATATATATATATATTCACTTAAAAAACCATAGGTTTCACACATGTTATAGTTAGCTGGACATTTCCCTCGTAAAAAACCATTGAAATTCCCCCGTTATAGTTAGTGCAGGCAACTATAACTCACGCGAACGCAATCCTCTGCTGATGACGTCAGATATTACACCACTGTATTTAGACACCTATTTACCCATGTCTTCTTCCATTAATCTTTAGCTATACATATATTACAAATATTTATTTTTCAGAAAGACACATATGCTAGTATAATGTTAAAAGACATCGACGGTTCAAGTCCCTCCCAATTTCATACTTCAAAATCTACCAATACATCACGCTGTGCAAAACATTAGGACATGGTTATAAAGGGTAATGTGCAAATATCAGGGTATGAAATTAAAAACCCAAATGTTTACGTGACTCTTACTACAAAACCATGAAAACGTTCTATAAAACACTTTAGACATACACTACTACATATAGATTACTTCTGCTCTGTTGATCAGTCTTCTTACATTTCCTACCCCAGTTGTACAAACATATCTTTTTCTTTGTTCGAGCCTCGAGGTGTCTTGCTATCAAACATTAAAATATATCTTGATTCGAGCTGTTTGAGTTTTTTCTCTCTGATTTCATCGTCTATTCCTGGGTACTGAATCAATTACAAAATACGACAGCTCGCTCTCATGAACCTCATTGATATGGTGGGCTGTGTCCTATCCTTATTCTTCAGAGCCCTGAGGTGCTGGAGGATCCTAACATGAGCCATGTGTATTGTTCTACACATAAAATATAGGGCAGGTGCATTGAAGGACATATACTACATGGTCACTTTTACAATTAAAAAAAGCATGGGTTCTTCCATGGCTTGTCCATTAGTGGTAGCTGGATCTCACTTTTGTTTACCGGCCAGGCTTGCAGGCCTTGCATTTCAATCACATGTTATAACCGGGATAGCCTTTAGCCAATTTTCCGTTTCAATTATCTCTGGGCTATTCTTAACCAGTTGCTGCCTCATCGGTTTGGCTTTCCTAAAGGAAATCAGGGGCCTGCGGAGAACTAAACCATTCAATATTGGATCTTCTCTATCCAGTTGCCAGTGCCTATTTAAACAGTCTCTCACCCTTGTATGATAGGCATTGTATCCGGTTATCATTTGAGTTACATCCTTTTCAGCTCCCGCTTGCTTTTTCCCTTCTTTGTCTTTGAATAGAATAGCCTCTCTCTGTAGTTCGTCCACACTAGTTAATGCTTGATTAAGAACTCGTTGACTATAGGTGCCCTCTCTAAATCTCTGTGGTAAGTCAATATGTGGTTGATTGAGAGAGGTATTGTCACTACAGTTCCTTTTCATGCATAGATGTTCCGCATAGGGGATGCTTTGCTTCACTTTGTGAATGGAAACTGCTCGAGTGTAGGAGAGAGTTCCCCGCAGTTGACTTTCTAAAAGTGTGTGTGTGAAGCTGCCCTCTGTGATAGACATTTCTAGATCTAAAAAGTGCACGTGTTTCACTAATAGTGCTGGCAAAATACAGATTCAAGGAGTTAGTGTTAGGAGCTTTAATAAAGGCTTTGGCCCCCTCTACGGACACCCTCCAGATTACACACAGATCATCAATAAAACACCTGAGCTCTGTGTTCTGTTTCCACTCTGTTTCCTATTCCACCTTGAGCACCTGCTCCTCCCACTAGCCCAAGTGAAGGTTTGCAGAGCTGAGGGTGAAGCAGGTGCCCATGGCCATGCCCCTCAATTGCCTATAGGTGTCTCTCCCAAATAGAAAAAAGTTGTTTTCCAGTCATGTTTCAGCCATTGTGGTCGGCATCTCAGAGTGTTGATATAGGTTTATAAGTCTGGTGCCCAGAAAGTGTCTACTTGCCCTTAGGCCATCACTGTGCGCCATACTCATATATAACAACACCACATCTAATGTGATTAATAGTTCTGATTCTTCCTAGGGGACACTGTAGAGTTTCTTCAGAAAATCCCCTGTGTCCTGTATATACGATGGCAGGGATTTTACCATATCTTGCAAAAAATGATTGATGTACGTGGATGAGGTTTTGAACAAATTGCCTATAGTCAATATTATTGGTCTGCCTGGAGGGGTGTACATATCTTTGTGGAAATTTGGAATTAGTTACAGGATTGGTGTTATTGGGTCATCTAATTCCTTGTTTTATTTGTTCTTTACCTCTAATTGATTACTCTGTGAAACCCTTTTATAATTATCAGTGTCCCTCAACTGCAATCTTGCCTCCTCGTTATATTTGCACAAGGGCCATAGGACAACATTACCACCATCATCCGATTGACGGATTAGAATGTCTGTCCTAGATCTCAATATGTCAATGATTTGTGAATACTTTCTCTCATCTTCTTTCATGTCTTTACAGAATTTCTTACTGGATTCCATTGATAGTTCCTTTAAATCCTCAATTACTCGATCAGAAAAAGTATCAATCAAATCTCTAGGGGTGGTTGGTGTAAACATTGATTTTTTCTTAAAATCAGTTTTGTTACTGTGAGATGGTGGGTTGGTATATGCTGTCCACTAGTTAAAGTGGGCACCTTATCACAGGTCGCACGACCCTTATGATTTATGAGGTCAAAGATAACCTTATTGAAAGCTATCCAAGTGGTAGTTATGGAGAGCAGCCTTCAGGCTTAATCTTGAAGGAATGTAAAGCAGCTTGTTTTACCAGAATATCACCTCCTAAATAATTAAATGAAAGGAGAACCACACAGTATGTATTTATTAATATAACACTCTCTACTAGTCTCTATACGAGACTAGGGCATAAAGCACACAATACTGAATCAATAGAACATTCGTAAATAGCAAAATACACAGCGGGCTCCTGGGGAGACCGAACCATATACAAAGAAAATGGTATAACAACAACAACATAACTAGACACAGTGCCTAGAGCATGTAGAATTGTTGATACACCAAGGAACCACCCTTAGGAGTGACACAGGGAGCCCACGGAGGACGGATGCAGTGAGGATACACAGACGCGTGCTCCGTACATCTCTAGGGGAAAGCTGCGGTTGGACATTTACAAGTTAAGGACACTTCTAAGAGGACTTTGAGCAAACCCTTTGGAACTTAGGAGTTTCTAAGGTCAACCCACCAGTGAGTGCCGAAGTACCCATGTTACCTTTCCTAGAGAAGCCAGGTGCATAGGGGTAAAGTGGTTTCAGAAACGTTCGTAGTTTTCAATGGAGAGCTGCAAAGGTATCCTGCTGCCCAGAGGGCGAAGAGTGCCCCATGGAATCCAAGCCTGGATTCTTGGTGAGAAGAACCTGAAAGCATAGGGGACAGAGTCTGGGTCACTTCAGGTGACCAGGGGCTCAGTAGTCGAATGCCCACCAATGTCGAGTGCTATAGGAGGGAAGAAGGGTTGCTTGACTCTGCAGCCACGGGGACCAGGAGATGTTGAGGATGACCAGAGTCTGGAGGTGAGCTCTCCCACGAAGGATGCTGAGAGCTGAGGGGTTGATGTACAGCTGGAGCACCAACAAACCTTTGGCAAATGCAACCCACGCGGTCAGAGGATACAGGTTACGGTGTGGACCAGCAAGGTCGAGGGGACTCTCCAAGCAATGGAGAGTCAGGGCACATCTGGAGCAACCAGGTAAGCCCAAGAACTAACAAGGTGACCCTCGCCAGGACCCACAGGCCAACAGACCAGGGATCGCGAGGAGACCTCAAGCAAGTTTGCAAAGTACCAGCCCACAGGACACTCGTGGAGTGGAGGCCAGAAATCTTTGGTGCAAATACTGCTCAGGCTTAGGACTACACGGAGTCCAATGTACAGGCCCGGGAATTGTCATTCAGCA
Organism: Triturus cristatus; assembly: GCF_964204655.1. Classification (NCBI taxonomy): domain Eukaryota; kingdom Metazoa; phylum Chordata; class Amphibia; order Caudata; family Salamandridae; genus Triturus; species Triturus cristatus. Next base: position 1,821,780,708 of record NC_140590.1, on the reverse strand, counting down.
TATGCAACTGTAAAAGTACACAGTGCACAGGGTTTCGGGTTACACAGTACCCACGAAGGATACTAGTCTCAGAATTGCTGAGAAGACAGATCGACATCAGGGACCTTCGGAAACCCACCTCCTGTGTTGCTGAAATCTTTGGAGTCCTCAGGAGCTCGGGAGAAGCAAACCGGTCAGATGTGTTTAGGTGCCTGCTTTTGCAGGGGAGTAACTCCTTTACTCCAAGGGAGATTCTTCAGTCGTCCAGCATCGTGCAGGCAGTCGAAGTACTTGGTTTCTTCTTAGCCGAATCTTATCCAGGTAAAATCTAAAGTCCAGTTGCCAGGTAGCCCACTTTATACCCATGGGAAGGGGTTGGAAAGAATCTTTGGACCCTCCTAGGTGAGGGGCAGGACAGAGGGGTGGCTACACCCATGTCCTTTGTCCAGTTTTGCACCAGAGCAGGAGCAAATGGCTCCTAGAACTGGTTTGAACTTGACTATGCACAGGGACACCAAATGTGCCCCCAGTGCAGACTTTCTGGCACTCTAAGAGTGCACCCATCTAGCCCCAATACACTAAATCCTGTCTGGGAGGTGGTTACACCTCCCTGTGACAGGATGCCTATTGTCATGCCTTCCTCTGCGTGAGCTTGGCTCAGCAGTAGGAGAGCAGAATCATGTCTGTGGCTGGCAGCATCCATTTTGTGCTGCCCAGGTCGAGAAAGCTGGTACCAGGTATACCGGTGACCCACATATGTCCCTTTGGAAGGGTGGAATCATACCTCCCACACCAGTTACTAGTGTGGAGGTATGATTTCAAGGTATTCAACACCAAACACAACATGTTTCTAAGTAGACATTTTAAAGTTAGCATTTACCGCAAGATTATAATGCACTTAAACATATATGTTTGGCTACATCACAGACAACCCAGGGGAATGGTCTTCGAAGGCTGCAGAGGAGCTCTGCTCATGCAGGGGCACCCTCTCAAGTAAAACCCAGCACACTGCCTTCAGGATTGTTAAGACCTGCCATAGGGGTGACTGATAGGTATTTAAGTGTAGTGATTTAAATAGATATAATGAACCTATATCTTAAGTAAGTGGTGAAAGCATCAGATTACACAGTCTGAAGTAGCAGGCTTGTTGTGTCAATTTGAATGACCTCCCAGGGGTGGCACAATACATGCTTCAGCCCATGGGAGGCCTCTGGGGTACCTATGCCCTGGGTACATGGGGTACCATATACTAGGGACTGCTAAGGATACCCCAGAATCCAATCTGGAGTGTACTTCAAGAACATTCATATTAATTTACAGGAGAAAGCAGATAGACTGGGGTCCTGGATAGCAGGATCCCAGTCAGATTAGGCCAAAAACAGTGTGACATCAGTAAAAAGTGGGGGTTACCATAAGAAGCAGATACTACTTTCCTACAGTTGCAGCCATAAATGTCTATACCCAATCTGTCCGCAGTGTCCTTACAAGATATTGCTGCGTTAGGATCCTCATTTTCCCTCTCCAATAGTTCAAGGTCTTTTAGCAAATGTTGGTCATCTATCACCAGATTGCCCTGTAAATTATGGTCAATACACTCTGGCGTCTTGGTTTTACTGCCAGATCGATTATGAAAGTACTTTTTCAGCTTAAGTTTCCTCACATATTTGTGAAAGTCATCCCGTGTGTGAGACTAATTAAAATTAGTTCTTTTGCAAAAGGATAAACCTAGTGATAGGGTGTTAATTTCTTCTTCAGACAGTTTCCAGTCAGACAAATTGTCAATCATCCAAGCAATTGCATACATATTTATATAAGTATGTAGCTTCACAATGTTCTAGTAGTCAATATTTTTTCCACAATATTTTGGAAGGTCGACATATCTATCCTTGATATTCTGGCATTTAACTCCTATTGGAAAATCACAAGCAATCGTCTGTTGTAAAATTGACACCCTGCAAGGTGTAGCGTGATTGGAATTTGTGTGTGCATGCCCATCATGGGTGTGGGTCACAAGCAAATGTTTCACAGATTTGTGACAGTTGGTTGGCACAATGTAATGAATAGTTCCACTTGATCTAAACTGAACAGGCATTCTCAAAATCAAAGCTGTCTGTTGCTGGCTTCTTAACTTTAGAAACACTTGCTGACAAAAAACAAGTTGGAAAAGGGAAAGAACAGGAATGGTATAGCACAAATTATGCAGAACACTAATGATTGTGATTTGTATTAAGAATCTAACTAGCAATAACAAAATAGGTAGCATGTGCAATAATAGTTATAAATTAAAAGTATTACATGTATGAGAGAAGAAGAAAATGTATATGCAATTAGAGAATGTTTTTTACCATTACATATAAAAAAGAAAGAGAGAAACAAAGAATATGAAGAACAAAGAGGAAAAAGAAAAAGAAGAGAGAAGAGAAAAAGAGAGAATGGAGAAATAAATTTGGATATTGATGAGTGCAACGGTAGAGAAAAGTGGTAAAGAGAAACCAATATAAATCAGTTTTGGGGCCGATTTATATTTAGGCGGATGGTTTACCCAATGGAATTTATATTTTGGTGGACGGGATATCCTTCACCGGTGTGATGGAGTAAGCCATCTGCCAAATTCTAAATCAGGCCCTTAATATTCTGAATTTAATAGACAGGGCATAGTTATAGGTTATACGGAGCCTTAGGAACAATCTCACATATATCTGTTCAGGATAGTATTGAGTTATGGTGCTGTAAGGTGAGGAGAACCAACAACCTCCCCCAAAGTTGTGGCCAAAGCCAACATAGAAATTCACAAAATCCTCAGCAAACGTCTGTAGAGTAATATTGAATACCAATGCAAGTATACACAAATTATAGACACAGTTTCAGAAATCTTCTCTTTCTTTTATTCTTTTCTTTCTGATCAGTCAACACGTGTTTCGCCGCACAAACTGGGAAATTGCCCTGCGACTTTCTCAAGGCTTTAATGTCATTGGTAGCAACTTTCCATCTGGTGATAATTCCATTCCACACGCTTTAGACTACGAGTGAGTCTAGTATACTAGCTTCGAAGTGAGCAAATCTGTAATTTTCAGTAAAAGCACCCCGCTCTGCGCCGTAGTACAGCAGCAATTAGATCAGTCTGTCTGGTCCTCAAGTACGACAGTAGTAAAGAGTAACCAATATAAATAAGCTTTGAGGCCCAATTTATATTTGGGCGGATGGTTTACCCTATGGAATTTATATTTCGGTGGACGGGATATCCTTCACCGTTGTGATGGAGTAAGCCATCAAAAAAGAGAGTATAACTTTAAAAGCAATTGAAATAAAGAGATCAAGCAATAGAGATTTAGGAGACAAATGATCAAAACTAGGTGATAAAGAACATAAGAAAACATTTTGCAGGGTAAGCAGTACAATACTTTTGAAAAATCTTTAAACATTTAGACTAGGTTAAGGTCCATAAATTAGTAACATGAAAGTAATTGCATAACATATGTATTAAATAACCATTATATTTAGAACAGGACCAGTATAATGGGGAAGCAGATAGGTCAAATTTAGAACCTGATTAATAACAGCTCTATTGCAAATAAAATGACTGTGTAATACGAGCAGCTTTAGAGGTATTGAATATTTTAAGCCAAAATGTGTTCCGGAATTGTGCAAAAAACAAGGGGGGTGGATTAGCTTCCATAGTAATTCAAGAGAACTATTGGTTCTAATAGTAGTAAATCATACTAACGTTTTGTATATAAGAGCAATTTTAGGAATAGTGTCATGGTAAACCATATCTAAAGGTGTCACAGGTTCAATAAAGAAAAGCGGAAATGAACTTATATTCAGATAACTGATAATGTAGTTGAAAGTATTCAAAAGATACAACAACATTGTCTTTCACAAATTGATGCACAAGCAAAATGCTCTTCTCCTTCTAATGTTTAAAGTAAAAAGATTTATTGTGTAATGTATTTTACTAAATTGAGGAATCTAGAACACATTGTTGAAAGTTAAGGGTACCCGAGTATAATGTTTGAAGCAAATGCTGTGAATAATTTAAAATTAGATTTTTGGATATAAAAGTACGGACAGACACATGAATGACATATTTAAAAGAAAAGCAATTCAGTAAAGATCGTTCAAATGTAATTTATCTAGGACTAGAATGATCTTGAAAATTGGTAATTATACCATAAAAGGTCAGATCAAAAAAGAGGACTGGTAAAGCTTAAAAACAGTGATTCACACACTCCCTTCACATTTTTGTGCAGTTGAGCATTACGTGGGCACTTGTTATTTCATAGGAATGTACAGATAGAATACATTTTCTTTAAAATAGCAGTTAGCAATTTTAAAGGGTAATATAGAAATAGTATAAAGTATGTGTGGTACAATCATCATTTTAATGGTATCATGTCTCCCCCACCATGATAGATGTAGAGGAGACCAAGTTAGAAGCAATGTTTGTAATTTGGATTTTAAAGTAGTGAAGTTTTGGCAAAGCGTGTCTTGTATGCTAGGGGAAAAACAAAAATCAAGAGGCCCGATTCACAGAACTAACCTAAGACAAAATCCAAAACTTACTACTATATTGGTATTCACAGAAGGCACTCACTCATTTTGGTATTCACAGAAGGCACTTACTCATTTTGGTATTCACAGAAGGTACTTACTCATCAATGAGTAAGTGCCTTCTGTGAATACCAAAATGAGTAAGTGCCTTCTGTGAATACCAACATGAGGAAATGGTAGTAAGTTATGGATTTTGTCTTAAGTTAGTTCTGTGAATCGAACCCGGAGTATTTAAGTTTTGAGGGACACTATTTAAGGTTAGTATTGGCAAACATATCTTGATAGCAAAAGAATTTCAATGGTAAATAGTTTTAGAAAAATGTAAGTATATAATCAGAAATGCTAGCGTGCAATGAAATATCTTGTAAAATGGGCTCCAGGGAAGTGAAAGGGTTGGACATATAGAGTAGAACATCATCTGCATAGGCAGATAGTTTAACCTCCAGGGAGCCTTGTCTAAAGCTAGAGATACTGTTATTGTAATGTATGTGATCAAGTACTGGTTATAAGCAAAGGACAAATAGCAAAAGGGAAAGGGGGCATCCTTGCCCATGTAAAGTAAAGTAAGGAGAAAAACAACAATAAAAAAAAACTTGCTTGGGGTCGGACTAGAATAATTTTATAAATGAGATCAATTTTGGGCTAAAACCAAACCAGTGAAGGGTGGTAAACAAAAATGCCAATTAATGTGGTCAAAAAGCTTTTCAGCATCTTGAGATAAGGCTGTAAGAGGAGTATGACATTTTCCAGCAAAAACAAGAATATTAGAAAACAACCTGCCATTGCCTGCAGCAAGTCTGCCCTTAACATAATCAAATTGACCAGGTTCATTAAAAAAGACGCACAACAACTTCTGGGCGAGATGCTGCAATCTTGCCAAAAAGCATGCTGTAGAAGCATATCAGGGAAAAAGGCCTATAATGTTTACGGAGTGTTGGATCTCTATCTTGTTTGAGGGTGATACATATCAAGGCTTGTAACAAGGAGTCGCTAGCCTTAGAATCAGAGAGAGAGGAGTTACAAAGGTCTAATACTTTAGGAGCAAATAATGAGGAACGGAAAGAGATGAGTTTAATTGAGAACCCAACCGGACCAGCTGCTTTCACTCTTTTCTGTGATTTGAATCCTTCTAAAATCACTTGGCGTATAATGTCTGCTTCTAACTCGTCAAATGTATGTTTAAACAATGAAGGCTTGTGAAGACCTTACAAAAAGTGTTATATATTGAGTGCAGAATTGGTGGCATCTTCTGTATATGATGTTTTATAAAAGGACTGAAAGGTGGTAGAGATGTCAGAGTTAGGGATCAACGTGGTATTATCAAGTCCATTAACGATGGGGCCCATAGTCTTACACTCTGTTTTTATTTTCAAATAATTAGTTAACATTTTACCAACTTCATTTTGACCTCCACAGATTTGAATTTTAACTTTAAGTGAAGTGTTGCAGACATCAACAGTAACAATTTTGTTAAAATCAAATTTGGCTTTGATCAGGTGATACAACACCAAGGAGGATTTGGAGTAGGCATGTTCACGAGTCTTAATTTGTTGGAGTAAAAGGAGATACTGACAATTAAATCGTATTTGCTCCTGGTAGAATAAGCCTTTGTAAAAGCCCTGCAGGAGGCATTAAATGCATCCCAACTATAAATAATCGATGTGTCAGTAGATTTCAGTTATGGATTGTTTATCGGATAGTAGGAAGTTACTGAATCTCCGTTTGCCAGCTTTGAAGTCATTATTACAAAAATCAAAAGCAGACAATACTGGTGCAAGATCAGATATTAAAATAGAGCCTTATGTAGTAGGGAGCAGAGATTTTTTGACTAAAATATTATCAATGCTGGATTTTGTATTATCTCCATTAAAAAAAAATAAAAAATTATTGGGATTGCAAGTTTTCTAAACATTAAACAGTGGTCGATATGCAATGGCCAATGGGAATGCCTTATGAGATTTATCTGAGTTAAATTTACATTTAGTTTTTCTGTCTGTAAAGTAATCTAACTATTGGTTAAAATCACCTGCTATAATAGTATTAAAATTACAGATAATTGTTAGTTTTATTTTAATAGTTTGTCAAAAATCAGGGTCAGGTTTACCTGGGCCGTAAACATCAGGGTCAGGTTTAACTGGGCCATAAACATTAAACAAGAAAGTATGTATGTTATGAATTATGACATTAACCAGCACCCGACCATCGGTATCACATTTTGTAGACAAAACCTATATTTTCAGTGTTTTATGACAGAGAATAGAATCATCACCTTTGCAATCAAAAATAAATATCCATTGTCGTTTCATTTTAACTGACTCAATAGTATTACAGTGACTTTCCTGTAAAAAGGCAATTTGAGAATTAAGGTTAGATAAACAAGGAGGTGTTTTTTGTCTCTTGACCAGGTGCCCAAGCCCACAGGACCATGTGAAACATATTGGAGATATGAGGATAAGGGAACTGGAATATGGGTGACAAGCTGCGAAAAAGCGAAAGAACAAAAGACAAAATTACACCATGTATTCTAAACAACACAGGATAAGAGGTGGGTGGAATGAAGAAATTGAATATCATGAAAGCACTCGCAAAATAGAGGTAAAAATCAAAAAGTAGACTGAAGGAGAGAGGAGAAAAAAAAGTAGAAGAAGAGGCAGATCAAGGGTAAATGCTCCGGTCTAAACAGAAAAGTATTGAGAAGCAGTGTAAGATGTGTCTACACCATAACAAGAACATCACAGAGAACAGATACAATAAGTTAGGAATGATAAACCTTTATTCATGAAAAGGAGAAAAGTAAAGAAAATAAGCTAATGCAAAATTCTTAAGATTTCTGAATTAGAGTGCCCATGACATGAGATGTAATAGCCTGAAGAAACAGTTTTAATTTTACTGGATCATTAAAGAGTCCTAAAGTTCCTTTGTAGGTAATCTTGAATAAGCAGATGACCAATTGTCTCATCTGAGATTTCAAAGCAAGGAACTCCTTACATCTAGAGTTGGTCACATTAGAGATGTCTTGAGAGATGAATATATTATGGCTAGACCAAACAAGATGGATTTTGTCCTTTCTTGCTTTTGGGAGGTGTAGAGTGTCTGGAAATTCAAGAAAAAGCATAATGATTCCTTGAGGTTTGTAAGATTGAGTATTAAATTGGCTCAAACGATGGGCTCATTGCAAATTAAGAGGAAGAGTAGTAGAAAGGCCAAGAAGTTCTGGAAGAAGTTCTGGAAGAAATTTCCTCAAGAAGTCAAGTAGATTAGGACCTTCAAAAGCTTCCAGAAGACCATGTAGACAGAGATTACTACAATGTGTCCTGTTTGACAAATCTGCCATGGGGACAGATAGGCTTAGTGATTTGCTGAAGCTCAAGGGTCCACTGTCATCTTGACCCACGTGGAAGCCACGCCTATGTTTGTGATTTTGCTCTCGCTAAATTGAAACAGTAGAATTATTTGCAAAATTCTGTCAAGTTTGCAAGAAAGCCTTACTCCATGAGTCAGACCTGTCTGAATACAGTAGAAAGGGTTTCAAATTATATTATCTCCTCTTTCATCAGTATCCCATCAGTAGATACGTTCACATTGTGGTTCCTTTGGATTTTGCATAAGCACTTAGCATCAGTTTATACCCACCCACAAATGCCTGTAGAAAACTATGCATACAGACGGGGCACACATGCCATTTCCATACTTGGATTGAACTGTTGCTAATAGGCAAAAGAACACAATACTACCCTGGGGGATTGCCAGTGGTTAGACTTAGTGCAAGCATTCCTACCATCACTTTTTTTGTGTTTGAGGCTGGTAGAGATTTCTAAATATGGAAGACTGTGATCTACCACGCCAATGGAGTAAATTCATTCATTGCACATTGCACATTGCCCTAGTGAAATAAAGTACAACTCACCAGAGTCTAAATGACACAAAAGATCTGACATATTGATACCTGGTTGTCAACTGATTGACCCAAATCAGGGCACAAACTTGTTCTAAAGTTGTCAATCAAACAGAGTTTGACATGGTAAGTAATAGTTGGTTAATCAAACAACATTTTACCTTGTAGGAGGAACCATCTCTCAAATGAGTGGAAATCTCAATTGAAAATGCAACCTCAAAACAAATGGCTGTAAATAAATTGCAAACAATATGGGAGATAAAGGGCATGGCTGGAAAAGATACTTTTACAAAGTGGACCTGTCAATTCTTCCTATTGTTTGCCGCAGTGCTTCAGCTTCTCCCATGTCCAATACTAGTTTTAAATGTGTAATTTCGAGTTAAAAGGGGGCACACTGTCAATTGCAAGCTAAGGTAGTGGTATTCAAACCCAGTTTATAAGTTTCACTTTGGGGCTGATTGAATTCCACATCCTTTGGACTTTGGGTGTCAGCAGGTTGAGTGGCTATTGAGCTTCTTTCAAAGCTTAGAGAAACTAATATACTGTAAGTCCAATGGCTGGTTCCGCTGGTAGCCTATCAAGTCCATTGAGTCCTTTCAACAGTGCACATTACATCATAAGATAGCATTCTAATGGGGGGGACGAAGCAAAAAAGGTGGTGGAAGGTGGAAGGCTGGTGAAACTCACCTGAGCGCGTTGCTGACACTCTCGGGCTCCCTGTGCCTGCCGCGTCTCCCTCCCGCCGTCGCCTGCTGTGGTGGCCGCTGTGTGGGGGGAGCGCAAACTAAAGACTACATTTCCCGGGATCCTCTGGGGCCGGAAACACGACGCCAGCGCGCCCGGAGGCGCTACTTAACGCTCCTTGACCCCAGCAAAGCGGGGGACGAAGCAAAAAAGGTGGTGGAAGGTGGAAGGCTGGTGAAACTCACCTGAGCGCGTTGCTGACACTCTCGGGCTCCCTGTGCCTGCCGCGTCTCCCTCCCGCCGTCGCCTGCTGTGGTGGCCGCTGTGTGGGGGGAGCGCAAACTAAAGACTACATTTCCCGGGATCCTCTGGGGCTGGAAACACGACGCCAGCGCGCCCGGAGGCGCTACTTAACGCTCCTTGACCCCGGCAAAGCGGGGGACGAAGCAAAAAAGGTGGTGGAAGGTGGAAGGCTGGTGAAACTCGCCTGAGCGCGTTGCTGACACTCTCGGGCTCCCTGTGCCTGCCGCGTCTCCCTCCCGCCGTCGCCTGCTGTGGTGGCCGCTGTGTGGGGGGAGCGCAAACTAAAGACTACATTTCCCGGGATCCTCTGGGGCCGGAAACACGACGCCAGCGCGCCCGGAGGCGCTACTTAACGCTCCTTGACCCCGGCAAAGCGGGGGACGAAGCAAAAAAGGTGGTGGAAGGTGGAAGGCTGGTGAAACTCACCTGAGCACGTTGCTGACACTCTCGGGCTCCCTGTGCCTGCCGCGTCTCCCTCCTGCCGTCGCCTGCTGTGGTGGCCGCTGTGTGGGGGGAGCGCAAACAAAAGACTACATTTCCCGGGATCCTCTGGGGCCGGAAACACGACGCCAGCGCGCCCGGAGGCGCTACTTAACGCTCCTTGACCCCCGCGTCGCGAGTAGCGCGCGGGTGGCGCCGGGAGAAGCCCGGGACAAGGGCGGGACCGTCTGTGGCCGTCCGGGGCCGAAGGAGGCCGGGCTGGGCCATATCTCTTCGGCCGTGGACACTGGACTAGTGTGGACTTCTAACCATTACAGGTTATTTTATTTTTGTGTTAAGACGTAGTTTACAGTCTCAAGCTGCGCATAGAGTTTTTTATCTTTTATTAGACATTGTTCGTTTTTAGCCAATTGTTGCACACGGGTTTCTATTTGCACTACTCCAGTCTGTTAGTCTGCACCCGAACTATGGGGAAAACTTCAAAATCTTCATTGAGTCGACCAATGACTAGACAACACGCTAATTTAAACCCCCCGCTCCCAAGTCTTACAGCTATAGACAAAATGCTGCAGAAAACCATTGGGGTGGTCGCCACAGCCATTGAAAATACGGAAAGACTGCTGTCCATTACCCCTGCATTCACTTTGGCACCCCCCTCTGATGGCCTGGCTGATCTGTCTTCATATCAGGTGGACCTGGAAGCTATGTCCTCTATGTTGCCCTCCTTTACCCAGCTACCTTGTGCACAGGCGACTCTAGATGAGTCTGTGCAAGCGGAAGTTGGTCCACTATCATCATCATATGTTTCTATAGTGGCCCCCAAGAAGCAGGTAAAGCCAAGAAAAAAAATCCGAAATCCAAAAAAAGGAGCATACGTCCCACCCCCCCTGCAGCTGGGTCTGCCTCTTCAGCCCTGGCCCAACACCCTTCCTTTACTAACCCACCGGTTTGGGCTTCTAATTTAGTAATAGATCTGCAGTCGTATATAGACCACTCCCTAAACCTTCTTTTAAAAACCCTGTCATCCAAAATCGACAGGTTGGTATCTTTAATTAACACCAAAGGTAGTGGGAAAAAGCTGTTAAACCATGATCTTCTGCATAATCCAGGTAGCCTGGAGGGTGTGGGTACCCTAGCCTCGTCTAATAATGTTTCTTCACAAGGCCAGTCTACTTTCCCCTATCCTACCCCTTCTGTCTCAGCGCAGCTACCCTCGGCGCTGCCTATTGTTCCTTCCCCTGATGCTGGTCTTCCCATGCCTCCGCTTACCACCCGTGTCCCCACTGTTTCATCAGCAGGTCCCCAGTCTTACAGTAATAAGGATCATATTCCTCGGAGCCCTGGTAGGGGTAGGCTTCCCTCTGATACGGGTGGTAATTTAGCTCTCCGGAACCTGGCCGATTCCTCTCCCCTCGTTCAGCTCCCTCCCGAGGCAGCCCCCTATGTGGTTGTGTTTACAGGTGTTCCTCCTTTAACTAACGCTAAGGGGGAGACCTATTATGAACTCAAAAATAAAGTTACCCACTGGCTGTCCAAAAATAGACCTCTGAATGGAGTTGGGAGAGGGGAGATTCTTTTTGTTCGCAGGGTTACCTGGCTAGGGACTCGACCAAAGGATATTGGTGGGGATTGTGTTCTGATCAACTTCAGGGACCCCAGAGTAGTCGGACATATATTGGATTTGGGCGGGAAGTTTAAAATAGGATCTATTGACACGTGTCATCTGGGGTATTTCTATCCCTCTTCTGATCCGATCCATGTGGAACTTCCCAACTTCTATCATGCCTCATATAATCCCTACTTTAATGTCCCGGTTGCCAACCGTTTTGATATGCTCAGGTTTGTGGATTGACCATCATCCCAGAGGTATAACATGGGGGGGCATAGGCATACGGGGGGGAGTTTGGGTGGGGATGGGCATGATGTGGGGATGGATCTCCCCTCGGCTGTTCCTGGTGACGGGGGCGGTCTTATTTCCTCCTCCTCCCCGCCTCTGTATAACTGCTTTACGGAAGGGGGCCCTGAGTTGGGCCCCTGTGAGCACATTGCTCCACAGGGCTCCCCCACTTCTTTCCCTCTGGTGGCTTGTTCCCTCTATATGCCTGCACGTAGACCCTTAATAGGGTCTTGGAATGTGGCTGGATTGGAGTCCAAACTCTCCGACCCTGAGTGGGGAGAGTTAATGGACAATTATGATATCTGTTTATTCCAAGAAACATGGCTACGGCATATTCCATCGAGGGTGGGATACGCTTCTTTTTTTGTTCCTGCGGCCCAAGGCGCAAGGGGTAGACCCTCGGGGGGCCTTGTCATTTGGGTTGCAACTCATCTAGGTTGCTCTGTAAAACTCATAGACTCAAAATTCCCAGATATCTTATGTCTATTACTCACATTTTCTACCGGTTATTCGCTGGCAGTACTAAATGTCTACCTGCGTCCCCATCCGGTACAGCTGGGTTTGTCGATCTTGGGCGCCTTAGATGATGTACTACATTTCCTTCCCCCTGCGTGTCACAAATTAATAGGTGCAGATTTTAATTGTCACTTTGAACCTCTCCCTGGGATCCCCTCTCCTACTTGTGATGAGGACGATAACTATAAAATTCCAGAGCCCACTATCTATCCTGCTAAACGTTTGATTCCACTAGCCCTAGAGATCAACAAGTTGGCCATTGCACATTCCTTGAGGGCTTGCAATGGTAGACTCTGTCCTGACGTACCGGGGTCTTTCACCTTTAATAGACCTGGGAGTTGTTCGACTATCGACTACATCCTGGTGAATGTGGAATTTTGGGGCTTTTTAGCAGCCTTTTCTGTTACTCCGCGGGTCGATAGTGATCATAACCTACTGTCACTGGAACTGGTAAATAATATTGGTGGCAGTGGAGTCCCACGGGGCCTAACACCACTAAATAGTGAGAACTTGGTGTTAGTGGCAGGAGGCAGACGGATTAGGTGGGCTAGGGTTGTTACTGATGAGTCAAAACTTGCAGTACTTTATAGCAATGTTACCAGTTCCCTGGAGGTGGTTTCCCACCTTTTGAGCCCCAATGGGGATATTCCGCCGAATTATTTCCCTGATTTACAGAATATTCACAAGGAACTCCTCGGCGCCCTGGTTGGTTTATTTACACCTCTACTGCCCCTAGGCCAAGGGTTGTTAGGCCTGAGCACTGGTATAATAGCTCCTGTAGGCTGGCTAAGGCTGCCCTGATTAAAGAGGTAAAAATGGGCACACAGTCTAGTGTCCAGGCTGCGAGAACCTTTTACAAAAATTTGATTAAGGAGGCAAAATCCGAGGGGGAGGACCTTAGGTGGAAAAATATGAAGCAAGCATTAGTTGACCGTGATTCGAGGGCTTTTTGGAACCCAGTTCGAACTGGTACGGCAGTATGCAGCCCTGCTATTATCCCTAACCTCAGTGAGGAGGCTTGGCTTGCCCATTTTAAACCCCTTTACTCTTCTAGTAATCCTAGGGGAGGTGTTGACCTGGCAACCCCCCCTAATGCTATTGCAATGAATCAAGTGTACCAGGAAGATTTAGTGAGTAGATCCTTCTCCCTTCCTGAAATAGAGCTGGCCCTTTGTACCCTTTCAGTCGGGAAAGCTCCGGGGCTCGATAGGATCCCTGGTGACCTTTACAGAAGTGAATTAAAAATCTGGGCCCCTTACATCCGGGTATACTTTAATGCCATTCTGCAGGGCCTTGAGATCCCGGACACTTGGCTGGGAGCAGAAATTATACCCATCCATAAAAAATCTTCCCCTTTGGATCCAGCGAACTATCGCCCTATAAGCTTGATCGACGTTTTGCAGAAGCTGTTTGCCCGAGTCCTTTTAACAAGACTGCAGACCTGGATGGAGGATCATCAAATTCTAACCTCCCTCCAGGCGGGGTTTCGTGCAAAGGTCTCCACTATCGATCAATTGCTTAGGTTACAGTTGATCTATTGGAAAACAGTCTGTATGGGCGCTGGTAATCTTTATTTGATTTTTGTGGACCTGCGGTCCGCATTCGATATGGTCCAAAGGGAAAAATTATGGGTCTTATTATTAGAGATGGGCGCTCCCTCCTACCTTTGTCATCTATTTAAACGTCTGCACGAAGGTACTTATGCAAGGGTGAGATTCGGGAGATGTGGGGAGATCTCAGGGCCATTCCCGGTTGAAAAGGGTGTGAGGCAGGGATGTGTTCTGGCCCCCACTCTCTTCTCCCTCTTTATCAATGGGTTGATCGAGCATCTTTTGAGCGCCGCCAACTTGGATTCCCCTGTTCTAGCGGGGCGTAAGATACCGGCCCTAATGTTCGCGGATGATACGCTCCTGTTGTCTAAATCTTACATGGGCATCCAGCGCACATTAGAGGCCTTTTGCTCCTTCTGTAAATTAAGGGATCTGGAACTGAACCTATCTAAAACAAAATTTATGGTTTTCAGTTCTAATTCAACCAACTGCCCACACCCCAAGATGGGAAATGTTGTATTGGACAGGGTCTCTACCTTCGAATATTTGGGGGTGACCCTCAACGACAAAATGAAATGGGGGTCTCACTTGGCGAAGGCAAATCTCAAGCTAGCACAATCAGCGGGGGGTATCCTGAAGGTTTTTAATAACACCTCTTGTAAACCTCTGGGCCCCCCTATGGAAATTTACAAATCCCAAGCAAGAGGGGGTGCGCTTTACGGCGCTGAACTCTGGGGATATTGCACCTGTGCTACCTTAACGTCAATTGAGAATTCCTTTATCAGGCGATTGCTAAAACTACCTGCAAGTACCCCTTTAATTCCGTTGAGATGGGATTTAGGTCTAGTTCCTATAGAAGAGATTATCTTGAACCGCCCACTCATGTTTTGGAGATGTCTCTGGTCAACTCCCGAGCTTGCAAGCTATAGGCAGGATCTTGGTGACGTATTGTCAAGGGGGAATCTGGAAAAAATCCCTTGGTTAACTTATGTAAAGAAACTTTGCTACTCCATAGGGATGGGGGACCTATGGTCCGCGCCGGAAGTGACTAGTCGCTCACTTTCAAAGAATTCACTGCGGGAGGCACTACAATTGTATCGGAGGGAGATTTTATTGCATTCCTCTCTGGGCAGGCTTACCGACACCTTTTTGGACATTAAGTTTTGCCCTCAGTTTGAAGTTTTTTTGGATGTTATCCAACCCCCTTTGGCAAAGAAACTCTACATACAGTTTAGACACGGTTCGTTACCATTGAGGGCTCTTACCTGCAGATGGTCTAATGTATATGATCCCTTAAACACGTGTCCTGTATGCATTGATATTTGTGAAACAGAGCTCGATGCTGTTCTTTTTTGCCCTCTATATAACAAGGCAAGGAAGAAGTGGATTATTCAGCTCTGCAAGTCCAAGGGTTTTAGGGACTATCAGGAGGTGTTTAGAATACTGAAGTATGACACTACCCCTTTAATAGTGTTTGCGACGGCCAAATACCTTCTTTCTATGTGGTTTACCCGGTCTAAAAAACTGCAATCTGGCACATAACTCTCCCGTTCTTAGTGTTGCTACTTCCAAGAAGCTGTGGTGTAGCGAGAACACCGTGGGCCTTGGATCTAGTTTTAACAATTTGTTTTTATGAAATTTTTATCTTTTGTTGGATTACACTCTATGCATTGTTAATTTAATCATGTTTTATTGTATATAATTATTTATGTCTTTTTATGGTATTTTACCGAAATAAAAGCTTGACTGTGTAATTTCGAGTTAAAAGGGGGCACACTGTCAATTGCAAGCTAAGGTAGTGGTATTCAAACCCAGTTTATAAGTTTCACTTTGGGGCTGATTGAATTCCACATCCTTTGGACTTTGGGTGTCAGCAGGTTGAGTGGCTATTGAGCTTCTTTCAAAGCTTAGAGAAACTAATATACTGTAAGTCCAATGGCTGGTTCCGCTGGTAGCCTATCAAGTCCATTGAGTCCTTTCAACAGTGCACATTACATCATAAGATAGCATTCTAATGGATATCCTATATAACCACAGAATCCTTCTAGAATCCTATATTCTCCCTCTTCCATGCATGTTGTAAGCAGTTAGCGTTAAATTCACCTGTAATATCTTGATTTTGGAAGGGGAAGACACCTCTATTAACTAAACCAAGTTTACCCTGACCCCCAGGACTGCTATTAGCTGTTACTCCAAAACTTTATGGCACATTGGCACAATAGCTTAATGCACATCTGTGTTTTTTGTGCTGGATCCAGTGATACTGGGCAGAGGCTGGACATTCTATGTCCAAAACGCTTTCCCCACATGACTTGTTCCATAAATCAGTAGGTAGAATTTATTCTTTTTGTTGTCCCAACAACATGGCATCAAGTTAACACACTTGCACCTTCATTAGTCAGTATTGGAAACACTGCATTTGCAAACACACATGCAGCCCTGAATTAGCTCATGTACATGAGCCTCAACAGGAGTCAGGATTGGATAGGATATAACTTGTAGGGCACACTAATATCCCTAGGTGTCAAGGCCCTGTGTCAGACATAGAGGAAACCGAGAGGAGGCACAAGGCCACAACCTGGGATAAAAAAGCCAGGTTTTGAGATGTTTTTTAAAAAACATATAGGAGTCCGTGTTGGAGATAAAAGTGGGTAGGGAATTCCATAACTTGGCACCCACTACTGAAAATGAGAGGCCATCCCATCTTGTCTTCCGAAATCTGGAGATCACAAGTTTTTTCTGTGAAGCAGATCTCAAGAGCCTCCCAGGGGTGTACCATTGAAAAAGAGACTTCATATGTGCGTACCCTTGCTATGCATGGGTTTATATAACAGCTCAGAGCCTTAAAGCTGATACATTTCCTGATGGGAAGCAAATGAAGGGAACAAATCCCCTCCCTGACAGACATTTGGGAAACTTCAAAATAAGATGGGCCGCCGTGTTCTGTACCACCTGGTGTAAAGATTCCGTTCCCCAGTTCAACTCTCCTCAGGATTCTGGCGATGCAATAAGGGTTCCACCTCTCGACACCCCCAACTCCTGCACTGATGGCACGGAAGGTTAGGGTGATCAAGTGAGGGAAGGGAAGGAAGGGGACAGCAGGGAGTAGAACCTGTAAAGGAATAAACACATACAAATACGAAACATTAGCAAGACAATGTCAGATAAGACTACTTTCGTACATTCTCACTAATAAGACTACTCTCTTGAATTCTCACTGCACAGAAAGACCCCTTCATGGAAATAAACTCCTTCTACTAAACTTCATATTAATAGCACCAACCATTATTCTCATTCAGATATATATAACAACACCGAGCACAGACCGCTTCATCACACTCATTCATTCATGGCATGACTGCATTAGAAGTGAAAGACCAATGCCCCTTTTTCTGCGTGTAATAACAATTGTCGGAACATAGCTGCCTGAAAGAACTTAGGATAAACAGTTTGCTGTGTTCATTGGCCTCACACAGCGTATTTGAAAAGGTTCAGAGAAACACCTTCCCATAGAACGAGTGATTCCAAACTAAATGTCTTCTTAATACGGTTACGTCACCGCGGGGGGAAAGTCATTTCAAAGGGATAGGATAACAGACGTAGCCCACACACTTCCTTGAATATGAAGGTAAGGAAAGTTCAACCCTACACCCTGGAACAAATGGGCAAACGGGCTCCTCGAGAAAGTAATGGAAAGAAACGAGACACTCCCCCGCCTAATGCGAGGACAACCACACTTAGCTGACAGTTCCCCACGATTCTCCTGGAACTCTGTTGTCCTGCCGTTGTCCGCAACCGGAACGAGGAACGAGGAACGATGCTAGGACGGTGCACCTGAAAAGCGGCAGAGACTGGAACCAGCTTAGTCTCTCACCGCGTCGAAGAAACGATGACGGGCTCTCTTCTCCAACGGAACTCTGGAACGGACTCTCAAATCGGAATTACGCACGACATCCTGTGCGAACGTCGATCCTTATGACTACGCGACTCCTCCTCTTTCCGGTCCTTGAGCATTCTGGGGCTTGTAGGCTATGCAGGCGCGCACAACCCGATCCCTTACACCTGGAGCTTATTGAGGGAAACACCATTGATGGTCAGGTACAGAGCATTGCAATAATCCAGCCGAGAAGTAACCAGAGCGATAACAATCGATTGTGCAATTCAGATTGAATAAATGGCAGAACCTTTCTCAGAACCCTTAGAATATAGAAACATGTACTAACCGTCTGGCTGACCTATGCGTCAAAGCTCAGATCTTCATTGAAGATGACCCCCAAGTTTTTTCCTGTCCTAACAAGGACCGGGAGAGGACCACAGACCTCCAACCACCAGGAGTTTGACCAGATGGAATACTGTAAGCCAAACACCAGCACCTCAGTCTTGTCCGCCTTGATTTTCAGTGAAGTGTCTTTCGTCCAGCAAATACTGCTATACATACACTGATTGAACCTCTCACCCACCTGTTGTAGGTCATTTGAGATGGAGAAGATGATTTGTGTATCGTCTGCATGGGATAACACATGAAAGCCTAAGGACCACACCAACTCAGCCAAGGGAGTCACATAAATATTCAAAAGTGTAGGGCTCAGAGATGAGCCCTGGGGCACCCCACAGGGAAGACTAAAGGCCTTGGCTCTAAAGCCCCCACAGCTGACAATATGGCCCTAATTGATATAAAGGAATGAAAAAGCTGTAAGGCTTTCCCAAAGATACCTACTTGCCACAGGTGCTGAACTACACAAACTGGGGAGACGGGGTAAAATGCAGCCGAAATAACGAGCATTATCAGACCCACTACCCACCCAGATCTACCTGTGTGCGAATACAGTCGGTCGCCACAATAAGTTCTGACTCAGTGCTGTGACCGGCGTGAAACCCATTCTGAGAAAGATCCAAGATCTCCTGGGATTCAATTTGTTCTAATTTGTCTATAACAATACAAATGCAAGTAACATGTGCCAAATGGCAGACTGCCACAGTGCAGCGTGTCGCGCCGTGCTGTACGAGCGACGCATTATGTTTCTCACTGTTCATTCTGTGTTCAAGTAAGTTTCAGACAAAGACCCTTAGAGATCATGAACAACATTGTTCAACAGATCTTTTCTTTCTTCTTAACTGTTCAGGGACACATCTCCCAACCAGGGTTTCATTCTTTTCAGTGAGGATAGCATAGAACTTCTCTCCTGTTGCAAGGCTGAATTATGGATAAGATCTCTGTGCACTGCACATATTGGACAGTAGCAATGACCTATGCCCTAGAATTGCAATAGTTTTTAAGAGTTTGCAAATATGTTGGAATGCATGCATAGCTCTGTGGTGCATTCTGTGAAATGTATATATTTCACCACATATGCTTATGTAGTAGAAGAGGGGCCTTTAAGAGGATGTAATGAGTGGCAATCTGCATGAATAGGAGGACCATAGCAAAGCACACCTGAGTCAAGAGAATGCATGCAATTGTTGCAGTTGGAGTTTTGCACTCACAGGGTATTTCTGTTGAAAGGGGACTTGCAGGGACATGCAGTGTTGCTGCTGGAAGTGCAAAATTACACTATGTACCCAACAATAACAGGGTCCAACTGGATTACTGTTGTGTCACTGTACACTGACAACACTTCTATTGCTTGTCCTCCCCCTTATGAGGACTGAGATGGAAAACCTGGTACAATGCTATTGATAACACATTTTAGAAACTGTCCAGTATCTGCCAGACTAAGGTATCATTACCTCCTCCGTTAATCTAAATATGAAAAAAAGAACCTAAGAGTTAACTAGTGACAATACACTATTGTGCCTTCAGTGGCTCTTATTATGAAATTAATTCCAGTGATTTAAATCATGTTCCACACTCCATCCTCTAGTAGATTTCTCAGATGCTGACCATTTTAGTCCGGGTTTGAAGAGCTTTGGAACTTCTTATTCTATTCACAGCTTGATAATGACATACATTTTTGCCATCATAAAACGGCTCTTTACAATTGTTTTTACTTCCACCACCTGATTTTTAAATTAATTGCTATATATTGATACCATTCTAGAAAGCACTATTTAAAACATGTTAAAATAGACCACTATTCTGAGGATCTGCTGATCTTGCACAATTTCATAATAACCCAAGCAAACAGATTGCATGTCACATAAAGTCAGAAATGTGCATTTACTCAAGGTCTTTATATCCTTTCCCAGTAGAGAGCAATAAAAGCTGCTCTCCCATCACATGCAGGCACTGTGAGATGGGTGTCAAGGAAATACCATACTCACCTGAGCACATCCAAACACCTTAGAGTTTATATGGGATTGCTCAATAGTAATGTTTTGACTTATTGATTTATTTATCTTTCTTGCACTCCGCACAGTATGTTTGGCAAAAGTTTTTTTAGGAGGCAGCCATGTACAAAGAAATCATTATTTATTGTATATAAAGTATTTCTTGTTTAACCTGTAGTGTGTATTTTTGTGAACCTCCGTAGGAGTTCCATATAAAAATAAATTAAACTTGTCTTGACTTGACCCATATGGAATCCCTATTGTAGCGTACTATTAGCAGAGTCACAAGCACTGCAGCCCCACAAAAAGCCTATGGAAATAAAGACCATAAAATCCTGCAGTCCCACCCAATGGTGAGTAGACACATCATTGTCAGTTCTTCACATTTGGATGCTGCCTGTGATGTAGTTATCAGTGATGCAGAAAGTTTTGAGTCACTTGAGCCCAGGGTTTTTTTAAGTCAACTGCAGTCCAATTATGGCTATTTATTCCTACCTGTCTAGGAGACAGGGACCACATTTTCCATGCTCTCAGTGGGACCTTCAGCACCCTTAGTACACCACCGGTTGCAGGAAGGAGAGCCATGACTGTGACACTGTATGCACCATTAGTTTATCATCACTTGAGATGTGTAATGAGTATAATCGGTTAAGACCTCAATATACACCTCATTTAGGACAGTAACATGTGGTTTAGAAAGCAATACTGTGTCCAAAGCAGAAAATATTCAAACAGTCTATCAGAGTTGAACAGAAAGAGGAACAAAAAGAAATTCAACAAAGAGAAAAGAAAAGAAAACTAGAGAACATTGAGGAAACACAAGGCTATCATTTTGATATTAAATCTGGAGTGAGCTGTTATGCAAATGTAAGGTTAAAACGACTATATCAATCGCCTCATTTTATGAATTCTATTAAAGAAAAGATAGATAAAAGAACGTCTTTACAACTGTGTAGTTTACTTGAAGATTTAAGAAGTGATAGAAGTATTATACATTCTGCTACTTGAATAAGAAAACTCACTGATGACTGTACAAGATCAGTAGTGTTCTCTCAAAATCTTCAGCAAGATGCTCAAGAATTGTTAATGGTAATGCTAGGACTGTTAGATGAAGAAGATGTGAAAATCAATGAATTATTTAGTTTAAGTTATAAATGGACCCACAACTGGAGATTGTAAATTTAAGTCTAGCACTGAAATCAATTCAGAACAATTCCTGCACTTGACATTACCAGATTGTGAAGCTGTGCCATTTGAAGATTTGACCACAAATGCCCATCAAGATATGACCTGTCCAAACTGCAGATCAGAACTGAGGTCAATGTTGTCTCTATAGAGGTAAGGAAGCTATATCATAGTCATGCTACAATGATGCAGAGTGGATGGTAATATGTTAGGAACTGAAATTGCAATCTTTGAAGCTGCACAAATATCCATCTCAAAACAAACTTTTACAACTATTGCAATCATACTTCATGAAGGAGTTAATATAACCTCTGGATACTACACAATATTTTTAAGAAGTCAAACAGGATTGACAGAGTGGAATGACATGCAAGTGACATTCAACTCAAGACTACCCAAAAAGTTACCAAACTCATATCTGCTAATTCTACAGCCAAAGTTCTAAGGAGAATCTAGGATAAGAAAATGTAGTATTGTGTTGGCATACATGGATTGTGTGTTTCTGAGGTATTATTCCGCCTATTGAGGGTATTGCCTACATCAAGTTGTTAGAAATGAAGGACTCTTTTTTACTGCAACAGATGAATTTATAATTATTGGAGGGCTACATTGTGTTACTACAGATAAAAAGTAAATGGAGGTCCCCTTTTGTTTTTGCTACAGCAACTTCTATGTTGTACAATGAGATATGTTTTTCATACATGAACAATTTAGGCATCTTATGGCATAACGGATTATATTTACAAAAGGATATGCAAAACTGAAGACTGCTTCATAATTGTTGAACATTTTGTACCAGATATAAGAATATCAGAAACAGTTTTACCATATAGTTACTTTCATTAAGGTAGTAACCTATCAGCAAGCCAGTATTAAAAAACGTGTAGTGAGTGCAGCTAACAATATGACATAGTTGTAATGATCTACTGTACACATTTGTTTTACAATCCAATGATTGTTTTTTTCCAAGTGTTTCATGATGAGTTTTCATACAAAGCACTGTTGAAAGCTTTTGAAAGCTGAAAACAGAAAAAAGCAGTAAAACATTTGTCTATGTCGAATTAAAGTTTTGCTATGTTGTTTGATTGCCTAATGTTCGGAATGAAATTCTATTAAATGTATATCTGTTTCTATTTTTTCACTGTAGATGGAGGACGAGATATATTACATGTGTCAAATCACTAATCTACTGATGGATTCATTGAGTCACTACACATGTACTCATCCCATCTCTCAGGCACAACAGTTGTACTTGTCCAATCATCCAGCCACTACCTAAGCAGTCATCCAATCACTTAGGTACTGCACTTGAATTATCTAATCACCCATCTACTACCCAGACACTCATCCAATCACCCAGATGATACCCATTCACTATGTAAACACCCAGACACTATGTATGCACTCATCCATTCACTGAGGTACTACCCATGCACTAATCCACTCACAAAGGCACTACTCATGGACTCAACTGATAACTCAGGCAGTATATATGTACTCATCCAATCACCCAGGCACTATCCATGCACTCACCCAATTGTGCAGGCAGTATTCATATAGTACCCCAATCTCCCTGGCACTATCCGTGCACTCACCCAATCACCAAGCCACTACCTTTGCACTCATCTAATATCCCAGGCTCTACCCTTGCACTGATCCAATCACCCAGGTGCTACTCTTGCACTCATCCAGTCACCAGTGCACTACCCATGCACTCATACAATCAACCAGGCACTACACATGCACTAATCCACTCAACCAAGTAATACCCATGCACACATATATTCACTCAGGCATGATCTATGCACTCAGACAATCACCTAGGCACTAGCCATGCACTCATCCAATCACCCAGACACTAGCCTTGTACTCATCCATTCATTTGAGGCACTACCCATGCACTCATTCACTCACCCAGGCACTACTCATGCACTCATCCAGTCACCCAGTCAGTACCCATGCACTCATCTAATCACCCAGGCACTACTCATACATTCTTCCAATCAGCAAGGTACTATCAATGCACTCACACAATCACCCAGGTCCTACCCTTGCACTCATGCATACAATCAGTCACTACCCATGCACTCATCCCTTCAGTCAGGCATTATTCATAGAGGCATCCATTTATCTAGGCATTTCCCATGCACACATGCAATCACCCGCACACTACCCTTGCACTCATGGATTCAATCAGGCACTACCCTTGCACTCATCCGTTCACTCAGGCATATTCATACAGTCATCCATTCATCTAGGCTTTACCCATGCACACATGCAATCACCCAGGCACTACCCTTGCACTCATCCATGCCCTTAGGCACTACATATGCACTCATCCACTCACTCATGCAGTACCCATGCACTTATCCATTCACCCAGGCTCTAAACATGCACATATCAAATCACTCAGGCACTACCCATGTACTCTTACAATCACCCACGCACTACTCTTGCACTCATCCATTCACTCAGACACTATCTATGCACTGTGCAATGACCCAGGCGCTACAGTTGCACTCTTCCATTAACTCAGGCGCTACATATGCACTCATCCATTAACCCAGCCACTACCCATGCACACATCCAATCACCCAATTAATATATTTGTACTCATTCAATCACTCAGGCACTACATATGCACACATATATTCACTCAGGCACCAGTGCTGTACTCATTGTAACTTCCATGTACCAGTTGTGCACTCATTCAATTATCCATATGCCAGTCATACACTCATTCCAACATACATACATAATCTCTTTTTTAACTGTAAAAGGCAGTTCTGGAACAGCAGGAATTGAAAGAAACGTGCACTGAAAAATGTGCATAAATATAAAATGAGAAATAAAATTAGCATATATGCTGTTTTGCAGAATTGCGAATAGCTGTATGAGACTGCTCACCAGCACTTATGACAACACTACAGTCCTTGAAGTAGGTGGCCATTCTTGACAACTCTGGAGCCATATCTATTGTAGTAGTCTACACCTCAGCAGCTTCCTCTCTCTCAAAGCAATTGTGCACCGATTATAGCAAGCTTTTTTCTGCTCTTGCTTGCTAGAAGCAGAGCACAGTTTGCTATGGTTTGGAAACCATAGCAAACAGCTAAGAACCGGGGACAGGACAAAGCAGGAGCCGGCCCAGGGGGGTGGGTTTCCCCTTGGCCATCTATGGCTCCAGGATGGGGGCCATGTTTGACTTAGCCCCAGGGAGGTTGTTGTTCCCAGGGCTGCGGGGTCGTCTATGCAGCCCCCCTCATAATTTAAAATTAAAGCCCATGGAGGCAGAGGTCCCGGGCTGACAGGGTTCAGTAGTTCAAGAGAAATTAAAGGAAAAACAAATTTGGCTGTTTAGAGGTGAGAACACTTTGCTAATCCTCCCAATCTTGTGCAGAGTTCTGATTCACTGCCATCACTCCAACTAGAAAGAGATGGCAGACATTTTGTGACTCAGCATTAGCCAATTCTCAAAAATAAACGTAAAAAAAAGAAAAAAGGGTAAGGACATTTTACCGTAAGCCCCTACCTTTGGTAGAGGGGCCACCCTAGTACCCCTCCAGGGCAAAAAAGCATTTGTATTTAAATTCACAACAAAACTTTGCCATGAATGAAGCAAAAAGCATGTGTGGTCTCTCACGCTTTCTTTTAATATTGCTCCCCCTTGGTTGCCCAGGTCCCTGGGGCATGTGGGGTTATAAAAAAATAAATAAGAAGGAGGCACATGGGGCCCACTTCCTATGGCTCCCAAAGCTCAAGGGACTATCACCTCCCCAGGGTGCCCTGCAAAAATATATGGCGGAGTGTATGGACCCCTGAGTACTGCCACCTCCTCATGGCAAAATAAGCAGAAATGCAGGGGCCTGTGTGGCTGCCCAGGGAACGCCAACCCTCGGGGCTAGAAATTAAAATGATTGACCCCAACGGCCCAATGACCACTACCTCCGTGGGGCTTTATCTGATAAATATGAGGGGCTACAATTTAAAAACATTAAGACCTGAGCCCTGGGGTTCACCTCCTCTCTGAGGCTATGATTTTTAGAACTACCAGAGGGGGGCGTGCAGACACCCACCCAAGCCCTTGGGATGGCCACATTCCTGGGACTAAAATAACATTAAAGGAGGGGGCACGCAAGAGCCCTGTTAATGGGAATCACGACCTATTCCCCGGGGCCAAATAAAAAGAAGGTGGGAGCAGTGCACCACCCCTTCTGGAGCCATACATGGCCCTGGGGACCGCCACACCCCAGGGCCAGCTCCTGCTACTTCCTGAGCTGCCCATCCGTGTAAGGTAACTGTTTGCTTTTGCCTGGTGGAAACTGACAGCTCCCGCTAAGGAACAGCAAACACTCCGCTTTCAGTAAGCGGGAGCTTTAAAGAAGATCCCACTTGCTGAACACAGAGTTTTCATCTCTTTACCTGCCTGCTAAAATGCCTTTTATAGCAGCTCCCTGCATGTGGGAGCCATGCCAGGTCCCTCAGGAGGCAGGTGCCGGTGGGACCATGGGGGCCTTGAGGCTCCCATCGCTGTCCCCATAAGTGTTTACTAAGTGCCCGGGGTCTCCCCATATTGTTTTACAATGCAGCCCCAGGGAGGTGGTCCCCCTATACATTAAATATTATTTACAAAGATAAAAGCCCCTATAATACATTTTAAGTTAGCCCCGTGGAGATGGTGTTTGCCGAGGCCTGGAGAGTCCTTGAGCCCCCCATAAATTATTTAAACGTGGCCCTTCGAAGTTGGTGGTCCCTGAGGCTTGGAGTGGCCACATTGCTAACCCATATTGTTTCAAAATGTGGCCCCAGGGAGGTCATGGTCCCTGGGACCTGGATGGGGTTCTTTAGGCCCCCCATATATTTGTTCATGTTGTCCTGGGGCGGTGGTGCAGTAACATTTACCAAATCTCTTGCCACAACTCCTTGTTCCACTTCACTGGGGCACTTCAAATACCACCCCTGGACTTTCTACTGGGACCTGCATCAACTGTTCATTCAAAACTGCACTTTCAGCCTATAAGTACCACTTGATCACATCTGCTTCCTGTGCATTACCTGTTCTGTATGACCCAAGAGAAGTCTTCATCCATTGCATTAGAGAAAGTTCAAAATTCCACCTTATTGTCATCTTCCCAGTGTCTATCAGCATGCTAAAACACAAAAGCAGCTGTATCTGCCCAATATCTATCAGAGCACAAAAGCACACAAACAACTGTGTCTGCCCAGTGTCTGTCACAGTGCAATGAAACACTAGCAACTGTTGTTCAAAGGGTGTAAACGACTCTCCCGCATATGACGTTTTAATCCAAAAGCCCAAGAGCACCCTCTTCATTCCTTGTTTTTCCAAAATACTCCAAGTGGCACACTGCCCCTGAACTGTCATTTGTAATTCAGTGTCTCCTTTCTGTAATGGCCACATGTCTGAAACACATTGTATAAACTATTTTTCAGATTTAAAAGCACATTGCTGCTTCTCTGCCCACTCAGAGTCATGTTCAAAAATAGCATTTTTCATCATTTCTTTTTTCACAAAGCAAGGTTTGTCACTCACTGACCAGTCTGATAAGGCTGGGCGGAGCTCGTGGTGTTTCACTGGGTGGAATTTCGCAGAGTCACTGGAAAACTTTGCGTAGTTCTGTTCTGTGAACTGCGGAGTAACTTTTCAAACCCATTTTACACCGGTGCTTCGTTCTTTCTTACTAGTAAAATTAATTATTGTGGAGTACTGCCATTATAGTCCACAAGATGGCAACAACACTTCAAGTTTGCTGTGACGCTTTCCATCTACAGAGGCTGTGCCTGCAGTGCGCTATGCATTACTACTGTAGTTTCATTTAATACAAAATATTAAAACAACATTAGTGAATGCACGGCCTGCTGAAGAGTATGGTATGAAAAGAAGGATAATGTATGTGTGCTGTCCAACAATTGTAAGCACTTGCTATTAGACATTGTCAGCAGTACTGGAGACTGATACAGAGGGCCCGTGGTGGGCGTAGGCTGCAATAAAAGTTAACACTAGGGCACCACTTTAACAATGTACACTGCGGGAAGAGTGTGCATTGATAGATAATACAAATACATAGTTATTTAATCGTGAAGCTCTGCTCTGTTTTTTTGTCAGCGCAAGGCTTAAGAATGATTTTGATTTCTTTTGAAGTCTACAGGCGTGAAAAAAAAAATATCAGCATTGGAAAGATGTGTGTGAGCGAGCTGAGGGAGAAAAGAGGACAATGTGTGAGGGGTGGTGAGGAGTAGGACTTGAAGGGGATGGAAGAGGAAGAAGAGTGAGTGACCCCGGTACAGAGGGCAGGGTGTCCCTCACAGCTCACTCACCTTCTCTTCCGGTGCTCGGTTTGGCAAAGGCATCTGGTACTGAACCTGATGTCTGCAAACAAAGGGGAAACCATCAGAGGTCTGCACAGAGCATCACTCTGCCCAGGACAGTGGGCAGGGTTTCCCTCACAGCTTGCCCACCTTCTCCTTCGGTGCTTGGCTCCGTCCGTACTCCACATAGTGCCAATATCGGCAACAGTTGTCACAAAACACACACGTACATAAATAAACCACACAACACTGTATTGTAAGTGGAGAAATATTGCTGCAGGTTTATTAGCATAACTAATATGCAAACATGGTGGGTTATCTTACGGGCGATCCCAGGGCAGGCCAGCCCCTATGCCGCCTGCCCGTCTGATAAGCCTAAAGTCACCATGGCAATGCCAACTGGTGTATATCAAATATTGTGAGGGGCCACCCCTCCCATCCGTGGACCCCCAGTCCACTTGCTTCACACGCCCCCCCGTGAGGGGTGGGCGGAGCATACATGGCAGCCCCCGGTTGCTCAGACCCACAACCGCCTGTCGGCTAACGGGGCGCCGTCGTTCTTCCAGGGGACAACGCTAAGACATTCCTGGGTATCCTGGCTTCGCAACCCGCGGTGCTGCTGCATGATGAACCCCTTGGTATGTGCAGACCCTGGATCGCCCTGTAACTCCTCCTGCAACACAAAGTAACATGTTAGAAAACCTAACCCCCCCCCTTTGTACCTCCGGGCGTTGGGTAAGCGGAGGGGCGGGCAAGGCGAACGAGAGGGACAAGAGGGCGAGGAAGGGGCGGAGACTGTATAAATACCCCTGTCCCCTCCCCGCCCCCGCCAGAAGTAGCCATCTGCTGGGGTCTCCCCTGGCGGACCCAGGGACTAGACCTCTCACCCCTGTGCCTTCCTGTGGCACTAAGGCGGCCGCCCTTTTAGGGGGGGGCTGCTGCGCAACCCCCCTCGGGCAGCCTTACATAGTGCCAGTATCGGCAACAGTTGTCACAAAACACACAAGTACATAAATGAACCACACAACACTGTATTGTAAGTGGAGAAATATTGCTGCAGGTTTATTAGCATAACCAATATGCAAATATGGTGGGTTATCTTACGGGCGATCCCAGGGCAGGCCAGTCCCTATGCCGCCTGCCCGTCTGATAAGCCTAAAGTCACCATGGCAGCGCCAACTGGTGTATACCAAATATTGGGATGGGCCACCCCTCCCATCCGTGGACCCCCAGTCCACTTTCTTCACACGCCCCCCCCGTGAGGGGTGGGCGGAGCATACATGGCTGCCCCCGGTTGCTCAGACCCACAACCGCCTGTCGGCTAACGGGGCGCCGTCGTTCTTCCAGGGGACAACGCTAAGACATCCCTGGGTATCCTGGCTTCGCACCCCGCGGTGCTGCTGCATGATGAACCCCTTGGTATGTGCAGACCCTGGATCGCCCTGTAACTCCTCCACAGCCTAGGGAGTGGCCACCGTCACTACCAGGACCCCCCACCAAGGTAGACCATTTACTTACAACCTACTGCAGCCAAAGCTTCCCCTAGGTCCAGTAGGAAAAAATCCCTGCCTAAACTAGATAGGTGCACCCCATCTCCCTCCAGGCACCCTGTGGACTTGGCGTGTATAAGACCATGCCTGATGAAGCCAAGACCTCTTTGCTCTGCGCAACTGTGCATGGCTCCAGGTAGGCCTTTTTACCTACAGCATGCTGATACAGGGCTTCTCCCAGGTCCAGCCAAAACAAGTCTACGCCCAACCGGACCGGCGGCCAGCATGCACCATCAGGACAGGTGCCCCCATCCTTTCTAAACTCCCCCGTGGATTTTTGACTGAAATGACCTAAAACCTAAAACTAGGCATTGGTCCAATGTTGCCTTTGCATGGCTGAAGAACAATCCCTTTGACAAGACACTACTGCCTGGCAGTGCCAATGCGGGAGGAGGTAAGAGTTGACAAGCCCGCCTTATTTTCTCTTTCACTCAGTTGGAGTATGTCCATCGCATTCCATCAGTCACCACCAAATGTGAAGCCTTGCCCTCCCAAAATTCTGCTTGTATACCAGGGAGAGACAGGACAGAGTGACCACAGAGGAGAACCAATGTGTAAAATTCTTCTCTATTTTAAATACTGGGAAAGGCAATTGTTCTCCTGCTAATTTGTAGCCCAAAAGTGTTACCCCGGGGTTTCCCTTAATCATATGGACCATATCGCCCCCGTTGGAAGGCCACTTCCACAACCTGCATAGCTGCCAGCCAGTGCTGGAGGGCGGGAGAAGTTACACGGTACCGTTACTCGCATCAATGGTACCAGTTTTGTCGAACTCCAGGACGGGCTACTAAGTGAGCAACCAGGCTCCGCCCTTGTATCCAGATGTCAAACCCAAGCCCCTCTAAGTTCTGCCGCTTCACCTGCTTGTTAACACGAATCCCAGGACAGACCACTGGCCTAAAACCCATGCTTGGCCATGCCTGAGCTAAAACACCTCTGAACAGCATGACAACCGGCTAACCACCAGCATTGCATCCTGAATGTTCCTGACGCTGCCAAGAAACATGCACCTAACTAAAGCAACTGGCACCAGGCATAAAAGTATCAATTCAGCCTGCTATGATGCAAAATGTGCTCTTGTGGCGATCCATATTAGTGTTACCTTCAAACCAGCAGCCCTAACCAGGCAACCTGCACCCTCTTGGCACTGGCACACTCCCGCCCCAGCTGCCCTAGAGTGCCTGATCGTGCGTAGCCACAACCTACGTTTTATCACTGACGTTATATCGGGGTTTGATGACACTCAACTAACTCTACTGCTGAGTGCCCGTTGCACCATTGCAAGTATGTCTTTGCCTACTCAGAGTCTGGCTGCAAAGTTTAGATGACATTGGCAGCCCAGTCCCGGGCGAACATAGCAGCTTTACACTTTCTGGTGCTATAGACAGTACCCGTAGCTTGATGGAACAGAATGCAGTTCCCTTGCTCCTGTTGAGCACGAAACCCACAACAATTGCTCACCATGGTTCAAACCTTCCTGCTGCTCATCATTTCCTAGCAGAATGTTGACAAATCTATTTTCTGCAATGGCACTACTTCGCAGCCTGCACCATCCTTCCAGTGCCGAAAAGACCTTCGTCATGCTGCCTGGCCTAATCAATCTTGCCCTGTTCTAGAAGCGCCCGCTTCAGCCCTAGAGCAAACAATTTGCCAGTAACCCCAAACTGGCCCTGATGCGAGACAAACCATGCCAAGGCACACAGGTGTGTGTAATAACTAATAGCAGGTCTAACAGCGTCAACAGGCATCCTCAGCTTACAATAGGAGTGACGGAGTAAGGGTTTCCAGTGAGAATAAAGATGACAGCTTCCCATCTGACCACCCGTGGTGGGAACCCCTCCAGTATAATCGGGTACAAATGGTCCCAGTTCACTTGTCACTGCCTGATGTACGTGACGGTGAGCAGTCTATATATCGACTTTTTAATATCGAGGGACATAAATATCGAGTCAAAAATATCGAATGTCCAAAATATTGAAATAGCTAATATCGACGTGAAAAATATCGTTTTTTTTTTTTACTTATATGTCGATGTCAGTAATATCGTTAGTAATAATCTCGACATGTGAAAATATCGTCATTGTGTGTTTAGTAAATATTTTGAAGTTGTTTGTATAAATAGTTAAAATGTATATAATATGAGAAATATTTATATTGTTTTAGGGGCGGGATGTTGGGTTATAGGGGATAAGGGTGGGGAGTGTTTTAAAAAAGTTAATTTATTTTTTTTATATATTGTAAAAATTAATTATTAAATTTAATTTAAAATGTGAAATGCATATTTTATTTTAGGAGCGGGATGTTGGTTTATAGGGGATAAGGGTGGGAAGTGTATTAAAAATGTTTATATATTGTTAGAATTTTTTGGAAATTTATTTAGAAATTGTAAATTAAATTTAGAATTTTACATATAATTTTAGGAGCGGGATGTTGGTTTATAGGGGATAAGGGTGGGAAGTGTTTTAAATTTTTTTATATATTTGTACATTTTTAAAAATAATTTTCTAGAAATTGTAAATTAAATTTAGAATTTAAAAAAAAATTTAGGAGCGGGATGTTGGTTTATAGGGGATAAGGGTGGGAAGTGTATTAAAAATGTTTATATATTGTTAGAATTTTTTTGAAATTTATTTAGAAATTGTAAATTAAATTTAGAATTTTAGAAATAATTTTAGGAGCGGGATGTTGGTTTATAGGGGATAAGGGTGGGAAGTGTTTTAAAAATGTTTATATATTGTTTAATTTAAAAAAAATTTAATTTAGAAATTGTAAATTAAAATTTGATTTTTAAATAAAATTTTAGGAGCGGGATGTTGGTTTATAGGGGATAAGGGTGGGAAGTGTTTTAAAAATGTTTATATATTTGTTAATTTTTTATTAAAAATATTTATAATTTGGAAAAAAAAATTCGATTTTTGCAAATATATTTCGGAGCGGGATGTTGGTTGATAGGGGATAAGGGTGGGAAGTTTTTTAAAAATGTTTATATATTTGTTAATTTAAAAAAAAAAAATTTACAAATTGTAAAATAAATTAAGAATTTTACTAATAATTTTAGGAGTGGGATGTTGGTTAATAGGGGATAAGGGTGGGAAGTGTTTTAAATTTTTTTATATATTTGTTAATTTTTTAACAAATTAATTTAGAAATTGTAAATTTAATTTAGAATGTTACAAATAATTTTAGGAGCGGAATGTTGGGTTATAGGGGATAAGGGTGGGAAGTTAATTTAAAATGTTTATATATTTTTAATTTAAAAAATATTAATATTTAGAACATTTTAATATATTTTAGAATTTAACAAATCCCATATTTAAATATAGATTTCAGTCAGAATATTAAATTAATTAAGTTCACTGTCCAGCACTTATCTTAATGAAATATAGACTGGAGTAGGAATAGTAAATTAATTAAGTTCATTGTCCAGCACTTACTGTAATTTAATATAGTTTGGAGTGAGAATAGTAAATTAATTAAGTTCAGTGTCCAGCACTTATTTTAATTTTATATAGAATGGAGTGGGAATAGTAAATTAATTTAGTTCAGTGTCCAGCACATACTGTAATTAAATATAGGTTGGAGTGAGAATAGGAAATTAATTAAGTTCAGTGTCCAGCACTTATTTTAATTTAATATAGACTGGAGTGGGAATAGTAAATTAATTTAGTTCAGTGTCCAGCACCTACCCTAATTTAATATAGGTTGGAGTGAGAATAGTAAATTAATTAAGTTCAGTGTCCAGCACTTATCTTAATTAAATATAGAGTGGAGTGGGAATAGTAAATTAATTAAGTTCATTGTCCAGCACCTACTGTAATTTAATATAGTTTGGAGTGAGAATAGTAAATTAATTAAGTTCAGTGTCCAGCACTTATCTTAATTAAATATAGATTGGAGTGGGAATAGTAAATTAATTTAGTTCAGTGTCCAGCACATACTCTAATTAAATATAGGTTGAAGTGAGAATAGTAAATTAATTAAGTTCAGTGTCCAGCACTTATTTTAATTTAATATAGACTTGAGTGGGAATAGTAAATTAATGTAGTTCAGTGTCCAGCACCTACCATAATTTAATATAGGTTGGAGTGAGAATAGTAAATTAATTAAGTTCAGTGTCCAGCACTTATCTTAATTAAATATAGAGTGGAGTGGGATTAGTAAATTAATTAAGTTCATTGTCCAGCACCTACTGTAATTTAATATAGTTTGGAGTGAGAATAGTAAATTAATTAAGTTCAGTGTCCAGCACTTATCTTAATTAAATATAGATTGGAGTGGGAATAGTAAATTAATTCAGTTCAGTGTCCAGCACATACTCTAATTAAATATAGGTTGGAGTGAGAATAGTAAATTAATTAAGTTCAGTGTCCAGCACTTATTTTAATTTAATATAGACTGGAGTGGGAATAGTAAATTAATTTAGTTCAGTGTCCAGCACCTACCCTAATTTAATATAGGTTGGAGTGAGAATAGTAAATTAATTAAGTTCAGTGTCCAGCACTTATCTGAATTAAATGGAGTGGGAATAGTAAATTAATTAAGTTCATTGTCCAGCACCTACTGTAATTTAATATAGTTTGGAGTGAGAATAGTAAATTAATTAAGTTCAGTGTCCAGCACTTATCTTAATTAAATATAGATTGGAGTGGGAATAGTAAATTAATTTAGTTCAGTGTCCAGCACATACTGTAATTAAATATAGGTTGGAGTGGGAATAGTAAATTAATTTAGTTCAGTGTCCAGCACCTACCCTAATTTAATATAGGTTGGAGTGAGAATAGTAAATTAATTAAGTTCAGTGTCCAGCACTTATCTTAATTAAATATAGAGTGGAGTGGGAATAGTAAATTAATTTAGTTCATTGTCCAGCACCTACTGTAATTTAATATAGTTTGGAGTGAGAATAGTAAATTAATTAAGTTCAGTGTCCAGCACTTATCTTAATTAAATATAGATTGGAGTGGGAATAGTAAATTAATTTAGTTCAGTGTCCAGCACATACTCTAATTAAATATAGGTTGGAGTGAGAATAGTAAATTAATTAAGTTCAGTGTCCAGCACTTATTTTAATTTAATATAGACTTGAGTGGGAATAGTAAATTAATTTAGTTCAGTGTCCAGCACCTACCCTAATTTAATATAGGTTGGAGTGAGAATAGTAAATTAATTAAGTTCAGTGTCCAGCACTTATCTTAATTAAATATAGAGTGGAGTGGGAATAGTAAATTAATTAAGTTCATTGTCCAGCACCTACTGTAATTTAATATTGTTTGGAGTGAGAATAGTAAATTAATTAAGTTCAGTGTCCAGCACTTATCTTAATTAAATATAGATTGGAGTGGGAATAGTAAATTAATTCAGTTCAGTGTCCAGCACATACTCTAATTAAATATAGGTTGGAGTGAGAATAGTAAATTAATTAAGTTCAGTGTCCAGCACTTATTTTAATTTAATATAGACTGGAGTGGGAATAGTAAATTAATTTAGTTCAGTATCCAGCACCTACCCTAATTTAATATAGGTTGGAGTGAGAATAGTAAATTAATTAAGTTCAGTGTCCAGCACTTATTTTAATTAAATATAGAGTGGAGTGGGAATAGTAAATTAATTAAGTTCATTGTCCAGCACCTACTGTAATTTAATATAGTTTGGAGTGAGAATAGTAAATTAATTAAGTTCAGTGTCCAGCATTTATTTTAATTCAATATAGAATGGACTGAGAATAGTAAATTAATTAAGTTCAGTATGTAGTGGGAGTAGTATGTTAATTAAGTTTGGTAAATAGCAAATATTAGAATTAATTATAGAGTTGAATAGGAATAGTTAAATTAATTGGATTTAATTGACAAAAAGTCTGTAGATTTTAGTTTGGGTTGGATAAAAGATAGAAGTTATATCAGAATGCAAATTCCAAATTATTTTTAAATTAAATAGTAGAAAGGAAAATAATATTTATTTTATAGTTGTTGGAATGTATATGCATTCGAGAGAAAATTTTGTTTATTATTACGCATATTCTAATAATTAAATCATTGAAATAAACATGTAATACATTAATTAATATTTAACATTTGTATTATAGTAATAATTTTTTTATAATGGATATATATATTTGTTTATTGTATATTTTGGACATGAATATATGAACACACAAAATAAGTAAAAATTAAAAAATCAGATTTGTATAGCTGTATAATATTTAAAAATTTATATTCTGTACTGTATGTGTAATGTTAAATAAATAGTTAGGCCATTTATTGGTATTTTTTTAGTTGTTATGTTTCTATACGACGGTTTCCATCGTTCCTCGGACCTCGGACCTCGACTGTTTTCTAATCACTCGCTGTTTCTACACTGACCAGTTCGGAGAAAGTGACTACACATTTTACTGTCTGATATATACCATACGAACGGTCTAAAGCTATCGACCTATTACCTAGATTGAACTCTGGGTCCTGCCGCTTTCGTCATACTACCCCCCGTTTTGACGTGTAAATATTTCTTATTGTTGAAACTCGCCTTGAAAATCCCATGTTTGGGCGAAATGCGTTGGCTGCGGATCTGGTCTCACTAAATCTTGGATTAAAGGAATTCAAGCAAATACTCAACTACTGTGTGGATTCGAAACACAATTGTTTATTTTGACATTAATTTACATTTCTTCCAATATGTTGCCTCTCATACTTGTGGATAATTGTTGTCTTGGTGGTCATTTGAGCAGCTGACCATTTGAGGTGGGCAATATTATCGTTACTCATAAAGTGAGAAGTCCAGGCTGAGCATTCACGTAAAACCCTGCTGATTTAATTTCCAAACTTCCTATGTTTGTTTGGGTCTTTTATTTTGTAACCGCTCGCTGTTGTTTTGGGTTATTTTGGTCAAATCCAGGTCGCGGTTCGGAGCTGTTTCGCGTTTGAGAAGGTAAGAGTTATTTGCTTTATTATTAAATAGTTTTAAGTGTTTTGTGGAAGTAATTATGTTGTAATAAGTGTGTATTGATTGATGTTTTAGAAGTTAGGGTGTTAGTAATAGTTTGTATACGGTTTTATAATTAACGTTGTGTTCCGTGTTTGTGGCTTTGTTAGTGTTTTGTTATTTCGGTGTGTTAAAGTTTTATAGTGTTTGAATAACGTTTGTAGTGATGTTTGTACGTGCGTTTTGTGTGTTTGTGGGTGGGTGGGAATGTTTGTTTCTCTTTTGTAGGTTTTACGGAGAAGATATTTTCGTCGGTTTCAAACACCTTATTTTTGTTAAAGGAAGTGTGTATTAGTTGTGTTTACTAATGTTTATTTAACACTTCCTTTATTGTTCGGGTTTCCAGGAGCGGTTATTTAACTTTTTAATATTTTTCGGGATTTTTATGGTTAATGGATAGTCGTTTTTTGGCGTAGACGTTGTTTTCGATAAACAGTTGTATTTTTACATTTTATTGGGATTTTTTTTTTGGATACCTATGGATTTTGAACTCCCTGGATTTATTTGGAAGGAATGTTATTATCCCATTGGAGCTAATACACAGGTAAGTTCATTTAAATATTTTTATTCTTGGTGGCCAAACCTTATATATTTAATATTGTTGTTGTGTACTTGGTTTGTTTAATTATGTTGTCTAAATATATGTCCATATAATTGATGTATATATTTTAGACCACATAATTAAATATGTGATATAATAAAGTGGATTATTTATGTTGTGATAGTTGTTTTAGTAGAATTGTGGGTTAATATTTAGAAAAGGGTTTAGAAGAGAGTTTGAGCTATTATATTTAAGTACTCAAGTCCTCTTGTGGATGGGTATAGCTGTACCTGTTGTTGTAGGTAATTATACATTTGAGTAGTTTGTCTAGACTGTTTTGGTTTTAATTGTAGGACAGATTGTTGCATTCTTAATTCTTGGAAACTTTGTTCCTTTTGTATGGCAATTAGTAGTTTTTGTAGTGTTGGAGTTGTTCTCCCAGTAGAAGTTAGGAATGCATTATGCCAGCCCTCGACGGCGTTGTTAGTTTTGGCTTGTTGGTTGAGTGTACTTACATATACATTCCACCAAGGTATTTGGAACTTGGGCTGACGTCTATGGCCTGATCTGTGTAGTCTCCCTTCCCAGGTATCCTCAAAATAATCTAACAGGGGAGATAACTTTACTTCATTTTGTTTGTAGAATGGACTTTCTAATAAAAGATTGTAATGTTCTGCAACATCTGTGGTTGGTACATAAGCTAGGGCTGTTAGAAGTTTTATTTGATGTGCAAAACTTATGTTAGTGGCGTATTCTACACTTAGTGAAGATTTTTGTAAATGTCTCCATATACATTGGTTTAGATGGAAGTAACATCCTTGGATAGCTGTATGGGGGTACAGTTTTAGAATGGAATTTATCATGGCTTGCTCAAAGTCTATGATAATTGTTTGAGGGTAAAAATCATTTGATTCTTGTTTTAGTTTTCCTAGCATTTCATTATATGTTGTGTTTTGTTTGTTAGGTAATAGTGCATAAATTAAAGGTATGGAAGTGTTGTGATATTGACCGTGTATTGTGTAAAGCTGGTAGAATGGTTTTGGGCATATTGTAAAGGTGCCATCCATCATCCATGTTTGGCATTGTTGCAGTTTAGTTATATTGTTTGCAGTAGCAAACATTATGATTCTTTTTTCTGGGCTTTTGTTATAAAAAAAAATAAAAGGTTCATTATTGTGGGTGATACTTAATTCTGGTGGAATGATGATCTCTTGAAAAGTTTTAGGGGATGGTATAGTTGTCGTGGTTGCTTTTTTGGTCCTAGCAATAGTTCTTTTTATAGAAGCAATTGATGGTAATTGGCCTCTTGCTTCTTTGGGCACTCTAGGTAATAGTTCTTTTAGGATTACACTTGTAGCAGTTTGTGAACCTGTGCTTAATTCTTTGATATTTTCAAGAGTTGATCTGACTTCTATTTCAGAGAGATTGGGTGGATGGTTATGCTCTCTTGTATATAGTACAGTTGTTTCTCTTGTTGTTGCTCGTCCGTAGCATTTGTTAGAATAATATTTAGTACACTTCCAGTTCACTTTTCGGTCCGTCTGCTTTTCTTGGGTGTATGTGTAACCCATGTAACACAATAGGAATTTTCCTTTCTGCGAAGTTATAAATTGGGCTTCTTCTGTCATCGTGATGTGTTACAATTCTGGAAAAAATGTATATGAAAATATATGCAATAGTACTTTATATATTTATATGAAAATAGCAAAAAAGCATTTTTTTTATATATACTTACCAAGTGTTTTTGGTTGTATTTGAATGAAGATGTTGTTTGTTGCCAAAATGTTGTTTAGTTGATTTAGGTGCCGATCACGATCCGGCAAAAACCGGGTACGAACCGTCGGACGGAGCACAATCTCCGCCCGACGCGTACCCGGTCGTCAATTTTTACAAACAAGGAATTACGATTCGCACGGGTACACCATTACCGTACGAATCGTAAAAAAGGCCGACCGAATAAAAAAACACCTACCAATGCGATCCGGGAAAGCGCCGACCTGACGTCGGGACGCTCGCAGCCAGCCATTCACGACCCAGGAATCACGATTCGCACCGACGTCACCCCGCACGGTGAATATTTTGCGGCAGCCAAAAACTGCCGGGAAATCAGGACGACGCGAACAAGGACCACCAGTACGCGACGGACAGACGACGACGCGAACAAGGAGGACCAGTACGTGACGGACACACAGGACGACGCCACCAAGGAGGACCCGTACGCGACAGGACGACGCGATCAAGGAGGACCCGTACGCGACAGGACGATGCGATCAAGGAGTACCAGTACGCGACGGACAGACATGGACCCGAACCTACGAGTCATCCCTGCCCTCATAGCAGTCCACCTCCTCTACAGGTTACGACGCAGACGCCGCAGAAGGTCAGAATAACTAAGGGAGGGGGGAAAGTGGGGTGGGGTGGGGGTGGCAGGACCAGGGCAGGCCACAAAACAACCACATAAGTCACACACCACACATGGCCTGGACATACCTGACTCCCATGCCCTTGTCACCACGAGGGGGTGGGGGCGTGTCCTGATAAGCCTGCGACCGCCACAACGGAAGTCCGTCACCACGCGAACCGGCAACACAACCAGACAGGTACGTCCCGTACCCACGCCTGAAGAGCGTGGGTACGAGTCGGACCACGCCCACACACGTCACCCCAACAATGGCGGGACGGATCGCACCCACGTGGCAAAGGCCTGGGTACGGGCCGCACAAACATCACATAGCGTGGGGACGGATATGTACGGACCCTACCCCCACCCCGTATGCAAGGAGCGCACCCCCCACCCCAACAGTGAAAGTACGACCCGTACCCCCACCCGCGTATGCATGGAGCGTACCCCCACCCCAACAGTGTAAGTACGACCCGTACCCTCACCCGCGTATGCATGGAGCGTACCCCCCACCCCAACAGTGTAAGTACGACCCGTACCCTCACCCGCATATGCAAGGAGCGTACCCCCCACCCCAACAGTGTAAGTACGACCCGTACCCCCACCCGCGTATGCATGGAGCGTACCCCCCAGCCCAACAGTGTAAGTACAACCCGTACCCCCACCCGCGTATGCATGGAGCGTACCCCCATGCCAACAGTGTAAGTACGACCCGTACCCTCACCCGCGTATGCAAGGAGCGTACCCCCCACCCCAACAGTGTAAGTACGACCCGTACCCCCACCCGCGTATGCATGGAGCGTACCCCCCAGCCCAACAGTGTAAGTACAACCCGTACCCCCACCCGCGTATGCATGGAGCGTACCCCCCATGCCAACAGTGTAAGTACGACCCGTACCCTCACCCGCGTATGCAAGGAGCGTACCCCCCACCCCAACAGTGTAAGTACGACCCGTACCCCCACCCGCGTATGCATGGAGCGTACACCCCAGCCCAACAGTGTAAGTACGACCCGTACCCTCACCCGCGTATGCAAGGAGCGTACCCCCACCACACCAGTGTAAGTACGACTCCTACCCCCACCCGCAGACTCACGGACCGTACCCCCACCCCAACAGTGTAAGTACGACCCGTACCCCCACCCGCGTATGCATGGAGCGTACCCCCCAGCCCAACAGTGTAAGTACGACCCGTACCCTCACCCGCGTATGCAAGGAGCGTACCCCCCACCCCAACAGTGTAAGTACGACCCGTACCCCCACCCGCGTATGCATGGAGCGTACCCCCCAGCCCAACAGTGTAAGTACGACCCGTACCCTCACCCGCGTATGCAAGGAGCGTACCCCCCAGCCCAACAGTGTAAGTACGACCCGTACCCCCACCCGCGTATGCATGGAGCGTACCCCCCAGCCCAACAGTGTAAGTACGACCCGTACCCCCACCCGCGTATGCATGGAGCGTACCCCCCAGCCCAACAGTGTAAGTACGACCCGTACCCCCACCCGCATATGCATGGAGCGTACCCCCCATGCCAACAGTGTAAGTACGACCCGTACCCCCACCCGCGTATGCATGGAGCGTACCCCCCAGCCCAACAGTGTAAGTACGACCCGTACCCCCACCCGCGTATGCATGGAGCGTACCCCCCATGCCAACAGTGTAAGTACGACTCGAACCCTCACCCGCGTATGCATGGAGCGTACCCTCCATGCCAACAGTGTAAGTACGACTCGAACCCTCACCCGCGGACGTACGGACCGTACCCCCACCCCCACCAGTGTAAGTACGACTCCTACCCCCACCCGCGGACTCACGGACCGTACCCCCACCCCAACAGTGTAAGTACGACCCGTACCCCCACCCGCGTATGCAAGGAGCGTACCCCCCAGCCCAACAGTGTAAGTACGACCCGTACCCTCACCCGCGTATGCATGGAGCGTACCCCCACCACACCAGTGTAAGTAGACTCGTACCCTCACCTCGAATGCATTGAGCGTACCCCCACCGTGTATGTTCCAAGCGTACATATCCTGAAATCGGAGGTGTGTGTGCAGAGTCCACCCAGCAGTGCCCTGAGACAGGAGGGGTGGGTGCCTATCACTCCCAGCAGTGCCCTGAGACAGGAGGGGTGGGTGTGGAGTCCTCCCAGCAGTGCCCTGAGACAGGAGGGGTGGGTGTGGAGTCCTCCCAGCAGTGCCCTGAGACAGGAGGGGTGTGTGCAGAGTCCTCCCAGCAGTGCCCTGAGACAGGAGGGGTGGGTGCCTATCACTCCCAGCAGTGCCCTGAGACAGGAGGGGTGGGTGTGGAGTCCTCCCAGCAGTGCCCTGAGACAGGAGGGGTGGGTGTGGAGTCCTCCCAGCAGTGCCCTGAGACAGGAGGGGTGTGTGCAGAGTCCTCCCAGCAGTGCCCTGAGACAGGAGGGGTGGGTGCCTATCACTCCCAGCAGTGCCCTGAGACAGGAGGGGTGTAACACATGTGTGTGAGGCCAGAATTATCCACATGCATACTGGCTACAAGGGAACATGTCCCCATGAACTCATGTCAACAGACTCCACACACAAGTACAGTGATCACCAAGGATGCCACGATTGTTGCAGGTGGAGACATGGCCCTGCATGCATGGCCAAAGTAGAAGGGCTCCGTCACACACACAGCTCATGTAGACACAGCTCTGCGCTAAACATTGGGAACACCCTGCAGGGAAGAAAGCTGGGTACACAGAGGAAGGAATACACCCTGGGACAAGTGCACCATGCAGTAACTGCTTACATGAACAAAGAAAGTTAGCCAACACCTTGTGATGGCACACAGATCCCAGGGTCCCACCAATGAGCAGTACACTACTACATATCCCACACACCCAAACCCTTACACACCACCCAAAACCATGTAGCAGCCCCACCAACACCAATACCAGCATAGCAGTAGTGTGATAATGAAAACAAAATTAAGCTTTATTCAGCATGAGCACAATGTCCGTGGATCGCAGGCAGTTCAATCTTC
The DNA here is from genome assembly GCF_964204655.1 of Triturus cristatus. Taxonomy (NCBI): domain Eukaryota; kingdom Metazoa; phylum Chordata; class Amphibia; order Caudata; family Salamandridae; genus Triturus; species Triturus cristatus. The sequence continues at coordinate 1,821,738,646 of NC_140590.1, read as the reverse complement.
ACAAAGCCCATAGGGCAGTCAATGATTCTCAGCTGGATGGGGGACACAGTGGGATGCGTGTCCCCTACCTTGCCTGCACAGTCAAATGGCATCGTCTTCCACACTGGTGAGGGCATCAGGGGGGGGGAAGCAACAGGCACCGCAGGGACATCAGGGCAAAGGGGCGGCGTTGTGGGTGCAGGGATGTAGGACTCCACCACAGGGGGTGGGTCAGTGCCAAAGGCGGAGGCCAGGATGGCACTACACACCTTTGCAAGGTCCTCCAGGGAGTCCCCTGCACCCGAAGGGACCTCAGGCCCCAAGGAGGGGGGGGGGGGTCAGAGGGATGGGTCGCAGCGCCACCGGGGGAGGGTGGAGACAGGGGGGGAGACTCAACCACCCTGACCGGGGACCTCCTTGACCGCTTGTGTGGTGGTGTAACTGTGGGGCTCAGGGACAGAGCGGCCATGAAGGAGTCCTTGGGGGAGATGTGGCCAGGAGAGCTGAGGGGAGGGGATTTGGAGGGAGTGGACTGGGTGGAATGCGGACTCCCACTATGGCTGCGTGTCACACGTTTGCCCCCCGACCCAGTGGGTGTGCCTACCTCACCCTGTGTGTGCGTGTCAGGAGGAGTGCGGTGGACCGTCCCTGCTGGTGTGGTGCCCGTGTCCGTTGATGTGGGTGCATGCCGACGTCTGGGTGTACGTGGGACAGGCATGGGAGTGGGAAGTGTGGATGGGGCAGGGGTAGGTGGGGGGAGGTCGCGCTGCAGGAGACCCACTGCTGCAGTCAGTGTGGAGTCTATGGACCTCAGCAAGTTGCGTTGGTCAGCCTGCGATGAATGAATGCCCTCCAAGAAAGCCTCGATGTTGGTGAGGGTTCTGCCGTGGGCATGGAGGACATTAAGGATCGCAGCCTGACCAACCTGCAGTTGCCGCTGGATGTCCACAGACTCTGCATTGGCGGCAGCAGTGGAGACAGGGGCAGGGGGTGCGGTGCCTGGCAGGAAGGAGACATGCTGTGACCGGGCACGCTGGGAAGGGACACGAGCAAGTGGGAGGCGGCTGGTGGGAACTGAGGGGGCGGTGCGAGGTGTTGTTCCGCTGTCAGCTGCTGGTGCAGCCACCGCCCACTCGGAGACATCCTCCTCGGACCTGTCAGCTTCGTATTCTGACGTGCCAGTCGACAGGTCCTCGGCCGCACTATCCTCCACCTCTGTCCCACTCGATGTGCCAGCCCCGATGTCACGGCTGGCACTGGTGCTCGGTCCCTCCGCCTTGCCTGTGTCCATGTCTCCCTCTGTGTCCCCCGACGATGCTGTGGGCAGGGTGGAGAGACAGAAATTAATCAGACAGCTGTACACATCAGTCACATGAGTCCAACCGACATAGGTAACACTGCGTAGCCTGAAAAGGAAGATCCCTAACATCTACTAAACAAGGTACCGATGTAGGGCATGAAACACACAGTTGGTTGAGCCACCATGCCACTGAAATACCATGGAGAGCATGAGACAATAGCTAAACACAGGAAACGGAGTCTGACATAGCACCCAGGCCCTGGGGACAATCCAGCACTGCATCTGCACCACACAGCGTTGGCGAAAATACCGATGACCAGGGACCATATCCATGAACTTGAGACACATGCTGCATAGGTAATGCTGAAAACATGCCCAACATGACTCGGTCACTGCACATTGCGTGTGTGTCCAGACACATCACACACTGCCCAGACCCAGCAAGTAGAAATCAGGATTTGACACATAGGCATTGCCCGCCCCAACAAGACCCTACACGAGGCAAATTGTTGAGACACAGGTGGCACCAACATCTCATAGTCTGGGTGATACACACAGGGGCAGGCAAAAAGCAAGATTGGACGCCAAACAGCCAAGGTGCGCCTGTACAAATAATGAGGTACCAGTGCCCATCCTCAGATGAGTATAACAAGACACACAGGCACTGGCAACTGTGAGTATGAAGAAGGACAATCAGGTCAGGCTGCACAGTGGACACCTGTACAAAATAGCACGTCTATATACATGGTGACAGGGGACAATGGCACAGAGCACAACCTACGCTGTAGACACTCAGATTGTCCACTGAGGAAAAGGTGCCCCAGGGGACAGTAGTGGGCACGCAACTACATGCTACTGAATGGTAATGACTGCAACACACGTCACCATCCCTGCACTATGTGTATCGCACACTCATGCACATCATGTCACAGGCCACTACATAGGACATGCGCGCTGTAAGGCATGACACATGAGAGACCAACTACCATGTCTGGAGTCAGCATCAGTGCCAACTGACATGGAACCCACATGCAGTGAACTTGACAGTGCACAGGCAAGGTCCCACAACCTGTTACACACCACCCCCACACATGATGCTACAGTCATTGTTCTCGTGGACAAAGCGCCAGCCTACATTACCTTGTGAAGGAGTGACTACACACAGACCAGGGAACACATTGCAAGGAGGGGAAGGGTGGCAGGGGCGCAGCGCTATACTGGGGCAAACAGGATCTGCACAGCACCTTTAAACCCTGCCAGTGAATTCATGCTACTGTGCCCTTACAAATGCCGGTGACACACAACAAACACACATGTACCTACCCCCTTCCGGCTGCTGCATCGCCTGTGAGCACCTCTCCAGGTCTGGAAAGACCACCGGCAGCACACACCTGTGGAGGTGGCTCAGACGGCGGCGGCCGCGGTTCTTGTGGCTCTCAGGTGAGTCCCCCAGCAGGAGCCGTGCAATCCTCCGCGTCCAGCACCGGATATCCTGCCAGCGTTTCCTCACCTGGGGCAGGCTCCGCCTCCGACCATCCACACCCCTCACGGCACTGACGGCGGTCAGCCAGATCTGCTCCTTGGCAGTGGCGCCTACCTGTGAGGAGGAACAAGTGACACCACATCAATACACCAGCCACATGTCACAGAGAGACATATGGGTACAAATTAGCTGATTACAACAAGGCATGTCATGCAGCCAACGCATTGCACCTTTGTCATAGGGACATCATCCCCTGGTGAGGGAAAAAGCAGCACGTGCCACATTGGGTACACAGGTGGAATGATGGCAATGTCACAATCAATGATCAAGGCTCACACTGTGCATCACACCCACCCCTCCTGTCTCAGGGCACTGCTGTGAGTGATAGGCCCCCACCCCTCCTGTCTCAGGGCACTGCTGTGAGTGATAGGCCCCCACCCCTCCTGTCTCAGGGCACTGCTGTTAGTGATAGGCCCCCACCCCTCCTGTCTCAGGGCACTGCTGTGAGTGATAGGCCCCCACCCCTCCTGTCTCAGTGCACTGCTGGGAGGACTCTGCACACACCCCTCCTGTCTCAGGGCACTGCTGTGAGTGATAGGCCCCCACCCCTCCTGTCTCAGGGCACTGCTGGGAGGACTCTGCACACACCCCTCCTGTCTCAGGGCACTGCTGGGAGACATCAGGCACCCCCCCCCTGGGATCCCCCCGACAGTACATGGCATGTGTGTTACACCTGGACACAATGGCAGAAGTCACAGTCACAACATAGGGACAGTCTGTGGCAGTGGCCTATGCACTCACCTGATACCCTGGTCGCCCATACAGCATGGAGTACTGTGGGAGGATCACATCCAGCAGAGCCATGTTCTCCTCCAGGGTGAATGGCTGTGTCCTCTCCACAGCCCTTGACATGGTTCCAGGGAATCAGTAGCAGCAGCTGGGTCGACGAATGCAAAGATGTGCAGGCAAGTACTCCCTCATGGGACCTGGCTGCCTTATATGTGCCCTTCTGCCCAGTCTCATGCACAGGAGTACAGAGTGATTGGTCACTCACATTTGCATCCTATGTTTCCACCAATCCCTTCAAACCTAGCAGTCTGTGGGTTCTCTATCGGTTTCATTCTCCTGCATGATGTCAGCCCCACAAACACATTGCAACAAAGTAGAATAATTCCAACTGACTTCTGCTGTGCACCTTCCAGAACAATTTCGAAATTTGAACTTGGTCTCCATGACAACCAGCATGCATGTAGGCCTTAATACTTGTCCCCTATGTAATTTGGAGCATCACACACAGGTACGGTGCGTTTCGGGGCCCTAGGGCACCCCAAATGCATGGCAACGGCCCGTACATGCATGCCTACGTTCACTATCACTATGGGTCTGCACGCGTATGCGTACTCGTAGTGGTACGGGCCGTACACTCGCATGTACGCTCACTATCACTACGAGTACGCATACGCGTGCAGACCCATAGTGATAGTGAGCGTAGATGCGTGTGTACGGTCCGTACCACTACGGGTACGCATACGCGTGCAGACCCATAGTGATAGTGAGCGTAGATGCGTGTGTACGGTCCGTACCACTACGGGTACGCATACGCGTGCAGACCCATAGTGATAGTGAGCGTAGATGCGTGTGTACGGTCCGTACCACTACGGGTACGCATACGCGTGCAGACCCATAGTGATAGTGAGCGTAGATGCGTGTGTACGGTCCGTACCACTACGGGTACGCATACACGTGCAGACCCATAGTGATAGTGAGCGTAGATGTGTGTGCACGGTCCGTACCACTACGGGTACGCATACGCGTGCAGACCCATAGTGATAGGGCCGTACACACGCATCTACGCTCACTATCACTATGGGTCTGCACGCGTATGCGTACTCGTAGTGGTACGGGCCGTACACACGCATGTACGCTCACTATCACTATGGGTCTGCACGCGTATGCGTACCCGTAGTGGTACGGACCATACACACGCATGTACGCTCACTATCACTATGGGTCTGCACGCGTATGCGTACTCGTAGTGGTACGGACCGTACACACGCATGTACGCTCACTATCACTATGGGTCTGCACGCGTATGCGTACTCGTAGTGATAGTGAGCGTACATGCGAGTGTACGGTCCGTACCACTACGGGTACGCATACGCGTGCAGACCCATAGTGATAGTGAGCGTACATGCGTGTGTACGGTCCGTACCACTACGGGTACGCATACGCGTGCAGACCCATAGTGATAGTGAGCGTACATGCGTGTGTACGGCCCTATCACTATGGGTCTGCACGCGTATGCGTACTCGTAGTGCTACGGACCGTACAAATGCCTGTACGCTCGCCATCACGATGGGTACACATACGGCAGCACTCCCACAGTGATTTGGGAACATACACAGGCCCTCTTAGCAGCAGTACGGCGGTTTTTACACATCACTGTGGTGATAGGCGACACACAGGTAGGAATAGGGCGGACATACTTGTCCATGGATGGACATACTTGTCCAGGAATGGACATCAAGGCATCGTCTGTGCATTACTACATGTGTGGGGCACAGGTGTCACAGGCTGTGATGTGGAACATGCCTCCTGAGTGGAGAAGGCACCAGATGTATGATGAGATGTGTACAGGTGTACTGTGTGAGGGTGCAATGTGTGCCAGGCATGCCCTTGACTCCTTTGACATGTGTGCATGTCGGACTGCGCACTTGGGGTGAGCGTCACTGGCATGGCATGGACACCAACACACGGAAGTGTCCCATGATGCCCGGTACAGGGGTCATGACACATGACTTGTCACTACCCACAGTGCACAATGTGACTATGTCATATATGTGTCCGGGATTTACATCAGGTTGATGTTGTAGCACCCTCAAAAGCTGCAGCCGTTGCAGCAACCAACATGTGGCTGTGTGTAGATTGTCATTGCACACTGTTCCGCACACCATGCCACATGTGTTATCGGATGTGAGGTGCACATGTATGCATGGGACACGGAGTAGCGTGACAAGGCCATGTCAGCATCCTCACAAGGAATGTGTGGTGAGTCATGACATGTGCACCTTCATGGCAAGGTGTGTGGGCTGGACTAGTGTAATGTCATGTGACCTGTGGCTCCAGTGTTCCGCTACCAGTCTCTGCAATCGGCATCCCACTTCTGCTGATGTGTGGGTGTATGTCACTCCTGTCTTGCGTCGGGCTGTTCACTTGCACTGGGACACAGCTATTCCCATGGCGTGGCATGGGGAGGTTCTCAATCACCGTGTGTAGCTGGGTCTTGGAAGGAGTGTCACCTTGCATCCATACGTGTCCTGGGCATGTAGCACATACCTGACTCCCTATGTAGCATGTGTGTATTGCCAGATTTACATGTGCTCAGTAGACATGAGTTGTTGTCGTAGTGCACTCACTCTTCCTTGTCACTTCCTCATTACTGCAGAGCACCGCCTCTTGCCCGGATAATTCCAGACTTGGCTGCCATGCAGGAGAATGACAGCATCCGGCTCTACCGCTTCACCCAACCGTTGATTCTGGAGTTGACGGCGAGACTGACACCACACCTGCAACCGCTGCACAGGTATCCCACGGCACTGACACCCCAGCTGAAGGTAATGGCTGCCCTACATTTCCTTGCCACGGGTACCTTTCAATATACCATAGCTCATGTTGGTGGCATGTCCCAGAGCATGTTCAGCGGTGTGCTGCATGATTTCTTAGAGGCCATGTTGATTCACCTGGATGACTTCATCAAGTTCCCAACCCCTGAACAGATGACAGAGGTCAAGCGTGGATTCTATGCCCTGGGAGGGATGCCCCATGTCATTGGGTCCATTGATGGGACACATGTAGCTTTGGTACCACCACACGCACGGGAGGTGGCGTACCGAAATCGGAAGCACTACCACTCCATCAATGCCCTTGTGGTGTGTCTGTCCAACATGGTGATTTCACATGTCTGTGCTCGTTTCCCAGGATCAGCACACGATGCCTACATCATGAGGCGTAGCGGGATGCCTGATATGATGATGCAGCTGCGCAACGAACGGGCATGTGTTGTTGGTGGGTACAGTCTGTCTGTCCTGTATTCTGTATAGCCGAGCAGCACGACCGCTTCGCCAGTTCTAACTATATCCATGTGCTTTCCTTGTAGGGGACGCTGGCTATCCCAACATGCCTTGGCTGCTGACACCTCTCCGCAACCCCATCACGCCGGCCCAGCTCCGCTACAACACCGCCCATGGCCGGACAAGGCGAGTGATAGAGAGGACGTTTGGCATGCTGAAGAGCCAATTCCGGTGCCTCCACAAGACCGGCGGCGCACTCCCATATGCCCCGGCGAAGGTTTGCAAGATCTTCATGGTCTGCTGCATGCTGCACAACATGGCAGTTGAAAGAGCTGTGCCACTCATCCTGAATCAACATGACGAGGACCATCCACCCGTGGAGGACGAAGGGCTTGGCAATGGGGCTAGTGATGTGGAGGATGTGGAGCCGCAAGAGGACATCTGGACTCGCCTCATACGCGACTTCTTTGCTTAGTGGTGAGTACCAGTGTCTGAGTGTGCACGCCTTGGTCCCCGTGTGGCATGTGTTGTGATGTGTGTCTCCACCTGCATGTATGGCACGTGAGTCAGAGGTGTGTGTGGGTGTGTCACTGGAGTGATGGTGGCAGTGATGGTAGTATTTCCCCACTCATAATTGTGACCTAGCATGTTGTCATCCATACATGTGTCGAGTCAATGCACATGCAAGTGGCTGTGCTTTTTGTGGCTGACTTCTTGTGTGTCTCTCTTCCCCAGGTACCTGCGCATGCCATCTTCTGGTTGCATTGTTGTGGCACTGCTATTCCTCATGGACATGGCATCGTGGGCTGACTCAGCGTTACAGGCACGGACACGTTTGGAAGTCTCCATGGGGTAAGGGATGCATCTGGGGTGTATTGGGTGTGGCAGTTGTTCACGATGTGTGCACACTGCCCCGGTCGGGGTTTGGTTCCTCTGCAGACATGTGGCATCCCCATGGGACACGACATGCAGCTGGGTACACCTGAATAGATGGGCTGCCTGGTTGTCAGTCATCAGTGATGGGATAGTGGATTGTGATGATGGCATCAATGTGTGTGACACTGCCCTCGGACACATACGGTTAACATTGTCTTGACATGGCGTGGGACTTCCACATCAGCGGATCTATGGTGTATGTCAGGCTCTCCGTGTGCAGCTGTGGGTATTTAGCTGTTAGCCGACACTTGTGTGCCAGTTCCATGGCTATCACGCATTTGTGCTGCAGAAGGGGGGTGCCAGTGTTGGACCCACATGTTACTCCACATGATGTGTTCATGTGTACTTCAAGTTGCCTCTGCAATCCCAAAAACATGACTAATAAAGGTGTCCCTATGCCTCCAAGGTGCCTCTTCTCAGTCAATGCTGGTGTGTTGGCACGGTGCATCCTGCATGTATGGCATGGTATTCCCTGATTGTGGCTATGTGTCAATGTGTCGAGTGGCAAGATGCAAGCTGTGTGTGTGTGCTGAGACTGTGTATTGGGCATGATGTCCATGACTGTGTGGGTATTGTGACATGTGCCATCCCCATGCATCCAACGTTGTCCATGACCCCATTCTCTGCATCCACCGGACTCAAGCTTGCAGGACATGGTTCTGCCACCTGTCTACACATACCTGGGTGCCCCCCAGGACACTGGCCAGGATCCCTGACCTCTGCGCATGACTGTTGCTGTACTCAATGTGTCTGTCAGCACGGTTGTTCGGCCACCCCCTCAGCTGGTTGTGCCCATCACAGGTGTGTATGGTGCTCCATGTCTGTCTTGCCTAATAAACTGTGACCCATGTGTCCTGTGCCAGACTCAGGCCCCAGGGTGTGGATGGTTGAAGAGAACAGATGACTCAGGCATGTTTAGACTGTACAAGACACATGTTAGGTAATAATGCTACCAGCAGGCATCTACTCTTAATAGTGTGATTTATTATTGGGGGGGGGGGACAAAGTGAGGGGCTTTCCGGGATTAGGGAATCCAAAGTTCAGTAGGGGAGTTGGTGTCCTTGCCATTGGAAATCCTCAGAGTCCATGCCACAGTCTTTGTCAACATTGGTCAGCCAGTGACCAGCAGGGCCATGTGGCAGAGAATGTCTCTTGATGCTGTGATGCTGTTGCTCCAGTGGGCCAGGTGCCAGGCCAGGTGTCCTGGGAGATGGTGATGTAGCAGCCACCCTCACGGTCCTTTCCGAGGACGACCCGGCTTCCTGTGGGGAACCTCAGCAGCAGGCCGTGACGACGTCTGGGATGCTCCGTCGGATGTTTCCTCCTCCTTCTCCTGATCCCTCCCTGTGGGTGGTGATGTTCTCCGCCTTCTGGCACAGGGAGGGTCGGCCATGGTGTCAGCCATCCGACGGAGTGTAGCGTGAATCCCCTGGAACGTCGTCACTTGCTCAGCCTGTCTGTCCTCCATCCTCCGTTGGTGTACCAGTAGACAGGCTATTAGCTCCGCATGTTGCTGGGCCTGCTGGACCTTGATCCCCTCGAGGACGGACACAACCTGGGCCATGCCCGTGGTGTCCTGCCGGTATGAGTCCAGGATGTTACGGACATGGGAAAATACCGGATCCCCAGCCAACTGGTCAGGCTCGCGCCTCCGCCGTCCTCCACTCCCACCACCCCTGCCCACTTGCGCCTGGCCTGCACTTGTGGGCACATCGGGTCTCCGGGACCCCTGAGGGGTGGCATTGGCGTTGTCGCCTGCCTCCTCCTGGGTGCCCGGGACACCGTGTCCCTCCTGGCGAGCCTGGCTGCATTGTGGTGTTGGGGCAGGGATCCTGGGTGTCTCCTGGGATGTGGCAGGAGTGGGGGTGGTGGTTGGCATGGTTGTACCTGACGCAGGTGCTGCAGGTGGTTGGACACCAGAGGGACCAGGTCGGTCGGGGTCGTCCGCAGAGTGGTGAGAGTGGTCGCTGCCGGTGGGATCGGTCTCCTGCAGATCCGGGTCCTGTGAGTGTTCCCCCCCAGTGTTGGGGGGTGCAGCACGACGTTGACCTGTGTGTGAGAGAGACAATGTTAATTTTGGTCCATGCAACATCCATGTTTCATCCGTTTCAAAGTTGGCACATTTCCTCTTGGAATTAGGATCTGTCTTGCATTCCACTCACAGTGCACTTGTGCATGGGTGTGTCCCTTGGGCACCAATTTGGCCCCTTTAACTATGTGTGGCACAGTCTTACTTGCTGCGTCAAGTGTGACTGCAGTCAGCAGTGGAGTGTGCAGGTGTGGCGAGCCATGCATTTGCGCCTTCCTTGTAGCACTGTACATGTGCACATGGAGTGGATCCACACACTTATATGATGCAGGTAGCTGTCCTTGTGCTCGTGTACAGGTTGTGACATGGCCCTGCGTTTTGCCATGATGAAGAGGGGGGGTTCTGGCACTGGCCACCCTTGTCTACATGCACGCAGTCCACCTGCTGATGAGCAGACATTCCCACACACCAAAGGACTGATTTGCTCTCCCTGTGTCTCCCTCCTTCTCTGTCCCCCTCTCCCTCCCTCTCTGTCCCCCTCTCCCTCCCTCTCTGTCCCCCTCTCCCTCCCTCTGTGTGTCAGCCTCCTCCCTCTGTCCGTCTTCCTGTGTCTCCCTCCCTCTCTGTCCCCCTCTCCCTCCCTCTCTGTCCCCCTCTCCCTCCCTCTGTGTGTCAGCCTCCTCCCTCTGTCCGTCTTCCTGTGTCTCCCTCCGTCTCTGTCCCCCTCTCCCTCCCTCTCTGTCCCCCTCTCCCTCCCTCTGTGTGTCAGCCTCCTCCCTCTGTCCGTCTTCCTGTGTCTCCCTCCCTCTCTGTCCCCCTCTCCCTCCCTCTCTGTCCCCCTCTCCCTCCCTCTCTGTCCCCCTCTCCCTCCCTCCGTGTGTCAGCCTCCTCCCTCTGTCCGTCTCCCTCCCTCTCTGTCCCCCTCTCCCTCCCTCTGTGTCCCCCTCTCCCTCCCTCCGTGTGTCAGCCTCCTCCCTCTGTCCGTCTCCCTCCCTCTCAGTCCCCCTCTCCCTCCCTCTGTGTCCCCCTCTCCCTCCCTCCGTGTGTCACCCTCTGTCACCTTGGCCCAGCTTCCTGGGCACACACTGTTAGCAGATCTTTGAGTGGCCCTTGGCCTGTTGATGTGAGTTTGTTTCTGATCTCCAGGCACCCATTTGGTGTGATGTGTGTCTGTGCGCTGCTGCTGTGGTGGTGTGTGCTGCCACTCTTTCACAATGTTGGCTGTTCATTAGCTGCTGTCATGTGCAAAACAGTGCCTTCACCCCCATGTGTTGATGCAAGGCGTCCGCCATTTGCTGGCAAGTCATTCCTGTGTTGGGACACACTGTTTGTCTGGCTGTGACCTAGGCCATATGGGCATAGGGCATTGTTGTCTGCTTTGGAGTCGCACTATGTGATTTTTGGTGCCCAGCCTCCCGCCATCCGGGTTACCGTGTCATGTGTTGTTGTCTTCTGTGGCCTGTGACTTGACATTGTCCAGCTGGGTGCATGGGGCATGGTGGCAGCAGTGGCATGTGCCTGCTCATGGAGTGTGGTTGAGTCATGCGATGGCTTGTGGTGGTTGCGTGCCTGTTAGTAATTTTGGTTGTGGTTGCAGTTCCCCCCATGTGAGGTGCGTTGTTTGTGTACTCACCCGGGTCTCGGAGTCCTTCTAATCCTTCAACTGCCTCCACCGGCAGTATGGCCATCACCCTCTCCTCCCAGGGATGGTACTGTACGGCTCTGCGGGAGGGCCCTCCTCCGGTGGCGTTGGCCTGGTCGTGTTCCTCCTGCCTCTTGGCTCTGACCCTCCTCCGCAGATCGTACCACCTGTTCTGGCAATCCTGCTTGGTCCTCCTGGTGTCCGCAACGGCATTCACAGCATCGACGATGGTCTGCCACATGGCTGTTTTGGCTGCCTGGCTGGTGCTTCTGACCAATGTTCCAAAGATCTGTGGCTCGACTCTGAGGATTTGATCAACAAGGACCTCCAACTCTCAGTGACTGAACTTTGGATTCTTGGTAGTGGGCATGGTGAGGGGTGTGGGTGGGGATGGTGTGGGTGTGGGGGGTGTGTGGATGTTGGGGGGGTGTGGATGGTTGTGTGTGTGTGTGAATGTGATGAGAGGGTGTTTGTGAGGGTGGTCGTGTGAAGGTGTGCAAGTGTAAGGTGTGGTGTAGCTTGCAGTCTGGTTCTGTGGTGTCTGGCAGCAGTGAGTCTGTTGCAAAGGCTCATGGTTTGTGTGTGTGGGCCCTTTTTATTGGTCCATGGGTGGGTGTGGCAGTGTTTGAAGTTTGGGTGGGTGTGTTATAAGGAGTGGTGGTGTATTGGGCCTCTGTTTGTTTTTGGCAGTTGCAGGTCAGTGATTGTGTTATTTTAGTGGTTGTTGGCCATGTTTAGTGGCTTTGTGCCTTTCGAATGGTGTATTCTTGTGTTGTTTTGTTTTGTCCTGGTTGTGTACGTGCGTTTTGAGCGTGTGTACGGTGTGTACATGGGCCATTTGGTTGTACGATTATGTCCTTGTGTGTGGCTTTGTACGACTCGTACATGCGGTTGTGATGTTGGGCATGGGGTGCTCTCCGTACTTAGGAGGTTGTGTTGGGGGTGCGCCAGGAACTACTGGGGTGTACATAGACGGTGGTACGACACGTCCAGGGGTGGGGGTACGACTGGAACGTACTGGGGTGTACATAGACGGTGGTACGACACGTCCAGGGGTGGGGGTAGGACTCGAACGTACTGGGGTGTAGGTTCACGGTGGTACGACACGTACAGGGGTGGGGGGGTGTACATTGACGGTGGTACGACACGTACTGGGGTGGGGGTACGACTGGAACGTACTGGGGTGTAGGTACACGGGGGGTATGACATGTACTGGGGTGGGGGTACGACTGGAATGTACTGGGGTGTACATAGACGGTGGTACGACACGTACAGGGGTGGGGGGGTGTACATTGACGGTGGTACGACACGTACTGGGGTGGGGGTAGGACTCGAACGTACTGGGGTGTAGGTTCACGGTGGTACGACACGTCCAGGGGTGGGGGTAGGACTCGAACGTACTGGGGTGTAGGTACACGGGGGGTACGACACGTACTGGGGTGGGGGTACGACTGGAACGTACTGGGGTGTACATAGACGGTGGTACGACACGTCCAGGGGTGGGGGTACGACTGGAACGTACTGGGGTGTACATAGACGGTGGTACGACACGTCCAGGGGTGGGGGTAGGACTCGAACGTACTGGGGTGTAGGTTCACGGTGGTACGACACGTACAGGGGTGGGGGGGTGTACATTGACGGTGGTACGACACGTACTGGGGTGGGGGTACGACTGGAACGTACTGGGGTGTAGGTACACGGGGGTATGACACGTACTGGGGTGGGGGTACGACTGGAACGTACTGGGGTGTACATAGACGGTGGTACGACACGTACAGGGGTGGGGGGGTGTACATTGACGGTGGTACGACACGTACTGGGGTGGGGGTAGGACTCGAACGTACTGGGGTGTAGGTTCACGGTGGTACGACACGTCCAGGGGTGGGGGTAGGACTCGAACGTACTGGGGTGTAGGTACACGGGGGGTACGACACGTACTGGAGTGGGGGTACGACTGGAACGTACTGGGGTGTAGGTACACGGGGGGTACGACACGTACTGGGGTGGGGGTACGACTGGAACGTACTGGGGTGTAGGTACACGGGGGTATGACACGTACTGGGGTGGGGGTACGACTGGAACGTACTGGGGTGTAGGTACACGGGGGGTATGACACGTACTGGGGTGGGGGTACGACTGGAACGTACTGGGGTGTAGGTGGACGGGGCTATGACACGTACTGGGGTGGGGGTACGACTGGAATGTACTGGGGTGTACATAGACGGTGGTACGACACGTACAGGGGTGGGGGGGTGTACATTGACGGTGGTACGACACGTACTGGGGTGGGGGTACGACTGGAACGTACTGGGGTGTACCTAGACGGGTGGGGGTATACATATACGGGGGGTACGTGTCGGACGTACGGGGGCTGGGGGGAGTGTTGGGCGCGTATGCGGGCACATGTCTCCATGGTTGCTATAGGTGTTCGGTGCGGATGGTGTTTTTTCCATACGGTTGTACGCTCGGACGCACGGGATGGATCGTGATTCCTCGGTCGGACTTGGCTTTTCACGTTTGTAAGGTAAATCGTCCGAGGACGTGTCGGACACATTTTCCGACCCGAGGACGTGTGGGGAATGATTCCCAGTGCGGTTCGTATGGACTTTTTACCATGCGAATCGTGATTGCCAGTTCGTACGGCACTTGTACGATTCGTACGGTAAAAAGACCCGATACGAGTCGCACGGGGGAATTTTTTGCCGGATCGTGATCGGCACCCAAGTCTCTGAAAGTTAAAGAACATTTATTGTTGTTGTTGGTTTAGTTTTTTAAGTGGGGTGGTATTGCTGTTTGGTATAGACTATATTTTTATTGTAGAAACGTATTTTATTGTTTTACAAATTAACAACTCAAAAAACATTCCCCCTCCTTCACCTGTCCCGGAAGTACCACACATTTATCATCAAGACCAATTATTCAGGAGAATGAACAACCTTTCCACCCAGTTCTCTACCCCCCCCTCCCCCACCACATGTCAATGTACCCCCGTCCCCTACCCCTCTTACTATGTGCCCCTCCTGCCTAATAAATAAGATGCAGTAGCCTAACCTCTCACTAAGCAAACAGAGCCTACCCTCATGCCCAGTGGTATAGACTATAGGTGTTAATTTATACAGGTTTTTAAAAATTTAAAAAAGAGAACATGGATTTGTTTAGGGGTTTAGGATGTTTTGGGGTTTGAGTAGGATTTAATTAATATTTTATAAAGTATTTTGATAGTTTACTTACTTTTTAGTGAGTCTTTTCTGGCAATCTTCAATATTTTCTTTAGCTGTTTGGAGTAATATCTGTAGTGGAAACATAAAGAGATGGAATATATAAGTTAGTTATTTATTTGAGTAAAGATAAATTAGTGTTTTAGTTTAATTTGGCAGTTTAGTTAGAAAAGATTATTTACTTACGTTTTTAGAATAGTAGTAGGATGTAGGTTTCTTCTGTTTAGTAGAGTTTCTTCTTCGTTCAATGCTTTGGTTTAAGGCACCGTAGAAGACTTGTTTTAATTGGTTTATATAGTGGTTTCAAATTGTTTCTTGAATGTTATTGGTTGTTTTCTGTATGTGGCCTTTCTATTGGATGGTTTGAATTTTTTTTAGTTAATTGGTTTCCTTTTATGGAAAATGCTAAGTAAGAGTATATTTATTTTTAAAGGAGGAGAGTTTTAAATAATTATATATAAAAAGATTGTTTATAATGTGTAGTAATTTTATTTAAATGTGTTCGAAATGCCAATGTGATAATAATTTCAGTGTTTTTTTATTATGTTGTTAAATATTGAAATCGCGATAAATGTTATATTTATGTTTAAGTAGAATCTCATTTGAAAAGGTATGTTTTGGTAAAATATTGTCTTTATGTTGTTGAAAGTATTGGTTTTATTAGTATTAGAATTGTCGATATATTTAAAAAAACGATATTATTGATGTCTATATTTTGGTTATCGATATTTGTGACATGTGTCATATTTATTAACTCATGTCGATATTTAGTATTGCGATATTAATGTGTGCGATATTTGTGTGATCGATATAATTGTATTACGATATTGTAGTGTCGATATTAGTGTAGTTTTTTAAATAAGTATACAATGTCGATATTTTTGATGTCAATATATTTGATGCGATATTTGTGTAGTTCGATAATGTGTCTGTCGATAATATGTCAGAGATACGTATGTGACCTAGGTACTTGATCCCCTTGCATGGCGGCATGCCATTAAGACCAACATCCAGTCCCCGATAAGTACCACTATCTGCCTTCGCTACAATCTTGACTGGCATTCCTTCATGCCCAGATATACCATGCGATGATAGCTCTCCTCCGTCACTTGACCCGACCACACCTAAAAGAACAAACACAGCGAGAGGAAGCGGCCTGTGCCCTGCCCCAAGACTCTACGAAATCCTCTTACCGAATGATGTGGGAGCTCGCCACCAACCTCTGTCCAAGCCTGCCAACCCCACAAGAATTTGGACCCCTATTGCTCCAAGAATTGGAGGGGGGGGGAGGAGGGGCAGTCCTGTCTGGAGATGTGTGAATGGAGGACATGCGTCCTAGAGTACCTATTGTTTGGGTGCAAATATCAGTACCACGAGAACCTGATGTGTTTATTACTAATAACCGTGGTAACATCTCAATCAGCACAGGGCTAGTTGCCCCCCCCCGTCTTACAACCGTGTGTGACAAGCAGGGAGATTAAGGAAGGCTAACCCCAGTCAGACACAGAAAGACCCACCACGTGGCTGTGCCCAAAAAACACCATCCCGCATCAAACCGACCCGCTGGAAAGACAACAAGAGCCTAATGCTCTACACCCGCGGATGACCCAGGAAGTAACCAATCGGTTAACAATCGAGTAACTAACAACGGACATCCTTTCAGCATCTGAAGGGCTAGCCATTTCAGAAGTAACGCGGACCCCAATGGCAGGCATCAGAGCAGGCCTCGGCACCTGTGGTGTGTGTGATCTTAGCCCACTTCCGTGTGAGCCAGGGCCCGCGATGCATACTTATTTCATGATCGCTGAAGCACACGTAAACCACCCTAGCTGTTCATTTGCCGCTAGGTCATCCTACCCTAAGGAGCCCCAATGAACGACCAGGGAGCCCCAATGAACGACCAGGTAATATTAACACTCACTCAACACAGGAGTAACCCATTGCTTAGCCTAGGTGCTGGATGCAAAGTGACACATCCCCCTGCTCCCGACCATAGTGGTGAAGCGTCCCAGGAGTGCCCGGCTAATATAACAGACCCTGACTGACCAAGGGAGCCCTGCGCAGCTACAAGTGTTTGCCAGAGTACAACTGGTCTGCAGGGCTACCCAGCATGCTCGGCACTGGCTATGCATACAGACCGGCCACCAACACACCGCGCATTTACTAGGTGTTCCAAGTCCACTCGGTCTCATTTGCCAATGAAACAAAGCATTGAAACCAAGGCCCCTAAGACGGGTGCTGACCCAAGCAGATTAAACCTCCCGCCTCACCTGTGAGGACCGCACAGCCAATCCACTCCCGCTGTGCTGACCAGAGTACGCGGATGACAATCTCAGCAAGGCACCCTGACCATTTATGTACGCACGCCCCATCACATTCATCTGGGATTGGCCGTAAATGACAGAACAACAGCACAAATATTCTAGTTGGATTCCCCGCCGACTGACGAAAAACGCACGCGGTTTCCAGTGGACAAAGCACGCCTAAAGTAATTCCAAAACCGCAAAGCATAACCGGGTGCAGGGCAGGAACGTTATGCTCCCGCTGCTCATGCACAGTATCTGTGGAGGGAACACAACAATAAGTACCATGTTCCAAACGGGTAGGTAACTGCACAGCCAGTCTAAAACCGCTGTGCTGCCCAGAGGACACGGTTGACGATCTCAGCACTGGCACCCTGCCCATGGACCACAACCTATGGCATTAATTTGGGATTGTCAACCAAAAGACAGGCATAACCTCAACACCTTAAAATAATCGAATTAACCGCAGACTGAGAAGAGGAACGCATACGGCTTCCCGAGAAACCAGGCACCCTTGGTCATTTCAACCGCAAAGAAAACCTCCCCGGGGTGCATGGTAGGAGCATATCGTTCCAGGGGAATCGGGAACACCAGAATGATGACCAGTGTTCCCCCAGTAGGTATCTGTGCCAAAAGGGCCCAGGCCTCCCCTGGACAAAGCTGCTCCTCATACCGGGAAACGTGCCTTGCTTTGCAGGCCGAGACACCTTGCGTGTGAATGCACGCCGTGCCACACATGAGCACGCCCCGTACGAAAGTCATGACAGTTCAATGCCGAAAGTAGGTGCTATGTGGCAGCACATAAACCAGCTCAAAATTGCGCATGCATGCCTAACTCACCCCTCCGACAAGAAACTATGCAACCCATGATGGGCAGGAGTAGGTGGTATCCACATCACCTAGGTTGGGCGGCCCTAGCATCTGGAACACCACCCGATTTAAACTAATCCGCTGGCCCTGACATGCGTGACCCCGGCCACAATAACCCGGGAGACCCGATATGCGCCTACATGTCTGGCTGCCGAGCATCGTGTCTGGCCAAAACAGATACGGATGCAGTTCAAACCAGAGCCAGCAGAATTCAAAAGGAAATCCTGATCCCTTATTTCTAGCCAGACGTATTCTACACTGTTTGACGCTTCTTAACCAAATCTCCCTACCTCTCCAATTGCAAGTAGTCATAACAACAAGAGAGCACGTTCACCCGTAGGTAACTTGGCGCAAATAATAAATGGTTCTTGTTACCCAACTCGATGGAACTCATTTGTCGCCTCAGGAGGATGAAAGGCTGAGCAATAAGGTAACTTGGCACTGAATAACAGATTGTTCCTGTTGCCCAACTCAATGGTACTCATTTATCGACCTCAAATGGATGCAAGGCTGAGCCATTAGGTAACCTGGTACTAAGTAACAGATGCTATTTGTTACCCAACTCCAAGGTACTCATTTTATCGACCTCCTCTGGATGAAAGGCTGAGCAATTAGGTGACTTGGCACTTAATAGCAGATGGTTCTAGTAACCCAACTCAGTGGTACTCAAATAATCAACCTCAGCAGGATGCAAGGCTGAGCAATCGAAACTGTGACCCAGAGGTCGGACACCGGTCCCTGTAGGGGGGGGTATTAGTTCACTGAGCCACCGGACCCGGTCCTATTAACACACTAAAGACCACTTTCTATTTCAAACAGATATTACTTCATGCAGTACTACGTTGCCTGTCGTATATGAATAATGGAATTTTTAAATGCTGGAACATTAATTTTCCCTCTGTCACTCAAGGAGAATTCAACTAGAACTAGTGAAAATCCTTCAGCCTTATGAGTTTCGGACTCCTGCGCATGTGCAGAGGGCCTTTCCCCCCCCTTTGCTGTAGCCTGTCTCGAGTCAGCCTCGCTCGATATGGGGCGCAGTCCAACAATGGATTCAACCCAGATATTGACTGGGGGTGAGTGTCTGCCGGTTTCAGCACTCCGTCCATCATCTCCCTGCGTTTGCCCAAAGCCTTATCTTCGCCATTACCAGACACATCCAGCTTTACAGCTGATCCTGTCTGCTGAGACAATCTTCAGAACCATTTCTCCTTTTCTCTGACCAAAGCACGACACAGCGGACCTGCACCGGAGATCCTGCACTCCGAACAAGACCAGGTGAGCGCACCAGGCCCCTCGATAGAGAAGCCGAGCGAGGAGCATAGTGCCCGGCGGCTGGCGCAATGTAGCGGAGCTGGGCAACCAGCGTGAAAAGGAGCCTCGCTGCCACGGGGCTTACCGTTCTACATGTGCATTTTAGAATACAATGGAGGGGGCATTCCTCAGGCCAGGCAGAAGCATTTTTATTTATTTATTTATTTTATTTTTTTTGCATCTTTTAAATAGCGCGGCTCGACCCGAAGGCACAGGAGTGCTGAACACGGGCACCGTAGTTACATACACATTCATACGTCCCACCTGCGAGGCCCAAAACCAACATGGAGGCTCGGACAGGGTCCGAGCAAGAGATCCCAGAAACAGCCCAACACTGAATTTCCCATTCCCGGGCCTATACAGCGTGAACCTGAGCCGGATCCAACCAGGCATCAGAGCGCCCACACTCTTTTTCCTTATCTCCCTTAAGATTATCATAACATCGCGCTAGCCCGCCCAAATCCAATTAGGCATCAGAGCGCTACACATAGCACCCGCTCCGCCACAAGGGGACACACCCAATTAAGTTGTTGGGCACGGGAGGATTGTGGGTGCCAAGCATCACCGGAAGGTCACGAGGCGATCAAAACACAAGAATACCTCCGCGCCGCCTCCAAATCCGCCGGTCTAACCACTGTAC
This sequence comes from Triturus cristatus, assembly GCF_964204655.1. Taxonomy (NCBI): domain Eukaryota; kingdom Metazoa; phylum Chordata; class Amphibia; order Caudata; family Salamandridae; genus Triturus; species Triturus cristatus. The sequence continues at coordinate 1,821,718,862 of NC_140590.1, read as the reverse complement.
TATAGGCACCCTGCTAAATATATAGCGCACGGTCGACCCAAGGGTATGGAGCGCTTTGCGTAGCACCGTATCCACCCCACACATTCAGGCACAATGTCCACACTCCCCATGGCAGGCACTCTGCCCTTGCTGCCGCAAGCCTACATAGCGCGTACTCGATCCGAAGGCACCGGAGGGCCATACATGACACCGTATCCACATTGCACTTTCAGGCATATGCTCCTCACCTCCCATGGCTGTTACTCTGCCCCGGTGTTGCACATGTATATATAGTGGGAACTCGGCCCCACGGTAATGGAGCGCCACACATGGCACCGCATTACATACACATTCAGGCGCGGGGAAAACAAGAGACCAGCCAGCGACAGCGCGCACGTACCTGAGGCCACACCGCCTCTCCCTACAATGCCCACGCTGAGGCCCGAACCTAGACTCCCCAGATCAAAGCCGCCCGTCCTGCCCACTGGGCCCCCATTCCACACACCAGGGACACCGGACGTGTACGCGACCTCCCAGCAGCGTAGCCGACGGACCACATCCTCTCCTCGACAAACCAATTACGCTAACTTCCCTTCCTAATCATTGGTGGCTGCACTTGCAGGACACGAACCAGTGACTTGCAACGTGATCATTTACCCAAGAAATGCCCATTCAAATCCTTGAGAAGTCTCTCTCCCGAAATCTACCTGCACAAATCAGGAGCCCCAAGGCCACTGTGACTCTGATGGCCCGCGATGCCCGACCAATGAGCCACACACGCGCGCCCCCACCCCCCGCCGCACGCGCAACCTCCCACGCCGGCGACCCGGGCCTGGCTCGGCGCCCGCACCCCCCCACGCCCGTGGTATTCCGACCACAGGGCCCCGTCGCCTGCTGATGCCCAGGGACAAGGCCGGGGCGGGGAGAGGAGGCAGGCGAACTCACCGCAACACGAGGCTCCGAGGCGCGCGACGATGGAGCTGCGACCGGCAAGGCGAACGAGAGGGACAAGAGGGCGAGGAAGGGGCGGAGACCGTATAAATACCCCTGTCCCCTCCCCGCCCCTGCCGGAAGTAGCCATCTGCTGGGGTCTCCCCTGGCGGACCCAGGGACTAGACCTCTCACCCCTGTGCCTTCCTGTGGCACTAAGGCGGCCGCCCTTTTAGGGGGGGGCTGCTGCGCAACCTCCCCCCCGGGCAGCCTTACAGTTGGTGATGTGTGTCCCGACTCCCGAGGCCTGAACAGGCCATCCCTCGACTCTGAGACCCAGGAGGAATGTGAGCCCACTCCAGTGAGTGCAGCTTACAGCAGGGCACACCCGCCTCTAACAAGGCTCTGTGTGATACAAGGGTCTCAGCTGTCTCTTGCCTACCTCCCCTGTGCTATTATTGACCTGCAGTGCGGACTCACTCCCTGCCTGGCTCTCTCCTACCCTGCAGCTGCATAGTGCACACAAGACATTAGCCTCTCCAGTCCCCCTCCCAAACTTTAAAACAAACTGCTGCCTTCGTGCCGGAGCATTTTGGAGTGGCATCTGTAGAAAAAGGCCTAAATGTTCCCCCACTTTACAGAACAAAATGGATGGGCCTATCGCCCGGTTGTATTAATGAACTAAAATTGTATTATTTTAGCATAATTTTTTACTTAAGCACACGCATGTTGATAAACTCCACTCTGCCGGCAGTTCAGCATTGTTTTTTACCGAACTTCGCACACTAAGTGGAGTGCGGAGTGCAAAAACTCTGAGAACGCCGCCGGCGGAGCGGAGTTCACTGCCCCAGTTATCTGATATGTAACTGCAGCCAACAATTATTAGTTCTAATAGGCTGATTTCTTTATCTTCTCTGTAATTTCTAAAAAAATCCTGCATGTTACAATCAAAGCTGAGTGTATGAAACTGTGCTACATTTCAACATTACTTCAGACACTTCAAATTGAAACAAACTTATGAGCCATGTTATCAGATCCTCCTCCGGTCTTTGCTGAAACCTGTCCAAAATGCCATTAATTTCTGGCTGAGGAAAGTCCTCCAAAGAATTAATGAATGCACAATGCATTCAAAATGACAACACTTTTTCTCTCTGAAATTCCAAGTTCTTTTCCCCATTGAAAAGAAAAATCCTGGAAACATTTAAGCATCTGTGCTAGCGCCTCATCTGTTAAACATTCATTAGAGGCAACTTTCCACCTAACAACTCAGTTTGCATCTGGGAATCTGCAACTGAAAACATTCACATTTTAGAAAACATTCTCCCCTATTTTAATATTGTGTCCTGCAGAGTGACTTCAAAATGTATTGCTTCGCCCTCCCAAATAATAGAAAATACCGCCCTCCCGCATGGAGGCTCAAACACGACAAAGCGATAAAAACAAAACATCACAAGGAAAGGGATTTCACTTTTATAAAATGAAACACATCAAAAGACTGTTCTTAGAATAAGGCATGGGGTTTCATTTGTGCAACACTCTCTAACAAAAAGGCTTTCCCAGATCTCAAATGAACAACATTCACAAGTATATAGAGATATATATGCATATATATATATATATGTCCAAGCAATATTATCACACTCATAAGTAGGCAAATGCAACTGTTAAGTTCATGAAATAAACACAAAATGAAATACAAGCAGATAACAATATGATATGAAATTCAAGCAGATAAGACTGGACGTCTGCTGCAAGAAATCAAAAAGATATATACACTAAATACATGCGATGAATACAGCCACTGAAGACTTGTGCACAGATGCTCACAAATCACAATGAATACACCTCAGAAGATTATAGCCGCTGGAGACTTGGATGTGAACACAGTCTCACTCACACATCACATAGTCAATACTCAAAGAAAAGAAAACACCTCACTGGCTGCAAACTTCATCTTGGCCCACTCCAGACTGGGTCATTCCAAGCCGGGTTCAAGAGACTCAGCCAACCAGGTTCCTGAACTGAAGAAGCGTCCATCTTTCAGGTCCAAATCCCAGTTTTCATGTCAACAAACCCAAGCTTTATAATCTCAAAACAGTCTAGAAGTTTCTTAAAAGCCCTCCTCTTTGCCCAGGAAACATACTGGAGTTGGCCATTCTCCATGCAAGCATTCCAAAGGCAAAATATTTCTCACATTCCTTATGCACGCTCATGTGTTCCAGCCTTTCTCTTAACAAGTCTTACGAAAGTCAACAGCAGTACAGTCAATAATCTCCAAAAGCGAAACAACCGCTTGTTCATGTATGCAATGATAAACATTCTGGCTTTAGTTGCTTCTTGATCCTTCCAAGCTTTCTTGTAGTTGTAATTTTGGAATGTAGTCTCTGGTTGTTGTTCTTGAATATATTTATTTATGAGTTTAGGACCCTTGCATAGTCATTTCATTTTGGCAACTTCAAAGTGCTATGATAGTGTGCCCTGCTTGCAGCTTTCGTGGCTCTTATCAAAACGGTATGATAACTGTGTTTCATAAAATGGAGTTCCATCATGCATGTATGTGCGCAGTGTGAGTATTCCAGTCTTTTTAGGTTTGGCTTGACCTGTCATTTGCCATATGTGATGAATCGAAAAAGAGCGTTAGGAAGCTCTACAAAGGGGCTTTGGCTCAGTCCACATATTGATTCTCTTTCCTACAACAATGTAAAGTTGTTTGCTGCCACCAAAAAGTACTTGTTGCACCCCTATTTGGCTTTTGAGAGGTTTCCCCTCACCGAAGAAGACTTTAACATTCAAATAATAATAATAATGACACATCTGTTGCAACAAAGCCGCAACACATCATAAGGGCAGCAGCTCGTCCTTTCTTTATGTCAATGCTGTGCCTGTTGCCATTTCCTTATTCTTTGTTTTATGTTTGTGCTCCCACACCATCTAGTAGGGGCCGGTGGAAGGGTTTTCTGTGAGCTAAAGGGGGTGAGACTCGCCCTCATCACTTTTCCGCTGGTGCTGCAAGAGCAAATCAAGAATCAGATGCAAGAGTTGCTGGAGAGTGACAATCAGTCATTATGGCAGACAGTGGCTTCTGTTGTCCCTTCCTCTCCCGCTGTGCCCTGCTCCTTCTCAGGGCCACCCTTCTCCACCTCTGTGACATCTTTTGTGCTGCCCTCGTTTTTCCTATCCATTCCTGCTGTTACCTACTCTTCACAAAACTGCCTTCCTCCACCTCTGGGGATCTATCAGACTCCCATCATGCTGCCCCTATTTTTCTGTGTTATCTCTGCTGCCCCTGTGTGTCCTTGTGAATATCTGAGTGGGTGAGTGTTTGAGTGAGTGCAGTATTAGCCAGGGTGAGCAGTATGAATGTGTGCTTGCATAGACCAGGGGCATCTTAAGGATTTTGGGGTTTCCTGGCCAAATGTAATTGTGGACCCCCTGCTTGCAACAACCTTCAATCTATTATACATTACAGCTCCATCCTGACCTTGGCAACTACAGTGGAATCATTGACAAACCCCTTCCTTGGCCAGCCTATCTCTGGGCACAACCATGCAACAAACTGTTTCTCTCGGGCTGGCCACCACCAGTGAAGCAGAAAGACTAGCAGCATGAACAAGCCAGCTGCATATGGTGAAGGGGAATGGTGTCAACTTTTGGGCCTGTTCGTATGGAGGGTGCATTTTAGTTTGATGCACTCCAGTCTCTGTTGCATGAGGAGTAGGGATCCTGAGTCAGCACTATGCTAGGACTGCACTGCCCTGCAGAGGCTCCACATGGACAGTGACATGTGACCTAAAATCTTGGCCTACCCTTCGGCTCTGCCTTGTTGAAAGCAGTCTTCAGCTGCATCAGAAGACCAGAAAGACTAGTGTCATGTCCAAGCCAGATACCTGCAAAGTGTGGTATAGTTTGTCTGTCACCTCCATTCAGACATACAGTGCTAATGGGTGGTTTTGTTTACTACACTGCGTCTGCTGCGTGGGACTGGTATTTAGAGTCTGGTGGTAATAGGCTGTGAACGTACCTGTCCTGCAACAGCTAAAAAAAAAAGTGATGCATTCGCAAAGTTAGCACACAATGCCAGTCTCTACTGTGCTTAATCTAATAGGTATTATCGTTTAACCATTGCTCTCTATCAGGTAGGGGCCAAAATCTGTGGATAGCCTGAGCTGGCTAAAAAAACAAGCATTGACATTGCCAATAGGTCTCGCCTTTGGGACCTTATAAGTGTTTAGCCTTGCAACAGTTGATGTTGCACCAACGATATTGTGCTGCATAACTAAATACTTATAAGGTCCCAAAAGCGAGACCTATTGGCTATGCCAATGCTTGTTTAACTAGCAGTCATGTTTGCAGAGTGGTGGAGAAAGGGGGCTGGGCCTGAAACCACCTCTCAAGAGTTACAAGGAGGGCTTCTTGGCCCCTAAGGTCCCTCAGGAGTTAAGTGGACTTCACCTCCCAACCAGTAGTGCATCACAAGCTGCATTTGCAGAGTGATGGAGAAATGGGTTGTGGCTTCTGAAGACATCTGCTGTGTGGGACTTATTGGAGATAACAAGAGGGGTAGTTGTACCCCAAGGATGTCCTTGGGCACCAACTATCCCTCTTTTTACCTCCAGTAAGACCATCCCCAGGCTGACTTGGGCCCCGGGGCAAGGCCTTCCAATATTTTCTTTGTGGACCTCGTGGGAAGCCTCAATGCCCCTGCGGTCCCTGCCGGCTCTCCACCTCCTGCGGGAGCTGGCATTATGTTTATGTTTATGTTTGGAATTTGTAGAGCGCTTGGCTGCCCAAAGGCTTCCCAGCACTAAGGAGTACTGTTTGCAAAGCTCTGTCCATCTGGTAACTACAAGGGAAACATCAGAGTTTTAAGATGTTTTCTGAAGGAGGTTTTGTTAGGTAGGGTTCTGACTTCAAATGGGAGGGCATTCCACATCCTTGGCACCAGATGGGTGAATGATCTGCCTCCCCACCTAGCTCTTTTGGCTCTGGTTGTCCTGAGGAGCTGTTGCTGGGAAGATCTTAAGTCTCTGGTCGAGGTGTTCCTGGACATCAATTGTCTAAGCTTTAATGGGCCTTTTTTATTGATGACCGTATATGCCATGTAGAGGGACTTAAACTTTATTTTTGTCTCGATAGGCAGTCAGTGTAACTGTTGCAGTGAATCTTTGGTAGATGTACGGTTGGAATACAGCTGGATCTCAAAGCAATGTCTGTTCACTGAGGTTTTGATTTCATGTGTAGGAGCTTTGAAGGGAAGGCTAATCTGGAAGGCAACCTGGGACATTGCTGGTGCTTGCCCTGGGGGGGGGGGTGGCGGTCCCCTGGGCCATCTAGGGCTCCACGAGGGGGGCAGCACGCCCCCTCTAATCTATTTGAGCCCCATTGCATTGGTGAACTTTGGGTCTGTGAGGACCATGGAGCCCCCATATGTAAATGTAGAGAATTACACCGGGAGGTGGCAGTCCCCGGGGCTGCATGGTGAGACCAGAAGCCCCCACACACATTTTATTTAGCCCCAGGGTGGTGGATCAGTTGGAATATGTTTGCCCTGGGGGGTGGTGATCCCAGGGGCATGGGGTGTCACCTGGGCACCCCAGCATTACTATAAGAACTTTTCCCCTGGACTTGGCCCACCTGGGGGCCTATATTAAACTAAGAACAGGATCATGCACTTCATTTTTTAAACATTTTGATGGGATCGCAGATCCAGCGTGACTCCCACCGGCATAGGTGGTCAGGGTGCTTTTACTCTCCCCGTTTTCTTTTTTTAATGCTTTTTTTGTGATGGCTGCCAACACATCCTGGTTTGAAGTGTTGGCAGCGAGTCAGATCTCAAGCACCAGATCGGGAAAGGTTGCGATTCCTAGGCGTCATGGGTTGCATGTCTGAAAAACCTTTACATTTCTCCACAGCTACTGAACAGATTTACACAATCTAGCAAAAAAGGGGCACTTTCTTGACCAACAGTTGCCTTTTTGCCAAATTTGGTGTAATTGCTTTCCGCAGATCGGGCTATAAAAATTAACATGGAGAAAAGGCATTTTTAAACCTCCCCCTATTTCTTTGCCCCTGCTTGACGGATCACCACAAAATGTCAAGACCAAAGCTGACATGATTGGCAAATTCGTTTTGACAATTTCACGAAGATTCATAAAACAACGCCAAAGTTATTGGCAAATGAAAAAACGCTCTTCCTATGGAACTAGGTCCTAACTATATTGACCTAGTGGCAACCACCAATGTATATATAGGTTACAGGGAAGTTATAGTTAGGCTGATATTTTACTCATACAAAACCAGAGACATTCAGCAGCTAAACTGCTTATGACCTCACATATTATATCACTCAAGACATGGTCAGTGACATCACTGATCACATCTCAAATGACATCACTGATTCTAATCAACCGCCACCACTGATTCTCCTAAATATATTAGCCGTCTATAATATCTTGAACACCATATCATTCTTAACAGATTACATTAGTAATGTTTTAGATTGAATCAAGTCAATCTTGTCTGATAGGAAACATCAAGTCATGATTGGTTCATTGGAATCCAGATTTAACAGATATAATCACAAATATGCACATATGCACACATGGCACACATCATTGGTTCATATCAGCTAAATGTTTAGATATATGCAAATTGCTCTAAAATAATCCTCAACTAAATGAAAACACAAATGATAAAAATAATTTCCAAATCTATCTGGAACGTATCAGGACAGATTTACTAACACGTTGCACCAGGCTTGTATTACAAAATTCATACAATTTGTGGCAAAGTGCATAATTGGGTGTTGGACAGGACCATATTTTGTGCAGTGTAGGTTGCCTTCTTTTGCCCTATCTGTTGTTGCTTTCTATAAAACTCTGTGCTCATCACTCCAGCTAACCAGTAGTAAAATGGCTATGCTCTCCATTTAAACATGATTTAAATGACGTAATCCTAATTGACATATTTAACTTACCTATAGGTCCCTAGTGTAAGGTACAGTGTATGCCCAGGGCCTATACGTTAAATGCCACTTGTAGACTGCATCACATATTGTGCTTTCAATTACTGTGGCAGTGCAAGACATGGCTATTGAGCTACCACTGTATCCTGACTGGAGAAATTTAAAAACTACAAATTGACCTGTCAAAGTAAACTATTTCCAGTCTAAACCTACCTTTTAAATATTAATAAGCCATGCCTAAGTAGGCTAAGAGTGCATGCCATGTCGGTGTTAATTAATTTGTCAATTAATTTACTATAATTTACTCTATATTTGAAAATTCTTTTGGAATGTTTCATTTCTTCTGTTTTGACATTATTTCTATTCTGGGATGTTTTTCAATCAAGAAAGGGCTTCCTTGGCCCCTACGAACTCTCAGCATTATAAGGATAGTGCCTTTTGAATGCTCCCTGTGCCAGGTGACCCATCTGCAGTGAGCCTCAGAAAAGGGGTATGGTCAGCCACATCACACTTATAGCGCTCTTTGCAGCTCACAGCGTGGATCTTTTTCAGTCAAGAAAACGCTTCCTTTGCCCCTATTGACCCTCAGCATTATAAGGGCCTTAATTCTTGGATGCTCCCTGCGCCAAGAGGCCCAACTGCAGTAAATCTCAGAAAGGGGGCATGGCCATACGCATTGCAGTTATTGTACTTTCTGCAGCCCTGCAGCGTGGGATCTTTTTCAATCAAGAAAGGGCTTCCTTGGCACCATACAGACCCTCAGCATTGTAAGGGCCTTACTTTTTGGACACTCCCTGTGCCTGGAGGCCCACCTGCAGTGAGTCTCAAAAAGGGGGCATGGCTAGTGTCATTGTACTTATAGCGGTCAATGCAGCCCCGCAGTGTGAGATTTTTTTCTAACAAGAAAGGGCTTCCTTGATCCCTAGGGGCCCTCAGCATTATAAGGGACTTAATTTTTTGATGTTCCCTGCACCAGGAGGCCCACTTGCAGTAAGTCTCAGAAAGGGGTCATGGCCAGCCGCATTGTGCTTCCAGTGCTCGCTGCAGCCCTGGTCCAAGGGCAGGCCCAGCCTGGCCGTCAGAGTCCGGAGTAGGCTGGGTTATATCTCTTTGATTTTGTGTACTGTGGCCCCCTGTTTTAAATTGGTTTTTAACGTATATATATTTTTTAAGACACAGGGAAGGTATGACATGTCCACTGTAAAGAATTATTCCAAAGGCATACTAGTCTCTTGCGGCTGGGGCCAATTGCTAGTTCACTTTTGCCTTCATCCCCCACTGTTGGTTGCAAGGAGTCTCTCACAACCTCTATCACCCTGTGGGCTGTGGCACTGTTGGGGGGTAAGCCATATTTGTCTATTTACATTGACATTACTTTTTGTCTCCCAATTTCCAGGAATTTTGGAACTTGTGCATTGAGGTACAATATTGTATAACAGGCTTTTTATTTTTTACTGTTTTTGATTACAATTAGGGGGATTTGGCCTGTGATCTCTGTGCTGGTTAGCTGTAGGGTTTCAAATGTGTTTTGGGAAATAATGTTACCTGATGCAGTGTCGTGTTATTTTTTTATTACATCATTTCTTATACATAGATATATGACTTTATAGAGGAATTGGAGAATATTTTTTAATTCATCATACACCAGTGTCAGTCAGGGATCAGGGAGGCATACAATAAACAGAAATGATTGGAAAAAAAATTAGAGGGCCCAGAGGGGCAAAAGTCAATCCTCAGCATCTTTAGTTAATGTTAATTTAGAGGTCCAGTGGTCACAGGGAGTTAATTAGCCTCTTTTTGAACCAACAGTTATATGCGTAAACAGGTGCCCCCTCCACCTGAAAGTGCATCGGGTGACCCTCATGTGAGAGATGGTGGGGATGGGGAGGCTTATATTACCAGTAGATCTCATGAGACCACCTCAAATTTGTACGAAATAGTGATGGCCTTACAAGAGGAAATAGTGTGAATAAAGGCTGTGGTTAATTTACTTGAGTGTCAACTAAACTCTTCAACTAAGATGCTAGCAGATGTTATCAGAGTGCAGGGTCCTGTTGTTATCCCACTGCCCACTTTGACAACTGTTCTCTCATTGTCTCTTGCCCCTCAGGCCCCAGATAATGGAGGTTTAACAGGAGCTTGATCCGACCAACCTCTTGAATCATCTAAATGATGTAGGGCAATCTCTTCAGGGTATTATAAGGAAAATACCCCTAGAGGAGGTACCACAACGCAAGATGCTCCAGATCTTCCTCTCGATTGTACACCATATGTGGTAATTCTTGTTAATGTGCCCCCAAATACCTCAAACAATGTGGAAGGGTTTCACAAAATAAGGAATAAGGTATCACATTGGATCTCGAAAAAAGTAGGGGTAAAAGCTTGTATCCATTCAGAGATAAATATGGTCCTTAGAGTAGGATGGCTAAGTCGCAGCCCGAAATCTTGAAAGAGGGACTGTATAGTGGTTAATTTTAATAACAGTCGGGCCGCAGCAAGAATTGTGTTCTCTTATCAGGGTGTCCTGGATCAAGGAGTAAGACTGTGCCTATTGGGTTTCTTTTATAGACCAGGGACAGTTCTGAGAGTGAGTGTGCCTTCTGTGTCTCGAGTTCCTAACTCCATACAAAATGAGCTAGGAAGGCATCATCAGGGGGCTCATCTCCACCCTGCTGACACAGATCATGACCTATACACCAACCATCAGGAGAGGGCGATGCGTAGAGCGCCATTGACTTGTGGGGCTTTGATAGCGGACTTTCTTTCCCCTTTGCTACTTCTAGGATATTTGAACTCCTGGGCTCTTTGGAAGGAGTAGATTTACATTCTATCTGAGATGTGGGCTCTGTGTGCTCAAATGAACTAGTTGGGGAAGAAAGTGATCAACCAGAAACGGAACCAGGAGTTTACCTCCGAAATGTATCCAGAAATTTAGTAGGGCTGGATGCGAAGAAGACAGACTCCAACTGGTTGGATTTTATGAAACCCTTTCATGTCCTGGTTTTTCAGGAAACTTGGTCCCTTTGCTATTACCCATTTTTAACTAAATCTGGGCATCCCAAGGCACGGCTTTGTACTCTAGTCTCCCTAGCATCAACGTGTGTTGCCACTGAAGTAGAATCAAACAGTGACTATGTAGGTGTAGTCTTATTGACTTTTGTGGGTAATTCACTGAAGTTAATATCAAGTGTGTACAATCCTTATGGCAACCTTACTAATTCAGATATAATTTCTAATATAGATGATATTAATGAGACATTTATGAACTCTCCAAAAGTTAGAGAGTTAAGTATAACTTCAATGGTGGTTTTGGAGAATTCTAATATTCATCTTTGTCCCAGGCTTTCCTTCCTATTCCAAGACCATGTAGTGAATGAAAGCTCCCCCGCCCTGTCAATTTGAACACTCTTTACAGGGGGTTCAGTTGAATGATTTGATCCACTTGCAGAACCTGCTCATCCCCAGTGCTCATGCAGTTCCCACTTACATTGGGAGAGGTTTTGAATCTATGGTGGATCACTTTTTAATTTGAACATTACTTCTCTCTACTGTGGTTTATTAGAACGCTTTAGTGCTGGCTCTCCTCCATCAGAGTCAAGGCTCACCTCAGTCAACTGCAGCTCCAGACAAGGGAGGTGGATTAGGTGGGTGAAAATTGGCCCGATTATTTTTGTGGGTCACTTTTTAAACAATACAGTATAGAGATGGCGAATTGTCTTAATCCCTACTTATGCCCTAAAGACATTCTTTTAGCTTTTTCAGCCCTTTTTGCTGGAGTCACAAGTGCCCTTAGGGTTGCTGGCCTGGGACACCCTGCCTCTAGCAGACTCTGGGGGCCCTAAAGGTAGCACTTAAATCATGAATGAGAGACTGGTTATATAGAAAACTCATTGGTTTGCCTATTTCCTGGCTATCTACTCTCTCAATGACAGTCAGGGCTTGCCATCATCTAAGGTTAATACAACAGAGTTTAGGTCTCCCTATCTCTCTCAGAGGTTATTGGTGCTATCATTCGTCTGTAAGGCATGAGGCCCCTGGCCCTGACGTTGTTCCTGCTGATCTTTTAAAGGGAGATATTACTAGCTGGGCTCCCTTACTCACAAATATCCTTAACGCCGTGGTTTATTATGGTCCCTTGTCCTCTTGGTCTCAATCCGTTATAATCCCAGTATTCAAGAAAGTGTATTGAGGAGCTCCAAAATGTTACACACCAATTTCGCTTATAAACACAATGGTGAAGATGCTGGGCCAGGTTGTTTTAAAAGTTTGCCATTTTATGCGGAGGAGATGAATATTATCTCCAATTTTCAGAACAGGTTTGGACCTCAGTTAAGTACCATCGGGCAATATCTGAATCTCTATTTACTGATTCAGAAATATACCGTGGGCAAGAAAGGGGCTGTCTTTTTGGGCTTTATGGTCCTTCTGACAGCTTTTGATTGGGTGAACCGATCAAAGCTTTGGCTCCTCTTACTGTCTGTGGGGGTAGAGCCAGCACTAGTTTCTTCTATGGTGGATCTTCATAGGGAAATGACGGGGTCTGTTAAATTCACAAATGAGGTTGCTTTTATGAAGAGCTTACCTATCACCCATAGATTATGACACGGTTGTATACTGGCCCAATTTTTGTTTACCATCTACATTAACGGCATAGAAACAGCACTAATGGATGCTCAGGGTGATCTTCCAAAAGTGCCCAGTCCTCTTAAATGCAGACAGAATTAGGCCTCCAATGCTTCTTATATTATTACGCATCTTTTATGGAGGACTTGGATTTGTCCGTAAATTCCACAAAATCTTTCACAATAAGGCTGGGGGTCAAGCCTGTTAAAACTAGGAATGATTTTTGTCAGAAAGTCAAATTTACCAGGTGGGCCCATTTAATTACCTAGGCATCCTTTTTGATGAAAATTCCTAGTGGGGCACTTACCATTACTCCAAGAAGTCTCTTCTCGCCAGTTTGTGTGGAGCAGTAATGGATTTTAGCTCATGGCTGGGTTATGTAACCTGTGAATCCCCTAATCCAGGTCTATAAGACCAAGTGCATTTCATTGGTTAGTTATGGTAGTGACGTATAGAGGAATATGGACTGTAAACAATTTGCAGAGGAGGTCTTGGACGTACAACCGCAGTTATTCATGTCACGTGAAATTTGTTATTTTTGTGGTGCAAGGATCAAAAGAAACAAGACCTCAAAGTTTCTTACATGTGAAAAAAGTCCACATCAACAATATATGAAAAAAATCCACATCAACAATATACCAAGGTTTGATCAGCACACACTAGCTTGTACAATAAGAGAGATAGGACAGGTAAAATATCAGACAGCTACAAGGAAAGATTTATCTTAAAAATATTCCTTTATTCTTAATTCTTTATGTTCTCTACAGGGTGGCCAACGCATTTCATCCTTTTATAGGACTTCTTCAGGGCTCATGCAAATTCTTTCAAGTGCACAGATATATGTGTTCCACAGGTTATATTGGAGACAAGATTCTTCTTCTGAGCACCTGTAAGGCTCCAAAAGTCCAGTTATTTAGATATAAGGTATTCTACTGCCGTATTCTAGGTTGTGCTTGACACAAAAATCTTCTTCTGAGCACATGTAAGGCTCCAGGAGTCCAGATATTTGGGTATGAACTGTTCGGGTTTTATTGGTCAGTGTCGACCTCTGCATCAATTTGATGGGGTTCGAGGCAGGAGTCCGCCCTCCTCCAACCGTTCTCGTCCGTGGATCCGGCTGAAAAATGTAAAAAAACGAAGCACGGGCCCCTGCGCTTCGTTATTAATTCACCCCGTGAGAAAATAAAGATTATGACAAGGCCTATGTGTCCCCTATGTGTTCCCCAACGTTTCGTGTACATGCATGTACGCCATGCATTTTCCCTCCATGGCCTGTCAACCATGATGCCTATGCTATAACATGGCCTGCCATCAAGTCTCCCATGAGAGAAACGACAAATCTGCACTGAGGCCTACACGTTTTGCATCATGTTTTCCTGCACTCGTGTCATTTTCATGAAAGCCCATTTTGTGGCTAAGCCGGAGCCCGAAAAGAGGTTTCAGGCCTCAGACGCTCTGAGAGCTGCAGCTGTGTATCCTTGGCATCGCACACTTGGGCCTCAGCCAAAGGGGCCCAGTCCGGGGTGCCGAGATAGTATTGAGCACGGTTATCTGCTTACTCCTACTGAATCACATTCCTGCCTGGAAAAGGAGGAATAAACAAAACCCGCCTGCAAAGGATAGAGCCTAGCCTTTCTGTCTCCCTTTCAGTGATTGCAAAGCTCACGTCAGTGAAAAGCCCATAGCCCCCATGTAAGGCCCACGCAGTGAATAAAGAAATAGAAGCCACATCGGCTCTTGGTGATGGGCAACCTATGTCACAGATCAGTTCCTGCTCCGGACTTTAGATATCAGATAATACAAGATGTGCTGGTCGTCCTGACACTGAAGGCCTCTCTTCCAGACTCCCCGGCTGCACAGCAACCTTCCCCCAGTTACACGTCAGTTACACGTCATGCTCGAGTTGAGCACAAGTAAGGCAAAGTTCCAGTAAAGTTCCAGCTGATCACGCAACCCCCTCCAGGTACCCACCCAGCTATGACACTCATCTATGACTCATCAAGTGGACGCCCACATGGACGCCCACCTTCACGCCTACTTACACGCCCACATGCTCTTATCTCATTCTCTCTTGCTCTGCCTGAAGCGCTCCTGCTTACGTATAATATTGAATGTATATATACTGTACTCTGTGAATAAAGTTGCAGAAGACCCTTCCTGATCCCTTGTGGTGATGGAACCATTCTCCCTATAACTCGAGTTATTGGAATAAAGCCCTTTTGAACCTGATACCACGGACTCAGCCTCTTGCTTTATGCATGATCCTATTGATACCTATAGAAATTATGAGTGCGTAATACTTTATTTACGACACCCGGGTGGGCTTTGCAATTGTTGGGAGGGCGGCCACGCGGCCCCCCTCCTGGAGCCTTTCATGGCCTTGGGGACCGCCACCCCCCAGGGCCGGCTCCTGCAGTGTCCCGGGGTGCCCACCCCCGGGACACTGCTGTTTGCAATGACGGGGCGGGAACCTCGCAGCTCCCTCTCTGTCATTGCAAACTGCTTTGCTTCATTGAAGCGAGGGCAGGGAAACCTGCTCTTGCTTCAATGAAGCAAAGCAGATTGCTTTTCCTCATGGGGAGCTGCATGTTAGCAGCTCCCCATGTGGAAAAGCAATGCTGGCTCCCGTAGGACGCGGGGAGCCGGCAGGGACCGTGGGGGCATTGGGGTTCCCCCCACGGTCCCCAACATATCAGATAGGCCCCGGGGGATGGGGTCCCCGGGGCAAATAGTAATTAATGGTAGGAGCCGTTTTTTTTTTACTGAAAAATAAGGAGTAGCGTCCCTAGCGGGGGGCTCTGCACGGCCCCTAGTGTGCATTCGAGGGCTACGCGACTCCAAGTGCGAAAAGCTATGCCGGCTCCCGAAGGTCACGGGGAGCCGGCGGGACCGTGGGGGCATTGGGGCTTCCCCCACGGTCCCCAATGTATCAGATAGGCCCCGGGGGATGGGGTCCCTGGGGCGAATAGTAATTAATGGTAGGAGCAGTTTTTTTTTACAGGAAAATAAGGAGTCGCGTACCTAGCACGGCGGTCAACACTGCCCCCTAGTGTACATGCGTGGGGTACACAACTCCAATTCACGCTGGGTGCGCGACTCCAAGCAAAAACATATTTTTTTAAATTAATGAAAACCTAGGTTATATGTTAGGATATTGGGTGGCTCTAAAAAGAGCCCTTGTGTTTATTGGGAGATTTTTGTAGCTACATGTAAGTGCCATTGCAGAGTCTTAAGTTGTTGAGAAGGACTCTGTTTCCCTTATCTGTGAAATGTACACCATCAGTCCTGTAAATGCCATCCATGTTAAAACGCAGATTGATGTTGTATATGGACTCCATACTATGGTCTCTGAGATAAGCAGAAACAGCTTTATTGACATTTTTTCTAGCTTTCCCAATCTGTGGACAAAATTGATTGGACCTGTTCCATTTCTGTCTTTGGCATATGTTAGCATACAGAAAGGCAGTTTGGGGGAAAAGCAACATCAATTCTGCAAAGGTGTCCTTCATTAGCTAACCCAGTCAATGTGCCTAGGTCATTGCCACCACAGTGCACAATCATGAGGTCAGGTGGTTGGAGTCGCAAAAAGGATTTGACCAATGGCATCAATTGGTGCCACTTTAATCCTCTCTGTCCAATCCATTTAATGTCTACATTTTACAAAGCTAGGTCTTTGTCAATACCTCTGCTTTCAGCATACCTTTTGCACCAGAAGACATAGCTGTGTCCAATAATCCACACAGAAACCATGTTCAAGGGATTTCTGTAGGTAATCAGAAAATGTATGCAGCTGAGGTAGGCAGGTGGAAGAATAAAATCTATCTAAAATGGTGGACAAGATGCTGTTTTTAAGAAAGTAGAGATTTGATTGGCTGTTTAACAACACTCTACATTCAAAAATAGGGTGCATTTCACTTGGTTTAGAAACATGTTTCTTATTGGTTATTAACAAATGTTGGAAAAGTACAGAAGAGAGGATAAGGGCAAGCATTGCAAAGCCAACCACACCTGCTGTTGTCATTTGTAACATTGTGTGGTGAACTTGTGACCTGGCAGCTAAGTTGAATGTTGTATGACTTGTTGCTACGGAAACTGACATTAAGGACAAGGTGTGAAGATGTCAGTTGAAAAGCATTATTCACTATGACCAATGGAAATTTGTTTTTCAATTTGAAAAACACTGGGAAGCAATGCAATATGTTGTTTATGTCTTTTAGTATGGAAAAGTAGAGGGAAAATTTGCCAATACCGGTTCACCTTTGCAGAGTTTGTTGATCTACATTCGCTGTGTGAAAAAGAAAATCCTGAGTGAGTGTGTGAGATTTTTCATTCAACAGATTTATTTAAAGATGAGTTACATATTTTTGAGGTTAATTTAAAAAAGATTTGACATTTTTATGAAACTGTGTTGTTTGAAATATATTATAAAATGCAGAGATGTATATTGGGATTTTTTTTCTTGTATTTGAAGTTTGCTTAAAAAGCAGTATGCACAGTAATATATTTATTTAAGTGTGTTGGAAGATATAGTTGAATGAAGGCTTTTATTTACTATTAATTGGTTAAATATTTACTAAGAAGGTGTATTTTCAAAAATATTCATATAAAGTGCAGTTTATTAGGCATGATTATTTCTTCTGTGTAAAAAGATATAGTTTAAAAATATTGCATTGTTATAGCTAGTGTAGTAAAATGAGGTATAATTGTGCTGTTTGCAAGATGATCATATAAGGTGTTAATAATTATGAATCTGTTATTAGCGGTACAGTTTCTGCAGTTTTAAAAATCCTTATAAAAAAAAGTGTTCTTTATTACTGTTCTTCATTACGTCTGTTGAGAGGTACAGTTTGATGAAGTTGCATATTTGTAGATTTAAAGGACAATATGTAGCTGCAAAGAAAGTCAGACCATGTTATTCTTTCTGGTATGAAGTAGTTAGTATGTCATGAGTCAGGTTTTTGTTTACATTATGTTTATATTTGTATAAATTAATGATAGGTTTCTAATATATTAGAGGACTGCAAAGGTGGTGAAAATGTGATTTTATAAGTGTATGAGAAGTGATTTTGTGTTTCTATAATGTGTAATTTCGTAGTTAGTATATAAGTAAATGTGCACAATCTATGCGGTGCTTTAACCCCTGATTTACTCCTTCAAAAATCCATACAGTAGCCATGCAGATAAGCAATCACACTGTCATTCCCTGTCCAATCCTCCTATCATCCTGATAGCACCATGTCTGTATCTACTCTCTGTGCTGAAACTCAAGCACTTAAAAACTCACCCTTCTGTCAAATACCACCACTATTACTAACTAGTTACTGTGCATACACCTATAGAATGCTTCAGGCATTAAGGCACATAGTGTACAGTGAAATATGTGCAATGTATGCAGGTTTGTAACCCCCAGCAGACTACTGACTCACCATTGCAATAGGACAGGTAGTATTTATGTAGTGCCCAATTAGCCTATCAGTCTCTGTCCACTCCTGCAATTATCCTGACAGAAGCATGTCCTTATCTAATCGCTGTGCCAACACACAAGCACTTAAAAACTCACCCTCGAGTCAACTAACAACACTCTCACTATCTAGTCACTGTCCATATACCTGTAGAATGCCTCAAACATTAAGACACATAGTGCTACAGTGAAATGTGTGTAATGTAGGCAGGCTCCGAACCCCCTGCAGACTACTGATTCACCCTTGCAATAAGACAAGTAGTATTTATGTAGCACCCCAATCAGGCTGTCACTCTTTGTCCACTCCTGCAATCATGCTGACAGAACCATATCCTTATCTAATGTCGGGGGCCAACATACAAGCACTTATAAACTCTCCCTTCAGTCAATGACAAGCAGTGTAACATTTCAGTCACTATCCAGGCATTAAGACAAGCAGTGCTGCAGTCAAATGTGCGCAATCTATGCAGGCCTCTAACCCCCAGCAGACTACTGATACATTCTTGCAATTAGCCAGGTAGTATTCATGCAGTGCCCCAAACAGACGGTCACTCTCTGTCCACTCCTGCATGTTCTTATCTAATTTCTTTGCAAAAACACAACCACCACTTTTACTATCTAGTCACTGTGCATACACCTATAGAATGCTTCAGGCCTTAAGACATATAGTGTACAGTGAAATCCTGTTATTCTGTCAATGTGGAATGCTAATATGGATATTCAGTACGTTGCGGGTAATTCCATTGCTGTGGCTCGGTATGTAACATCATACATTACAAAATCAGAAAAGACGGAGTTGAAAGAAATGTGGGAAGAAATTTCCCACAAGAAGAGTCTCAGTAAGAAATTGTACAGCTTTAGTTTGAAGATGCTGTCACATCGAGAAATTGGCTCGTACGAATGTTCGGATCGGTTATCGTCTGCAAGTTTATATTCAAAGTCAATAGGAATTATTTGGGTTAGTCTAGGTCTTGCTGCAACGCAAAATCGAGTACTTAAACCTATCCAGGAAATTGAATATGTAGCATTAAATGAACCAGAAAACACAGATATAGTCAAAACAAACATGTTGGATACATACTATCCAAATAGTTTTAAGAGAAATACTACAGAGAATATAAATGAAGGAAAATATGCTGTGATTGGTTCAGAAGGATGTTTGGTGAAAAATACTAAAGGAAATTTGATTAATCATATGAAACTGACCTGTGATACTCCTGATAAAAGAGAATTTTACTATTTGGCACTGTTACAACTCTTCAAACCTTGGCGTACGGAACTAGAATTACTTGGAAATTTTGATTGCCATGAAGATTCTTTCAATGCATGTAAAGATAGCATTGAATGCACAGTTTTTGGGAATTATCTCAAAATGTTGAATGAAGAAATTGATCAAGAAGCTACTATTGCTGCTGAGATTGCTAGAGACAGTTCTCAAGATAGTCAAAGTTCAGCTCCACTGAGTCAGGATCCTCTAGGACAACCAATTCTTGAAAATGATGCAGCCATCGCCATGAGTGAAGTGGAAACAGCAATACATCAAGCTCAAGAAGATATGATGGACTTGGGAATCTTGGAAGAACAACTAAGGTGTCGATTCCGATCCGGGAAATAAAAATACCGTACGACTCGCATCCGTATTTTTTTACGTACGAGTCGCACAAGTACCGTACAAACTGCCAAGTACGATTCGCATGGGAAAAACTCCATACGAATTACATCCGGAAAAGTCCCCCACACGTCCTCGGGTCGGAAATCGTGTCCGACACATCCCTGGACGATTTACCGTACGAATCGGTAAAATGAAGTCCGACCGCGCAAGTACGATCACTCCCGTCCTTTCGATTTCACAACTGTATGCAAAAATAACCGTGCAGACCGAACGCCCACAGAAAGCTTGGAGACACGTACCCGCATACGCGCCCAACACCCCACCACAGACCCCGCATGTACGCGGAAAATGACCCCCGGCCGCGGATGTACGCGCCCAACCCCCACCCGTGTATGTACGACCCGTACCCCCACCCGTGCATGTATGGAGCGTACCAACTCCCCACCAGTGTATGTACAGACCGTACCCCCACCCCACCAGTGTGTGTACGGACCGTACCCCCACCCGTGTATGTACGGACTGTACCCCCACCCCACCAGTGTATGTACGGACCGTGCCCCCACCCGTGTATGTACGGACTGTACCCCCACCCCACCAGTGTATGTATGGACCGTACCCCCACCCGTGTATGTACGGACCGTACCCCCACCCGTGTATGCATGGAGCGTACCAACTCCCCACCAGTGTATGTACGGACTGTACCCCCACCCCACCCGTGTATGTACGGACCGTACCCCCACCCCACCAATGTATGTACGGACCGTACCCCCACCCCACCCGTGTATGTACGGACCGTACCCCCACCCCACCAGTGTATGTACGGACCGTACCCCCACCCGTGCATGAATTGAGCGTACCAACACCCTGCCCGTGTATGTACAGACCGTACCCCCACCAGTGTATGTACGGACCGTACCCCCACCCCACCAGTGTATGTACAGACCGTACCCCCACCCGTGTATGTACGGACCGTACCCCCACCCGTGTATGCATGGAGCGTACCAACTCCCCACCAGTGTATGTACGGACCGTACCCCCACCCCACCAGTGAATGTACGGACCGTACCCCCACCCCACCAGTGTATGTACGGACCGTACCCCCACCCCACCAATGTATGTACGGACCATACCCCCACCCCACCCATGTATGTACGGACCGTACCCCCACCCCACCAGTGTATGTACGGACCATACCCCCACTCGTGCATGAATTGAGCGTACCAACACCCTGCCCGTGTATGTACGGACCGTACCCCCACCCGTGTATGTACGGACCGTACCCCCACCCCACCAGTGTATGTACGGACCGTACCCCCACCCGTGTATGTACGGACCGTACCCCCACCCGTGTATGCATGGAGCGTACCAACTCCCCACCAGTGTATGTACGGACCGTACCCCCACCCCACCAGTGTATGTATGGACCGTACCCCCACCCCACCAGTGTATGTAAGGACCGTAGCCCCACCCCACCAATGTATGTACGGACCGTACCCCCACCCCACCCGTGTATGTACGGACCGTACCCCCACCCCACCAGTGTATGTACGAACCGTACCCCCACCCGTGCATGAATTGAGCGTACCAACACCCTGCCCGTGTCTGTATGGACCGTACCCCCACCCGTGTATGTACGGACTGTACCCCCACCCCACCAGTGTATGTACGGACCGTACCCCCACCCATGTATGTACGGACCGTACCCCCACCCGTGTATGCATGGAGCGTACCAACTCCCCACCAGTTTATGTACGGACCATACCCCCACCCCACCAGTGTATGTACGGACCGTACCCCCACCCCACCCCACCAGTGTATATACAGACCGTACCCCCACCCCACCAGTGTATGTACGGACCGTACCCCCACCCCACCAGTGTATGTACGGACCGAACCCCCACCCGTGCATGAATTGAGCGTACCAACACCCTGCCCGTGTTCGTACGCACCCTACCCCAGGCCCACACACCAGCACCCTCACCCAACATCGGGCATGTACAAGTCGTACTAAGCCATAGCAAAGGACAGCACTGTACAACCACATGGCCCATGTACGCACCGTACACAGGCTAAAAACACTCCTACTGAACCAGAACCAACCAAAAAAACACAAGGACAGTCAATCCGAGCGCACAACACCACAAAACAAATCCAACAAGGCCAAATACATCCTATACACTGACCTGCAACTGACAAACAGAGAAACAGAGGCCCAAACCACTACCACTCCTTATAACACACCCACCCAAAGTTCAAACACAGCCACACCCACAAATGGACCAATAAAAAGGCACAACACCCACAAACCATGATCCTTTGCAACAGATCCACTGCTGCCAGACCTCAGAGACAATGCACTGCACCATACTTCAACCATCAATACACCTTACACTTGCACTCCTTCACACAACCACCATCACAAACACACCCTCATCATATTCACACTCACACCTGCACACCCACAACCATCCACACCCACACCCATCCACACCCCCACCCCCACAACCATCCACACCCACACCCCACACCATGCCCACCAACAAGAATCCAAAGTTCACAAAGGACGAGCTGGAGTCCCTTGTCGACGAAATCATCAGAGTCGAGCCACAGCTCTTCAGAACATTGATCAGACGGACCAGCATATCAGAAAAAACTGCCATGTGGGAGAGGATAGTCAATTCCGTGAATGCTGTTGGGTCCACCAGAAGGACCAGGCATGAGTGCCAAGCCAGGTGGTACGATCTGCGGAGGACGGTCCGCCGCAAAATGACGGACGACCACAACCAGGCCAACATCACTGGAGGAGGGCCGCCCCGCAGACCCGTACACTACCATCCCTGGGAGGAGAAGGTGATGGCCACGCTGCCGCCGTTGATAGTAGACGGACTAGGGGGAGTCCGAGAGCCTGGTGAGTACACAAACAACTCACCTCACATGGGGGAACGCCATATACAACCCAAATACCAATCATGCACGCAACCCCCCCAAAGCCAGCACCGGACACAACCACACTACAAAAACACACACATGCCACTAGCGCCTCCATGCCCCATGCCCCAAGCAAGGCCATGCCAAGTCACAGGCCCTACAAAACACCAACACAATACAGGATGTCCCTGATGCCGGGAGGGTGGGCCTCAAAACTAACATAGAGCAACTCTGAAGCACACAACAATGCCCTCAGCCCATATGGCTAAGGGCACAGCCATACAAACAGTGTGTCCCCACACAGTACAGTTTTGCCTACTAATGGTGGCCGCGTTGCAGGACGACATGGGTATGAAGGCACAATTTGCACATAACAGCAGCCAATCAAGACGTAGCACACTGAAAGAGTCTCAGCACACACCGCCACAGCAGCAGCGCAGACTCAGACACTACGCCCAATGGGTGCCCGCAGAGGAGAAACAAACCCACATGAACAAGTCAATGGCCTTTGCAAGACCTGCAAACTGTGTGTGCCCAGGAAGCTGGGCTGAGGTGACAGAGGGTGACACACACAGGGAGGGAGAGGGGCAGAGAGAGGGACAGAGACAGAGGTGGACACAGGGAGACAGACAGAGGGAGGGAGGAGGCTCACAGAGGGAGGGAGAAGGGGAGACAGAGGGAGACGGACAGTGGGAGGAGGCTGACAGAGGGAGGGAGAAAGGGAGATGGACAGAGGGAGGAGGCTGATAGAGGGAGGGAGTAAGGGAGACGGACAGAGGGAGGAGGCTGATAGAGGGAGGGAGAAAGGGAGATGGACAGAGGGAGGAGGCTGACAGAGGGAGGGAGAAAGGGACACAGAGGGAGACGGACAGTGGGAGGAGGCTGACAGAGGGAGGGAGAAAGGGAGACGGACAGAGGGAGGAGGCTGACAGAGGGAGGGAGAAAGGGAGACGGACAGAGGGAGGAGGCTGATAGAGAGAGGGAGCAAGGGAGACAGAGGGAGACGGACAGAGGGAGGAGGCTGACAGAGGGAGGGAGAAAGGGAGACAGAGGGAGACCAAATCACCCTTGGGTGGTGTGGCCATGTCCGCTCGTCAGCAGGTGGACTGTGTGCATGTAGACAAGGTTTGGCAGTGCCTTAACCCCCCCTTCAACCTTTGATAAACACTAGGCCATGTGTCAATCTGTGTACGAGTACATCCGTGCTGCAGGCACAAACAGAACCTTACACCCAGTATACCTACCCACTGTATTTGTCAGAACCCTGTCACAAATTGTTAAGTTACCTACCTGCATTATCAAATAGCATGGAAAAAACACCATTTGGCCACGTACAGTGCAACACGTAAGGCGGCTCTGCATGGCTTGCTACGCCCGCTCATTACACTGCTGACTGCGTTCACAAAAGATGCATCAACTAAGATTGTGTCACACATAGGTAAAGTGTCGACAGCTGTGGCCAAGGGACATACCCATGCACAAGTGCACTGTGTGAGGAATGCTAGCCAAATCCAACCACCCAGAGGAACTGTGCCAATTCAAAAATGAATGAAACATGGATGTCGCATGTGACACAATTAACACTGTCTCTCTCACACACAGGTCAACGTCATCGATCTCCCCCCAACACTGGGGGGGAAGACTCACAGGACCAGGCTCTGCGTGAAGAGGACCCCACCAGCAGCGACGACTCTCACCACTCCGTGGATGACCCAGACCAACCTGGCCCCTCTGGTGTCCAACCACCTGCAGCACCTGCAACAGGTACAACTGTGCCAACCACCACCCCCATTCCTGCCACATCCCAGGAGACACCCAGGAGCCCTGCCCGCACACAACAACGTAGCCAGTCTGTCCAGGAGGGACAAGGTTCTCCGGGCACCCAGGAGGAGGCAGGCGACACCGCAAATGCCATCCCTCAGGGGTCCCGGAGACCCGATGTGCCCACAACGGCAGGCCAGGTGCAAGTGGGCAGGGGTGGTGGGAGTGGAGGACGGCAAAGGCGCGAACCTGACCAGCCAGCTCAGGACCCGGCTATGGCACACGTCAGAACCATCCTGGACGCATACCGGCGTGACTCCAGAGGCATCGCCCAGGTAGTGGAGACCCTCAATGAGATGAAGGCCCTGCAGGTTGAGCATCATGCCAGGATGGAGGCAAGACATGCAGAGCACTTGGCGGTGCACAGGGACCTGAACCAATCCCTCCGTCAGATCGCCGAAAGCCTGGCAAACCCTCCCTGTGCCACCAGGCGTAGAGCAACACCACACACAGGGAGGGAGGAGGAGGAGGATTCATCTGACGGAGCGTCCCTTGCACCGTCAAGCCAGGCGTCTGAGGGTCCCCGCAGGAAGGTGGGTCGTCCACGCAAAAGACCTGGCGTGAGAGTCAGTGGAACATCACCATCTCCCAGGTCACCTGGCCTGGCACCTGGCCCTATGGCCCAACAGCAGCACAGCAGCAAAGGACATTCTCTGCCACATGGCCTTGCTGGTCACTGTCTGACCAATGTTGACAAAGACTGTGGCACAGACTCTGATGACTGTCAATGGCAAGGACACCAACTCCCCCTGTGAACTTTGAATTCTACACTCCCGCCAAGCACCTCTTGTCACCCCCCCAAACACGTACCCCAGCACTAATAAAATTCATCACAATCACAAGATGATGCCGTCATTTTGCATTATTCCACTACATGTCTGTTTTGTAAAGTCAAACCATGCCTGATTTCTGAATTAACTCCGAACCACCATACCCTGGGGTCTGAGTCTAGCACAGGACACACATGGGTCACAACGTACCATCCAAGACAGACATGGAGCACCATACTCACCCGTGATGGGCCCAACCAGCTGAGGGGGTGCCCACACAACTGTGCCCACAGACCTATTTAGAAGAGCAACAGTCATGCGCAGAGGTCAGGGATTATGTGGAGTGTCCTGGGGTTGGAGTCCCAGGTATGTGTAGACACATGGCAGAACCATGTCCTGCATGCTTGAGTCAGGTGGATGTGGAGAATGGTGGGCCAGCCAAGGTTGGATGCATGGAGATGGCACAATTGGGTGTTGGATCACAGTGCCACAAGGTTGTGTTGTGGGCGTGGGCTGCATCCTGAGTGTGTGCGTGGATTGAGAAGGTCATCCTGCAGCTGGCAGTGATCCACTCCCCCCATCTCTGTTGGACGTTGATGTGGCCTGGTCGCCGGATGTAGTAGCAGAGCTGTGCAGATGCACCCTGGATGTGGACAAGTATCATGGGATTTCTAACGCACATGTCCGTAGAGTGCAGGGTAGGAGTAGACACGGATGCCATAGTTGACCTGGGGGATGGTCTCCCTCTTGCCTTGAGGTGGATGGAAGTGGGGATCTTGTGCATAATGCAGAGTGTGCTGCCGCATGAGGCACAGATACTGCTGATCAGCATAGCACATGTCAGCAAGCAATCCATGATGGACACCAGCTCGTTTGCGTGGACACTGGGTGCCCTTGTAGCAGGGCCTGAAGCAGCATGCGCCATGTCAAGGAAACAATGGCACAAGTAGCACACAAAGACAAGGATCTCAGGAAGGAACCATGCAAAAAGTGTATGTCAAGGAAGGAATGTCTGATTCAACACGGCACACACACACACAATGGATTCACATGCGGCACAGTGGCCGTCGTGGAGACTGACATGCCACAAAACCTACACAGCCATGGACATCATGCACAATACAGAATCTAATCCCTGACAAACAGCTTGCATCTTGCTACTCTACACATAGACTCATATGCACCATCTCTGAGAACAATGCCAGACATGCCGCATGCACAGTGGCAACAGACCACCATTAACAGAGATGAGGCACCTTGGAGGCAGAGGGACACCTTTATTACTCATGTGTTTCGGAATGCTAATGCAACTCTGTCAACACATACACAGGTCATGTGGATGAACACGTGGGACCAACACTGGCACCCCCCTTAGCACCACAGATGCTGGAAATCCATGGCACTGGCACACAAGTGACGGGTTACAGTTAAACACCCCCTGCTGCTCACGGAGAGCCTGCTATACACCATTGAGCCCCTAATGGGGAATTCACACACCATGTCAACCCGGTGCAACCCGTATGTTTCCGAGGCCAGTGT
This sequence comes from Triturus cristatus, assembly GCF_964204655.1. Lineage (NCBI taxonomy): Eukaryota > Metazoa > Chordata > Amphibia > Caudata > Salamandridae > Triturus > Triturus cristatus. Next base: position 1,821,692,235 of record NC_140590.1, on the reverse strand, counting down.
TACACACATTGATGGCTCCATCACAATCCCATTACAGATGACTGTCACCAAGTCTGACCATCAATTCAGGTGAATTCTGCTCCAGGTCATGTGCCCCATGGTGATTCTACATGTATGCTAAGTAACCAAACATGAACAGGAGCAGTGCACACACATTCAAAACAAATACCACTCCCAAAAAGCCGTGTTGCATCCCTTACCCGAAGGAGATTTTCAAACTTGTCCGTGCATGTAACGCTGATTCAGCACATGTTGCTGTGTTCATGAGGAATAGCAGGAGCACAACGATGCCACCAGCAGACAGCATGCACAAGTACCTGTGGATGGGAGACACACCAGAAGTCAGACAAAAGAAGTACATCCGCATGCATGTGCATGTACTCGACACGTATTAGGTTGTCAACATGCTAGGTGACAATGATGACTCTGGAAAAACATTCTTCTATTGCACCATCACTCGAGTGACACATCCAAACACACCTCAGACTCACTTGGAAGACATGCAGATGGACACAAACATTGCAACACATGCCACACACAGCCCAATGCGTGCACACTCAGACACTTGAACTCACCACTAAGCAAAGAAGTCGCGTATGAGCTGACTCCGCATGTCCTCTGCCGCATCCTCCTCCTCCACATCACTTGCCTCGTGCCCAAGCCCTTCATCCTCCACGGGTGGATGGTCCTGCTCATCTGGATCCAGGATGAGTGGCACAGCTTTCTCCACTGCCATGTTGTGCAGCATGCAGCACACAAGGAATATCTTGCAGACCTTCACCGGTGCATATGGGAGTGCGCCACCGGTCTTGTGAAGGCAACGGAATCGGCTCTTCAGGAGGCCAAACGTCCTCTCTATGACTCGCCTGGTCCGCCCATGGGCGTTGTTGTAGCGGTGATCGGCAGCCATGCGGGGGTTGCGGAGAGGCGTGATCAGCCATGGCATGTTGGGATAGCCAGCGTCCCCTACATGGAAACATCATGGACAAGAGTGGGTCAGGAGAAGCAGTAAGACAGGAAGATGACGTTAAATACAGGAATGCCAGAGTATACCCACCAACAATACATGCTCGTTCGTTGCACAGCTGCAGCATCATTTCAGGCACCCTGCTACGCCTCATGATGTACGCATCGTGTGCTGATCCTGGAAAACGAGCATAGACATGTGAAATCAGCATGTTGGCAAGACACACCGCAAGGGCATTAATGGAGTGGTAATGCTTGCGGTTACGGAAGGCTACCTCCTGTGCCTGTGGTGGTACCAAAGCCACATGTGTTCCATCTATGGACCCAATGACATGGGGCATCCCTCCCAGGGCATAGAACTCATGCTTGACAGCTGTCAACTGCTCAGGAGTTGGGAATTTTATGAACTCATCAAGGTGCTCCAACATGGCCTCTAAAAAATCATGCAGAACACGGCTTAACATGGTTTGGGACATCCCACCCACATGGGCAATGGTATGTTGAAAGGTACCCGTGGCCAAGAAATGTAGGGCTGCCATCACCTTCACCTTGGGTGTCAGTGCACCAGGATACCTGTGTAGCGGTTGGAGGTGTGCTGCCAGCTGTGTCGTCAAGTCCTCAATCAAACGTTGGGGGAAGCGGTAGCGGCGTATACAGTCATTTTCCCGCATGTCAGCCAAGTCCGGACTTGCTCGAGGGAGAGGCTGAGCCCTGCAGTGAATTAGAAGGGACAACGAAGAGTGAGTACAGTACACCACCAATGTCAATGTACTGAGCACATGCTCAACAGGCAATACACATAGGCTACATACAGAGTCAGGTCTGTGCAATATGCCCTGGACACGTATGCCAGCCATGTGACACTCCTACCAAGAGACAGCTCCAAACGTTTATTCTCAACCTCATAATGCCATGCCATGAAACTAGCTGTGGGCCAGTGTAAGTGAGCAGGCAGACGCATTGCAGGAGTTACAGTTAACCAAATATGTGCAGAGGAAGGATGTTTATTGTACAGACCGGTTGCGGAACACTAGAGGCACAGGTCACATGTAATAGAAAAGGGACACACTGCCATGAAGGATTACATTTCAAGAATGATCCCACATACATTGATAGGAGCTTTTTTTTTCTTTTATATATATATATATTTTTTTTAACAGTTTTTTATTTTTTTGGGTGTTTTTTCAAAAAATGAACAAAAAAAAAGAATGAATAAAACAGGAAACTTTTGGAATTATGTATCATTCCAAAATCCGAAAAAAAACAAAAAAATTAACAATGATGATTCTGTTGCGCAGCACAAACTACATTTACTGACTGCTCACCGAAGCACATTAGTTTCTTGCACTCCATAGAACGTTGTTCAAGAAATGCAAATTCTGGCCTAAGGTCTGGTGCAGGTGTTGTTGAGGATGCTCCAGATGTAGTTGCTGCAGCAGGTGAGGGGTTCATAGCTGCTCGCCTCATTTCCTCCCGAGCCAGGTTCAGAGGATGTATGGTTCTTAGATGTTTATACATTGAGGCAGTGCTGCAAGAATACTTCTTTTCACTACCTCTAGACAGGACTCTGTCACAAATTTTGCGTGTGACCTTTGTTGCGTTCACTTTCTTCTGTCCTGGTGGATAAGCGAAGAATACACACTGGCCTCTGTGGACGTGGTGCCTCTTCCAAAAATTCTTCTTCAGAAGAAACTTCCTCCTCCTGCTGTCCAGAAGCCATGTTTTTTTTAAAACACCCAAAAATAGTTCTTGAAGGAAAAGAGATGTCTCTCTAAACAGGCTCCAACAAGAATGATTGAAATGGTTGGGGGGTGGGGTCCTTCAATAGTTACAGTGGGAAATGGTTAAACCAATCATATCTTTTTTTTAGGTCACATGGGATCCGTGCACCGTGCGCTTACGAAGCACGCACCCTACACGACTTCGCGAAAATATATTTAAAAGTAATGTAACTTTTTTACAAATAGAAATATATTATTTTTATGAATACCTTAGATAATCTCTAGCCCTAATATGTATATTAAAGTCACATACATATCATTTTAGAACATACAAAATTTCGCGGGAGTCGCGCACCCAGCACGCCGCACATATGATGTCACGCGGGGTCCGCCACCGTGCAAGTGTCACGTACCATAATGTTCATGTGTCGCGAATTAGCGGGAGCAGGAGTCACGCATCAGTCACATACCTATTGTGCACAACACATAACAGTACACGTATATCATGTAACTGGAAAACATGCACCCGTCGCACACCATACGCGGATCCTTCACAACTTTTCCAATATGGCGGCTGTAATACGCACACAAGTGATTTCATCAGTGATGTCACTGACCATGTCATGAGTGATGTAATATGTGACGTCATCAGCAGTGCATTAAGGGGGCGCACATTATAGTTAGCTAGACTAACTATAACGGGGGAATTTCTATGGTTTTATACAAGTGAACTGTCCAACTAACTATAACTTTCCCTAAAACCTAACCATAATGTGCCTGAAACCTATGTTTTTTTCAATTAATTTCTAAGGTTTTTTAAATGCTATTTCCTAACTATAACATGTCTGAAACCTATGTTTTTTTCAGTGAATATATATATATATATATATATATACACATATATTCACTGAAAAAACCATAGGTTTCAGGCACGTTATAGTTAGGAATTAGCATTTAAAAAACCTTAGAAATTCACTGAAAAAACCATAGGTTTCAGGGGCGTTATAGTTAGCTGGACTTTTCACTCATACAAAACCATTGAAATTCCCCCGTTATAGTTAGTTCAGCTAACTATAACTCACGCGACCGCAATGCACTGCTTTCTATGGCAAAATGAACCCCCTCATTTTGTTCCTTAAATGTTTTAAGAATTACCACTTTATTCCAACCAAGATGGCTTCAGGTGTGCCACACGTTTGTCATAAGTAGGACTGTTAGCGCTCTAGTTGTTCTTTTGAACAATCTGGGAAGCTGCAGTAGAACACAAAGGAATCAACTGACAGTCTCTGCCCTTGTTGGATGTACATGTTTTACTGAGAATGTCAGACTTCATTCTCACATGACTGAGAAAGATAATGTGAATTTACAGAAAATATGCCCTCAGTTAGTTTATAGATCACCTTCCAAACCTCTGTGGGAAAAGCATGAGAAAATAGTTTTCTCTCAAACATGATTCATGATATCACAGCAGAAGGCTTTTTCACATGGTAAAATCACCTTAGAACACACCACAGTTCCTAAAATGAGTATGGTACCATCAACAAATGATTTATAATGTAACTAAAGTCTTAAAACCTTCTATTAACTGCAATGCTTTTTAATGAGGTGCTATCATGTATATTGGTCCCAAGATGGCTGCCAACACTTCTTGGATGAAGTACTGACAGCCAATCAGATCTCACGATGAGATGTGTGGTTAGGCTCCACCCAGATATATATGTGATTATACTTTTGATTTTCTCAGGAACTACTGAACAGATTGACTCCATATATTTACGTTACCAAATAACCTTGGTCATTCCAGTGGCTGGTACGCAGTAAGAGCGAGTCATGCCCCCTCACCTGTAAAAAAGGCGATGACGCCGAAACCGGTCGGAAGCAAAGAGTGTTGTGAGGCTGCCTGCATGCGACGAATAAAAGTCAGCTTGTCAAGGAAGACGGAGTTGGGCTTTGCTTTCTTTGTGGTGTTACATTACCAAGATCTCCGTTCCTGTCACAAAGCCCGCCCTGCAGAGTCGGGGGCCCCCAGTAAAATGGAGCTGTTTGGAACATTAAAATGAGGGGGCATGACTCGCTCTTACTGCGTACCAGCCACTGGAATGACCAAGGTTATTTGGTAACGTAAAGGAGACAGGAGGAAGAGGGAGTTTTCTCTCTCTGGGACTTCGCATTTTCAAGCACCTATTTTACATGCAAGGCAGCAAAGTGCACTGTGCATTTTTATTTTGAATGTTATGCACCTTATGGAGAAACCTAATTTTTGAGACAATGTGATAAACATTTTGGTGCATTCTGGGGCCCGTAGTAGTTGCCACGGGTCAGGTGACCACTTGGGAGTTACTTAAAGACACTCACCTGTGAAAAAGGCGATGACGCCGAAACCGGTCGGAAGCAAAGAGTGTTGTGAGGCTGCCTGCATGCGACGAATAAAAGTCAGCTTGTCAAGGAAGACGGAGTTGGGCTTTGCTTTCTTTGTGGTGTTACATTACCAGGATCTCCGGTCCTGTCACAAAGCCCGCCCTGCAGAGTCGGGGGCCCCCAGTAACATGGAGCTGTTTGGAACATTAAAATGAGGGGGCATGACTCGCTCTTACTGCGTACCAGCCACTGGATTGACCAAGGTTATTTGGTAACGTAAAGGAGAAAGGAGGAAGAGGGAGTTTTCTCTCTCTGGGACTTCGCATTTTCAAGCACCTATTTTACATGCAAGGCATCAAAGTGCACTGTGCGTTTTTATTTTGAATGTTATGCACCTTATGGAGAAACCTAATTTTTGAGACAATGTGATAAACATTTTGGTGCATTCTGGGGCCCGTAGTAGTTGCCACGGGTCAGGTGACCCCTTGGGAGTTACTTAAAGACACTCACCTGTGAAAAAGGCGATGACGCCGAAACCGGTCGGAAGCAAAGAGTGTTGTGAGGCTGCCTGCATGCGACGAATAAAAGTCAGCTTGTCAAGGAAGACGGAGTTGGGCTTTGCTTTCTGTGTGATATATATATATATATATATATATATATATATATATATATATATATATAAATATATAAAACACTTTGACTTTTACAGCTCTGAAGAAGTTCACATATGTGAATGAAATGCGTTGGCTGTCCTCGTGTGTCACCAATCGCAATAAAGATTTTTGGGGATTCTAAACGACCGGATTAGACTGATATATTTATATTGGACTCTTGACATTGCTGTCTACTTCACATGTGTGTGCTTGAAGAGCGTACCCATTTTGAATAGAATGATCATTCAGGACTGCCTTTACTTTGACAACCATAGAGCTGTCTTATGGTTGAATCATATAAATTCTGCATTTTTAGCAGTGGGTTGTCCCAACCTCTTTACACCCCCAGATGGGATCACTAAAGACGACTATCAGTTGGTCAAACAAAATTCTCTAATGTGACTATCAGCTAACCGTGAGGACATTGAGTTCTGTAAACCGTTGGTTTGGGTTTCTTGATGCCTGATTTCGGAAGTCAGTTATCAGGAGCCTTACTTAACCTGGGTGAACAACATTTATCACCGCCATCTTTTATCCAGGTCTAGGATGAATGTGTTGCTCCCACTGGCTAATTTTCCTAAATCATGGGTGGCAGGTTGCTGTTTAGGCCCCAGTGGGTGTGGTGGTTTCTCAGGGCAGTTGATGCTGCATGTTGTAATGCTTTACAGTTATTATACCTTGCCAAGGAAAGAGTATTTCAAGTCCTGAAGGAGGCTACATTTACTCGAGCAAGACCAGCCAGCTTTTTCTTTCCATGTTAGGCAATGTTCACATATGTGTATGTATGGGTCACTTTTTGAGCAGTCTGGTACAAATTTGAGGTGCCTGGCCATAATGCTTCCAGTGTTCTTAAAGAATGTCTTTGGTTTTTATTCGAACCTATATAGTTTGGATTTCCTGGTCGACTCTCTGTTTATATATTCTATATTGTGAGTCAAGTTTACATTTTTGATGTTTTTACTCTGTTTTTATTATATTTTATATATTTTATGTTTATTTATTTAACAGAATAAAGACATTGTTTTCTTCTTCTAATGTTCTGGTACTATGTATATACTTTTCACATTGCCTCTAAGTTAAGCCTATCTGCTTTGTGCAATAGCTACCAGGTAAACTATAGTAGTTCACTATAACAGTTATAGAGTTTATTACTTAAGGTGGGCTATCACCCCCTTAACTAATAACTCAGTTTCCTAAACTAGCATTTACTTTTCAGCTGTAAAGAAGCCCTAAAGACACTAAGGTAGCTCTATGCACTCCTGTGCATGACTTTGCTTCAAATGCGTACGCTGGGTTTTATATGATCATTCCTATTCAATCAAGCATGGTAATTGATGCAAAGCCCAATCTGCTAACAATTATATATGACTCTGGACCAGGGGTTTGGGCGCTGGCGCGCCGAAGGCGCGCCTTAGGCAAGCCCGTCTGCGCCCGTCCGCGCTCGGGTCGCGCACAGCGCCCAAACCCCTGGTCCAGAGTCACTAGGAGCTCTTAGGAATCACGTATACACTAGAGAAGCCTTACTGGGACTGAGAGGTGCTGCCTGCGGGTTTCTGGTTGCTGACACAGTACCGAATGTGCCAATCTGCTGGAAGACTATGGTATTAATCTTGCATTTATTACGGAAACCTGGACGGATGAAGCGTCCGGCCCAGATCTAGTTAAAGCCACTCCCCTCGGGTTCCATTGTGAGGTACTTAACAGGCCTGACAAGAAGGGTGGCGGTTTGGCTATTATTTATCACAATTTGATTCAGGGAACTTTTAAAACTGTTAATCAGCCCGCATGTGAAGCCCTTGCTTTTAATTTCAATCTAACACACCATCACTCTTTTAAGGGCATCTTAATATATAGGCCACCCGGTGCTAGACTCTCATTTCTCCCTTCTTTGGGAAATCTCTTGGAAGATGCATTTCTGGGCGATTCCTATACTATTCTTGGAGACTTTAATTTTTATTTGGAACTCGTTGATGACCCAGAGACAGCCCGATTATTGGATTTAATGGAAGCCGCAGAGCTGTCTCAGCACGTGAAAGGTCCCTCCCACCAAGCAGGTCACACCTTGGATGGTGTTTTTTCCAAGTTTCCAGGGCTATCTTTCATGGGCCTTTTGCCTTTGGTTTGGTCAGATCATGTTGGGGTTTTGTTTAATCTCAATGTGAAGTCTCACAAGCCTAAAGGTAGTGATTCACGGGTACAGATTGTAACCAGAGCTTGGAATAGGGTGGAAGCGGAGACCCTGTGCAAGGTTTTGACTTCGTCTACCACCCCCAGCTCATGTGGAACAGAGGAGGCAGCCGCCTCTTATACAAGATGGCTCACACTGGCGTGTAAAGATCTAGCCCCTCCCAAATCTGTTTTGTTAAAAAGAACTTTACCCTCAGCCACCTGGTACTCGGAGGAATTAAAATTGCAAAAATGCACATGCAAACGACTGGAGCGGAACTGGAGGAAGGGCTATCTCGACAAAGAGAAGCTAATATATAAAGCCAGCATGTTTACTTATAAACAAATGGTTCGACTGGCCAAACAGAATTTTTACGCAGCTCAAATTGAGGCAGCTAAAAACTCTTCTAAAGAGCTTTTTAATACTGTTTCCAATCTGACCTCTCTCAGGCCAGCCTCTATCCAGTCCAGTACGGAGCTCTGTGAACAGATTGCCGCATTTTTTCAAACCAAAGTCACCAATATCTTTTCTAGCCTTTGTGATCCTATAAAAATTGGACTGGAGTCAGTGACTGAAGGCGGAGACACGGTCATGCAGGCAGAGACCTTGGAGTCTTTCAGGTCATTAACCATGCAAGACACTCTGGAACTTTTAGTCAATGCTAAATCTGGTTCCCCTCTGGACCCCTGCCCTTTGAAAATTATTAAAATGGTCCCGGCCCCTATGGCTTGCTATCTTACCCCTATTTTTAATGAGATGTTTGAAGGCGGTCAGTTTCCAAAATTGTGGAAGAAGGCCTCCATTCTACCGCTGTTAAAAAAACCTAGGGCCCGATTCACAGAACTAACTTAAGACTAAATCCTAAACTTAGTACCAATCTGGTATTCACAGAATGCACCTAGTACTTCTGGTATTCACAGAATGAACTTACTACTTTTGCGATTCACAAAATGAACTTAGGACTTTTGCTATTCACAGAATCCATTTACGACCACTAAACTTACGTCCGCACCCGGGCCGGATTTTCCGCCCCCGGAGCGGAGTTTCCGGGCCCGGAGCGGGAAGTCCGCATGCGGGCCGGAAAGTCCGCTCCGGGGGCGGAATACCCGCTCTCGGGCCGGAAACTCCGCTCTCGGGCCGGAAATCTCGGGCCGGAACATCATTACTGTTGCCATTGATCATTTGAGCCAAGGGGAAACACCTGTTCAAGTCCCTACCATCCCCCACCATGCATCAGCTGACGCACTCCAGCCAATCCCAGCCAACAGCTCCAGTTAGCCATCATGTTGCTAGTGCCTACCATCCCCCACCATGATCCAGCTGAAGCCAATTAACACAGATTGACCAGCAGCAAAAAACATTTAAAAGCAGCACACAGTGAAGGCACCGGTTTGGCCACACGCAGTTTGTATTTCCAAGCAGAGACCGGCCAAGAAAATGGAGCTCATGAAGAGAAAGAGGAACTTTACAGCAGAGGAGACCACCATGCTTGTGGAGTTCATTGTGAGGCACCATAAACGCCTCTATGGACTCCCACCCTACTGCACCAGTGGGAGCCAGAAGGCAGCCCTGTGGCAGCAATTAGCCACTGCTGTCACAGCATTGGGGGAGGACAGGCGCACTGTGCAGGACGTCAAAAAGAAATGGCAGGATGAGCGGCTGAGGGTAAAGGATAAATACTCCAGGATGGAATTACAACAGATCCTCCCAGCCGCACACTCTGGACCACGCATCCGCCTCACCACACAGGAGGAGGACATCCTGACGACCATACACCCCCACTTGGTCCATGGGCTGCCTGTCAGTGACGTCCGCTACGTGGTACCAGGTAAGTGGGATGAAAAGTGAAAGTGCATGAATAGAAGGTCTGTGTTGCACTGTCAGTGTGAATAAGGAAGTAGTCCAAAGTGTATTAATTAATCCGTAAGTCACAGACTCCTGTGTCACCCTCTGTATGTAGCACTACAAGTCCCACAATCCTTAGGGATGGAAATGGCAAATCCCTCCTCCACTCCTGAAAACATGGCCACTGTCCAGTTGCATTAATACACCAGCATGCTAAGTAGCAATTGACAAATTACAGCAGAGATGCCCCAGTAACAATGCCACACCCAATCCAACTCTTGTGCAACCGCGGATGCGTCACATTGACAATGCGGTGCACTGTGGCGCTGGGATAGACAGATGGGTGTCGCAACTGATGGCATCAGGGGGATGCTCTGCTGGAGTAGTGTCGCAAGTGTGACGCAACTCCAACTATGTCCATGGACCGCTTACACCTAACGCTCAGGGCAACTCATTACAGGTGCCTCAAGCTGGTTTAAGTTTGCATGGCAACACCCTATGAAAAGTGACTACGTGAAATGCCGTCAATTACAATGCATCACTTGTACGAGGCATAACCAAATAAACACACACCCTGCCAAATCACAGCTGATGCATGTTTAATGTTGCGCAGGCCCGCACACCGTGAGGCATCAACATAGATGCATAACATTGGGAATAAGTCTGAAGCCCTAATTTTCATCTCTACTGCTGTACTCAGAATCTTAATCTCAGCAGCTTGGAAAGATACACAGGCCCCAACATTTCAAATGTGGTTATCCAGATTTCTAGGTATACATAATGTGGAGGCGGCTCTGTATCAACTTAAGGGGAAAAAATTAAGAGAATTGGGGTTGAAGATTTGGGCACCAGTGGCTGCCTGGCGCACTAGTAGATTGTCATAATCTTACTGATTTTCAGAATATAGCTACGTCTGTCTTCTAATATTTATATCTTCATTAGCTATACGTTCCTTCTCGCTCTCTTTCTTCCTCTGATTGTGGCAGATGGCTCTTTGTTTTACTATATGTATCTTAACTTCAATATCAACATCGACGCCACATCATTCTATGATTTACAACCTCCAATCTCAATTAGACACTAGAAATGTAATTCGTCAACCGACTTCTACATGCCTTGTTCTTGCTTTATCCATATTTTTTTTTTGGCTATTTTTGTAATTTGCTTATACCTCATTCAGCTTTCTTATTTAGTCAAAATGTATTCATATTGTATTGCTATAGTGTAACATGAATCCTCAATAAAAATTTAAAAAAAAATTTAAAAAAAAAAAAAAAAAAAAAAAAAAAAAGGGAATAAGTCCAAATGTGTCACCTGTATTACCCCACCGCTGTGACACAGAAGTGACGCAACTGCCGTGTTAATGTATTACAAGGGGCGTGGAAACATGCCACTAAATCTCTATGAAGTAAATCACCCTGTGCAAGCTGAAAGCACAAAGCAGAAGGTGAGAGAACCATCTGGTCCAAAAGTCAGACACCTATTCTGTTGTAAATTTCCCACCCTGCCACGCCACTACGACCCCAATGCACCACTGCTCCTACCTGCCCAGTCAGCAGCAGTACTGCAAAACACTGTTAGCATGCAGAAGAAATGGGGAAATCACAGAAATGTTCCACCAGCACATATTCCAGTTGTTTAGTTTTCTCTCTTCTCACCCATTGACACATTCAGCCAGAGCACAGACAACTGCCGTAGCGGAGGTCCCTGCATCTACTGGGAGGCATCGCCACCGTACACCCTCACCGACTGGTAAGTCAAAGTGGCCAGGAGATGGTCAAAATGCATACATTGCCAGGAGTGACCGAGGGACATGTAGTGCCCACATATGAAAGTCAACCAGAGATGTACAAATCGCTGCATTACTATTGGAGTAGTCAATGGACATCCACCTTTAGATAATTATAATTGTGAACAGCTGAAGACAATATATTACATGTCTTGGCTCATCAAACCTTCGTAATTGCGGAACATGACATGTTTTACAGCAACAGGCCCAGACCTGGGAATCCAATCCTGTTATCGAGTGCCACAACTACTCAAAAGGGTGTCCCCACTATGTTGTAATGGTTTCATCTCTACTGCTGTACTCAGAATCTTAATCTCAGCAGCTTGGAAAGATACACAGGCCCCAACATTTCAAATGTGGTTATCCAGATTTCTAGGTATACATAATGTGGAGGCGGCTCTGTATCAACTTAAGGGGAAAAAATTAAGAGAATTGGGGTTGAAGATTTGGGCACCAGTGGCTGCCTGGCGCACTAGTAGATTGTCATAATCTTACTGATTTTCAGAATATAGCTACGTCTGTCTTCTAATATTTATATCTTCATTAGCTATACGTTCCTTCTCGCTCTCTTTCTTCCTCTGATTGTGGCAGATGGCTCTTTGTTTTACTATATGTATCTTAACTTCAATATCAACATCGACGCCACATCATTCTATGATTTACAACCTCCAATCTCAATTAGACACTAGAAATGTAATTCGTCAACCGACTTCTACATGCCTTGTTCTTGCTTTATCCATATTTTTTTTTTGGCTATTTTTGTAATTTGCTTATACCTCATTCAGCTTTCTTATTTAGTCAAAATGTATTCATATTGTATTGCTATAGTGTAACATGAATCCTCAATAAAAATTAAAAAAAAAAAAAAAAAAAAAAAAGGGAATAAGTCCAAATGTGTCACCTGTATTACCCCACCGCTGTGACACAGAAGTGACGCAACTGCCGTGTTAATGTATTACAAGGGGCGTGGAAACATGCCACTAAATCTCTATGAAGTAAATCACCCCGTGCAAGCTGAAAGCACAAAGCAGAAGGTGAGAGAACCATCTGGTCCAAAAGTCAGACACCTATTCTGTTGTAAATTTCCCACCCTGCCACGCCACTACGACCCCAATGCACCACTGCTCCTACCTGCCCAGTCAGCAGCAGTACTGCAAAACACTGTTAGCATGCAGAAGAAATGGGGAAATCACAGAAATGTTCCACCAGCACATATTCCAGTTGTTTAGTTTTCTCTCTTCTCACCCATTGACACATTCAGCCAGAGCACAGACAACTGCCGTAGCGGAGGTCCCTGCATCTACTGGGAGGCATCGCCACCGTACACCCTCACCGACTGGTAAGTCAAAGTGGCCAGGAGATGGTCAAAATGCATACATTGCCAGGAGTGACCGAGGGACATGTAGTGCCCACATATGAAAGTCAACCAGAGATGTACAAATCGCTGCATTACTATTGGAGTAGTCAATGGACATCCACCTTTAGATAATTATAATTGTGAACAGCTGAAGACAATATATTACATGTCTTGGCTCATCAAACCTTCGTAATTGCGGAACATGACATGTTTTACAGCAACAGGCCCAGACCTGGGAATCCAATCCTGTTATCGAGTGCCACAACTACTCAAAAGGGTGTCCCCACTATGTTGTAATGGTGTCTGTAGACGTAAGCAATCAAAGTAATTGACTGAAATATGGCAATGATGAACAAGTTAGATCCCAGGGTCATTAGTATTGACAATGCATACACTGTCCAACTTTGAATGTTTCCAATATAGATGAAATGCCCAGTCCACACAGCTGGTCATGTACCACTTACATTGTCTGGCTTCTGTGTTGGCCATCAACAAAACACGATAGTGGACCGCACATCAGGATCCGTAGACATGTCATTGTGATATAGGTTGCATCCAGGTAGTGGGCCCATTCGAAGTCATGTGGGAGCAATCATGATATTACGTATAACACATTAATGCAACGCTGGTGCCCACAACTGCTTGTGCTCATCCTTTGTGCCAGAAATCTAGTGCATCACATGTGGCTGCCGGAATGTTAAGTAGCAAAACACACTTATCATTGTAGGTACAACGAGGTCCTCCCAGAATCAAAGACACATACTGACTTCTGCTACAAGGTTGGCTGTGACATCTGTTCAGGGCCCACACACTGTTCCGGTGCTGGGCCAAGGGAGGGGAACCCAAGAATATATCAGGCTGACTGCTCAAGAAATGTGCCTTTCACGTCCGCCGTATGTTGCATGTGTATTACAACACTGTTGTCCTGCATCACAATATGCTCACATATGGCATTTGAACCCATGCACGATCAGACCCTGGTGGCTAATGAAAGGATGACACAAAATGTATGCCAAGTGAGTGCAGAATGGACATTCAATAGTACCATGAGTCATATGAAGTGACCAAAACACAACCGGCTTGCAATTCAATGATAGGAAACACCACGATGATATTGCGTGGCTGAGGCCAACACTTATGCCAGTAGTGTACCTTTGAGATGAATGTAGGGGCTGCTAAGGTGAATCTTCATGTAGTTACACCTGCTAAATGACTAGGCTGAAGAGCAACACGCTAATCCAGTGCAGGCAGAAGGCATCAAAGCCTTTCAGCCTATCCGCAATGTTACATTCTGCTTGCCTCCTCTCCTACTGTATTCACATGTATAGGTTAGTGTTTGACAAAAGAGGTTTGGATGTCTGCTGTACAAGACACCAATCGTCGTCAGCTAAGTAGTACCATGATCTGGGAAATAGAGTACGCAAAGAGAGGACACTCAAAGGACGGACGTAAGACATCTGTGTTCTCTCATACAAATATGTGTGACTTCATGCGTGGGGAAGCACAAATGAGCAACATCATGTCCCTGACAATTGTAAATCTCACACATGAAACCCTTTCTGACTTGACAACAAACAACATGAGACTCTGGAAATATGTAAGTCTGAATGGCAAAGGTGATAGCAGTGTAATGGGGAGGAATCGGGGTCATTTATCCCTTCCTATCAGTAATCTTCTAATACATGTGTGTCTGTTGATGTGTCATCTGATTGATGTCACTGCTGTGTGGAGGGAACGGCTGGCAACTGCTGCATGTGAGCAGGTGCCTAAATGTAAAGTTCAGGAGCTAAACATGCTGCACATAGTCCTGGATTACCCACAAATGGTCTTTGAGAATGACATGTTGGCTCCGAACTACCATCTGTTGTTGCAAAATATAGACCTGTATGTCTTATCACAGATGCTGACCGGATTACACCCCAGCAGCGTGCACCATCCCGGGCACTCAATGACATCCTGGCTGCAGCTGTTCACCCCTCGCGCAGCCGTCCCTCAGGTAATTCTAGCATGAGGTGTCTGTTGATGTGTCATCTGATTGATGTCACTGCTGTGTGGAGGGAACGGCTGGCAACTGCTGCATGTGAGCAGGTGCCTAAATGTAAAGTTCAGGAGCTAAACATGCTGCACATCGTTCTGGATTACCCACAAATGGTCATTGAGAATGACATGTTGGCTCAGAGCTACCATCTCTTGTTGCAAAATATAGACCTGTATGTCTTATCACAGATGCTGACCGGATTACACCCCAGCAGCATGCACCATCCCGGGGACTGTATGACATCCAACCCTCGCGCAGCCGTCCTTCAGGTAATTCTAGCATGAGGTGTCTGTTGATGTGTCATCTGATTGATGTCACTGCTGTGTGGAGGGAACGGCTGGCACCTGCTGCATGTGAGCAGGTGCCCAAATGTAAAGATCAGGAGCTAAACATGCTGCACATCGTTCTGGATTACCCACAAATGGTCATTGAGAATGACATGTTGGCTCAGAGCTACCATCTCTTGTTGCAAAATATAGACCTGTATGTCTTATCACAGCTGCTGACCGGATTCCACCCCAGCAGCATGCACCATCCCGGGGACTGTATGACATCCAACCCTCGCGCGGCCGTCCTTCAGGTAATTCTAGCATGAGGTGTCTGTTGATGTGTCATCTGATTGATGTCACTGCTGTGTGGAGGGAACGGCTGGCAACTGCTGCATGTGAGCAGGTGCCTAAATGTAAAGTTCAGGAGCTAAACATGCTGCACATCGTACTGGATTACCCACAAATGGTCATTGAGAATGACATGTTGGCTCAGAGCTACCATCTCTTGTTGCAAAATATAGACCTGTATGTCTTATCACAGCTGCTGACCGGATTCCACCCCAGCAGCATGCACCATCCCGGGGACTGTATGACATCCAACCCTCGCTCAGCCGTCCTCCAGGTAATTCTAGCATGAGGTGTGTCACTGGCTTCGACTCCAAAGCCATGACAGAGATCCTGATTCCCCTCTGCATGTAATCAGCAGTTGTGTACAAAGTGAAATACAAATCAGGAGTGTCATGTGCCTGTCTGACAATTGGTGATGCAGATAATTGAGAATGTTGTCACTTCCCTCTACAGCTGCTGGTTCAGGGACAGCTAGGCCCGTGAGGAGACAGGTCCAGCAGGTGACACTAGGGGGGAACACCAAGGGACAGAGAGTTGTGGCTGGAGCTGGTGAGTTTGCCTGTATCTGTGTAACACCTCAGTGCTATGGTGTGAGCTGTCATTTGTGGTGGTACCCTACACAGGTCACATGATCCTCATCTGTTGATGCAAAGTACAGTTGATACAAACCCTTGTTTTGCACCACATGTCATACAAGGTCAATCCCTAATACGGTTGCAACCTCTGTTCCAGGGGATGCTGATGACGAGGATGACAGGCCTATGACCAGTGCGGGCTGACGTGGAATCAGAGGGGAGAATCCCCTGATCCTCCAAGCTGTCATGTCGGCTGCAAGCACTGCTCAGGAGGAGGAGGAAGAATATCCTGAGGACCTCTGCTTGGTGGATGGTGAGGACTACATGTCTGACGATGAAGATGGCAATGCGCGATATCGTGCCAGACTGGCTAAATCGGTCAGGGCATCAACTCCTCTGCCAAGCAACGTCCCTCCGCCTCCTCCCAGGCATACCATGGCCTGTCCCCAGACTCGAGCAAACCAGCCACAGCACACACGCATCACAACACAGACATCACTCCCTCACAGTCCTCACGTCCAGGACCAACATGGTGGTTCCCCTACCCACTCTTCCCTAGACAGTGTATCCCTGCCAGCCTCTCCACCATCTGGGGGTAGTACCAGCCCTGTTGTGCTGCTGGAATCCCCTGGGCACCATTCACCTGCCCACAGGCTCCCACCTCCCACCCCACCCCCTGCCGTAGGACCTGCACATCCCATCCATGGCAGACAGCTGCAGAGAGGGCCTGCACCTGGCTGTGATGACCAGTGGGAGCAGGACTTCTTCCAACAGCAGAGCGATGTGAGGCAGGACATTAGTGCCATAGGGGCTACCCTGTCCACCATGTCGGACTCCCTGCAGGACATGGTCCACTTCCCTCAGGCGGTGGAGAGGCTGAGCCAAGTGTTGGATAGGATGGATAGGACTTGGCAGGACATGTCCAGAAATATGCGAGACATGCTATCCATCCAGAGGGAAGAGAGTGCAAGACACCATGCCTTGGCCATGAAGATGATGGAGGGCATTTTGAGAGTGAGCCAACCTTTCCCTTCACGGTCAACGCAGGGAGGGGAGCCATCATATCTGCCCACAGGACAGCACATCCCCACACCTGTACCAACTGCACACCAACACAGCGAAGGGAGACATCCACACCAGCGGGCTGAACTGGCACTCCCAACACCACCCCCTGTACAGTCACTCCTGCCACCTGCACAACCATCCCCACCTGTACAGTCACTCCCGCCACCTGCACAACCATCCCCACCTGTACAGTCACTCCCGCCACCTGCACAACCACCACCACCACCACCTGTACAGTCACACCC
This sequence comes from Triturus cristatus, assembly GCF_964204655.1. Taxonomy (NCBI): domain Eukaryota; kingdom Metazoa; phylum Chordata; class Amphibia; order Caudata; family Salamandridae; genus Triturus; species Triturus cristatus. The sequence continues at coordinate 1,821,674,839 of NC_140590.1, read as the reverse complement.
GCCACCTGCACAACCACCACCACCACCACCTGTACAGTCACACCCGCCACCTGCACAACCACCACCAACACCACCTGTACAGTCACACCCGCCACCTGCACAACCACCACCACCACCACCTGTACAGTCACACCCGCCACCTGCACAACCACCACCAACACCACCTGTACAGTCACACCCGCCACCTGCACAACCACCACCACCACCACCTGTACAGTCACACCCGCCACCTGCACAACCACCACCACCACCTGTACAGCCATCAAGTGTGCAAACACCATCTGCCACAGCACATGTGGATGACCCTGGACAGTCCCTTGGACAGTACCCACCTCCACGTAGGCGGCGAGCCAGACCTGAGCACTCGGAGCGGTCATCCCCCCCCAAATTGCGGCGTAGCACTCACCAGTGACAGGAACCCGGGACAATGTGATCACGTGTTTGTGTGTGCACCAAATAAACACCTACCAAAACTAATCATCTGTTGTGTATCATGTCCTGTGTAACGTTGCAGGTGGCCTGGAGATGTGAGAAGGTATTTGTGTGTGTGACACAGTTACAAGTGTGACCCATCGTTGCAACCAGCCATTATGTGCATAGCAGATGACCCACCAAATATGTGTCCATATTCAGAACCAGACATTCAGAATGAAGTTAAACAAGTGGAAGTTATGAGTATTCCAAATTGTATTTTGAGAAGGTACATAAGAACAACCGTCCGTTTGGAAGGGAGAAAGGAAAACAAATGAAGATCTTAATGCAGAGGGAGATGGGAACCTGGATTGGGGTGGGGCAAAAAAAATATAACACGTCAGGGAGCGTCAGGGAAAACAGTCTATTTACAAGGGGAAAATGAAATAGTTGTTCACGTCTAAAGTCAAGTGTCCTTCTGGTCATCCTCTAGGACCACAATGTCCAGATCCTCAGAGTCCGATGCAGGCACACGTCTGGTGGGTGCAGGAACAGGCACCACTTGGGTTCGTGCCACACGAGGAGTACGGGGGGAAACAGTGTGGGGCAATGGACAGGGGGAGACATTGACAGTGGTATGGGAAGGGATTGGGGAGACAACAGACGACATGGCTGCGGGCAGTGAATTGATGGCGGTGGTGAGGGTGGCCATACATCGGAGCATGTCCTCTCGCATCATGCGTACCTCCATACACACTTGTAGCGCGATGCGAACGGACATGTCTGGCTGACCCTCACACATCCACATCAGGTCCACTGGCACAGCCACAGGAGGAACAACACCGGGAGGGGCCTGGGGGGAAGAGGAGGGATGTGGTGCCTGAGGTCCGGAGCCAATGATGTTGGGGAGCTGGCGGCTACGATGAGGGGGACTGGTTGCAGGGGATGCAGCTGGGTCCCCCGATGGAATGGGGAACTCTAGAGGTAGGGAGGGGCTGATGGCAGGCCCAGATTGTTTGTTGGCCTGCCCCGAGGACACCTTTTCAGGGACCACAGGTGAAGAATCCTGAGGAGAGTTGCTCTCCAACACCTCATGGTCCGAGGTGTCGTGTTCACCCCCCCCCCATTCAATGTCTGCAGCCTCCACCCGGGATGTGGCACCAGCATCAGGGTGTCCCTTGTCAGTCTGGGTGGGCGCAATCCCCTTGCCTCTTGATGTTGAGGGTCCCTCCTCATCCTCCTCTTCCTCGCTGGTGGAAAGTGGGTGTAGCCGCCGCCGCACTGGTGGCCTCTTGCTCCGGACCAGGTCCTGCTGCCCTTCTGTTCCGCCAGCTGTGCCTGCTGAAATGTAAGCAAAATCCGAATGTTATGTTTGTGTCATGCAGGACGAGACACATTCATAGGATCCAAGGTCAGACTTATTTTCCTCCGATCACACTCAATAGTTGTCAGTGTCTATGAGCTGACATTACGTGTATGTTCACCGTCAGTTCCTGGATTGAGTCTGACATGGCCATCTCACGTGGATGTGTGTGGCTTACACGACTGTATTGGCCAACCCTCAACCTGGCATTCTGGGGACCTGTGTGTCCTGCCACAGCTACATGTGCAGGTTCCACAAGCAGTCCACCAATGGAGAACATGAAGTCCCGAATCTCAGATTATGGCCATTCATAGGGAGTCGCAGCTGTTGAAGGTCTGGACAAGTGTCATCTGCTTTGTAGCATTGTATGGGACACGACAATTGGCGAATGTGGGTCACACATGCACTGAGGCTCTGGCCTATTTCTGTAGCTAAATTGTGAGTCTAGCCTTTGGCTGTCCCCACACATGTACTGACAATCCAGTGGCACATATTGGCTTTGGTGACTGATATGGTAATGCTGTACACCGCTGAACACTGGGGGAATTTAGTGACAGCTACCTGTACATGTGAAATGTGAAACAGGCCACTGAGGCTGAGCCGTCTGTCAGTGAACACCCCTTGTACATTTAGAAGCGCTTAAGAGTGATGAAAGGATGTCAAAGTCTGTCTTGACTCCATGCCACATGATGTTTTGTCACAATTGGAACCCACACTCTAAAAATGCTATGCAAGTCATAGCATCCAATACCCTTTGGCCTGCCATGCGCACACAGGACAGTGTCTGTACCATTGCTCATCCAATGCACACATGATTTCCTAGTGCCAATTGTAGTGGTGCGGGAAGAGCTGATTTCAGTCCAAATGCACAAATATGGCTCATTTAGCCAGTTGTCATGGCGAGACTCCAACTCCCAAAATGCACTCTGCCCTGTACAGTCCATATGCCACAGTGTGCCTTTTTAAGCTTGGTTACTGCTGCATGGACACGGAATCTGTGAATGGAGGCATCGGACACACAATGGTACAGCACTGTTTCACTCACATCATACTCCCAGACACATTTAGCATATGATGCACTTACCATGTCCCTGCTGCTCATGCTCCTCCAGCTGAGCATGGAGGGTCGGCCAAGCTGATCGCAGGACCCTCCTGTACAGTGGGGATAGGCGAGGACGATGCACATGGTGCTGGGAAGACTGACCCACCAGCTCCTCAGCCTTGTGCCGGGCCCACCGTTTTAGGTCCTCCCAGCGCTTGCGGCATGCCCTCGCACTCCTGGTGTGGACTCCCACTGCACTGCAGCGCTCGGCGATGTTGGCCCACAGCCTGGCCCGGGCTGCATTGCTCAGCTGGTGTTCAGGGTCCCCATATAGCTGAGAAAATTTGGCCAGCACCCCCTCAGCCAAGATGTCCAACTCACTTTCAGTGAAAGGGGGTGCCTTCTCTTCGTAACCCTCAGCCATTATGGGGATAATAAGAAGGATGAGAGCAGCAGGATGTCAGAGGATCTGTCTGTGATAGAGGATGACTCAGAATGAACACAAAATGGCAGCAAACTATTTCCTGTGATGTATTTCCTGCCTCCCACTTCCTGTAAAACATTTCCTGAATGAAATTATGTGTTCCGGGTCATTTTCGGAGTTTACGGCCCGTAAACGCAGTTTCCGGTTCCGGAGCGGGAGGTCCGCACACGGGCCGTACGCTCCGTAATCGGCGTTTCCGCACACGGGCCGTACGCTCCGTAATCAGAGCTTCCGCTTTTTGGCCGCAAATTCCGAAAATGACCCGGAACACATTCTTCCATACAGGAAATGTTTGACAGGGAGTGGGAGGCAGCAAATACATCACAGGAAGTAGTTGCCTGCCATTTTGTAGTCATCCAGATCCATCCACAATCTGGGATCACATCTACTGCCATCCTGCTGTTCTGTTGTGGATAAAAAAAGTAAAGACAGTGCATGTGAGAATTAATTAAATGTGACAAGAGGGTGAAGTGACCATTTCAAGACATGTCTGCAGTTTCTGTTTCAGTTTCTCATGCTTTGCATTATGGTACATGTAGTCCATATTAGGTGCTCATTTGCAGAGTTGTGTGATGTGTTCCAGAACATTGTGTTTGAGAAGTGTGGATATATCACAAACACAGGGGGCAGAGTTACGGCTACGGACGCATCTCTGCTAATCAGCAGAGATGCGTCAGAAGAGTTGCGATGCATCTGCCCACCCGTGCGCCAACACAGATGCGCGGCATTGAAATTTCGGTGCACCGTGCAGCTCGGATGTGCAGATGCGTGACGCATCCCCCGTTGGAAAGGCGGCGCATTGCTGGAGTTGTGTCGCATGCACAACGCAGCTCCAGCAAGGCTCGGGGGTGCCCTATCCCTATGATGCTGCGTCAATCCTTACGCCTGCTTCAAGCAGGCGCAGGGTTTTGACGCAGCATGGCCTTAAAAGTGACTGAGTGAAATATTGTAGATTTTTAGGAGGCGTTTCTGCGCACGGAAGGCCCCCCTCCCCCAGCACCAGAACGCCTACATGTGGCGCAGGCCTTTACAACGTGACGCATCTCCCAGATGCTTCATATAGTACATTCCCCGCAGCATGGGACTGGCTTTGCACCACCGCAGCGTCACAAAAGTGACGCGCGGCAGCGTGAAAGGGCCGCAAGTCCCACATTAATCTGCCCCATGGCGTCTGATTGACCCATTGCATCACTCACGTCGTGGGCGCATCATTTGTGGGGGAGTCACATCTGTTGATGGCACAGGGCCGACAATGCTATGGTTATGGCCTTTTCTGATTAAGAGACCCATCCTCATGAGGTCCGGCTGTGTCTCTCAGTACATGTATCATCTTGCATCTGTGGCTATAGATTCTTTCGGGACATCCACTACACTGATCGCTGACATGGGCACATGTGCTGATGCAGGCTCAACATTTTGACTACTGTCAAGAGCTGTGATTAACATGCAGTTAGTGTGGCTTGCAAAGTAGCCTCAGGAAGGAATTTATTGACACAGTCGTGTATATCCAAGTTTCATCATTGGCAACAGACAGCAATCCACATTTGGTCCATTCCACTACAGGTTGCTCATGTGAAGAACGTGGCAACAAGCTGCTCACGGACTTGCATGCCCTGACCTCGGTTATGTGCCATGGCCCGGTTTCCCAGATTCATAGGTAGCCGAGGTTCCAGCGGTATCTGTAAGCCATGCGTTAAGGCAATGTTGTGCAAGACACAACAGGCTAATATGATCTTGCACACTACTTCTGGGGAGTACTGCAGCACCCCCCCTGTACGGTCGAGACATCTGAATCGCGACTTCAACAGACCAAAAGTGCGCTCTATGATGGCTCGAGTCCGTATGTGTGCCCTATTGTACCTACGCTGTGGTACAGTGTCTGCATGCCTGTAAGGGGTGAGGAGATGTGGGGTAAGTGCATACCCAGCGTCACCTGAGTAGAGGGGAAAGGGCAGTTGGTTAGATTTCCCTCTTTGACTTGCACAGGACATGATCTATACTGTATTACATGCATTGTCAGGTGGGCCCTGTATCTAGCTTTATGAATCTTAAAGTACTATGGTTAATTTTGGGGGGCATTCAGACATTTCAAAAACACATAATCCTCCTTTCTAACGCTTGGTACTTACCCAGTAGCCACATGTTGCCAAATTCTCCCGCAGCTATCCGCCGGGCAAGAGGTGATATGCGGAATATGAAGCTGTCATGGGTACTGCCGGGGAACACCGCATGCACATCAATGAACCTCCCTCTGGAATCACAGACAGCTTGCACGTTGATGGAATGCCATCGGTGTCTATTGCAGAAGATGTGTGCAATGTGGCGGGGTGGCTGCAGGGCCACATGGGTACAGTCAATTGCACCCAGCACACGTGGAAATTGTGCAATGCGAAAGAAATCTCGTACTGCCCTTTGTCTCAGGGCCAGTGTCGGTGGCATATGTATGTGGAGGTGGGATCTTGCAGTGATGCATCGCAGTACCTGATGCAGGCACCGCGACTGACTTGCCTGGGATATGCCCACATGGTCACTGGAGACCCTTTGGAATGAGCCAGTGGCGAAGAAATGGAGCGCTGATAGGATCTTGAGGTATGCTGGTATTGCATGTGAGCAGCAGGTCACGGAGTCAAGTTCCTGCTCCCACTCACATACCATTTCCAAGATGATTTCTGGAGGGAAACGGTACCTGGCCCTTATATCTTGACTGGACATTCCAAATAAGTTGATCCTCTGTCTGAAGATCCTCTCTGCTCTGGCTCTCATCCTCCTCCTCCTCCTCAAGTGGTTTTGCTGCATGGCAAGGGGCAGTGCAACAAACACATTCAGTGACATGTTGAAAGGGTTTGTGTGTGTCTGCTCTGCAGTTATACGTGGTGCCGAGCTAGGATTGGCTGGAGTGCGTCAGCTGATGCATGGTGGGGGATGGTAGGGACTTGAACAGGTGTTTCCCCTTGGCTCAAATGATCAATGGCAACAGTAATGATGTCCCGGCCCGAGAGCGGAATTTCCGGCCCGAGAGCGGAATTCCCGGCCCAAGAGCGGAATTCCCGGCCCGAGAGCGAGTATTCCGCCCCCGGATCGGACTTTCCGGCCCGCATGCGGACTTTCCGCTCCGGGCCCGGAAACTCCGCTCCGAGGGCGGAAAATCCGGCCCGGGTGCGGACGTAAGTTTAGTGGTCGTAAATGGATTCTGTGAATAGCAAAAGTCCTAAGTTCATTTTGTGAATCGCAAAAGTAGTAAGTTCATTCTGTGAATACCAGAAGTACTAGGTGCATTCTGTGAATACCAGATTGGTACTAAGTTTAGGATTTAGTCTTAAGTTAGTTCTGTGAATCGGGCCCCTAGTCTGGACCCTCTTGATCCGAACAATTTTCGACCTATTTCTCGCTTGCCTCTCCCCGCCAAGCAGGTTGAAAAGGCAATGAATAGGCAACTTAGTGCCTTTCTGAAGAGGGCCCTTTTGCTTGATTCGTCCCAGTACGGCTTCAGGGAAGGGCACAGTACTGAATCTGCCTTGATTAAAGCCACGGAGGAAATTAGGTTAGCAGTGGATCAGGGAGGCAGGGCGGCTCTGATCCTTTTGGATCTTTCGGCCGCTTTTGATACGGTCCATCAAAAAAATCTTGATTCTGCTCCCGCTCAACTGTCGTAAAACTGTGGTTACGGCCCTGGTTTTATCCAGGTTGGATTATTGCAACAGTCTGTACTTAAACCTACAGCAAAATTTGTTGCACAAACTGCAGATGCTTCAAAATGCTGCGGCTAGACTTCTGACAGGTACCCCTAAATTTGCTCCTATTTCTAACGTAATTCAAAAACTGCACTGGCTCCCAGTTAAGAATAGGGTACAGTTCAAAGCACTTTGCTTGGTTTTTAAAGCATTACATGATGAGGGCCCAGATTTCAATGGTATTCCCCACCGCGCTTGCTACGATCATCTGAAGCTAAGCTGATCACTGTTCCCTTGATAAAAAAGGCCCGATGGGGCGGGCGCAGCTTTTCCTTTGGCGCAGCCAAGTTGTGGAATAAGCTGCCTCTGTACCTAAGAAACATCAATAATCTGCTATGCTTCAGAAAGTCTCTGAAGACCTGGCTTTTTGTGAATTAATTTGTTTCCGCCCGGCGCTTTCTTTGGAGTAGTAGTTAGTGCCAGGACACCTATTTGGTAATCGCGCGCTTTATAAATCGCTTTAACATGACATAACATAACATGATGTGTTGCATCACTTTGAGGCTTGTGTTAACTTGGAGATATGTTTTTATTTCTGCAAATGTTTGAAAGCTTGCATGAATGCTACACTGTAAAAATCTTGGAAATTTTAAAACTAGGTCTTAGCACAGTATTTTACACTGGAAAGGGATCCTTTTAGTAAAAACCCTATGCTTGACATCATTCCGATGCCTTTGAACTGTACTGCAAAGATTTGTGCTTGGTGCTAGGGTGCATTTTTGTGAGCCAGCGCTAGAGATGACAGCAGCTCTATCTGTCTAGCGCTGCTCTGCTCCTAGCATCAAGTAGCACATCTATTTCCAATTCTTGCTGACTCACTCAATTTATGACAAATAGACTGATACTTAGAGTTGAATAATGAAAATTTTTAAATTTACAAACATGTTACAGCGGATGAATTGTCACAACGTACTAAGGTAATCAACACTGATAAATTGCTTTGTCTACAGCCACAAATTAAAAAGCTTTTACCTCATGTCAAGAATAATGAAGACCACAGTTAGAAACATTTATTTTGTAGTCTTTGAGGATTTTGTGGTCATGTGGTTGAAGCTAGCACACTAGTCCATCTTTCTGTACGAATTAGAGTACAGAAATACCAGCATAAGGCTGAAAAATATTATTGGGGACTCCAGTGAATTATCAAGAGTGTCATCGGCCTTAAGCTGTAAAATAACATATCCTTTCTCCTAGTCGGGAAGAATAATACAAACTTATGGGAGAAGATGTGGTCTAACTGTCAGAGGTGCTGTTCTTGGAATTTGGGAACAAGGTTTGAGGACCTGCGTTTGTTCAAATTCCTCTGATCTTGCGCAAATAATTTAATCCCCTAAGACTATGTAAGGTGCATGTAATATGTGAGGTCATAAGCAGTGCATTGTGGGGGCGTGTGTTAAAAGTTAACTTAGGTAGCTGTAACTGTCGAATTTCACTGGTTTCTATTAGTAAAATATGAGCCTAAATATAAACTCCCTGCAACCTTTGGTTGTTTCAGTGATTTTCAAAGGTTTTTCAAAAACTATTTTCAAACTAAAATGTCCCTGGAGCCTTTGTTTTTTAAATGAATTTCCATGTTTTCTTTAAACCTGTAGTTGTGTTTACAGATTGCTGGAGTAAGAGGACCAGGCCTCCACTCAGCTCTCAGGAATTCTGCAGTGTCGGACATACTGGAGGTAACAGGAGGGCCTCTGGGCCTCCAAGAATCCTTAGAATCCAAGAGGACTTCATCCCCCCACCCAGTAGTGTTCCAGGAGGCGTGTTTGCAGAGTTGTGAAGAAAGGGAGCTTGGCCTCTGAAGATCTCTCAGCAATCCTGTTGTGTGGGACTTACTGGAGGTAGTAAAAGGGCTTGTTGGCCCCCATGAACCATCTGGACCCCAGGGGACTTCATCCCCCAACCAGAAGTGTGCCAGGAGGTGCATTTACAGTGTTGTGGAGAGAGGGAGCGGGCCTCCAGCAACTTGCAATGCCAGCCTTTTATTTAAAAATATTTTATTCCGGAAAGGGGGGCAGTGTGGCTAAAAAACCCAAAATAGCAGCAAATGAACTGAGTAAGTGCAGTTCAACACCCTCCGTTAGAAAATAATTGAAAGTAGGGAACTAAAATAAAACCTGTTGAAAGAAAGGCTACATTACATTAAATCAAATAAATTGATGTAGCTAAAAATATAAATAGTTTTGATATAATATTAACAGATTATCTAAATCTTAACTATGCTTTAATTTTAGCATATTTTAATAACCGTTTACATTTAATAATTAATGTAACACTTTTTATTGAAACATAGTTACATCACTTTTACTGAATTATATATATCACTTTAATATTAATAATTGCATCATAAATATATAATTTTGTTACTGTAAGTGGACTTTTTGTTTTTCATTTCAATATAGGAAAAATCAATGTGGAATAATTACATTTTGGATTTAGAGTAAGTTAGCAATACCGATACAATTTTTTATTTTATTTGGTATTTAAAATAATTAGAACATTAATATACAGTTATTTTCAACATCAAAGTATTTGTAATATTTTTATCAAATTCTACTTTTTTTTGCTTTCTTTTGTACTTTACCATAGGAAGATCTCAACCACAAGTGCAGGGATCTTCCTATAGTAAAGTATTCAGGAAATCCAAAAAGATTGTTGACTTAATAAAAAGAAAATTACAAAAAATATTTTGTATTAAATTGTATTGTAATTTAATTTTGTATATTTTTCTATAGTTAACACCCAATACAAAACTACTGCACTATTTGAATTAAATAATTAATCAATTCATTAATTTAACAAAACTAAATTTAATTATCTTGTGTAGATGTATTAACAAAATCCCACCTAAGGCAAAATACTTAGATTATTTATAATGTATTAAACATTAAAAATGCTTCCTATAGAATTGATTTAAATTAACTCTTTTTTACAAATTTAAATTTGATTTATTTTTAAAGCAATTGCATTTTTTATAACTTTATTCATACAGAGTCCTATTGTAAATTCCTGTCTCCATTATTTTCTTTAAGAATGTGTTGCAGTATCAGTATGTTGCCGGACCTGTTTTTGCCCCTTATTGGCAGTAGTAACTCATAAATTTGGTTCAACACTGTTTCAGGGAGTGAAGTTGTAATCCTACACTTTTGAGTAACTTTAAGTTACTCAAGTAGCCTAAAGTAGTAAAGTTACTCAAAAGTGTGAGAGTAACCTTACGGGTACTGAATCTGCATGTGTAGATTTACCTTTGTAAATGTGCATTTCTAGACTAATGCGGTATTCAAAAAATGTCAAGCTCATGGTCACCAGAAAACCCCCTTTTTGATCTCTTTCTTAATGACACTAATGCTGTTGAGGAACCGTATAAATTCCAATCCCTCAATCATTTCCATTCATTCATTTGATCTTTATTTCAACATTTTTTCAGTCATAAAAGATTACAATTAAAACAGTTAAAACATATATAAAACCACAGGAGATAAATAAACATGGTGGAGAGAGATCAGGCATGTGAGCCGCCAGGAGCTCAGAACCCCCTAATAGGTAGCACTAGGAGTGGTGTAATGCCTGTTTTGGGCAGGGAAGTCGATGATCACCTACCAGTATCATCCTTAGCTACCACCAGTTACACTAATCCCCTAGGGAGAGACGATATTTTGCCCGACAGTATATGTCCTAGTGTGGGGAACACAAAATGCATGTCTATATTGTCATGGAATGTGGCAGGCTTACCAAATAAATTAGCTTGTCCGGAGTGGGGCATTTTTGTGGACAATAGTGATATATGTGTATTCCAAGAAACCTGGGCCAGGGAGGACCAACACAGAGTGGGCTTTGCGGCATTTATTATCGCCACATGGTGGGGAGGAAAGGGACGCCCATCAGGGGGCCTTACAATCTGGGTTGGGCTACATCTGGGCTGCTCGGGTGAGATCATCCCGACTTACTCTGATGACATTCAGTGCGTTCTCTTGTCCTGGCCAACCCCCTACAAACTTGCCATCGTGAATGTCTACACACGGCCGGCAAGTGTGGCAAAGGAGTCCAAAACAATTGAAGAGTTGTCATCCTTCCTTGGTTCCCTTAGCAGGGATATACATTATTTGGTCGCAGGGGACCTAAACTGTCATTATGAGCCACTTCGTGGCTTATATGAGGGAGTCCTGACGGGCGAGGACAAATACTGGGGAATTCCGCCATGCCAGTCCCCATATCCGAAGTCCTGGTCCCCACTGGCCATCCAGCTCACGACCCTAACCTTGAACAACTCTATTAGGGCCTGTAACGGTCGGACGCCATCTGATACCCCATCAAAGTGTACCTTCAATATGAGGGGACACGAATCAAGACTAGATTACATTATGGTGGAGACATGCTTATGGTCGAAGGTTGTTGACTTCGAGGTAATGCCTAGGGTGGACAGCGACCATAATGCACTAAGCCTGAGGATAGAGTGCCCACGGCCTATAGAGAATGAAAAGGAATTTGGCCCGGACGTGGTCGAAGGGCTGACCATAACGAATAATAGACGTAGAGTCAAGTGGGAGAAACTGGTGGTATCACGAGATGCTCTGCCTAAATTATATAGCACAATTTTACCCTATTTTACGAAGGTGGGTTCCCTAATCTCCCAGCCTCTGGCACTTGACTTTAATGATAACGTGCAGTGCGTGCATCAGGACCTAGTAGCCTGTTTAGTGGTATTTTTTAACCCCCCTGGCTCTAATAGGAGGCGCAGGGTGCCTGTATCCTCATGGTATAATGCCTCATGCAGGAAGGCAAAATCAGAGCTTATTGTGGCCCTTAAAGATGGGAGAGACAAACTAAAAATTCGCACCCTAAGATCACAATATAAAGAAACAATGAACCTCGATAGGGAGGAGTGGGATTTGGAGAAATGGTCCAACCTTTCCTCTGCATTGGAAACGAGAGATGCACGCAGATTCTGGGCAATAGTTAGCACGGGGTCAGGAGAGCCTAGATCTGCAATAGAACCCAATATTGAGGCGGGGGTCTGGGAGCTCCATTTTAAGACCTTATATTCGGCAGTTACAGGTCTAGAAAGTCCACTGGCACTTACACCTAGACTGGGGGCACTAAATGATCATGAGTGTACAGTGGAGGAGGTCTACATTGCCATAGGGAAGTTGGCCACGGGTAAGGCTCCCGGCCTAGATAGACTCCCCGGTGATTTATTTAGGGATCAACCAGCGATCTGGGCCCCCTACCTATGTGCCCTTTTCAACGCAATTCTGCGAGGTATGGAGGTACCGGGTACTTGGTTGGGAGCAGAGATTGTCCCAATCTTCAAGAAGGGCTCTCCTCTGCTTCCAACCACCTACAGGCCCATTAGCCTCATTGACGTTCCCCAAAAAATCTTCTCCCGTCTAATCCTGGACCGCTTACAGGAGTGGATTGAGGAGTATGATATCCTCAGTCCTTATCAGGCCGGATTTAGGAGGAACACATCGACCATGGACCAGATATTCCGTCTTATAATGTTATTCTGGAAGACGGTAACACTAGAGGGTGGCAGCCTCTACATGGTCTTTGTGGACCTCCGGTCCGCGTTCGATCTAGTACCCAGGACCAAACTGTGGGCGGTGCTCTTGGAAATGGGACTTCCCAACGCAATACTGACGGTGCTGATTAGGTTGCATGCACAAAACTACACACAGGTCAGATGTGGGAGGGAGGGGGTGCTGTCGTCCCGGTTTCCAGTTTGCAGGAGGGTCAGGCAGGGGTGCGTTCTGGCACCAACCCTGTTCTGCCTCTATGTGAATGGCGTTATATCGCATCTGGACGCGGTTCCCAATAACGATGCACCCAGATTGGCAGGCATGAGGGTGCCGGCGATAATGTTTGCCGATGACACCCTCCTGCTTTCCAAGTCCCCCATGGGGATCCAACGAGTGCTGGACGGTTTTACAGACTTTTGCTGATGCCGCGGACTGGAAATCAATGCTGATAAGACCAAATTTATGATTTTCAGCCCCCCGGCATCGACCCGCCCAACACCGATCCTGGGTTCGGTTAGACTGGAGAGGGTACAGACTTTCCAATATTTAGGGGTAATGATCAATGAAAATCTTTCCTGGGGCCCCCAACAGGCGAAATCACAACTTAAACTCTCCCAATTAGTGGACGGCATCCTTAAAATGTCTAATACATCTACAATCAAGCCAGTGAGCCCCGCACTGGAGATTTACAAAGTGAAGGCGAGGGCATCGGCTCTTTATGGTGGGGAACTCTGGGGGTACACCTGTAGGCCCGAAATTCCTAACGTGGAGAACAAGTTTATGAGGCAGCTACTTGCACTCCCCCAAAGCACACCCCTCCTTCCGCTGAGATTGGACTTAGGACTGAGTTTTATCCAGGATGAGCTAGCTCTGAAACCTCTTAGGTTTTGGCGCAGAACTGTCCAATTATAGGCTTGAATTAAAGGATGTGCTGAACCATGGTAGTGCAGCAAAAATCCCCTGGCTTGCATTTGTGAAAAAGGAACTGGGGAAAATGGGACTATCGGACCTTTGGTATGAGCCAGAACAGGCATGCAGGGGTGTTTCATGCAAAATGCTTGCGAAGTCCTTTATGGACTACAAACAAAATATATGGCTGCATGACTCCAAAGCTGGCCCTCTGACAACGACCTTTTTAACACTTAAACATTCATATGTTTTTGAGGAGTTTTTGAATTTTATTTACCCAGTTGGAGCTAGGAAGTTATATATCCAATGGAGATTCGCAACACTACCACTAAGGGCATTCACAAGTAAGTGGTCTACACCAACGAGCAATTCTTGCCCTGGATGCGGTGCGATTAAGGAAGATGAACTACACATGCTCTTTTTTTGCCCTGCTTACAGTAAAGCCAGAAAGTGCTGGTTGGTACCCTTGTGCAAGAACATGGGCTTTGATAAATGTCTTGTTGCAATGAGAGTCCTTAAAACTGACACTTCACCGCACATAGTTTTCGCACTCTCAAAGTTCCTGCTAGCTATGTGGTCCAAGAGAAGTTCTCTCATTACAGTGGCATTCAGGGGTGATTGTATATCATGATTGCATACCCTGCTTGATAATCTGATTTTATGAAATGTTTATTTATCTCCTGTGGTTTTATATATGTTTTAACTGTTTTAACTGTAATCTTTTATGACTGAAAAAATGTCGAAATAAAGATCAAATGAATGAATCAATCATTTCCTAAATGTCATTCACTAGCTTCATCTATTTCTGGTTTCCTAAATGTTTGAAATACTGCTCAATAAATAATTTATTTCAGATCATGCAATTGATATCCCTCAATAAATAACTTATTTCAGATCATGCAATTGATATCCTACCTATGTATTTTTTCAGAGCTTCATTCATATCATTGTTCCTAAGGCTGTAAATCAGAGGATTAAAAATTGGGATGAAAGCAGTGTACACAACGGCAAGCTGCTTATCTTTATCTGGTGAATAGGAGGATGCAGGTCGCACATACATGCAGAACATATACACATACAGAACAGTGACAACAGTGAGGTGAGAGGTGCAGGTAGAGAAAGCCTTATGCCTCCCCTCAGCAGAGCGAATGTTTAGAATTACATAAACTATATAAATATAAGAGATAATAGTTATTGAAAAAGGAATGAGACCTACAAAGATAGCTTCAACAAAAAGCAGAGATTCAATGGCATGTTGATCACTGCAGGAAATCTTCATCAGAGCAGTGAGATCACAGAAGAAGTGGTTGATGATTTTGGAGCCACAGAAGGACAATTGTGATCCCACGACAGCATGGGGAAAAATGTTCAGGAAACCAAGCACCCAGGAAAATGCTACTAACAGTAGGCAGGATCGCTTGTTCATGATGTCAGTGTATCGTAAAAGGTGGTGGATGGCCACAAAGCGATCATAAGCCATAGCTGCAAGAAGGTAGACTTCTGTGCTTGTGAAATACAGAAAAAAGAACATTTGGTTTATGCAGCCAGCAAAGGATATAGTCCTGCTTTTGTCTATGAAAAATGCCAAAAGTCTTGGAAAGGTGACATTTGTGCAAAAAATATCTAAAAAGGACAGGTTCTGGAGAAAGAAATACATTGGAGTGTTCAGGCAAGGTTCCACAATTGCAATCACTATGATCACAAGGTTTGCCCACATGATTAAAAGGTATATAAATAGGGACACTATAAAAATCAGTGGCTTTAGCTCTGGTCTAACAAGGAAACCCACAATTATGAATTCTTTCAGGGTTGTTTGATTTTCCATGTTCTCTTCAGACTTTATCTCCTGGGGAAAAAAAAATTAAAATTAATAATAATTTAATTATTGACTACATCATATTAAAAAAAGGTTCATTGGATTTTCAAGTGTTAAAGAGCAGAAGGTGCAGCTAGACAGGAACTGCATAGGCCTGATTCATCAAATGCACTTTGCAGCACTATAAAACATACAACTAATGACAATTCACACAGTACGTGTGGAGCTTTATGCATCCACAGGACCTATACACATTGGTCCAGGGTTCCTCACCCTGACTGCAGAGTCTCTGCACATGCAAGTATAAGTAAGTCAGTCAAAACATATGTTTATTTAGACCAGGGTTTCTCATAGTACGGCCCGCGGGCCGCTGGCGGCCCGCCCGGCCTTCATTGGCGGCCCGCGGACCTTGATGGAGTACAGTACACTTCTCTGGAGTAAGCAGGGAAGATGGCCGCAGGAGCAACCGTTGTGAATACGCGTTTAATACGTAATCACAACGTTTCCTCCTGCGGCCATCGTCTCTGCTTCCTGCTTTCCTCCGATTGGCCTGCCTGCCTCTGATGTCACGCGAAGCTCAGGTCCTTTAAAAGTCAGCTGTAACTAGCGCTAGTTACAGCTGACTTTTAAAGGACCTTTTGGTGAGCTTTCTGCGCCCCTGGTGTCACGACGTCTTTCCAGCCCCGGAGAACCTTCGCAGAAGCGCCTGCACAGGTATGTTTTTTTAATCGTTATTCCAACAGCGGTGAGAAGCCTGGAGCTGCCGAGGCCACCCCTGCCTCCAGAGAAGGTGCCTTCATACCTGGGCTACTCCGTAGTGACCATGGTTTTCTGTTGCCTACCTCTGGGGATAGCCACACTCATCTTCTCTCTCATCTTCGCACAGCTATGTACATTTGTTCCATATGGCTCCTGCGCGCAGCCTCCCCAAGCCCCTATAAATTAAACTGTGAGCGCATGCCCCGGTGACGGCCTCTAAGCCTCCGAGTCTTCCCTCTCTTTCGGTCTCGCTCCTCAGTGAAAACCAAGACTTCAGGAAACGGGTATTACCTTCTCTTTCCTCCTTTCCGTATTTGCTGCCCTGTGAAATGGATCCAAAAAAGAAAACATTTTTGCTGGGAACGTCTTTTTCTGACACCAGTGTAGCCTCGGGGTGGAGAGGAATAAAACATCCCAAATGTAAAAAATAACTAATTAAAGCAAGACCGAGTGGTTGCAAGGTGGCCAGATTTATTTATTTACACCCAAACACATTAGCGCCACTTTACAGTGTTTGCCAGTGAAGTGATACTTTTGTTTTCTCCCCTCTTTGAACAACATTGTTTTCCCTGTGTGGGAAAGTGCACCTTGCCTGGAGGTACTGAAATACCTGATTGATGGGTGAATTGGAAAACAAAATGTATACAGCGTCTGTGTGTTTACGAATGTGGTCTTTTTAAGCCATACCGCCTATGTTTTGAAAGGGTATAATTATAAGCAATGGGCACTGAAACGGGTCCTTTCCGGGCCCTGTATTCATGGCCTTACCTTTTCATGCGAAAGCACTCGCTGCTTACATTTCACATGCTTTACTTAATCTTGCATTCCCTATGAGTGTTTGCTTTTTCTAGGATGTTAATTTTTTGTAGGCAGCATATTGTTCTTGTCAAGTGCGTAATTAGAATTGAGTCACATCCAGGTGTTTATAGCGGGTCAGTGCACTGCAAGTTTCTCTGAGTGGGGCAATATGGTGATCAGTGGTGATCTTTGTAGTTGCATCTGATTGTGAAATACAGCATTGTCAAATGTTTTGAAAGGTTTTTTTTTACTCTAGCTCCGCCCCCACTGATCCCGCCCCCACTAACTCCACCCCTACCAGTGCGCCCTCGGCCACTAACCACACTGTAATTTTGGCCCCCGACAGAAAGTTTGTGGTACCCCTGATTTAGACCCTGGTCTTTTAAACAGAAGTTCTTAAAAACACAGTTAACAGATACAATCCCAAAATAAGTGACACTCAATATAAAAACACAGATAAAACGGATTTTATCCAAAAACATACAAATGTACATATCCTAGATATTCAGGGGTTAAAAATTGCTACTCACGATTCTTTTAAAAATGTATCAATTTGACAGTAAAAATGCATCCACAGATAATAAAAATCACCTCATAGCACATGTCCCATCCAATAATCTAATTTCTATCAAACGTTTAGTCTCTTGCTCCCTATCCTTAATATTGTATTTAATAAAAACAGGTATTAATAGTAACTTACATTTATCTAAAAACGACAGACAGTCTACAAGGGTGTGAAGTAGATTTACCAAAATTCAATAAGCTTCGGATCTCAGAACATGATTTACGCCGCATCTAAATCTCAGGAGTCTTTGGTGCGTCTTTATATTGAGGAGTTTCTCCAAATACAGGAAGGTCTCATCTCCCATTCATGATTTTATTAGGCAGGAAACAGATTTCTTCTTTTTTTTTATATATAGGATGCTCCTCTCTGGAGACCTGTATTGTTGTTTTCCTCAACTCTGCGTTGCTCACCCCTATCTGATCAATATCATCTGCTGTTATAAGTTTTAATTCACTACACTAATTAAGGATCCTCCCTCTAACGTATTGTGGCCAGGTAAGCTTACTTTGCAATATCTCCCTTTTACATAGCTGAGACGTTTTGTTAATTTCTTCACAATCTATGCATACCCATATTTTATTACATCTGCGTGTGCTAAGTAAGTCCACCCCATCAGACCCATTTCTATCTGACTGCCTGTAACTTTGGAGAAGACGGGTGAGAAAGTATTCTAGCTTTTTTTGCCTCCTATGCCGACCACCTTGGCCCCGTACTGAAATTGCGATATTCTCTTAAGCTAAAAGAGAACCACATACCTAAGTATTTATGTTTTTTGACTCTTTCAAATTTTGACTTTCTTTATTGCCCAAGCCAAACTGATCCTCATCTGCCCTATCAGGATCACTTAGGTCTTTTCCATGCTTATTTAAAAAAATGTCATCTTTCAATCATCTGAGAATACATCTAATTTGTTTCTGGAGACGAATTCCTGTCTAGTCAAAAATTATTAAATTGTTCTCATATAAAAGACAGCTTATACGTGTGCCTTTAATTTTTGGGTTAAAACTATTTGATTTGCTAAGTACAATAACAGGGAAAATAGGGTCGGTGCCAAAACATGCCCTTATCTCAGGCCATTTCTTATATTTCTCCTCTTACAGAAGGATTCCTCCAGGTCTAATGCTACCTGGGCTCAATTAACCCTATGGAGTTCTTGTAAGATTACAAGTAGTTCATTGGGAATTCCATAGTTCTTCAATGCTTCCCATAGCAAGGCCTGATCAACAGAATCGAATGCAGAGCTAAAATCTACAAAACAGCAATACAGTACTCTACACTGATCTATTGATTTCTTAGCAATGGCCATAAACTAAAACAGTGAACAGTCGTAGAGTGACCCCCCCCCCCCCTTTAAAACCTCCTTGCTGTTGGGATGGTTGAATTTGCTTCTGGCCACTCCTTTAACATCCCCAAAAGTATTTTTGAGAAAATATTAGCATTAACATCTAACAGATTTATTTGCTAATAGTTTCCTACAAAGGAGGACTTACCACTTGTGTTTATAGGCTTGATTACCACTCTCTTTAAACTATCCAGAAATCTTCTTGTCAGAAGAATTTCCTGAAAAAGGATCTGGAACACGTTAAATCACCAGGCAATATTTGGTTTTATTATTACTGCTGGTAAATTATCTGGCCCAGCCACCTTTGTAAGTGTTATTATTTCAATATTATTCTTAATTTAATTACAGAGAATCTCTCCTTTGTTTCTTCATTCATGAGGAATTTATGGGGTGCTGCATAAATGTAGCATCTCTATTATAAACCTCCTCCAATAATTCTACCCCAACATCCTCGCCCACCAGGCCAGTCAATGTTCCATAGGGTTTCCCTATCCTACGCTGACCCAACCTCCAAAATGTCCTTACATTTTTGGTCTCTATTGTCTCAATCATTTCTTGCCAACATTTTGCTTTCAATTCCAGCTTGTTACTACCCATCATTTTTTAAATCGTTTTTTAAACTAAAAAGGTGTAGCATGCCAATTGTATTTCTAGAGAAGCTTGTATATCTTTCAAGTTTCCTTATTTCCTGTCTTAAAGTCTGCATTCTTTATCTAACCAGATATTCCTGGTCTGCTTCACAGTCTTAATTTCATTTTGAGTATTATTAAAAACCTTCAATACAATTTTTGAGTGTGCAACAACCTTTTTTATTATTTTCTCATACCACAGTAGAAGGTCAGTGGGTACCTTCCCTGCTGTAAAGTCCCGATATTTAACTTAAAGGGCCAAAGCGTAAATGCTTCTCAGAAATTCTTGTTCTTTGGTGTTTCGAGGATC
Organism: Triturus cristatus; assembly: GCF_964204655.1. Lineage (NCBI taxonomy): Eukaryota > Metazoa > Chordata > Amphibia > Caudata > Salamandridae > Triturus > Triturus cristatus. Next base: position 1,821,655,167 of record NC_140590.1, on the reverse strand, counting down.
CCACCTTTATAGGGCGAACCTTTGTCTCCCTAGTACCAATATCCTGGTTGAGGTGTGTACTTAAAGGGTAATGGTCACTCCCCTCCAGTTGTAGGACCGCTAATTATCAGATTAGGTCAAAAGTCCCAACTTGCACAAACACAAAATCTATTGGGCAATTCTGATTACTATACTGGAATGTTTTCTTTGGTGGGATTCCGCTGACACTCGAACATTTAGGCTCAAAAGCCATTTGAAGTGCTAAAGTCTAACAGGGTTATATACCTTCCTGTGGCCTCTTTAGAAGACCAACATGCAGGTTGTGTATTAAAAGCAGGTAAACAATCCTCGTACCTTTCATCCACTATCTCTGAAAACATTTTTTTTATGGAATCCTCCATTAGAATGAGCAAGTATTGGGGATACAGCACACCTATGTTAACCACATCTTCGTTAAACAATTCCAAATCTCCATTATAGTTGGGAAAATTTCTTGCATGCATATAGATGTTCAAAATAATGATTCATTCTTCACCCTTACTTTCATTTACCATTTTTTTCCACAATCAAGGATCCATTTACAGCATGTCTTAACTTCCCATCTCCTGGAGGCACTTTTGGTAGATATAAATGTTAATGTACCCCTAAAGGCTGTCCTGAAGTATTAACTACAACCTTCGGGTGGACTTCCACAGCCATGTCTCCTGGAAGCACAACACTGAATACTGTTCTATTATTTCTCTGAATACCTGCTGCTTCATTATATTGTTTAAAGTATGAGCATTTAAGGAAAATAAACTGATGCTGTACAGGGATACCAATCTCTAGTCTACTTTGCTTACGTTATTCCATACCATGCATCCTCATCCCAAATTAGACAATAATACCTGACCCTTAAATATTTGCCTACTGTACTTTCCATGATGTACCTATGCCCAGCGTGTTCCCCATGCAGGCCCCCATTTACTTGATTAGCTTGGAGAACACTATGGCATTTCAGAAAGCCCTGACTTGGGGGTACAAGCTGTTCTGGATCAATTTCCCTGGATATTTTCACCCCCTGGGATTTTAGCTCACTGTTAACCTTAAGAAGGGTATATCTGACCACCTCTGATTAAAGCAGGATTTTTTTACATCCTTGCCATCTCTATTTTCCAGAAAGCCCACTTGTTTTAAGTCAGTTGTAGATATTGAGTGAAGGCTTGGGCATCAAGAGAATAGTTTGAGAAGCTGAGACCTATTTAAAGGTTTAGCTTCTTTAGTTTTCCCCCGCCTGTTTCCTGGGGCTGGTTCTACATTTACCCATAGAAAGTTACCCTCCCTCCCCTGGCCCTTTCTAGATCCAAGGGGGAAGGGGACACCCACCTTTCAGATATTACCAGAGCATTTTTGCCCTCTGAGATGAATCTAACCTCAGGAGTGCGTGCCTTCATATCTTTTCTTCCTTCTCTAGGTTCCTACTTTATTTTACCCTCCTTATTGGATCCCACATTTTGACACCATAGGGGGTTCTTCATTCATTATATGCCCCTCCCATGCCTTACCGGGAGTCCCAGCTAGCTGAACTGGGAGGGCGGACACTTTTTCTTAGCTTACAGGAATTGCTACTGATTCTACTTGACCTAACCAGGGATGGAGTGGGTGGACTGCCTTAAATCAGAGTACTAATTGTAGCTCCTCCCTTTCTCATCTCTGAGCTTTTCGCTATGGGTTGAGACTGTTGTTTGGCACAGTGGGTTTTCCTTTTTCTGACCCTAGGTTTCTCCAGCATGTCTTGTGTTCTCCCTTGACTCCTCCTCTTTCTTTGCATCTTCTTGATCCTCTTGACCACCACCTTGATACTTTCCTCTCTTCCTCTTCTTCCGCAATGTTCACCAGCTGTGAGGATGGCTTCAGTTAAGTGAATCGGTCATACACTTCCTCTCAACACACACATCCTCATGAAGACCTACTGTATCACATAAAAGATACTAAGATACAGAAAATTACAACACCATATTAGGTACCAAGGCATTGCCAGACTAGATAGAAGCAAATGTGGAAAGAAAAGACGAGAAGGCACGCCTTCTCAGTTAATGTACTGTGGATCTTGAACAGCATGCCTATCAATATCAGAACAGTTCTGGCCCTCCTCCTAATTTAGAAAGAAACTCAAGAAGCATCTTTACTCAGAAAAATATAATCTCTCTCACCAGATACCCACATGCTCCATGTCAAACTGCAAACATGTTACATAATGTTCCTTGGGCTCGCACTCTTATGTTCAGCATTCTGGTTCTTCATAATTAGGTTTGCGCTATACAAATACCCCTGCATGCATACATATAATTCTATTTTATGCTGTTCTTGTATTTTCTGAAATAACCAGGAGGGGGTATAAAAATATGTGGCCCCTTATCCGTAAGTGATTGGGTCACGCTCAATATGTCTATGAAAGATCCTTTATGAATTTAATGAGGCTTTAAGCATATGAAACCAAGATGGCATGTAGTTAGGGGATTTGTGTGCCTTTTGTTTGAAAACCAGTGACACTAATAGATGTCTCAAATAACATTGTTTTTGTCAGTTTGTCACACACTACACACTACACCACTGGAAGGATCAGAGGTGCAACATCATTTTCCAGGTCTCAGGACACTTGCTCTCGCCTTCCGGCCCTGGCTCCTTAATGCTGTTGATCCTCTCCTTTGGGTCACAGTGAGCTACCCTGGCAGAGCCGGCCACAGCCGACCAGGAGACATGGGTGATGTGGCATCTTGGCAGCTACAATGTGTACCGTGGGAGTGCAGGTGAGGCCCTAGGGGCTGTGGCCATCTCCGTGTAGGTGGCAGAAGCGGCTCAATCCTGTGGGGAGTTCATACCGCATATTGCGCATGACATACCGTGCCTTACGTGCCATACCCTGTCCGCTCTCATAGGTCCCCAATATTCCAAAAGCACTCACTGTGGCCCCCTCCCCTATTTGCCTCCAATTGCCATATTGACATTAGCCATCTGACATTTTATGGCAATTAACTAAGCCTGGTAACCGGTTAACCCTATGGGTTATGGCACAATCCAATGAGACCAGAGTAACTCCGTTGAGCAGGTTGAGGCTCAGTAAAGAGGAGAAGGAGTGCAGCTACAGGATAGGTGCCACAGTCAGGATCACCCATGTACCCCAATCCAGGGGTTAAGAGGTCCAGGTGGAAATTCAGCTTTCATTTATTGTATTGGGAAGAGTGAGCAGTGTGGTCTCAAGACTACTAGCTTTAATCAGCCACAAAATCACCAGATATCATCAGACATAAACGACAAGCTTAAAAGTGGGAAAGTGGACAAGTTGGTCAGGGCTGGTCCCACTGGTCCCCCTTTCTCCTCCTTATGATTTAAATTGGCCTTTGATAAAGAAAGGTGTGGTGTACAGTGCCTGGAAAACTAATCTTGGTCTGAAACAAACATTGCAAGCCTCAAGGTGGTCGCAATACAAACCCAAGCACCAAATCTGACCAAGCACACCCTTTCACAGACCCCAAAAACCTGATCATATGTGTCATGCCCCCCTCTCTATAGCCTCGTTGAAGCCTCTGGATAAAGTGAGGTGTGTGGCAGCAAAAGCCAGGAACAGTTGAACTTCTAATAACATAGAATTAACACAGAATTTAATTAATTAAAAGGAAAGACCAAAGATAAAAACAAAGGATTAGAACAAGAGAAGAATCTGTGATACAAATCTCCCCACAGGAAACTCATAGACAAATATCCTGCAAGAACAGTAGGGAAATGCAAATACGAAATGCCACATTGGTGCATTTACAACCCATCAGCGCCTGTATAGACGGCAAAAAGGCAAAAAGACAAGATGCTTTATCCTCACAAAGGGGGACCGGGACAATTTAAATTCCAAGCTCTCAAGAAATATGAATTAAACAATGATCAGATTTCAACAACAAGTAACCCCTCAGATACAAGTCACAATGCCAGCAAACAAAAAAAGTGACATCAGATGCTATTTGGCACCGACGATCAAGGGGGATCAACTTGCCCCTACTCAGGTACTCTCAAGTCCAGAACAACCCAATTACGCTGAAAGAAATATATAGACCTGTGAGGGCAAATATAGTACTGCAGAGCAAAAGAAGAGTTCAACTAAGCCCAGAGATAATAATCAATGGAAAACACATCGGCCACCACCATGAAAAGGGCGAAGAAGATATTTAAAGAGGAACCAGTAGTAATGCTACCCATAGACCAGGTCACCGAGCATCCAAAAAATTAAAGCACAAATTATATCTTGTTGAGGTCAACTCCACCAGAATTACAGGTTATCCCAGCATCATCTATTTCCTCATACATTACCAGACTAGCCAGTAACATAATGAAGGATAAAATAAACACCACTGTTGGAGGGCAGCGGCCCAAGATAGCCCTGACAGGCAATTAATACACAATAAAACTTTGGCTACCTACTCTTTACATTCTGGCAACTCAGAGGTAAGTCTAAGCTATGGGTGGGCTTAAGCTCGCCGATGTCGAGCTCAATCAAGGCCCAACCCCCTCAAGAGACACTAAAGGGGACTTGGAACTGGTGAATGATGTTCATATCCAGCTGGTGTTCAAGTTTTTCCAGTTCATGTTTCATCAACAAAAACAATGAAGCAAAAGATTTCGAATATGAGGCAAAAATAAATCATCCACTCTGTCCCACTCATCTCTCAATACTTTAACAACTATAAATAAGATGCTGAATTTCATGGCCAATGCAGCATTTCTCCATGCTGACAAACTGGATATTCAAATAAACATATTACAATCTTTGACAACTTCAATCATGACAATTGATAACAAACTTGATAACAAACTGGACCACCTGAACAGCTTAACAAGCAGAGAAAAAGACACACTTGAGCTGACACAACCACAGGACTCATGCCATTGCAGCCCTGTTATAAAGTAACCTGAAATAATGAGCTCCTCGATTAACAACTTAAAGAAAGAAACAAGAGGGCCATTGGGTTTTACCAACCCCTCTTGGCAAACAAGCACCAGAAGGAGCACAGTCATGAGCAGAAGCAAGGACATGAGCACCCTAATCATGAAGATAGTGACTTAAACAGTGGTTCAAATGCACAGGCAGCGGGAAGCTTGCCTTTATCAAGTAAAACAAGAAAAAATTGAAAAAACTCAACATTACCAGTAAAATTAGAGAAGCAGCCCTTTTACACTTGTTCCAGAATGACAGCAACAAACTGAATGGAAAACCAACAGTTCCATCATAAACTCCAACAATTCCACCGGCTGCAATCCCATGACAAATGATAAAGAGGTGGTAGGCAAATTTATAACAGATTCCCCAAAGGTGAATCAAAATAAAATGTTAGAATACCCCTCAGTTAAGCCTCTAGGTGGCAAAGACATGTGAAAAAAACACAATGCGGAATGTGCTGAAGCTTTGTACCCAAATCCAAGGATAAGAAAATATGGCTTCAGCCGATAATGAAGGAGTAGCCTTCCTCTCCCCTGACACGACATGAATGAATGCACCAAAATAACTGTCTTTAAGCCAGAGCTAATAAACATCTTAAAACACAATAAAAACATTGAAACATTGAGACAATAGGGAATACAAGTTAGAGAAGTGGCCCCACTGAAATATCTGGCCTTCCTAACAGAGAAATACGAGGAATCAAATGAGGTCTTGATTCAAGCTAAGAGTAACATCAACAACAAAGGCCCATGATTAGCTCCACTTTAAGGGGCATTAAAGAGGAAACTAGACCCTTGTCACCCGGAGAAGGGAATCTACAAATTATAGCATACATAGGAGGCACATGCCAATGCATCATGCACACACAGAGACACCAAGATTGGTTGTGGCTGCCAAACGCTCTCAGCTCGTGACCCTAGCAAGCAAAAGCCCTTCAACTGCAACCTATCATCAAGTTCTAACTTAAAAATTCATAGAACATACGTGGCTTAACAACTACCATTTGAGGCTGCATTTACCTCCAAGGTCAAAAAGAGAGGCCTCTTGAAAAAATGAGAGGGACCCTTTGTGCACCAAAGGACTAGGGTTCAATCTAGAAAAAAAATATATATATCCTTTGTTTGCCAAATACTGAGTGAACTCCGTTTTAGGACGAATTAGTTTCAGTAAAGACAATCGAGATTTCTTATTATTCCAGAGGAAAGTGGATAAAATGGAATTAATCTTTTTAATTAATTTGGAAGTAATGGGGATTGGGATATTCGAAATAGTGTATAAGACTATAGGTGAGAGCATCATCTTTATAGTGTCCAAGTGGCCCCACCAAGACAGATAAAGGGGATTCCATTTGGACGTCAATTCCGTAATCTTTTGAAGGCATTTATTCATACATAAAGATACCGTTTCTGAAATTGAGGGTGTAAAACATAAACCTAAGTATTTAATATGATTTGGACTCCATTTAAATTGAGAAGCTTGAAAATGGGAACTGAAAGTATGTTTCGTTAGCGGCAATATTTTGCACTTATCATTATTTAACTTATATCCGGAGATACACGAAAAGGATTTCACCTCCGCTAAAAAGGCTGGAGTGGAAGCTTCCGGTTTGGACAAGAAGAGGAGGATATCATCAGCACAAGCCGTAAGTTTGATATGCACATTCGTTGTTTGGAATCCAAAAATGTTTGGGTTTTGTCGTATTTTGCACAAAAATGGCTCTAAGGCCAAATTAAACAGGAAGGGAGAAAGAGGACATCCCTGGCGTACCCCTCTACCTAAATTGAAAAATTAGGAAATTAAACCATTAGCACAAATTGCTGCATGAGGATTAGAGTAAAGAAGAGACACTAAATTAACAAAATTTGGACCAAAACCAAACCCTTTAAGGGTGTAAAATAAGTATTTCCACTCAACTCTATCAAAAGCCTTTTCGGCATCCAGTGCGATTGCTGCCAGAGGATGATCAAGATGCAAAGATTTGGATAAGATATAAAAAAAGAGGCGTGTGTTGTCTGTAATGACTCGCCCTTTGACAAAGCCAGATTGTTCCTTGCCTAGTAATTTTGGAAGGTAGGAATCAAGACGTATAGCTGAGGCCTTAGAGAAAATGTTATAATCAATATTGACCAACGAAATAGGTCTGTAGTTTTTGCAATATTTAGAGTCTTTACCTTCTTTAGGAATAAGACAGATATGGGCTTCAGAAAATGATCCAGAATAATTTTTTGAGGTATAAAAGTAATTTATAAGTGAGTGCAGTTTAGGTAATGCAAGTTTAGAAAAATGGGAATAAAATTCAACGGTAAAGCCTTCTGGCCAGGAGCTTTATCCTTTTTGAGAATCTGAAGGGCTTTTAAAAGTTTAAGATGGGAAAGGTTCGATTCTAAGGAGGAAAGATCCAAAGGGGTATGCTGAGGCTTTTGGATGCTGGAGAAGAATTGGGAAAGTAAATGATCTGTAGGTTGGGTTTCTGATGAGTATAAAGATTTGTAAAAGAGGGAGAATTCATGTAAGATTTCAGTATCTTTAAATTTTAAGACTGAGTGCTCATCAAAGATAGATTCAATATTTAGTTTATTTTGGCGGATTTTTAAGTAATTTTCTAGAATTTTACTAGCTTTATTTTTACCTCTGTAAAATTTTGCGCTGGATTTTAATAAATAGAGTGAAGCATCCTCTGTTGATTTTTTATTGAATTCCAATTTAGCCTTGAGGAGGGTCTTTAAAGTTGTATCTGATTTTGATGTATAATATAAATGTTCTAATGCCTTAATGTCTTGAAGAAGGTCTGTAGTCAATTTACGCACAACTTTTTGTTTCTTTGCCACGTAATCCAAAATAAAACCTCTAGCTGACGCCTTGAAGGCATCCCAAATAACTGCGGGAGATACGTAACCTGTATTATTCCTTTCAAAATATTCTGTGGAGAATAAAGCAAAAGCTGTGGTGAAATTGGGAACGAAAAGGAGTGCATTTTTGAAACGCCATCTTCTAGGAGTATTATTCCTAGGGAATATATCAAATCCAATGGAAACCGGTGCATGATCTGATAGGAGAATAGGGCCAATGTCTGCATGTGTAAGGGACTGTGAGATGTTATGAGATCCAAAAACATAATCGATTCTTGATTGGTTATGGTGGGAGGAGCAATAGAAGGAGTATTCTCTGGTGGTCAGGTTACAAATGCGCCAAGCATCAAGCAATTTATGTTGATGTATGGTGTGAGTAAAAGACTTCTGTGATTTGTTGGGTACAAAGGACACTCTTGAATTTCTATCTAAGAAGGGGTCAAACACCTGGTTACAGTCTCCAGCTAAAATAAAATTATCTTCCATATGTTGAGAAATACGCTGTGCCAAATTATGCCAAAAGGAAGCATCCCCACCTGTAGGAGCATAAACGTTATGGAGGGAAATCAAAACACCCTTTAATGAAAGTTTAACAATGAGCCACCTCCCTTCATCATCTGATTCCTGTGATACCAATGCAACTGATAAGGATTTGCGACATAGTATTATCACATCATTTCGTTTGCCATCTCCCGGAGAGAAATAAGCTTCACCCACCCAACCTCTTTTCAATTTGAGAGATTCAACGTCTGTAAGGTGGGTTTCCTGTAAGAAAACAATATCGGCATTCAATTTGGCTAGATGCGACAAAACTCTTTGTCTCTTGATAGGGGAATTTAGACCCCTAATATTCCATGAGACTAACTTAAGTGACATGAGGTATTAAGGTGAAATGTCAAAAACAACAAAAAATAATAATCCAATGCAGTAGAATAAAGAAAACCAACAGCAGAATGATACAAGATAACAGTGCAAAGGTCCAATATCGTGTAAAAAAATTGTATAACAATAAAATATATAGAAAGAAAAGGAGAAAAGGAGACTGAATTAGAGCAGTGAGAAATATAGAAAATAAATAAGCAAATGCAAGAAAAAATTAAAAAATACATTGGATTGATGGAACAACAGTCTAACCTTCCATAATAAAGATGTAAAGTAATCAGAAAGAAAAGGATGAAGTAAAGGAATGATGTAAGGTAAAGACATAGAAAGGTGTAAAGAATAGATGACCAGAAGCCAGGATGAAAAATAGAAGTAGAAGCATAAGAAGAAATGAGCTGAAAAGGAAAATAAGAAAAGGAAAAAGGGTGAGATAAAATAGGTAATGTAACAACAGATTAGAAAATGCATAGATAGAACGAGACAGAGGTGTGATGAACACCGTACTCAGAGGATGTAAAAAAATATAGAGAAGAACAAAAGAGAGAAAAGAGAGCGAATGACATACCTACAAGAAGGGAACACAAATGTAGGGGTAGGTGGAAACACAAGGAACAGATGAAGCGTCTAGTGAGGATTGAACCGGACCAGGGGGAAACACGTCAGGACTTGGACATGACTGTGGAAGCAAGAAAAAATAGGAAAGATGAGATGAGCGTAAACGAAGCGGTAACAATGAACAATAAAATTAGCAATAGTTAAAAATATGAACATGTGATAGCAAAAGTAACATTAATCTGTGAATACAACAAGGATATATAGCATCATGGAAGCTACAAAGTAAGGAGAAAATGGTAATTAAGTAAAGAAATTAAGAAAGTCAAGTAACATGTGAAGAAGATGGTCTTGAAGAATCCATGAATTCTGCTCTATGGGCGTTGATGAAACTCTGCAGTCGTACCGGATCCTCGTAGGACGTTGTTTTATTATTGTAAGTGACTTTAAATAAACATGGATGAAATTGGCCATATCTGGCGCCCATGGCTCGAAGATCTGGTCGCATATCAAGAAAGGCTTTGCATCTAGATGCTGTGACTTTGGAGTAATCTTGTACAAAGAATAATATGGCACCAGACCATGAGATTCTTTGAATGGCCTTAGCCGGCGCCAAGACTTTTAATAGGTCAGTGTACTCAAGAAAATACAAGATGACACCTCTCGGCCTTTGTGGAGAAGTAGAATTAGTAGGAGACCCAACCTATGAGCACGCTGGATGTTCAACGTAGTGTCTTCTGGCAGGTGCAAGAGCTTGGGAAGAAAGGATTTAAAGATGTCAATAGGATTCGCACCTTTGACCCCCTCCGCCAAACCATATATTCGTAGGTTGTTTCTCCTATTCCGATTTTCAAGATCCTCAACTTGATTTTGAAACGTTGAAATTTGAGAATGCATAGAAGGTACACTTTTGGCAACGACATCTAATGGAGAGACAGTATGTTCCACTGTTGTAACTCTAGCATCGAACTGCAACCAATTGTCTGAAAGAGCTTGTAGTTTGGTGTTGGTTTCCTCTACAAATGGCCTGAGGGCCCTAATTTCCTGTAAAAATAATTCCAATGAAACTGGAGAATTTGGTTTGGGCAGCTTAGGAGGATCTTTCTTAAGACGCTTCACATTTGATTTCCCTGAAGGTGGTTGTACAGGATCCAAATCCGACTTATTTTGGTCCATCTCAATTGCGTCTGAGTTTTCTAATTTAGACAACGCAGAGAAAACCCTTGAATTTTTAAGAAAAACCCATTTGGGTGTTAGATTAGTAGAGAGGTTGCCTTTTGTTCTGCCCATCAATTTATAATGAAGAAATTAGGAGGCGCAAATACAACTTGAAAGGAAGGGTTAAGCAAAGGCAAGCACACGCCAGATGGGCAAATATATGACTGAGCAGATAGGTGCAATTGTGATGAGGATTCACAACCTATTCTGGGAACACATGCAACTATTAAAGATAAGGATCATCCAATTAGTAAAACATTGATGATACGCCTTTCCCTTCATAAACAAAGTCACTGATATAGAACAAATCCCAGAGGTAAGAAATGTTCAATATTGAGGGTGTAGCTTAAAATACACTTGTAATAGCACAGAAGTGCAACCAGAACTTCGCCGACATGCACCACAGAGTCACTGCAGGTGGGAATGTTGTTATTTCGTGAGATGACCACCACAGTATTAAGAAATGAAGGTGAAACAGGGTTGTCACGCCATCAAGAGCAGCAACAAAGAGATGAGTTGTAGTGTCAATAGTATATCTGCCCCGTCACCAAATTCCAAAGTGCAGACAACACGATAACCAGAATATTGTACCTTAAACAGCTGATCCGGAGCGCCGTCTGAGGAGAAACAAAGAACTCTTGTTTTGCGCTAGGAGGGCGAAGGTAGCATTATTTAGTGCGTACTTCCATGAAGCGCGAGCTGACAAAAAGTAGATGGTAAAAAAAAAAACAGTAAAAAATTCCATGAAGAGGAACATCGTGTGGTCGGCATCTTATTAGCAATAAACCGCAGGTAAGAGGTGATAGTTCATGAAATGGCGGCCACAAAAGGAGCACAAAAACCCTATTAACAAATGAGGGTAAATAAGGTCGCCTTGCATCCAAAAAAAAGCAACTGAGGAAGTGGGAGCGCTCTACAGGCACAAGCAACAGTTCATTATCTTGAGAAAAGAAAAAAAAACATAACCGGAGTTCTCCTGAAGAGAATGAGAAGCGCTGGTACCGCGTTACATCAGACAAAATGGCGGCGCTTCATGCGTGACCTCCATGAGGCGCGCGTTGGCACGAATTAACAACAAAAAGTACCGGTAAAACTTCCAGGCGTTGGTACATCATCGCGAGTGAGTTTTCACCAGTTGGGAACTTATTTGACCAATAATTGCTGAATTTCATTTGGTGTCTTGAGATAGTGGAATATTCCAAATCTGTAATTGATGCAGGCAAACACATGTACCGAAAGCTAAGGCACAGGAGGTAACACCAGTTTTTTAAACGTTAGAAACAGAAAGTCCAAGAGTGCGAAAGTAAAAAGTGAAGGTGAGTGGAGAAAAGTCCGACTGTGAGGGAGCGTTGTCACTGGCAACTAACATCACAATACATTAGCGACTAGGAGCCATTCAGCTCGTTACCAACACTGAGGAGGACTCACAAACAGGTGCTGTAGCCCAGGACGGCCTCTAAGGCGCAGCTTCTTAAACATTGGTGCAGAATCCGGAGGGGCCTCCTGTCCCAACATTTCTGTGCAGAGCAACAACTCCTCGGAGGCAAATTCAAACCTTGGCTCTTTGGGTGCAACCTCTCACTCTTCTTTGCTGACAAGTTTAGGCAGTGTGTGAGTGTGCTTTACTCTTTTAGAGTTTATAAAGAGCATGTGAAAGCAAATTCCGCCTGGAAATAATGTTTCTATTTATTATTTTACGAGGCAATGACATTTTGAAATGTGTGGCCTTTTTCAGTTATGCCCCATGTACACTTTATTCTTCTGTTTTTCGAAAACATTAGTAGTGGAAAACGTGGTTTCATTCTTTTTGCTTAAAATTACGTCACCATAATGGCAATTTACATTTTTTTGTACCTACAAAAAATCTTTTTATTTAGAATATTTTTCCCTCAGTTAAATAATTGCAAATTTCGTAACTGAACGTTATTATTTTATCTAAAACATGACATTTGCGCAGGCAAAGTTTTCCAATGTACACATCTCGAGTTTTCGCAAAGTCATTAGAATTCTGAAGGGGAAAAGATGGCCCCTCTGTTTTTGCTAACTACAAAGACATTTGCGTTTCAGTCATTCTAAACCAAGGTGTGTGGCTCGTAGAAACATCCTCTTCGGTGTCCCAGATGCACACAGATGCAGAAGCCCAGCTCCCATCCCTGATTCACAGCACACTTACCTACTGACAGAGTCTCAGAGGTGGCAGACAAGAGATCTGAGTCCATCCAGGGTTCTTTATGTCTTGCTAAAGAAACCAGGGAGGTGGCAGCAGGTTTGTTTATTCATTTTTTAAAAACTGCTGGCCCTGTTGTCACTACCCAACTGGGGTTGCTTTCTGGAACTCTTTGTGGAAAATGACTCCTGGGATTGACCCTATTAAACTGTTTCCCAGCAGAGCCCATCAGTGCTCACAAACCTTTTCACACATTCTTATCCTGAATATTTTCTAAACTATTGGTTTGCAGTCAAAAGGCCAACGCAGCAACCATAAACCTTCTCATGATTCTCCACACAATTCCCTCCACTGCAGGCCATAAATAGGAGTCATTGTTTGCAACATTTCCAAGGACAAATGCCCATGTTTCTTAAGGCCTACAACATTTTAGATAATGTGAAGTATCTCAGATCCACACCAGGGCTGCTAAAAAAAACAGGATCACTGTTGTAATGGTGACCATTTCAGACAAGATTGCAATAATCAAAGCTGCATATCACCAGTGGTGACCACCCCCAGCGCATCAGACATCAACAATATCAATAAGAAATCCCTCCACATGTGAAATGAATTAAAGCCACAGCAGCAAGTGCCCTGTGGTACCAAAGAAAGAACATGAGCAATAATTCTCATAATGTTTGTCATTATTCAAATAACAACATGATATTGTGAGTTTTATGTTAGGTTATACTAAAGGTGAGTGCAATGCTTACTTGGAACAGAGAAATTAATCACATACAGAACTCATTCCTAATTCTGAAATAACATTCTAAAAAACTAATTATGAGACGACCATAATTTATGATCTTAACACAAGACTTATGAAGGCGGAATCTCCACATCAGGACAGTATCTCTACACCAAACAATTTGCATTACAAGTTATTGACCCAAAATAGCCATGAAATGAGACCTGGGCCCATTTACATATGCCAAAACTAATTATGGGTGTTTTAAGACCCAGAGTTTGATACATGCCAGGAAGAAAATTTCTTATTGCAAAAAACCTTTTAGTTAGAAGCAATTTTACTTCACCACTTTTCATACTTCAGAAAAAATTCAATCCACTATGTTTACTCCCAAACCTAAAATACAATTTCAGCTACTTTAAAATCCTCAAACATTTCTTGTAGCACTTTAATTTTGAGTGTTTTCCCTGCGCAGTCCCATCATAAAGACAAATTGATTTTTGCTCTTAACAAGGCAAATTTACCGTCCATTTCCAGTATTATCTATCCACTTTTTTATGGTAACACGTTGTTAGATATTCTAAGCTCAAGTCAAAAACCTGTATTGTTTTAGTCCTAATTCTGAGGCAACAAAAATATACATACAATCAACACTTCACAAATTCATCATCCATTTCAGCCAAATCAATTGTAATAATTTGCAGATTAAATGCGCTTACACATGTCAATATAAATATATCGTAAATTAGAACATTGGTATGTGGAGTACTCCATTAAATACAATGGAGTGCTCTGTGCTTCTATGGGCCGGTAAAAGCCAGCAGAGCAACATTCCACATTGTTCCAAGAGGCTGTCACAAAGGCCTCTCAGAGCCCGAGGGGAATTAAACCCCATCGGGCTCCGAGAAGCCTTTGTTTTATTTGTTAGAACATTCTGCCCTCTATTGGCAGAATGTTCTAATAGCCTTATAGCCCTTTGTAACTGGACTATACCGGTCATTAAAGTCCCGCTCCCTTGTAAAAGGTCCTCCCCTTCAGCTTGGGCCTTTAACACTGGAATGGGCCTTTAATGGCCGGTACAGCCCACTACAGCTGGCTATAAGGCTATAGTAGGTCATTTTGTTTTCTGGATTGTTTAAACACACAATCTTATCAGATTGCTTAAAAAGATTGCATAGTCTATCCTTTCTGTTAAGATTTTCCCATGCCCCTATAATATTCCTTAGTGGCATCATATATATTCTTACAGGGAGAGTTAGTCAGCAAACTCCATGGTCCAAGTTCCATTTCAGATGCAGTTGTAAACATTTTACCATACTCGAGGAACAGATCATTTTACATTTAACCTTCACAATGCAACATACCATATAGAAAAGATTTAAGTTCTAATGCAGACATGGAAACAAATGCCTGTAATTGTAGCTCAAATAAATTTAAGGTAAAAACAACAATTCAGCAAATTTTACTATCTGATCTCTGCAAAATAATTATATCCCTCCACAATAATTTCCTTAAGGAATTTTCATCAATCGCAGCCACTAGCGAAGGTCTGCTGCTAAACCCAGCACATAACCACAAGTTAAACCTACCTCAAGGTCTATTGCACGAGTTGCAGCTAGAGTATTCAGATTATGCAATTTATGTAGAATGTTTCTTTCCATAAAGATCCATTTATCTGATATTCCAGGATTGTGTGTTTGGTAACTTAGCATTCAAGTCATCTACTATAATTGCCAATGCACATTCTTCAAATGCAATAATCTGAGTTATTTGGGTAAACAGTGTTTTTGCTAATGAATTAATCTTACATCCTGGTGGAATGTAGACATTTACCAGCATTTTTTATAAATGTTCCAGGACAGGGTTGAATACCAATATTGTATTAAAGGATTAATTTGGTGTTTGTAGAAAAATATCCCAAACCATAAATTAAAGTCTTTAAATGGGCAAACTAAAAAAGAAGAACAAAAATAGAAGGAAATCCCAGCCCACCCCAAAGCAGCATAAATGTATAACATTTACAGAATATTTAGAATGTTTGATCTTGAAGTGTAAGCGGATCAAACTGAAGATGAGTCATTTGAGGTCCTTCACCAAGAAGTGAAATACTCGTAAGCCTTCTGGGTCCTTTGACTGGTTTACATCAGTAAGGGAGACCATTTCTGAGGTGATGAAAGAAATGTGTTCATCTCCATTCACAATTTTGAGTTTCCGCTGTCCTACTCTGTCAGGTGGTGTCCACAGGGCATCATCTTTCTTTGCAATTTCACTGTCATCAATAATTTGCTTTAGTTCTTCCATAATGCTTTTGTGCACATAGGCCTCTTTTCTGATCATGACATCATTTTTGTAATTAATGTTGTAAGCATATCTTAATTTTCTGTCTGGACAAAACTCAAACTCAAGGAACTCGTAACCCAAACTTGCGCTTATGGCACACATAGTATCGCAGGTGGAAGTCGCTACCCTTAGCCACCACTCTCAGACTCCCAAGTGGAGCTGCCCCTCTGGCAGAGCATGCGAATACTCAGTGATTTTAATGCATTGGGCAAAATTGGATGCATGGGAAAAACGGGAGTAGGACCAAATATAGTAATTTTTTAATAAAATTGAAGTTACCCCACTGGCAAGCCCTATTTTAGGCAATTTTGCGGGCCGGTTAAAGGTAAGATATTTAGCTAGCTGGATCGACTCCGATACCTGAGCATCTTCACCAGCGAGGTTATATGAAGCATGACAGGCCAGTTCCAAGGAGGGAGAGTGCTTAAGGAACTTCGGTGAAATTGAGATAGGTGTACATCTAAAGAGGTTTTTCTCCAAAGCACCTGAAACAGATTGAAGATGTGACTAATCGATCCCGGTTTTATAGGCCTCTAAATACTCTGGGTCATATATATGCCAAGTTGACACAGTGCAGCACAGCCAGTCACCTTTCTGCACTGCACTGTACTGCAGCACTGTGAAAGGACAGGAATGCTGTGCAATTAAGACAAGTGGTGCATTCCTGTCCTTTCCTAATGCAATGGCAAGGAATGGGCTGCCAAGCGCCAATGCAGGCACCCTTGCACCATGGTTGAACAGTGCCTGCGTTGCATGCAGAATTGTTTTTGTGAAATAAGGGGACCTTCCTTCACAAAAATAATCCTGGAATGCATTTTCCTCTATCTGTGTGTGCTACAGACTGCAGCACACATGGAAAGAGGAAAAAAACAAGGAGAAATAGAGATATTTCTCCTCTTTATGCCTCCTGTGGAAGGTGTAAGGTTTTGGTGCATTCACAGGTTTGAAAGTTCTTGTAAATCTGGGAAAGTATCAAAATCCATGGAAGTTGTGTGGGAACACCTGTGCAATGCCCATGGAATGACTTCTCAAGGCAGAATAAGGCAACGCAGCTATTTGCCATGCATTGCCTTACATTATATTTTGGAGCCACTCAAAGCCACGTAAAGTGGCTTTGCGTGACTTTAAAAATATGACTTATGGTTGATGTCATGCATGTACCCCGTTACGTGGTGCAAGCATGACGCAACCAATCATAAACATGCCCCTCCGTATTTATATCCGGTAGAGTGTGGTCCTCAGTTCACATTGATGCCAGGATTGCTAACTTTTTTGCACACCATTAGTTGAGCTATTAGCTGGGTGGACCTGAGAAGTTAAACAGAGGGAATCCTTAGTTTCTTACTCCGATAGTAAGTGCAGTAAATAAGGAGACTGGGGTGCACCATCATTTAACAATGTATTTCTAGGGACTTCATTTTCGGCTGTGATGCTGTGCTCTTGGTTTATAGGAGCTGCTGCAGCAGTACAGTCTTCCTTCTCCATATTTACAGAACATTTTGGGATTGGGGCTAAACCTTTTATTGCTTCAACATGACTTAAATTATTCCTCAGTGGATTGATTTTGTTTTTTGCACATTCTTGGTGCCATTATTTTTCTGGATCGCAATTTGTTTGCCATCATCTTTTTCCAAAAGCTAAAACGATATTGTATGAGACAAATATTGTTTTTATCCCTAGGCAGGCTTATTTTCCTGGTCAATAAGGACTGTTTGAGTCAAAGTAAGAAAGTCACCCTGGAAAAATCAAAGGTAGTTGAAAGATAGTTCAGGGTGATTTAAGGTGGTTAAAAACAGCCAGACCTTCTGTAAAATAGTCGTAAACAAATCTTCTGCATGTTCCCTACAACAGTAACTGCAAAACATCCAAGAAAGAAGGAACAGACACTGTCACAGGTGAGATGTTAGTAGCAGGACTTGTCACCAGCTCCACTTAAACCGCATAAGCTGCAGTTGTTGCTAGGCACCACACATGCACAGATGCTGACTGGGGTAATGTGGGGGCAGTGCTGATAGCAATGTGACCACCCCTTTCTCCTCACCTTCTCTGCACATCACCAACGGGAGACCAATTCCCTGTGCTCCACTGAAACCCACTCCCTGGAAACCCTACCTTACCATCCCACTCATTTGTGAAGATAAAAAAGCTGAGCGGTGTATTCTTTGACACCGTCAGAGGTATTGTAAGCCCATCAAGGCATATATGTAGCTCTGGCTAATAAAAAGCAAAACAGATGTGTACACCAAGTATTTTCTTTATGGCATGGCTTATTGAATATTAGAAATGGATAAAAAAAGGTCATACTTTCTAAAGAAACTATTGGAAGTTATCAATTGAGGTCTATACTCCGACCCCTCTTAAATATTATGCAACAACACCACATTTTGTGTACAAAAATGAGAATCTGCACTCCAATATCAAGCTCTGTGCATGTTCATGTGCACTTTCATGCACAACTGTCATAGTGAGTGGAGACCTGGTTCTCCATAGCCTCTACAGGTTTGAGACATTGAAAAATGCCATGCACAGGTTTAATTAGTGATTGGGAGAATGAAATGGAAGAGAACAAACATTACTGATAAAGATATGTTGGAAGGTGGTTTATTTGTAAGGGCAGGTAGGTGCCTACACTTAGTATTAACAGCAAAATCACAAATAAGGTCGATTCAAGTTCTCAGTTAATTAATCCTTGCTCAACCCTTGGGAGCTTGGCTGTAGGCAGACAGGCTTGATGACAGGTTTGTAAAGCATTTAAAACACCGGGCCGGATTCACAGAACTAACTTAAGACAAAATCCTAAACTTACTACCATTTTGGAATTCACAGAAGGCACTTACTCATTTTGGTATTCACAGAAAGCACTTACTCATTGATGAGTATGTGCCTTCTGTGAATACCAAAATGAGTAAATGGTAGTAAATTTAGGATTTTGTCTTAAGTTAGTTCTGTGAATCGGGCCCACCAATGCAGTAAATAAGTAAAACACAACACACAAAACAATCCAACACCAATTTATAAAAATAGGAAACATTTTTATCTTAAAATGTCCACTCCCTAATCGTTTTATAGCCTGGCAAAGTACTCTTTTGTGAATCCCAAACTCTACAACAGGTGCAGTCCTTATAAGTACAATTCACTTCTAGCTGAGACCAGGGGTTCCACAGGGCAGTCCTTTTTCTCCTGATGTTTCCAGGCAGGGATATGAGTTGCTGGGCAGCTCTCCCATATGTATCTAGGTTTCTAGGCTAGCAAGAAGGGGGGTACCCCTGACCAATGGGGTGCAGGGTGCCACCCTTGGTAATGAGCAATTCCCCTGAAGTGTGACATTTTCTTGTCCCAGAAAGCACTGTTCTGTCACATGGCCCATGGGGACATTGTCGTCTTCTCTAAGTTAGCATGAGCACGCTGCAGATGGCCCGCTGCTTTGCGCTCGTTACTACATGACTTTATTTTTGCAATCATTTCTATGGGTGTTTTCACATGAGAACTCTTTGCTGTGTTCACACTCTGCAAGTTCTTGGGATTTTGACTAAACATTGTGAGCAAGGTCGAACAACAATGCCCCTTGTTATTTTGTTCTGGCTAGGCCTTAGCCGTTAGACAAAAAAATTGGTTTTATTGGAATACACTTGGAGAGGGACATTTCCAGGGAGAAGAGCAAGACAGCACCTATGATGTAGATCTACTCTCTATAGGCTAAGGTATGGGGTCTGCTGACAAAGCCCAGAGATCTTCTAATATATAATAAAACTGCTTCGTAGCAAGGGAAGGGAGGTTAGGCTCTATTGCCTTTTCTCTATTGTCTTTTAATGATGACATCTCTCTTCATGATATATGGACTAGCTGCTAGGCAGACTGTATTTGTACTATGCATTTTCCTGCTTGTTGTGGCACGTATACTGCATGTTAGGGCACGTCAGTTACAATAAATATTTTTAACTGTTCCATGTCTCTGTCAGATCCTATTGTGGACAAGTACAAGTATGTGAGCGAAAGGGTGTGTCTTGCTACCACGATTCCTAAGAGATCTGGTTGTGTTGTGTTCTGGGGTGTCTAATCATTTGTTTCTGTGAGTGAGTGAGTAGGAGAACAAGTGAGACACTATAGCTAGTTGGTCCTGTGCTCATGGGTACAAAGGTGGTAGGATGACTCAGTCCCTATACACTAAGGTTCCATTATCCTACGCATAGCTCTGTTTTTGGGCAGAATACCTGCAACAGTTCACAATATTCAACAATGGAGAAACTCTCTCCTGGAGGTTCAGGGTTCAGGGTGTGGATAACTTTCCATAACACTCACCTTCCAGCCTCTCAGCTAATTCAATTAGAGGAGCTCACATCTGGCTTGGGGTGCAAGAAGGAGGGGAGCGCCTTGTTCCTGTCCTTACTGTCTTTCCCCCTTTTGAAGACTAGTTTGGTTACTCAGCCCATTTTGTGCCTTTTGTTCTGCAGCAGCAGGTCTCCTCCCACCAGATGTGTCTTTGTTTCCTTTCAGGCCTCTTCACACCTCATTAAGGCAGCCTGGCTCAGCCTGTTGAAGGCTAGCCAATCAGTAGAGGCTGCTCCAGAGCTGGATTCAGGCACATCAGAAAAGCAAGTACTATAACTTATTTTCTGTCATAATTACTATCAACCCAACCTTGGCAAGTTATTGGATTCATTATACCTATTATTTTGACACTTTTCATTATCATTTTAGCTCACTCCTGTCAATGGTTAGACTTTATTAATGTTAAATAAAGCCTTGTGATATTAGCCTATGGAGTTAATGCACTACAATGATGGAAAACCAAAATTGGCAATATTTCCCACACACAGGCATATAAAACATCTTTTATAATGTCCCTGCTTATTCTAACATGACACCCTACCCTTGGAGCGCCTAGGGTAGACCGTAGGGTGACTAATATGTAAAAATAAGGCAGTACATGATTTTAAGAGCAGCTGCAGTGTTTCTTGGACTGACGCCAGCTTCCATACGACATTTCACCTGATAGATACTGTTGGGAAATTGAGATTGGCGGAGCGGTGATCCCCTTCCATAATTGCCGCTATTAATTTGGATTGATCTTTAAACTGCCGCCATTAATTTGGATTGATCTTGATCTGTTGATCAGTGACAGCTCCGACATTTATATAAGCGGGATTATTTATATCTCCACGATTAGGACTGATCATGTTGAGCCGAATTAGAAAAGGGTCCTTCCTCATATGCAATATCTACTGTCCTGAAGATGGTCTGACGGACTGACGGCATTTAAGACCGAAACGTTAACTCCATCATCTGTTTCCGAAATACTTATTGTATTCAAGTGACCATTATTCTCATTGTTGATTTTTTTGGAATAGATGGTTTTTTCATGAAGTGTAGGACAAATGTGATTTCTTCTCTTTCATGATCTATTGCTGAATTTATTGTTCATATGTACTCCTTTTTAACTTGATTTATATATATAAATATTTTTGTATATTCAACAAAAGATATCCCTGTGTTTTGTGCTTTGTATATTCATTTATTGGTTTTGTTAAATGACAATTGGGTGTGTGTTCTAATTAGACTCACTCGCAGAGTAATTGCAGTATAAATAATTATAGAATTTTCTTGAAACAAAGTCCCTTGTAGGCATCTTTACCTGTCACTGCAAGGCAGGGCTGGTTTTTAAAATGACAGCAGGTACCACAGTATCTACATCTAATAACCATGTACCTTTTAAACAGAGCACAGGCCCGAGCCGAGTTAGCAGAGCCCAGAGCATATTCAGAGTCAGTAAACACCAATTTCAGCCAAAAATGAGGCCAAGCAGTGTGGGGACCCAGCAACAGCTGTGTTGTTTTCTCACACAATGCATACAAGTATCTATCAGACATAATTGAAATAAAGCCCACAACGCAGGGCTATGCACACACACCTACTAATTGCCAGGATACATTTACGGGGGCAGGGCGCTTTACAAACGCACACAATATAATCAGCACCCAACAAACTCTATGCAAATGATTCCTGTTGGAGAAGTCAGTGTTTGGCTGATTTGCTCACAAGCTGTCATTTTGCTACCTAAAATAGATGGGGCCATGACTGCAAAGTCTCATTTTATTAAAAAACAACGTATCACTCAGGAACACTAGCAATTACTATCAGCAACGTATCTGGTCAAGTATATAATTATGACAATTAAACTTCTCAAATAAGAAAATCATTCACTCTGCAGTTTAAGGCCGGAAACACATCTGCCAGTTATGTTACATTTGAGCACCTTGGAACAAATACCATCTCTGAAGGGCCAGAAGGGTTCCTTCCTAGAACTGGCTGTTTTTGATTACCTCATTAGTGGATTCCTGTATCACTTTATGTCTTGTTTTATTGATTTTAAGCTCACTATTCTGTAACAGTGCTCTTCGTTTACATCTGCCTCAAATATAAATCACTGTGGGGTTCACAGTTTGAAAGAGCAGCCTGGCTTATTCTACTGTCAAGACACCTCAATGACCAACAGAGGACGATAAATCATTAGCTGCGTAAATGCAACTCTTGAAATAAGTTGGTGTATGTATAACAAAAACTATTACGGTCAATACATCCAGTAACAAAATTCATGGCTTTTACACCTTCTCTGTAAATCTAGTCCAAGAATTAAAACATGTTTGTCTGAATGTTTCAATACAAAAATATCACAAGAATTAGCGCCATCTACCGGTACTCTGATAGACCGGTGCTTTGATAACCTTTAACTAGTTCCTCCTGCCCTAATGCAATAATGCCAAACTGTGGCATGGGTCTGCCTCCCTTGAGACCAAGCTCGACGTTCCAGCTCTCATGGTGTCCTGGTTCCTTAGTATTGTCACAGTGTGGACATAATTGATTCTCTGTTAAACACCGGTTTTGTATTTTTACTTTCACAGCTATGGACTTGACTAGATGAATATTGGGCTGGTATTTGTGGATGCTGTCTTTTGAAACATATTTGACTTAAACATGGAGTGATGCTCCTTTATTGAAATGTTATGGGCATTAGGTCACTGGAGGTCAATGTAGATTTTGTTTTTCTTGATATCCACATAGGTTATGTTTACAAACCAATATGCTAGAAGGATATCATGAAAATTTGGCATAGGGCAACCAACCCAGAGATTCTAAGGGACACCCCTGCTCTAGGTGATATCTTCCTAGATCTTCCTAGATCTTAACAATGGTCAAAATATGCTCATATTAACTTTGAAAACTAAGAGCTCAGCATGTACGCTTTCCTTTAGGGCTTAGCTTCAGCAGTGTGTTTGTGTTTCTGTCTGTTGACAGTTCTTTTGGTAATACAGCTAGAAGACACATTTCCATGAAATATCACTGTGTTGAGAGAAATCCTTCCCTCTCCCAGTGTGCTTTGCTTTCTATGTAAAAGACCCAACACTTTGTTTGTGTGTTAACTTCGTTAATGTTGTCGGTGAGAGAATATTGAGCTCTCTAAGGGGCATATTATCAAGACAGGCGTTAAAATTATCGCCGCGTTAGCGGCAGAAAACTGCCGCTAAAACAGCGATAATCGGCTTGATAATATGCTCTATGGAATTCCAATTGAAGCCCATGTTAGAGGTGAAGGACATCTTAGAGAGCGTCATAAAAATGCTATAACACTATTTGAATTAAATGAGTAATCAATCAATTTATTTAAATAAATTAAATTAACATTGTTTTCTAAAGATATATTAACAAAAATCCCATGTAAGGTAAAATTATTATATAATAATTTACTAATTACATTATGTATTATAAATTACAAATGCTTTCTATAGAATTAATGAAAAGTAACTATTGTTTTACATATTATACCTCAATTTAATTTATCTGTTTTCATAAATGGTTCTATCTTAAATCACTGCTTTCATTATTTTCAATGGGAGGGTACTGCAATATAAGTGGCTGGCCATGTGTGGTGCTAGATCTACTTCTGCTTCTTTTTGACAGTATCAACTCATACATTGGCCTACACCCCATTCCATAGAGTGCAGATGTAAGTCTACACTTTTGAGTAACTTTCACAAGGATTTTACAAGTAGTCTAAAGTATAAAGATAATCAAAACTGTAAGAGTACATTTACTAGTAGTAAATTACATTTGTAGATTTACCTTTGCCAATAGGCCTCATAGTACATAAATATGTGCATTTTTAGATTAATGAAGTATTGACAAAAGTGAAGCTCATGGCCAGGTCACCAGGAAGCTGCCTTTTTGATCTCTTTCTTAAGGACACTAAAGCTGTTGAGGGACACAGCTCTCAGTTGGCCGATACTGCATTTGAGTGTATTGTTCTCATCGAAGTGCCTGAGAAGTTGGGAAATGTGCAAACACATACATTTCAAACCATCAATAATTTCCTATGAGTTTTTTCAGAGCTTCATTCATCTCTTTGTTCCTAAGGCTGTAAACCAGAGGATTAAAAATTGGGATGAAAGCAGTGTACACGATGGCAAGCAGCTTGTCTTTATCTGGTGAATAGGAGAATGCAGGACGCACATACATGCAAGACAAAGATGCATACAAAAAAGTGACAATAGTGAGGTGAGAGGTACAGGTAGAGAAGGCCTTGTGCCTCCCCTCAGCAGAGCAAATGTTTAGAATTACACTAATTATATAGATATAAGAGGTAATAGTTATTGAAAAAGGAATGAGTCCTGCAAAGACACTTACAGCAAAAATCAGAGATTCAACATCATGTGGATCACTGCAGGAAATCTTTATCAGAGCTGTGAGCTCACAGAAGAAGTGGTTGATGAGTCTGGAACCACAAAAGGACAATTGTGATGCCAAGACGGCATGGGGAACCATGTCCAGAAATCCAAATCCCCAGGAAAAAGCTACCAGAAGAAGGCAGGATCTCTTGTTCATGATATCAATGTATCATAAAGGGTGGTTGATCGCCACATAGTGATCATAAGCCATGGCTGCAAGAAGGTAGACTTCAATATTTGTGAAAGACAGAAAGAAGTACATTTGGGTTATACAGCTAGCAAAGGTTATAGTCCTGTTTTTTTTTTTTAAACAAGCGTCATCATTTTTGGAAAAGTGACACTCGTGCAAAAAATATCTAAAAAGGACAGATTCTGGAGAAAGAAATACATTGGCGTTTTCAGACGAGGTTCCACAATTGCAGTCACTATGATCACAAGGTTGGCACAGATGATTAAAAGGTAAATACATAGGGACACCGTGAAAATCAGTAGCTTTAGCTCTGGTCTAACAGAGAAACCAACAATTATGAACTTGTTCAGGTTTGTTTGATTTTTCACATCTTCTTCCGACATTATCTCCTGGAAGAAATTAATTTGAAATTAAAAATGAGAATCAAAATATTTTTTTTTTTTTTTTTTTTTAGTCCTCATTTTGCAATACTTGTGCAGGTTTTGATATTGGAGACCAGAGCTGCTATTTCAACTGTCCCGGGCAACTCAGAAAACCCTCAAAAGAAGGTTTTTCCTTGCAGCTGGAAGCCAGTTATCACCTAGACACAACGAAGGGGGCCATCCACCCTTAGTTATTTAGTGTATTGCCTGGGTTAAATCATTGGACTTTAGTCACAAGGATTAGAGAAATGCTCCCAAATTTCCCAGAAGTTGTATTTTTTCCTGGGCTTTCCGCTTCTATCTAATCTGTTCACTCTACCAATGGATTTCCACCAATCCAAGTGTTTAGGAGGTGTGGTGCAAACCCAGTTAATACATATTTCTCTACGTGCTAAAAGAATTAATACAAAAAGTAAATTCTCCTGTCTTAGACCTAAATTACTTGTATTTACAATTGTTTTGAAGATCCCAAAGATTACCAATTCCATACTTACAGTTATTTGTTGACCAAGAAGGTCCGTCAACGTCTTACCAACTTTTAGCCAGAAGTCTTCGAGATGGGGGCACTGCCAGAACATATGTATATCATCTGCCTTATCTTCGCCGCATTTTGGACATTTTTTCACTTGTTGATGACTTTGGAACTTAGAAAGTTTTTTTGGGGTCCAGTAGGCTCTGTGAATAGTGAAGATGTGATTTCTCCTTAGTGCGGCGGACTGAATGATACCCCAGCATTTCCCCATTGATACTTGCCATATGTCTTGAAGATCTGTAGTAGGCAGCGAGATCCCCCAGGTCGAATCAGGAATCGTAAAATGTTCTTCTCCAGCTGCTATTAGAGACCAGTACCACAATGATACTTCTTTTTTCTGGAGACCGACTCCAAGCATCTTGAGTTCCAGTTGCTGGTTACCCTTAAGTGGTTCTGTTATTGAGTTTATCCAGCTCAAAAGTTGGTAATATTTAAACTTTGATAGGCGATCTTCTGTGGCAGATGTTAACCGATCCCAACCAATCAATGTGTTATTTGGGATAAGTTCCCCCCAGTTCAGGATTCCTGCTCTCCTTAACGGTAAGGCCAGTTGATCTTTGAGGCAGTCCGGAGTTCCGGGGGAATCCCAGACTGGAGAGTATTTACTATAATAGGGGATCTTTAAAGTTTTCCTGATTTGCAACCATAACTTAGCTGCCGACAGGAGAATTTTCAGTTTAATCTTTTTAAAGAATTTTTGATGACCAAATTTAAATAGGAAGTGTCCTCCTGTGTCTACCATCGCTTGTAAGTGTGGTGGATATACTTCATAGTTTTGCAAGAGTATCCTAGTGTGTTTAAATTGAAAGGCCTTACAATACTCTAGTATGTCTGGACTTGCTATACCACCTTGGATCTTTGTTCTTCTTAGTTTTTTCCAGGCTATTCTCCGTCATTTAGAGTTCCATATAAAACCGTTTAGTTCTCCCTGTAGTTTAAGTATAGAAGACTTATTGAATTCCAGGGGAATTGCGCTAAAAATAAAGGTGAATTTTGGGAGAATGGCCATCTTGATGATGTTAGATCTGCCTAAGAATGTTAAGGGGAGCCCGCTCCAGGTTTTCAAAAGTTTCCTTACTTCCGTTAGGACTCTGTTAAAGTTTATTTGTGGTAACGCATCAATATCCTTGACTATGTCCAACCCAAGGTATCTGATCTTTGATTTCACCAGCTGCAGGTTGCTTATAGTGTTCCACTCCAGGATTTCTGATTTTGATTGATTTATCTGATAACCTGAAATGTAACCAAAGTCTTGTATCATTTGCTCAATTTCGGGGATTGCTTCAGCGGAGTTGTTAGTGAAGATCATTAGATCATCGGCATATAATGCAACCTTTTTGATCCAGTTTTTGTGGCAAAATGGTTTTATCCTTGAATTATTTCTGATAGAATAAGCAAGGGGTTCTATATATAGGTTAAAAAGTAGGGGGGAGAGCGGACAGCCTTGTCTGGTGCCTCTTTTAATAGCTATTTTTTCCGACAGGTTATCATTCACTAAGATTTTAGCTGAAGGGGAGCTATAGATGTTCCTTATGGCCTCCAGGAAATTGGGCCCTAACTTGAATTTCTCTAAGACGGCATGTAAGAAGACCCAGTTGACTCTGTCAAAAGCTTTGGCCGCGTCTAATGTTATAACAGAGAGGGGCACCTTTTGATGGACTGAAATGTCTATTGCTCCTATGAGTTGATGAGTGAGGTCTTGTAGCTGCCTGCCTTTTATGAAGCCTTTTTGATCTTCATGGATGATATTCTCTACACATTTACTCAGCCTCTTTGTGAGAATCTGTGTATAGATTTTATAATCACAGTTTAAGAGTGATATGGGTCTGTAAGATTCACATTTGGCTGGATTTTTTTCTGGTTTTAAGATTAGTGTTATTGTTGCTTCATTCCATGAGGGTGGTTGTCTCTTTTTTTCCAGAAAAATATCATTAAAGAGGGATGTTAAGTAGGGTGCTAAGGTTTCTTGAAGAGCTATATATAATTCATTTGGGATGGAATCTGGGCCTGCCGCTTTTGCTTTTTTAAGTTCTTTTAATACCTGAGTAACTTCTTCTACGGAGATTTCAACATTTAGTTCTATGCTCTGGGCCGAAGAGATGCTCGGGAGATTCAGGTTCTGTAAATACCTATCTATCTGTGCTTTTGTGGGGAAGCAGTCTTCAGAGTAGAGGCCCCCAAAGAATTGCTCAAATTCCTCCTTAATGGTTGTTTCATCCAAGGTTTTTGTAGGGGGGTTCCCTGCTACAAGCTCTTTGATTTTGTTTCTAGCTTGGTCCGATTTTATTTTCCATGCGAGTAGCTTACCACAACCTTCACCATATTCGTGATGGCCAAGTTTACTCGTCTCCCACTTTTCTTTTACCCTTGCCTCCAAAGAATCTCTTAAAGATGTTTCTTTATCTTTCCTCTCCTGACTAAGAGATCTGGTTTTTAAATCTGAATTGGACTTTTGGAGCTGTATATCAATCGCTCTTATTTCTTCTTCTAATCTGTTTAGCAGTTGTCTCTCAGTTTTCTTTTTAAAGACAGCAAAGCTCTTGACAATACCCCTCACCACTGCTTTGTATGTATCCCAGACCAGCTGACTGCTCATTCCTTCACAATTCTGCTCAAAGAACTGGGTAGTTTCTAACTTTAGGTGGTTTATGAAGGATTGATCTAAGAAGAGGGATCTATCGACCGTCCATCTCCTATGGATGGGAGACTGTTCTAATTTCAACACTATTTTGACTGCTGAATGATCCGAAAGATGTGCCGGGAGATGCTCCACTTTTTCTACCCTTGCCGTTAGGGTACTATCGAGTAGGAAGAAGTCGATTCTAGAAGAGTGGCCCAATCTTTTATTCTGAAAAGTGAACCTTAATGATTGGTCTCCTTTAAGACTCCAAACATCCCTAAGTCCTAGATCTTTCATTGATATTCTCAGCCATTCCCTCATTTTTGGGAGAGAAATGCCTTTTTTAACTGGAGATCTATCATTTTTTGGATCAATGGTAATATTAAAGTCCCCCCCCCCAGATTATGGGAGATGAAAAATCGAGTAATTGTGTATATAGGTTCTGGAGGGGCTCCGGGTCATCTAGGTTGGGGCCATAATATCCCACTATAGTGAGCTGTTTTTGGTGCAGAATTACTTCAACTATTGCCCATCTTCCCTTGTTATCTACCCTGGAGGAAATTACTCTGAGATTCAAGGATTTATTAAAAATAATTGCTACGCCTTTTATATTGCATGTCTGGTTTGTACAAACTGAAGTATCTATCCACCTTAGATTTTTAGTGAAATCTTCCCATTCTTGTTTTAACAGATGAGTTTCTTGTAGGATTAAGATTTCACATGCTGAGTTTTTTAGATACTCGAATATGGTTTTTCTCCGCTTTTGTGTTCTTAGACCATTAACATTCCACGTTAAGATACTAGACTTTACATAATTATCCATTTTGTTTTAGAACAATCTGAATGCAGCGCTGGTTCTCTCCAATTTTTCTAATTTCTACAACCTGAGGACATTTTTTTGTTTTTTTCCCTAATTTGCTCCCCACCCTAGTGAATCTGTTTTTTATATTTTGATCTTTATGCTCCTTCACTTGTGCCCTCCCACGGGGGACCTCCCTTCTTCCTTTAGCGGGCCTCATATAGGCCCTATTCATGCTCCTTGAGTCCGGACTTTGAGATGCGATAAACCATTTGGGAGTCTGCAATTTATTTTTTTTGTTTATTTTGTTTCTTATGAATTCTTCATTTTATCCATTAGAAGCGTTACCTCCCTGGGTTCCCTTATATTGTACATCTTGTTTTGCCACATGATTCTCAGGTTGGCTGGGAAACGCATCTGCACAGTGGCTCCTAAGGCCTTTAATTGAGGCATCAGCTGGCCTAACTCCCATTGTCTATCCTGTGTGACTTTGGAGATGTCTGAGCGTATTTTATAGGACCAGTCATTGCATTTAAGATTATCTTTTTTCAAGGCCTCCGACAGTAGTTTCTCTTTAAGGGTATAGGATTTGAAGTTCACTAGGATTTTCCTTGGGTTCTTTTTTAGTTTATTTCTCCCAAAGGGGTCCCGATGTACTCTTTGTATATCTTCTGCCAAGTTCTCGGATTTGACCCAGGGGAAGCTTTCTTCCAGCAGAGAGAGGACAAATTTCTTAATATCCTCATTTTCTACCCCCTCTGGTACATTCAAGAGTCTTAAATTATTGCGTCTGGATTGGTTTTCCAAGGACTCAATCTTCTGTTTTAAGGAGCATTCATTAAATTTTAAAGTGTCAATATCATTCTGATGTGTTTTAACTTCTTTATTAAGGGATTCTATTTCCAATTCTACTGCTGTAACCCTCCCTGTGAGGGCAGTTAATTTGATGTCCAATGCCTCACAGGTATCTTGGATCTTCGACTGGTTTTTCTCTGAAACGTCAAATCTGCTCCTAACTTCCGACAGAAGTAATGCCAGAACTCTGTCTGAGTTAGATTCTCTCATCCCCCTAGAGGTACTACCCTCACCCTCGTCCTCAGCTCTAGCATTTAGTATTTCTGCATCTTTCTCGCCTGTTGCTCCTCCCCTGATCGTTTCCTCGCAAATGATTTCAGTATCAGCATCTGGAATAGCACCCCCCCTCCGGGTTGCGGTCACTTGCTTTTGTGGAGGCGACAACAGAGGGGATCGTGAGGCAGGAGAGGCCACTGGGATGTCAGGGGCTCCTTTTTCTATTATGGATTTTGTGGCCATGACCTCAGCTGATGTCGACGGGCTCAACCCCAGAGAAGCTGCAGATAGAGAGGACGATGAAGGCAACACAGGCTCAGATAATAGCGAGACTTCTTCCAGAGATAAGTTCATCACGTCTGGCCCATTAACTTTTTGTAGTTTAAAAAAGGACCTGAGCGAGGGAGTTATCCGGCAGTTTGAGTCGTTAGGAATGCAAGGCACCTTAGCTCTACTTCCTTCTTTAAGCACTGATTTAGGTGAGTTTCTCCCTGAGCTAGTTAATTTTTTAGTTTTTTTTTTTGTGTTGAGTGGGGTAATGCCTGAGTCCGTTGCGCTCAAGGGATTTTTTTCGAAAAATTGTTTGCTTCTGAGGCAGTAACTTAGACCCTTACCCTTACTCCCTTTATTTCCTCCTCCTTTTTCTAAAAATTCTACTCGACTATTTGTTTTTATTGGGATGCTACTATCATGGAGTTTAAAGCTCTGAGGACCACCTACAGGCTCGGGCTGCTCTCCCTCCACCCTGCGCGTACTGCTTGCACGATGCATGCAGGCTTGGAGGCTCCAAGTATTCTGTACCTCCTGTACCTCCTCTGTAATGGAATCAGGGGAAAAGCTTGAATGGGAGAGGCGCCGAGGGACTGAGTTTCTTGAAGCCACTGAAGCCACTGAGGCCGCAGCTCTGCCCTGGCCGACCCGGAAGGAAAATCTCCCGGTTGCCAGGCGATAGCTTCGCCGTGCGTCGAGTGCAACTGACCAGGCGCCGAAGGAAGGTCTCGCACCCCAGACTGAAGCAAGAGGGCTCGAGGGTTTGCTTACTAGGTAAGAGACCGGACTGCTGATGCGCATAGCGATATAGCGGTACAGCAATACAGCGGCAATTCAGCGGGAAAAGTAGGGGGATTTATTTTTCCGCTATTTTGTTTTTTTTCAACTCTCCGACTCTTTGAAAACCCCCCGCTTCTTCCGATGCTGGTTGCCTGAGACAGGGATCCGTCGGGAAGCCGAGCGTCTTTTTCCGTGAAAAATAGGTTTTCAGCTCCTAACTGCTCCTAACAGCCATAAATGTACATATTACATATTACCCGGCAAAATGTGGGCGCAGACATCCCGGACTGTCTTCTTGTTTTGTCCGAAGCTCAGGAGCGTCCGACCAAGCTCCTTAGCCGGCCGCCATCTTCCCCCCCATCATGTTCAATTTTACTCAAATCTCGAGAATCAAAATATTAGCTATATCACATTTGAAAAAAATAATAATTGGGCAGTCAAGTGTTGCAGAATTTAAGGTGCAGTTAGCCATAAACTACATGGGCCTGATTCATCAACTGCAATTTATAGTACTTTAAAACTTACATCAAATTGAAATTCACTACGTACGTAGGGATCTCTATTCTTCCGCAGGATCTATACGCATATGTCCAGAGTTCTTCACCCTGACTAGGGAGTCTCTGCACACACAAGTATACATTTTGGTAGTAAATGTGGGCGGAACATAGAGGAGTGGCTTAAAGAAGTAGCGCATTTTATACAAAAGGATGTGGTATTAAGGAGTGGTCTAGCGAGGCTTGGAGAGGGGTTTAGGGAGGGACTTCATCCATTCTCACAAGATTAAGCCAATTGCCATAATTAAGAGGTGGAGATGTGTAACATACCCATCTTCACCTCTGAAGTAGTAGTAAGTTCTCACTCTGTGTTTGTGAATATTGAAAGTAGTAATCTTACTACAAATTGTAAACTTACTCAAAAGTCTCTGCAATAAATTGCTCATGATCAGAACTTCCAAACTCAACATTGTGAGGTTTGGTAATGTAGATTAGGATATCACCTTATTTAAATCTTGTTACATAGAACTAGCAAATCAAAATTTCTCCAGTGGTTCCGCCTAAATTGCTTTTTGTGCTATGCATAAAATAGATACAAATTTCAATCAGAGGTAAGTTGGAGGCAGAGCAGATTAGCAGGTGTGAGATAAGGTTAAAAAGTGTGAAAATAGGGAGAAAATATAATTTAGCATCGCCCATCTTTCCTAACAAGACAACTAGAATGTTTTGAAACTGTCTACAAGCAATTATGTTAATGAGCTTCAGGATGTTATTGCAGACACTTTACATGTTTTTGGCATTACCGCCAGATGTGTGCCACTGCGCGTAGTTGAACACATTTTCAACACCACACGTTTTGACGGATGAAAATATACAGTTCAATGTAGGGTGGCCCACATTTATCAAATGTTCATGCAAAGGAATGCAGCAATCCACCTTCCTGCACTGTGATGCATTAAACGGGAAGGGCAGGAATGCACTGCATTTACCATTATATAGCACATTCCTGTCCTTTCCTATTGCTGGCACACTTTTGTCTGGCTAATGCCAATGCAGGCGCCCTTGCATCATGGTGCAAAGGTACTTGAGTTGTAAGCAGCCATGTTTTTGTGTAGGAAGTGAAACCTTCCAGCACAAAAATGATATTGAGTGGCAGTTTCTTCTTTCTACGTGAGTGGCAAAATGCAGCCCACATAGAAAGAGGAAGAAACTAGAAGAAATATCTATATGTAAAGTGTCATTTTGATACATTCATAGGCCTACCACTAATGGTGAATATAGGAAAGTGCCAAAATCCATGCGCAGATGAGTGGGATAGCTCATGCTCCACCCAGGAAACGCCTCCTTGCCGCAGACTAATGCAAGGCAGCGATTTCCGCTGCCTTGCATTACTCTAGATATATCAAGTCATGCACAGCCATGTAAGGTGGTCTTGCATGACTTGATAAAACTCACTAAGGTTTTGCGTCGCCATTGTACACCTTTGCATGATGCATGGACGACACAATCCCTTGATAATTCTGTTCCCAGTGTGCATAAAAAACAGTGTAAAAAAATCTGTGAGCTTTTTCCCTTCCCGTAAGCAATAGAATGAGGTGCCTTAATGTATGAGAGAGCCAATCCTCCCACCTCCTCTTCCAACTGGTGTGGTCTAGAGAACTCCTACCCTAATACAGGCAATCTTCTTCTATTGCATGTGGGGTCTCAGATCCCAAGAAATGGAACATGAAGGTCAAGCATCACATAAGGATGTATCAGTTGTAAATCAACTGCGCTTTTCTTTCCTGTAGACATGAGGGAGGGTTCAATTATAATCTATCTGTTTATGTATTTATGTACCTTGGATATTAGCTGATGTAGGTTATGCTGAAAGAGAGATACAGGCTCATTGTTTTATCTAATAAGATCTAAATGCAAACTGTTATAATTAATTTAAAATCTTCATGGGGCATCAAATGTCTCCAATTTAGTTCTAATCTAAGGAATGGTAATTACATTTTTCATCTGGTGAACAGGGAATTAACAGAGAAAATTTCAGCTTCCATCAATTCCATTTGTTCTAGGAGACCTAAACATCCCTAGAGTCAAGCACTGAAGCAATATCATTAACCCTTTATACTCTTCTCAAGACAATCTTTGAAATGACCTTCTGCGAAGGTGACACCCTCCACTTCATCACAATAGTATCACATTCTACCCACAGCTTGGACCTTTTATACTGGATGCTTCACTAATCTAGCCTCTTCTCCATCTTCCACACCCCACCTAGACACCATGGATACCTAAATGCAAAAATCAACCTAGTCTTCATTCTAAGATCACCCTTAAAATGAACTTTTCAACTATTCTCTCACACTCAAGTTCTCACAAGACTCTATACATAACAAAGACAACATACCCTTAAAAACAAAATCGAACTCAATCAAACAATCAATAAAAAAATACTTTGTTCAGTTAATTAAAACCATAAAAGTACACTCACTAAAAGCCAAAAACATTTTAAATCCTCATAAATAATCACAACATAAAACACAAATTAAATTCACACAGATAAAATGTTACAACATAATAATAATAATAATAATAATAATAATAATAATAATAATAATAATAATAGCATTTGTAAAGTGCAACAGCTACCTCAAGCAGAGGTGTCCCGGCGCAACGCGGTCACTGCAGGTGAAGGAGGTTCAACCGAGATTTTAGCATTGGCTGAAGAGCCAAGACTTCAAGGTCTTTCTGAACTCACGTTCGGAATTGATCAAGCACATATGGGAAGGCAGGGAGTTCCACAGTCTGGCCGCCCCCACTGTGAAAGACCTGCCTCCCACACGGGACGTAGCAAAACAAGGTACACAGAGCAGATTCTGGGAGTTGGATCTCAGCATGCATTTTTGTTGACACAGGCAAAGCCTACATTTTAGATATCCCCGGCTGCTATCCTGCAGTGGACGAAAGGCCAGAGACATGAACTTGAACTCTATCCTTTTAGCTATAGCTAGCCAGTGAAGTTGTCTGATGTGTGGAGAGATATGGTGACGGAACGGGACTCGACAAACTTGTCTCGCAGCTGCATTCAGTACCATCTGTAATCTATTGATCAGATAGAAACGTAGCCCCAGGTACAGACAGTTAGCATAGTCCAGCCGAGATGTCACAGTAGTGTGGACTATGACCCTTCAACTATCCTCCGGAAGTAAATACAGGAATTTCCTTAAACTTCTCAGCTTCCCAGAGCATGAGGCTGATATATGACGGACTTGGGCCAAGAAAGTGAGGTCCGTGTCTCAATTGACACCCAGGTTTTTCGCTGTGATTTCCAGAAAAGGTGGCAATCCCATTTCAACAGGCCTCCATAGTCCAGTGGGGGAGAAGATGCCTGGCCGAAAACAAGACCTCTGTATTGTCCGCATTAAGTTTTAAGCTGTTATTATTCATCCAGAGTGAAATGTCCTTCAGATGCTCTTTAAATCTCATAAAAGAATCAGCTGAGTGATCCTTAAACAAGAACACCAGCTGGGTGACATCCACATAGGATACTGCCTTCACTTCTCAAGAAGCAATGAGGGAGAAAAGTGGCACCAGATAGGTGTTGAAGAGCAAGGGACTCAGGGACGAGCCCTGCGGCACCCCACACCACAGTGGCTTAGGTTCCGACTTATGGGGTTGGAGAAGGACCCTTTGAGAGCAGTCTTTAAGGTAGGACTACATCCAAGAGAGTACTACCCCCTGCAAGCCCAGTTGTTTGAGTGTGTCCAGTAGGATTGGGTGCGCAACCGCGTCGAATTCTGCGGACAGATCTAAAAGGACCAGCACTGCGGACGCCCATGCATCTACAGTCATTCTTTCAGAATCTGCTACCTACACCAGTGCAGTCTTGGTGCTAAATCCTGAACGGAAACCAGACTGAGTATCATGCAGGATGTCATGACCTTCTATAAAGTTGGAGAGTTGGCGTTGCACTAGTTTTTCTAGCATCTTCAAAGGTGCGGGCAGTTGTGAGATCAGGCGGTAATTGCTGAGCTCCGTCGGGTCAGCATTTGGCTTTTTTAATAGAAGCAGTAATAGGGCATGTTTCAAAAGCTTGCATCAAGATGTAATTTCTGTCTCGACTCGACCGGAATTGTGCAAGGAAGGGTAGAAACCAAGCCAGTCCAAGGCATGTTGGCCCTATATCAGAGAACCTAACCCAAGTACGTGAGAGAGAAGAGGTCGAGGAGGATTGAACCGGTGCCAGGTAACAATGCCCTGAATGCTGGGCACACACCCACTGCAAAGGATCCACTGCAAAGTAAGGAGGGTGTCACCAACCCTATTAACCCAGCTCAAGGTAAAGAAGGTGGACCCACACCGGTAGTGGAGGAATCCCCGCAAGACAAGGAGATCCAAAAGGGTGGTGGCCTGGTCAGAAGTCTCAAGGAAGAGGCAGGTCAAACCTCAATCATCACAGACCATGTATTCCCTGAGACCTGGGTGTCATTAACTACGGATTCAGCCATCGGTGTAGGAAGGGTGGCTCCTGGCTGGGAAACAGCCACCGTGGATCAAGAGGGCAGAAGGTAGCTCTCTGAAGCTTTCCAAAGTCTGCACGTGTCAAAGGGAGCACCCATCGGCAAGTTAAACCCAACTGACTCTAGTTGCGTGTCATTTGTTTTTATTGACCTGGTCTTTTAGCTCATATGGAACCCAGAATTTAAATCCAGGGGCCCACGGGGCTAACTAAAGCATGCAAACATTATAAAACTAATAAAGGAGCTACCATACTTAGATCACACTGTGTCAGAGGATATACATGCCATTAGGTTTTAACCAGCCAGACGAAGACAGTACTTGGCCCCTCGCTTGTCACATTTTCTGCCAGAAACCTCCTTGTCAATGGAAGGAAAAAGTTGCTGAAGTCCTGGTGCTTTGAGGTGATAACCTTTCAGGGGGATCATTACCCCCACCCGCTACAAGAGCATTGGCATGCCGTCAGGACCGCAGACACTACTAGATCCGTACTGAAAGGCGCCTTGGTGGCCACCCTCCCCTGTAACACTTTGCAGGTGCATTAAGGCACTCTAACATAAGAATTTAAATAACCAGTGGTGACTGGCAGCGAGGGGGTTGAAAAATTACAACACAGCGCAAACCTGACAATGGCTAGAGTTGGCTGCTGGCTGCAGTCGATCGCCTCTGAATGGAATGGCCAACCATCTCTTCCTAAAACATGGGCGGGTCTGCAGGCAAAAATTGAAGACACAGCTCTTCTAGATTTTCTGAGTTCATTTGATATAAAACTGGTACAGGAAACCTGGCCCCAAGTCTGTGTCTCACTTATACAATTCATAGACCATAGCAAGTTGGCATCAAAGACCAGACCCTTTGGCAGGGCAAATGGCAGCCTGTCAATCTATGGCAACTTCAATTTGTCAGCAACGATCCCAGAGCTGAACATAGGTGAACCCTGGCTCCTGGCCCTGCGTATTGATACTTGGGCTAAGCATTTATGCAACCCCCTAGTAATCGTGAACATGTACATTAATCCCAGGAGGAAATCTGCAACCGCAGACACGTTTGTCACACATATGGTCCAGCTGAAAAACATGTCCCATCCATCATGCTGGCTAGTTTCATGGAACTTTAACCCTAATTTGTTTCACCACCCGAGGGAGGAGCACACAGAGGTAATTGGACCCCTCCCAGATCAGAGCATGCCACACTATAAACACCAGGACAAGATTGGAGAAAACCTAGCCAAAGCATGAAAGTTCACTGGTCTTATTGCTCTGAATTGCTGCAAGCCAGGTGACATTCCTCCAATATGGACGAGGTCATCCGGCAAGTCGGTCTCATACCTGGAATATATGTTGGTGAACCTCCCAAGAGATGACCAGGTGAAGGAATTTAGAATAACCAACCGCCTAGAGAGTGTTCAACATCTACAGGTAATCCTGGTTGGGGCAACTTTGTGCAAACACACAGCAGAAACAGCTCTGCCCAGAGATGATAGGACCAACAATTAAAAACTTCTGAAGTGGAGCTCTAGTTCAGTTAAGGACCGGGCTGATGAAGTGGTGGACGTCCTTGAGACCATGGCTCAAGCAAATTCCAACCAGACAACAGTTGGGAAAACCTTCACAGGAATCCTGACAAATAGATACCCCATCAGAGGAGCCCTGCTTGGACAGCGTAAGTACATAGTCCTGCCAAGACCCATCCACCTGAGAAGAGCCAAAGTAAGCAGAATACTCAGGCAATTACAGTGATCCCCTGAGGACGGAGATTTATGAGGGGCTGGAAGGAGAGGAGACTTCTGAAAATGGAAGATATGGGCTTTTAAAAGATCCAAGCAAGAAGCTCTGTGTCAAATACCTCAAAGACATTTTGGAATTTGATCAATAACATCAAGAAAGGCCAAATTGCAACTCACAAAGCAAATATAAGCGAGGTTCATTGGATTGAGTACCTGAAGGCTCGCTTCAAGGGAAGCATCCATGACTCACCCCCTCACCCCCCCCCCGGAGCAGCTACGGGGGAGGACTGGACCACCAACTCTCCGTGCCATTTAGCAAATATGTCTGCAGAGATAACTAAGGTCATCAAAAAAGCTCAGACTGACTATGCCCCTGGTCCAAATGGGGTATCCTGTAAGTCCTCTTTAAGCACTTCACCCCGCGGTGAGCCCGTTTCAAGGCCAGGGTGTTTAACACCATGCTGGCAGAAGGAGTTATTTCCAAAAGCTGGAAGGTTTGATCATCTACACCGTCTCCAAGGGAAAAATTGCGTCGCCTCCAAATAACTATTGTTTCATTGTGCTGCTGGATGTAGACCTTAAGCATTTTTTCACTCTGCTGCTACAGTACTTAGAAGCATAGGATTCAGAAGCAAGGATACTCCTACTAAATTGGCTTTATGAAGACCCAACGTACATTAACCAACATTATGGTAACAGGTCTTATCCTCAGCAGAGCAAAGGCCACTTGTACACCTCTCAGTATGTGCTTTGTTGACTTAAAAGCGGCATTCGATGGCTTCCCATGTGGCAAGCTATGGGCAAAACTCCAACAGTGGGGAATCCATTCTGCCTTACTAAGGGCCATTAGGCTGCTATACTCGTACACTTGGGCCAATATCAAGATTGGGTACAGCACCCACTTCTCAAAGGAAGTGAGAACCTTGACCAGACTGCAGCAAGGGTGCGTCGTAGCGCCACTCCTTTTTAATTTATACATTGTGGCCCTCTCCTTGGCATTAGATGGACAGATATCCCACACCCACGTCCGACTCTTGGCGGTCATCCAGTGTCAAACATCCTATATGTGGATGACCAGCTATTACGTAGTAACTTAGTAACACCAGAATAGGTCTGCAGAGATTACTGGATTGCCTGGGATCTTATGTAGATGACAACAGGCTGGAGATAAACTGTAAGAAAACAAAAGTCATCTTGCTTGATCTCCGCATTTTAAATCAACGCAAAAGCACCTTCTCAACATTGGCTAGATCTTTAAGGGGCACAATCTCCAACCACTTGGCAGCAGTAATGAAGGCAAAATGGCACAATTGATACCAGCACTCTCTTATAGAGGCGAAATGTTAATGAGTGCAGACGCCACTCTCCTGGAAAAAATCAGGAGAAGGACCTATAAACGAGCCCTCAGGTTACTGAAATGTGCATCGCCCACCCAAGTTAGACTGGAATATTCCCTGACAAAGCAGTGCCTAGACAGGATGGCGGGGTTTGTGAAATGCTGCTATGAATTGAGATCAGCTCCTAAGGGGTCACTGGCCAGCCTTGTTTGGTCCTAAGGTAACCTCCAAAAAAGGGAATGGAGAATACCAAAAGTACCTTGGAGAAAGTATCGATAAGCTTGGCTTGGGCGGCTTTTGGAGTTTTAACCCCATCCGGCCAAATATTCAGAAGGGCGGTAACAAATCCATTAAGCTGCAAATCCGGCTGGAAGAGAAAGGAGAAGTGGCCAAGCAGGTACATGGATGGATTGTGCTGAAATCGTACGATGATCTAAAAGAGCTTCCCCTGCTGGAGACCACCTACTCCCTTAAGATCAAGCAGAAACAACTATTACTGTGACTAGGTGATCTTCCGACTCTGGAGTTCATACCAAAATGGAAGGAAAGCCAAAGTGGGGATCGTAAATGTTGTTTATGTCATCAGACAGACAAAACTCTACAGCATGTTATTTGCATCTGTTGAACCCTAGCCCACCAGCGGGAAACCATATTTATGAGCGAATTTAATGCACTAGGGATTTGGTCCTGCAGGTCAGCAGTAATCGAGTGTTTACACTCAAGTAACACTATGCTTAATATCCAACTGGTACCATTTTCAGATACTTTTAAATCCTTTGTCAAGTAAACGCCAGACTTAAAAATGGGAGACGGAAGATGGTCAGCAGTGACCTTAATAAGAGACAGTGGATTTTGTCCACTTTATGGCAGACTGCTAGGAACAATCTCTGGGGCAGATTTACAAGAAATGGCGCATCTCTGCATATTAGCAGAGGTGTGCCAGTTAATTTGCGTCACGTAAAAAAACCCTTGCGTCAGCATGGATGCGTCGTATTTACAATGCGGCACACAGTGGCGCAAGGATAGACAGATGCGTGTCGCATCTTTAGGCGTAAAGACAGCGCATTGCTGGAGTCGTGTCGCAAGCACAACGCAACTCCAGCAATGGTCAAAAATGCCTATTCCTATCATGCTGCGTCACTCCTTACGGCTGCTTCAAGCAGGCGCAAGGTTTTGACACAGTGGCGTCGTAAAAATGACTCCGTGAAATCTTGTAGATTTCACTGCGTCACTTTTACGAGACTTTCTTGTGTTGGAACGCCCACCCCGCATACATTATATCTGACGCAGGTATAATGTAATGCAGGGCTTTACAACGAGACGTATGGAGTTCTAAGGGGGAAAAGACTTCTGGGATTGTCTCTCTTAAACTGTTTCCCAGCAGAGCCCATCAGTGCCACAAATCTTTTGACACATTTTATCCTGAAATATATTGAGAACTATTGGTTTACAATCAAGAGGTCAATGCAGCAGCAACAAACTTCAGGGCTACTAAGAACAGTATCACTGCTGCAATGGTGGCCATATCAGACAAGATTACACCAAAAAAAGAACACATATTATCATCAGTAATGACCACCCATCAGACATGGTCACTATCAGCTGTATCAATAAAACTCTCTCCACTTATGCAATAAATTAAAGCCACAGCAGCAAGTGCCCTGTGGTACCAAAGCAAGAACATGAGCAATAATTCTCCTCAGTTGTGTTATTATTCATATATTCCTATTGCATGTATTTTGGAAATTCTGTCTCAAAATATCAAATTGAGAGATAACAAGGGCTTCATTTTCGGTAAACATATTCAATTCCTGCAAACAAAACCTTTTATTGCCTGAAATATACACTTTTCCATAAAAGCTGAGCAACCCTGTATCATGGGCCATGCATTTCTGTGCTGTACTGCTCCATTTCCCGCTGAACGTAGCAGTAAGTTAAGATACACGTTCATAAGGAATTGACTAGTAATTCACAAGCACCTGGTGAGTTATGACCTATAGTTTGGAAAATGATATATAAAAAAGGAGAAAATATAGTGAAAACTTTTCTATGGCCTGATCAAATTGCAAATTCTTATCAAATGCATATGAAAGGCATTCATATTTTCCCATTTTAGGTTTAACACTTTAGGTCCTGGTATGCCTCATCATGTTTCAAGGTCCCCAAAAGCAAGGTAGATTATATCGTATGCTCTATCGTAGATAATACTAGAGTTGAGAGCAATGCTTACTTGGAACAGAGAAATGAATCACATTCAGAACTCCATCCCAATTTTAAATTAGGATTCAAACAGACTCATTACGAGTTGACCATAATTTGATGTCTTGACACCAGAGTGAGGAAAGTGAAATCTTCAAATCCGGTCAGTATCCCTACACCAAATATTTGGCTAACAAGTTATTAAGCCAAAATGGGAATCAATTGAGTACCTGGGCCCATTTACGTATGTCAAACCTAGGGGTGCATTTAGGAGTTGAATGGTCACACCACCAGCCCACTTGGCCCAGTCAAGAAAATGCCAACAAGCCAGTGGCACCCCGACTGCCGCATTATAATTTTCCTGCAGTGCTGGCGGTGTTTGGGCAGCGCAGTCATAGCGGCAGCATGCTTCAGCCCTAAGAAAGAGGCGGAAGCCAATGCCGGCCATACTGCAGTGCCTCCAGCTAGTCAGTGCACTGTTTCCATGCGCCATGTTGTGCATGGAAAACAGTGCGCGATTTGACATTGTTGGTATTGAAGGACCCAACACAGGCTCCAGCCACATTACACATGGGCTTTTGCACTCTAGAGACTTTGGGGCAGATTTATGAGCCCCTTGCGCCACTTTTGCGTCACTTTTCCCATGTTAACAGTGACGCAAAAGTGGCGCAAGGGGCTCATAAATCTGCCCCTTTTTTTTTTCCTTACCTGCCCTCCCACCTGGTTTTTCATGACGGTGTCCCCGTCATGATAAGGTTAGCATAAAAGCAGTTAATAATGTGATTGGCAGTGCAGGAGCAGGAACCGCTGCCACTGTCCGCCTCTACCTCTCCAGCGACAGGGGCAGCAGCAGGAATGTTGGGGGAGGTGGCGGTCCTGAAGTGGTCCCCTGGCCCTGCTCGTAATCCAGCAGTCGGACCACCAAATAGCGACAGCAGTTCCCGAACTGCCAGGGTCTTAATCACCCCTCTAATGGTAGGTGGAGAAGACACAGCGTTTGAATTATGCCAGGAAAAATATTTGAAATTTTGGTCTGGAAACAATTTGCAAGATTTTAATTAATGTAAGTCCGACCCTGAATAATTAGAGATTATAAAGTGGATTTTGCTAACCTTAACAATTTTACTTTAACACTTTCTACTACTCTTTCAGATGTGCTTGGAAAACAGTATCCACAACGGTTACTCCTGCACCTCAAATACATTTTCAACTATTTAAAAATTCTCAAACATTTCTTGTGTTACCCCAATTTTGAGTGTCTCCCACTCACTTCCATAAATAAAAAAATGACTTTTAGCTTAACACAGCAAATTCTCTGGGCACTTCCAGTGTCCTGGATCCATTATTTAAGATTAACTCTTTTTGAGATATCTCACATCAAAGTCAAAAACCGTTATTGTTTTACTCCCAATTCTAGGACAACAAAAATATACATAAAGACGATCAACACTTCACAAATTCATCATCCATTAAAAAACACCTGATGTAAAGGTTTGCAGATAAAGCATGCATACAAATGTTAATTTTAGTGTAAAACCATTGTACAAAGGTGAAAAATGTTAAAGCAAATCATTTCATTATCTGGGTTGTTTAAAAATACACAAGCTTTATCAACAGGAAAAATACCATGTTGAATAAAGAGAAGCTTTCAATAGTTTAAACGATTAAAGCACAGAGCTAAACACACTAAACAACATGATTGAAATCTCCAGCCTCCTCAGCCCAAAGATTGCATTGTCTATCTTTCCTATTAAGATTTCCCCATGCCCCCATAATAGTCCTTAGTGGCAAAATATTTATGGCCCTATTATGATGTTCCGACCGACATCTAAGGTTTACAGTCCGACCGCCTTATTACAATGAAGGTGGTCGCAGTGTAAACCGGCCGGTCTGACCCACTGGCTCAAGGAGCCCATCTGGCAGTTGGAACTGCAACGTAATCCCTTAAGGACGGCATTTACACAGTCGGGATTACGATGTTGGTTTCAGACAGCCTTTCCATGCCGGCCTACTTGACATAGAAAGGCTGTTGTAAAGCGACTTTGGGAGCCCTTAGCTGGGCCCCTTGCCTCCGTGTCCTATGGTTTCGGGCTTAGGGAGCACCTATGGTTCCCCCTGTAAATCCCTGCACCCTGTGGCAGGCACCGTGAGAGGCCCACCACAGGGTGTAGGGATGTACACAAACTTCAATTTCTCTATGGGAGCTG
Source organism: Triturus cristatus (assembly GCF_964204655.1). NCBI lineage: Eukaryota > Metazoa > Chordata > Amphibia > Caudata > Salamandridae > Triturus > Triturus cristatus. The sequence goes on along the minus strand of NC_140590.1, from coordinate 1,821,611,608 downwards.
TGCTGCGGCCAGTTTCTGACTGCTACAAAAGCTCCCATAGAGAAATGGGAGTCTGCTACCGCACCATGTGCTGTCGCATGGCAAACATGTGGTTGGGACTGCCGATCGGAGGTCGGTCGGTCCCGGTTCCGTGGCGATGTTGGTCCGAGGCTACTCTTACCGACATTGTAATGAGGCCTTTAGTCTTATAAAGAGAATTAGTCAATGAACCTCATGTACAAGTTCCTCATTCAGATACAGTTGCAAACATTTTACCTTACACGACAAACACATCATTTGATATTTATCCTTCAGTGGGCAGGATAACATATCTATCTACATACTAAGAATGGGACAAGGGTGTTTTGGAAAATATTTAAGCTCTTTGCAGACATGGAAAAAAAAGCCTCTAGTTGTAACTCAAATTAGTTTAAGGCAGCAAAATAAATTCTCCAAATCTGATGTCTTTAAAATAAAGTTATTTCTCCACAGTAGTTTTCTTACAGAGTTCTCCCCAGGATGTATTAAACAAAGTCCCCATTGCAGGTCGGCTGCCAAACCCAGATAATAAGAGCTGGCCAAGCCCAGATTGCACAAGCTGCTTTACATAGAGTTTTTCCCTTGATGCAGACCATAAAAGACCATTTATCTACATCCACTGTCTCCACCGTATACAAAATAATTGGGGGCATTTTTAAATGGCACAGGAGAAATAATTAGGCAATGGACATATATAAAACGATCTCGGACCATTTGCTTGGCTCAAAGTTTTAGTGACGGAGTGGGATACATGATTCATTTGGTTTCGCTTTGAGCTAAATATTTTTCCTAAGTGTAGATACCTTCTGACCACTTTCAATTTTTCCTTTCTGAAATACCATGAATATTTCAACCTTTTCAGCTGGGGTTTGTCTCTGAAAACTAAAGTTTTGCTTTTGAGTGTATTAACGTATGGAGGTGATGCACCCGCTTTTGTCAGCCTCTGGGGGTCAAATACAAAATTAGTATGTGATCTGCATACAGGAGGCAGGACAGTTCTTGACCGACTACCTTTGGCACATCTCCCCTAATCAACGAGAGTGCTGCTAGTAAATCTTGTGGATATAGGGAATATAATCGGAGGATCATCGAGCAACTTTTTTAGCCCATTATTTGATGTGATTTTAGATGAGAGGCCGAGATTTCCCCTCAGAAGTAGCTGACACCAAGTAGAAAAGTGAAGGGGGCACATAAATGCAGGAACAATCGAGGAATTCCCAGGGCAATAGGCTCCCTCCAGAGGTCAGGCCTATCAACGCAGTTGAAACCAGTGAAAAAGTCAGAAAGCTCCACGTAGACAAATTGAACTCCTGCCTTTACATACTTTTCAATAATTGCCTGAAATGTTGCAATATTATCTAAGACAGCAGGGTTAGCCCTGAAACACACTTATTCAATTGTGGAAATTCCCCTATATGACACCCAAGTGCTCTAAAATACTTTTCACAAAGATCTTTCTCACTCCATGCAAATATGCTCTTTTGTCTATAGTTGTGAAGTAGGGGTCTGTTTCTCTATACATGGGAATGACTATACTCCGTCTCCAAGATGGGGGGTTAACCCTGAGCTCATAACAATGCCTAAATATCGGGGCTAAAAACATGAACCAAAGACAAGCATCTTTTTAAAATAGAGGCTGGCTTTTTATCAGGGCCGATAACCTCCTAAGCTGTGTTGATGATGGCGGACCGAATCAGCCTGGAAAATCATTGTGGATACCATTTCTAGTGAAGCTTCCCTGTGTGTCACCAATAGGGATTGATGAGGCCTCTTTCCTGAAACCACAAGTTCCTGTAATCTGATTCCAAAATCTCCTTGTGTTCTTTGACAACAGAGACTCCCTGAGAGCGATCCATTTCGAATCAGCCCTTTTCGATTTACTTTTTCCTTTAAATGATTAAATAGTTTTCCTCCTTCAAAGGAGTAAAATAGAAATTGGCTCCAAATCAGGCAATTCATATCCCTTGAAAGGTCTCTAATATATTTAGATTCAAGTGAGTGAGAAGTGTGTGGGGCTATACATTCACTCAGCATAGTCAATTCTTAACAGTTTTGTCCCCCCCCCCATCCCAATTCAGTCATTCAGTCCTCAAACTTTGCTAGTGGATTTTTTGGCGAGCTCAGTGTTTCTTTTGCGGCCCTGCTGAGATTGGAACTTAAGGACTTAACTCTACTTGCATCCCAATAAGTAGGCCCATTAAGTTTTCCATAGAATATTAACTATTTCTTGGTTCCAAGGAGTAGATCACTGTAAAAGTGAATTCACATAAAATGGTATAATTGTATGATCACTCAATGAATTGTTCATGGCCATGAGATTAGACAGCACCCAAATGTCAAATAGCATAAAATTGCATAGTCAAGAATGGATAATCATGAATTATTGCCACATGGAAATTAGGCAGGAATATAATTATTCAATCTCTTATAGGCAATTTTGCAGTTATTTTTCCTAAATATTCAAGAAGCATTTATCCTCTAGTATTATATAGGAGAACAGTTTTTTAGTAATGAATTAATCTTAGATCAGGGTGGGACAAAGACGTTTATGACAAAGACTTATAAATAGCCGATGACAGGATTGAATATCAGATGATTTTAATGCATTGGGCAAAACTGGATGCTTGTGAAAAACAGGAGTAGGAGCAAATATAGTCAGGGGCAGATTTACAAGCCCCGTGCGCCACTTTTGCGCCGCCGTTGTGTCACTTTTGTGATGCAGCGGCGGCGCAAAGCAAGCGCCATCCTGCGCCAGATTTACAACGTGACGCATTTAGGGAGATGCGTCACGTTGTAAAGCCCTGCGCCACATTAAACCTGCGTCAGGTTTAATGTATGCTGGGTGGGCGTTACGTCAGAAAAAGCCTCGGAAAAGTGACGCAGTGAAATCTACAAGATTTCACGCAGTCACTTTTCCGGCGCTGGTGCGTCAAATCCTTACGCCTGCTTCAAGCAGGCGTAAGGTGTGACGCACCATGTTAGTGATAGGGTAGGTTGGAACAGTGGTGGAGTTGCGTCGCGCTTGCGACACAACTTCAGCACTGCGCCAACCTTATGCCGGCAGATGCGTCACGCATCTGCTTGTCCTTCCGCCACGATGCACCACATTGTAAATGCGGCGCATCTGCGGTGGCGCAAAGGCAAACTTGCGTGACGCATCTTCCCTGGCGCATCCCTGCTGATTTGCAGGGATGCGCCAAGGAACATAAATCTGCCCCTCAGTGTTTAATAAAGTTGAACTTGCCCCACTGGCATGATATTGTGGGCTGGTCAAAGCTGAGATAAGTTTCTAGGTGGATTTACTATGACACCTGAACATCTTCACCTGGGAGTTTACATGAAGACGGACAGACCAGTTCCAGAGAGGTAGAGGGATTGATAAGCTCCTGTGTAATATAGATAGGTGTACTACTAAAGAGGTTTAGAGTGAGATTTGAGGTTTTTCTCGAAAAAACATCTGAAACAGGGATTGAAGAAGTGACAGACTGTTAGAAATGGGATTTCTGGTTGGCTAAGGCTTGCGCCAAAGCCAGGCAGAAACCACCACTCTAGTCAGGGCTGGGGAGTTACACGCCTAAGATAACCCCTGCTCACCCCCTTGGTAGCTTGGCACGAGCAGTCAGGCTTATCCCGGAGGCAATGTGTAAAGCGTTTGCGCGCGCACCCAGCAACAACACCCAAGGCCCACCACAAAGGAAACTCCACACAAGGTTATATATAAAAATAGCCTTTGTATTATAATAAACACATTAGATGATAATCACATAATTTACACTGTGCCAACCGGCACTGGGCAGAATTTTACAAGGGACTATTTACACGGGACAGGGCCACATGGACCACTGTCAGAATTAGCACAAATCACCAATTGTACATGTAGAACATAACACAAATTAGCACTGTAGAACACAACCAGTATCTATTTGCGCAATAATGACCTCAGCGTCATCACACTAGCATCAGGTATAAAACCTATCCTGTATCCATCACAGGGGCATAACTACATTATGCAATTTCTCATTGGTCTAATGCATTAGGCCTAACCACCTAAGTATACCTACACTAGGGGCGTACATCGCACAGGGAAGTACAATCTCCCTAACACCAACCTAAACAGGTAAAACAACCTCCTAGGCAGAAATGACCACATTTAGAGGTATAAAACACAGGGTGCGCAAAACATGCTATACACAGTACATTTCCTAGCACCCAATCACATTAGCATGAATCGCAATAACACCTCAATCACATTAGGGTCCAGGTCGCACCAGAACCTAAACGTAGCAGCTGCCCACTACTTGCTGGGCAGCTGGGGACAAGAACAGGGCCTAAACGCTGCAGCTGGCACTAAGTGCTGAGCAGCTGTGGAAGGCAAATAGTATCCAAGAATGTTGGAGCCACCTAGGCTCTACACCCACCATGTCCCCTGGAGCACACTGGCTCCTGAAAGTCATATGCGCCAACCGTTGGAGCCACCTAGGCTCAGAGAACAAACTGGCACACGTGCTGGAGCCACTCAGGGCTCTGAAATAACAATATTGGCCGGCGTTGGAGTCCCCTCTGGACTCTAAATAAAGAATGCCCGCCTCGTTGGAGCCTCACTGGGCTCAGAACACCAAGGAAATGCCCCCGAAGCTGGAGCGCACTAGCGCTCTAAAATGGAACACTGCCCCAACCGTTGGAGCCATCTGTGGCTCGAGATGCAGGTGCTCCTCGTTGGAGCGGCCCACTGCACAAACGGGGCCGCTCTGACCGGGTGCCTCTGCCAGGCACCCTCCACCGCGAGCCCCACTCACCTGGGCTCTTCATTGGGGTAGGCAGCAATCCTCTCTCGGCGGTGGCAGCGGGCGGGGCTCTCTTGCTCCTGAGAGCCCCGCGGGTGATCCGCTGCACCGCTCCTCACCCGGGCCATGCTTCACCCGGTCCCTCGTCTCGGGACCGGGACTTGGGATATGCAGCCCACGAGGCTCCGGGCTGGTTCCTCTTCGGGGCTCCCCCAGCTCATGGGAGCCCCGCAACTCTCGTGCTGCTGCCGCCCCAGCCGCTGGCCCCGCCCACGTCACAGGCAGACTTGCCTGACTTCCGGGCGGCCGCGGCTGGGCAGCGGCGGCGATTTTTCTTCGTAAGAGGGGTAGGCTCCCTCTAATAAATACGCAAAGGGGCAGAAAAGCGGGGTAGGCACCCGTAATCCAAATACAGAGATAAGCGGGGTGGGCACCCGCCAACGATCACCATAATACGGGGTAGGCTCCCGTGGAATCGGCAGAACACAGCGAATCGCGGGGTGGGCACCCGCTCTGTTTAAAGAAGGCATAACGCGGGGTAGGCTCCCGTGCCGAACAGGCAAAGTGCGGGGTGGGCACCCACCCCCGGCAGCATCACAGGGAAATCCCTCCAGTGGGGATTCCCTCAGGCAATAGGCAGCAGCATGCTGCAGATCTCCAGTGCTCCTTCAGGAGCCCAATTTAGGCGCTCCCAGGCGCTAGAAGACAGCGAAGGTCCTGGGGCAAGGGAAATAAAGCAAATTGCCCTAAAAGTCCTGGAGGCATCAAGGGGGCAAGGCAGGGCCCAGGGGCCAGCACACAGGGCCCTCCAGCAGGGAGGCAGCCCCCATGGCGGTCCCTCCTGGGCCCCACCAGCAGCAAGCCCCCTCCTGTTAGGATCCAAAGCAGAACCAGCAATAAAGCGCTCACCAGGCGCAAGAAGTAAAGTCCTTGCAGTCCATCAGGCATCCAGGGGCTGGGCAGGGCCCAGGGAGGCAAGCCTTCCCCTGGGCCCCAGCAGCAGTGCGCCCCTGGCAGATTCAAGTCAGAACAAGAACATTTTCATGGGGTCACAGCCCCTCTTTTATACACCAAATCCTTTGTCTCAAGGTGCAGGCAAGGGGTGAACCAGATACAACTGGTTCCTGAGCACTTTGTTTTGCTCAGCCCCTCTCCCTATTCAGAGAACAGGCCAGGGTCATCAGTCGCACCACAGGGGGCGGAGCCAGCATTGTGTGGGGAAAGCCCAGCCCTATTCAGGTCCCAGGTGTACTCCTCCCACTCATCAACATGCAGCTCTCTCCACCCAGCACTGGGGCAGACCCATCCTGACTCCTGGAGCCAGGCTCACCAGCCAATCGCACGCCAGACAGTCACTGCACATTTATGCCAGCGTCTAGAAGTGGTACTTCTACACTAGCTACAGTAATGCCACACACATCATCGCACAGGATTTCATCACACGAGTCCGCACATACCAAACTCGCACCTGCACTCCCCACGCATCAGGAACTACCAGGGATACATACATTCCCCCATGCATTCCTATGGGAGGGCAGGTCAGTCTCACTAAACCATACACAGAGTGCACGCGCTTTCCACTTGGACACAGTGTGAAAGCGCCTTGAGGCCTAAAACCACTAGTACAACACAGGAAAAAGGCTAGGATAATGCAAAAAGTTCTAGGGGTGAACTTGCCAGAAGGGCCAAGTCCAACACAGACCAACCCCAGTTGTATAGGCCTTTAAACACTCCATAGTTATATCTGGTGAGTGTGGTTCGTCATTGACTGTGCTGACGGTATTGATAACCTTTTATGAATGTCATTAGTTGAGTTAGTAGTTGTGTTGACCTTAGACTTTAAACAAAGGGGATCCTTAGTTTCTTGGTCTGATAGTAAGGGCAGTGAATAAGGATACTGATGAACACCATCATTTAAGAGTTTCTTTTTAGGGACTTCCATCTTGGCTATGATACTGCAGTCTTGATTCAAAGGTGCCACTGCAGCAATATAGTCTTCCTTCTCAATTTGTACAAAAAATGTGGGAGTAAGGGCCAACACTTTAAATACTCCAACAGGGCTTAACTTATTCCTCGGTGGATTTTATTTGATTTTTGTACACACAGTTGGTGCCAATAAAGGAGGTGAATGTTAATTGTGGGTCTTTTAAGATGCCTAAAACCAATCAAACAGTCAGACTTTCAGAACAGCAGTCAAAAACGGGCCAAACCAAATCTCCTGGTTGTTGCCAACAACAGCAGAAGTAAAACATCCAGGAAAGAAGGGCCAGAACTTGCCACAGGTGAGTTGTTGGCAGCAGGACTTGTCACAAACTCCACTTAAACTGCAAAAGGCATAAGCCGCAGATGCTGCCAGGCATCCCACATGCACTGGCTCCACTGGGAGTAATGCGGAAGTCGTGCTAATAGCAATGTCACCACCCCCTTCTCCGCACCTCCACTGCACATCACCAGCAAGGTACCAATTCCCTCCCCTGACACCAGCTCCCTGGAAGCCTCCCTCTTACCATCCATCTCCTCGTATGCAATGAGGGAGGGGCTCCATGCTTTCTCCTCATGGGAAGACTCATAGGAACATTGGAAATGGACAGGAAAGGACAGATTTTCTTGAGAAGCTCTTGAAAGTCATAGATTGTGGTTAATACTCAAGACCCATAACAATATTAGACAACAAAACCACATTTTGTGTACACAAATGAGCATGTGCAGTTATATATCAGGCTCTGTAGGTGTGCAGGTTGAACTGTCATGCACATGTGGCTCTGTGAGTTGAGTCCTGTACCTCCATAGTGTCGACCTAATGAGACCCTGATAAATACCATGCACAGGTTTGAATGGGATGTGCATGGCAGAATGAAATGGACGAGAGTAAACATTGCTGATAAAGATGCTGCAAGCCTCCATCAGATATCAATAAATAAACTCCACAATGCAGGGATAGGCACACACAACATCTATGCGCCTGGATATATCCGCAGGCAACAGTGTGCTTTTACAAATGCACATAACATAACCAGCAACCAGCAAGCTCTATGAGAATCGTTCCTCCTGGAGAAGTCTGTGTTTTGCACCATTTTTTCTAAAGCTGTCATTTTGCCACGTAATAGATGGGGCATTATTGTAAAGTTTGATTTTTATTAAAAATAGCATATCACTCAGGAACACTAGAAATTACTATCAGCAAATTGCTGGCCAAGGACACAATGATGTCAATTAAACTTCATAAATAAGAAAAATATTCACCATGTAGGTTAAGGCTGAAAACATGCCTGTCAGCCGTGTTAGATTTGGGCTTCTTGGAATACATGCCATATCTAATGGACCAGAAGGATTCCTTTCTAGAAGCTAGGAGCAAAATAAATCCTTGTCGGGTTCAAGGTATTTCTTGGCTGAATTGTATTGCTCTTTGAAAACACAGCTTGTATCATTCTAATGTCAAGACCCCACAGTGACCTTCAACAGAGGATGCTAAATCATCATGTGCTTAAATGCTACTGTTGAAATAAAGTGGTGAAGGTATAACAAAAACTACCTATGGTAAATCCTGCATTCTAGTAACAAATCCATGATTTTGTTACCCTTTCAGGGTAAATATAACCCAGGAATGAAAGCCTCTGTGTGTCTGAATCTTTCTATACTAAAATGTCACAAGGATAAGCACAATGTCAAGGTTCTTAATGGCCTTCCACAAGTTCCTCCTAGATAACGCTGCCTCTTGGCCTTATGCAAGAATGTCATGACGCGGTATGGGTCAGGCCACCATGGGCCCATACTGGACACCCCAGTGCTCATATTACACACACTGAAATCCAGTAGGTTTCTCATGCACATCCTAAACCCTGTGGAGTTTATTTCACTTGTTCGTTCCTGTGATATTTGTTTGGGAGAGTCATGTGGGTTTAACAGCGTTATTGCTCTATATTATTGTCACAGTGTGGACATAACAGACCCTCAGTTATGCTCTGGTGTTGCTTTCACGGCTATGGACTGTAGCTAGATGTTTATTGGGCTGGTATCTATGGATACCATTCTTTTAAACATATTTACTCAAAAATGGAGTGATGTTGTTTTATCGAAATGTTATGGTCATTGGCGGTCAATGTGGATAGGGGTTTTAATATACCCATGTAAGATATTTTTGCTAGCTTAGATGGAACTTGTTTACTTAGTTATCATAAATATTTGACATAGAGAGACCACCCCAAGCTTTCTTGGGACACCACTGCACTAGGTGATATCTTCCTGGATCTCAACAATGGCCAAAATCAGCTCATATCAACTTGAAAAAATAGAAGCCCCACATGTAATCTTCCATTTAGCGTGCCTATTTCCTCTTATTTACACCAGGCATGCCATTTACCACCACTGGGTCTAATCACTTCTGGGATGGCCACGCGTCTGCCAGGGCGATGCCCCTCAGCCTGCCACAAGTCTGGTGCCGTTACCACCAGCCTCCTCAGCCGATCGCTGGCCTCCGCGACACACGCCACCAGCGCACCCAGCGGCACAGCAAAGAGGAGTTATGTGTGTGCTGACTACTGCCTTCGGCCTACACTGCGGTCAGCAAGACCCCCAATTCAAATCAAGTCTTGATTTATTTATGGCGCAGTCCAGAAAGCTGCGTACAAGAAGTGGTATAAAGTTCCTCTAGAGTCATAAGGAAGATAAGAAGAGATACTGTCAGGGTTGTTGGGGTAAAAATAACCCCACTAGTAGTGCTATGGAAAAGGGGGGGGGGATCCTAGGGCTCTCACACACCCAGCAAGCTAGGTGTCATGCTTCATCATATGAGCCTGCCCCTCGTCAGGTTGGCACTGCAATACCTGACGGGCACCCAAACCGGGGCTCTTTTGCGGGGATCTTTTGTTCCTGCCGGTAGGTGCAGTGGGGGTGAGGGGCCTAGTGTGTGTAGATGTGAGTGTAGGTGAAGTAAATCTAAAATAGGTCAGTTAGTCCTAACAATACTTTTATAATGAAGGTAAACTGCCTAATTAAAAGGGGGCGAGATGGGTAATAAGACTAGGAATAATGTATCTATCTGTGTATACCCTAATCTCAAGTAATCAATATGTTTCGTGCCATGTTGTCGAAAAGACTTGGGCACTTCCTCAGGATCGATGGTTGTACTATCTACACTAAGTGGATATGTGAAAAATCTACATACCACTATGGCTAGTTAGGTAACCAAAACTGTTGGCAAGAAGGACTTGTCCAATAGGCAACAGACATTGCTTCTGGTGCAGCCCGCCCGGACGGCGCATCATCGCCGGCTGCGCACCCGAGCGCTTCAGGTGCCACTAACTCTGTGCAGCTCAAGTCAACACCACGTGGCTGTGTTCCTTGCTGACCGCTGCCTCTGGCCTACACTGCGGTCAGCAGAGCTCTCACGTATCAAATCCAATCCTGACCTGCAAGGACACGCCATCATCGCTGGCTGCGCAGCCCTTCAGGTGCCACTAACTCTGTGCCGTGACCAAGACTGGAGGTAGGCTGGAGGCAGTAGAGCTGAGCCTCTATTAGATTGAACAGTAATGTTGCTAGTACTGCACTTAGTCTTTGGGCTCCATATTATTTAGGAGAACACATTTTGAAAATGCAACAAAAAGTGTCGAAGACTTTTCTTTAGCTTGAATTAATCAGTATTTAATAATATTTCTTTAGAAATTTTTGAACCTTCCTATTGCCGAAGCAATTTTTTTTAAAACAAAGAATCAGAGCAAACAAAAAATACATAATAGTTCCATCACACCGAATAATCACTCACAACGAACATGCTGATCTCACATTCCAAGCACTCTTGTCCACTCATACATTCACGCAGGCTATTTTGAACAGGAAATGAACACAAAACAACGTATTTTACACTCTTTTCTGTTTGGACCACAGAAAAAGAACATTCAGAAAGACATATATCTCTATAAGTGATTCTTATTTGTTGATGAGAGGCCCAGTAAATCAAGGGTCTCGAAACGCGTAGACCTTGTATAAAGACCACAAGAACTAGACATTCTTTGTTTTAAAAATGTGTTCTCCTAAATAATATGGAGCCCAAAGACTAAGTGCAGTACTAGCAACTTTACTGTTCAAACTAACTCTGTGCAGCTCAAGTCAACGCGACGTGGTTGTGGGCCCTTGCTGACTGCTGCCTAAAGCCTACACTGCAGTCAGCAGGGTTCACACATATCAAATCCAAATTCTGACCTGCAAGGACACGCCATCATCGCCGGATGCGCACCCACTCAGCTCTTCAGGTGCCACTAACACTGTGCACCACAACTCATGGACCCTTTATGATTGAGTTTCTAGTTGTGGATGGCAAACGCAACAATGTCACCTCAGGTAGTGGGGAGACCTGGGACGATGATGATGAAGATGAGGCAGGTGTACCACACCCCACTGCAGTTGCAGCAGAAATATCCCAAAGGGACGGAATCATTAACAAGTTCTTCACATGAGCCCACTCAGCTCTGGTGCTCCTACCTCAGTGCAGCTCAAGTCATGGACTGTTTATGATTGAATCTTTTGTGTGTGATTCCAGAACTGGTGCCCCTGCCTCAGTGCAGCTCAATTCCTGGACCCTTTATGACTGAATCTTTTGTGTGTGATTGCAGAACTGGTGACCCGCCTCAGTGTAGCTCAATTCCTGGACCATTTATGATTGAATCTTTTGTGTGTGATTCCAGATCTAGTGCCCCTACGTCAGTGTAGCACAAGCCATGGACCCTTTATGATTGAATCTGTATGTGTGATCCGATGATCACTGTTCTAGTTGTTGCCAGCACCAACCACTCCCTGAGGGCTGGCTTACACTCACCTCACACCTATCTGGCACAGGCGTCACTGGACATGTGAGCCTGGTAATAAAAAGGGGCCAGGTGCACGTGCCCATAACCAGTTCCACTATCTATCTAAGTGTGTCTGTGTGGTCATTATGTATGCATGAAGGGCCAGGGCCCTATCACATTACATTGTGCTGTGGACTGCGGACACAACCATGTCACCTCAGGCAGTGGCTAGAACCTTGGACATGTAGCTTTGGTATCCTCCCCTGTAAGCGTAAGGGGAGTGGGCTGGTTCGGCGTACGCCAGTCCAGCGTAGGGGTGTGATAAATTTGCCCGGGGCTCTGGGTGTGGTTCAGTTCTGGCCTAGACAAGGAAGTAACTAATGTGTGTGTCTCTGCTGTAGTGTCTGCGCCACCTGGCCCGCAATCGACAATGTTGCATTCTAGCAGGCACCCGGAGGGCGGGCTCGCATGAACGGAGAAATGAAGGAGCGCAGGACCGCTCGGGGACTTGGCTCATACATGCCAAGTGTTGTGTGTATCTGTATTGCCGCAGCATGAGCCAAATGCCTAGCCCTACTCGCCACACGAGTTTAGCCAGGCACAAACTCTACATCTTTGTCCACTATATCCCTCCCATAGTGCTGCGCTCACTTGGCCGCCCACCTTCAACGGCCAACATCACTGTGTAGTTGTCAGGCTTGTGGACATGCGCAGACAGGCATGACAATGGTGTGCCGTAGAATTGCAAGTGATGCAACCGCGCAATGCACACAAGTAAATAGGCTCGGGGGAGGGAGGAGCAGCTGTGAGGCAACGTAACACACAGTGATGCCGCATATTTGCCACATGCTAGACATGTCAAACATGAATGCCAAAGTCACACACATCCCACCCCCAACAAGCCACTTCACAATTCCTGAATGCAAGCAGATGATGAACCACAATTAGGGATGAAAGCTCCTTTGGCTGAACTATCAGGCGGGAGCACATCTGCACCTCCAACCTCGAAGTTGCATGTGCCTGGCACCCCCTGACAGATACCATAGCAGCTGATGATGACTCCCACACTACGCACAGCCTGACAAAAGACCAACGTATGCACACCCCACAGACAGAAGTCCTTGCTCAAAGTTATCTTGCATATAATGGCCTTCACACTTTCTCCCACACCATCCCAGGTGTACAACCATTGCACACTCAAACAACTCATTTATCCGAGCTGTGGCATTTCATCCACAGAACTGGCGCAGGTCAGAACAGTGCCGCTTCAACCAGAGCCACTGATGCAATGGCAGAACATCCCTGGACACATGCACAACCCCTGTCACATGGAACTGTATCGTGCACGTATGCTGCATTTACTGGGGGCACTGCCATTTGCAGTGCTGCAGATCAGTCACTGGCTGAGCTTCCACCTTGCCAACGTCACCTGTGTTCTGCCTGTGTTGCATTGTCGATTGTGCATTTTTTTTTTTTTTTTTTTTAATAAAACCTTTATTTGTGCATAGTAAAAGAACAAATACGGGCCTACAACCATCCGGCCGGCCACAATACGGTGAAGCACGGAGTCAAACATTACATCCCTTGTGCATCAATGGTCAAGCGTGCAACGATTCAAGAGATATACACTGGAGAAATCCTTGACACCAGGGGAAGGAGAAGTGAAGGTTAATTTTAAGGTTTTTAAAATGATTTTTGCGAGAAAAAAGTCAGTAGAGGATAGAACGAAGGAGATTCGAGTCCGCAAGATGGCTTCACCACACGGGGAAACAGCAGCATCATTAAAACGACCATAGAAAATCTCAGACAGTGAGGCGGTGCAGTTAGACAACAGGATAGTTACATGAGTAAATACGCACCCCTCCAAAGCCGCCCCCACTCAATTCACCCCACCCCCGGACCCCGAATCGAAACAAGTATAGCACAGAGACATAGAAGAAAAAGGCCCATAGAACTAAAAAGAAACAGTGAATTACCCCCCCACCCTACACCAATGCGGAGGCTACGGCCTGCCCCCCCCCCAGCATAGTGCCTGTCGCCCAACGAACCCGAAATATAGACAAGAGAGAAAGTAGGAAAAGAATAAAGAAAATAAGAAAACAAAGAAGAAAGGAAAGCGGGGAGGAGCCCCCGTAACCTCAGAGCGCCCGGAACCACCGGCCGGCCACGCCTCCACACACTGAAAACCCACTACACCCAAAAGCGGTCGTGTGTAGATAGCATGTCACAGCAATTTAAATGAAGGCAAACAATTCGCGACGAGTGCGCACAACATATGCAAACAGTTCCAGTCCGAGTCCAGTCCATCCGTGAAACCCTGATGATAGAACCCAACCTAGCCCTGGCCCGATCGCGGGCTTAAGATTAGACCAGCCCCCACATGAAGGCCCCGCATCCCGTGCAAACAAAGACAATATGGCCGCTGGGGAAAAGATGGGGAAGTAGAGTCACAAAATGGCCGCCGATCATTTATTGAGGTCCCCTTTTGCACCACATAAAATCCAGACCTGGCCTGTAAAGTACAGGAGTTCCACATAAAAGAAGCCGTAGCCCACCGTGAACGATTCCTCGAGGACGTCAGGTGTCGCTCAGCTGGATACTCTTGCGGGCGCGGTGAGGCAGGCAACAACAAAGCAGGCAGCGATGAACGGGGAAGCAAAGTGTCCGCAGTTGAACAGGAGAGCGAGTGATCCTGGGTGCCGGGAAAGCCAGTTGCAGACACCTGTGTAGCACGGTTATACACAGTCATTGCGTCCCCGCAAGAGGACAAAAGAACCGGCTGACCCATGTCTTGTTGATACCAAACGGGGCGCTCACGACCCGCATCCGACAGTATGGAGTCGAACCGCTCACTCAGCGTTTGCAAGCCAGCACACAATTGCAGACGAAAGTCCCGCAGGGCAGCCAGAACGGAGCCGCATGTCAGCGGAAGCTGCGCCCCCACATCGGCAGCACTCCGGGACGGCACCGTGGAGCTAGAGTCTGGTAGAGGGAGGGCGAAGCGGGCAGCGGGCGAGACCAAAGCATCACCCCCCGACAGCGAGCAGGCAATCAACGCCATGTTTTACCGCTGAACGGTGCAGTGGCCAGGGGGGGGTCGTTACAAGGAGGCAATTCCCATCAGGTCTACGCCGCAACAGGTGAAAGCCAACAGTCGCTTCCCCTCCCTCGGGCTCTCTTTGCCGCCGACTAGGCGATAGAAGAGGGGGGTCTGCAGCCTTCCGCAGCGCGGTCCACAGAGCGGGCCAGGAGACCCGCCACTCCGGGGCTTACCCTATAGCTCCAGCCCGTCAGGTGCAGGGTGCAGGAGGTGTCCGGGCGTCTCTCCCCCGGCTCATCAGGCGACAGTCCGTGGTGTGAGGCGGGATCGGGGCCGCGGGGCAATAGATTGTGCATTTTTGAGTGGTGCATGGATGTCTGCCTATCCAACAGGATGGAAGATGAACTGGATTTTGACATGTGTGTGCGCCCCCTGTTGACACACGGCCAGGAGTGTCACCATGATACCCGTTTATGGGATGCCTTGCTACTTGGCATGCATGCTGGCAGCTGGACCTGGGAGATTGCACAAATCCTTGTGTGCAGTGATTTCATTGAACCGCTCCCCTATTGGGCTGTAGTGCTAAATGGTGAAAGGGGGGGACGCAGCACATCTGTCCGGACCTGCTAATGGATTGACTCGCCGTCCTGTTTGATGAAGTCGGCAACAACCTCATGTTGGAAATGATGGCCTACCCAGCTGCAATCGTTTTCATGGACGATTAACTATGTACCTGCAGCCACAACTGATTTGAACCCATTGCACATTTCCCAACACCTTGTTGCATCTTGGAGATCTGGTCACATATCTCACGACAACAGTGGACATGGCTGCATTTGCCTGGACTCCGAATACATGAGTGGACAACAACGTGGGTTACCACACACCTGTGAAAGATGAGGCACTCCCCCGGAGTGGGCAGCGGTGCGTGGCAATGTTCCTCATTCTGACATGCTGCTGCATTGGTCTGCATGTTGTGGCACTTATCCTGCTCATACAGACACGCATATGCTAATAAAGTCTACGCACCTTAACTTGTATTCAACAGTGATGAGTGTTGATTTGAATGACAATGTGTGTCTCACTGCCTATCTGGGTCACGGCCATACATTTGCATTGATAGCATTACCCAGGGTGTACCTTTTTGTTGAATCACTGTCTCTACATTCATCCATACTTACATACTTGATTGATAATAGCCATGACACATCTGTGTGAATTAGAATGTTTTGTTCACATTCAGTGGTGTGTTGAAGCTGGAGCAGTACAGGGATGTGCACACTCCACTGTATATTGTTGCCCCGTGGAGGGCCAGCCGGAGCCCTTTAGGGATTGACAAGTTCATCGGAAGTGGGCGACTTCAGTCCGCAGTGTGATTGCTGTGTTATTGGTAACCAGACAAAATATGGCAGTCCATGTCGAGGTCCAAGGTCAGTGTCGCAGAGTGTATCAGGGGACAGTGGAAGTTGTTATTCCAGGGCATGATGCAGAGGGCAGTACCAAGCTAAAACTGGACATATGGCGGAGATGGATGCTACCACTTCATTCTGACCACAAAGCCAGATTCATCATCATCTTCGTCCTCTGATGTGTCAGGTGCCTCACATGTGGGTGGTGGTGTTCAGTCTGCATCACACTGTGTGGCAGTGATACATCAGGGGCTGGCGGTGGAATGTCTGCCGCACTGTGTGACACTGACACTTCAAGGGGCGGAGATGTGGATGGAGTAGTAGCAGCAGCATTCATCCACGCCAGGCCTTGTGGTGGCAATGCCATGAAGAGGATCTTCAGGGCATGGAAGATCCCCGCTACATCTCGCTGGTGTGCAGCCGTGGAAAACAGTCTTTTCACCTGCATCCGCTCCAAGCTCTCCATAATTCTCCTTATGTGTCCCAACTCCTGGGTGGCATCGCTGGAGCCACTCTGAATAGACAGTTGTTCTTGGCTGAGAGTCATGACTCCAGCAATGTCAGCCATGGATTGTTGGCGAGCATGGAGCAGACAGTGTGTGTCCGTTACGGACTGTAAGTGGTCCCTGATGGGACTTAGACACCCACGTATGGCATCTAGTTTGACTGCCATAAGGTCGAACCCCACCCGCAGCTGATCAGCCATCTTCTCCTGGCACGCTAACAAACGACATTGGAATGCCATGTGTTGGTTGTGGGGGTCCTGAGAGACGGCCATGTTGGTGGGTACTTCCTGCTGTGTGGTCTGAGCAGGGGGTGGGGTCACCTCGATGCGGGTGGGCTGCCCTGCTCCTGGAGGTGGGGTGCTGGAGCTGTCCATGAGATGTTGGAGGACGTCAGCGTCGATGTTGGGGAGGACCTCTTCATCATCAGTGCTGTGTTGTTGGGTCTGCTCTGCAGGAGGTGCTGATTCTCCCGCTTCAATGGGAAGGAGAGATGCAGATTGACATTGTGCTCACATGCATGTTCATGCATTGTACAAGTTTACTAATAGACTGCATGACAATGTACATTGTGACTGTTTGCGAGGAGATGCCTATTTGATGCGGGACAGTTGGCATTTTTACACTATCACGAATGTGAGGTTGTACTTGTACATTGTCATCTCACAATTTCCTGCAATGCCAAATGCAAATGGCCATGTTCTGCACACAAGCGGCAGCAGTTGTGTCCTCTGTTCTGTTGTGAAAGTGTTGCAGTTTGTACCATATGGTTGACAATGTTGAGGTGCTCGGATTCTGATGTGGGTGTGCTGCATTGGGTGAGTTGCCCCTTCAGCTCTGATATTGCGGCCCTTATCTCTTTCAGGCGGTGTGCCTTTCACTCTGTGCTTATACAGTGCTGAGAAGTTGCAGACTTGGGAAATTGGGCTCTTGGTCAGAGCTGTGACTCTTGGGCATGGTTTGTCCGCAGATGTGCTATACTTAATTGTACATGTGTGCCATTGTGCCCATATTCCCCGTCCCCCCAGTCCCATGGTCGTTACTCTCCCTGTTGCTGTTGGCTCAGATCCTGTTTTGTAGTGTCCGGTCCCCCAACTCCTGCCACTGTCTCCCCAATGATGGTTCCAGACTGGTCCTCTGTGGGGCTTGTGGGATTCTGGTTGTCCTCTGTACTTGCTCCGGCTACCTCCATGTTGCTTCGCAGTTGTATGTGTTTTATTTGTGTTTTTTGCTGCCGTTTTTATAGGGATTTTTCCCGCCTGACTTGTGAGACTTGCAGGCTTGGTGCTGCTTATCGCTGAATTTTTATCGCTGTTGGGCTCATCGCAACTTTTTTCAGCTTTGGGTTTATATTTGTATCACCGTCCCGGTGATTTTATTGCGGACGTTATCGGGAAACTATCGCATGTCACGCCGTGTTGTGAATAGGGCGTTAACATGGAGTTATTTTCCCCTGATAAACGGCGATATGAAACATTGCGTTAACGTATTTTAGTGATGATTGTCGCACGTTCTTGAGAATATCCCCCTTAGTGTACTGTTTCTCTTCCATGATATTCCATCCACCCATAAACTGTGGTTGCTGTATGCCCCACGCTGGGGCTAGATTATCAATGCTCATTTTCTTTTTCAAAGACAGTGATGCACCAAGAGCCTAGATTTGTGCTTGTAAAGCATGACTTGTTAATGCATTACCAGACATACAGACTTGTGGTTTACTGCAGGAATAATGACTTCTAAATAATGACTGGCAGAAATAATGTACCATGGGCGTGGCTTGGCACTCGATGGAGATGGCAGCGCTCGGGTGAAGCTCTCCGGTAGTCCACGGAGAAATCACGCTTCCGGACCGAGCTGAGCCATAATGGCAGCAGATTTGTGCAGCTGAAGACCCGAGGATCGATATGTCACCCACAAAGCCCTTATTTTTTGCCAGCAAGTATGAATTTTAACTTCCTTACCGGTCGCGTCTTTTCGCGGCCGGCATTTTGATTTTTACCGCGAATCGCGGATTTTGTGAATTACTCCTCAGAATTTTCACTGACTGTTTTTCATGCCCCCAGTTTGCTTATACACTTGTTTTTTGCATGGATCCCCCTCATTACATTGGGGTTTGAGGCTGTGGAGTGCTGCTGGGGGTTTGCTGGGAATCTGAGGAGACTAAGAATGGCGGCCATTTTGAGACTTTGAGGAAACCCTTGTGGAGCTCTTTTATCAATGCTTTGACGTTGCTGACTGGGAATTATTACAATATTCTCTCTGCACCGATTTTTTCTTTGGTTTTGTTTTTGATGCGCTTTGCAAACCCTTGTATTCAAACCAATTGCACACCTCTTCTTCACTACCTCAGGGCACGATGTTGGGTATTTGTGTCACAATTTCCTCGATATTTTTGGGAAGATTGTGCGTGGCAGCTACTGGGTGCTTTCGCAGTGCGCCTCATAGAATACACCCTGTGTGCACTCATCGTGACCTGGTGGTGGGAATTTTAGATCAGCATTTTATGGGCAGAACAACAGGAAAGCGCATCTCTTCATCCAAGAAGCATATTTTTATAAAGAACTCAAAACTTTTTACAGAACTTTCTAAGCTTGAGATCCCTTTAGTGACTACGCCTCAGTGCTCAAACATAACTATGGATCCTTCTTCTGGAGCTACTGGTAAATCTCTCACTAAACGTCTTAAAAAAGACCCTCCTTCGCCGCCCAAGTCGACCTCACCTGTATCGATGGAATTACTACTCGAGGAGATCAGGGCTCTCAGACCCTTTATGGAAGAGACTAATACCAAGTCGCAAATTTTAACGGATAATTGGTCTCAACTAAATACAAGGGTTTCTGCTGTTGAACAGTCTGTTTCCTCTTTACAAGAGTCCTGTCCAGCTGTTTCTCATCTACATTCTCAAGTCTCTGTGCTTCAGAAACAGGTTGAGGATCTTGAAAACCGCAACAGACGGAATAATTTGTGCATCTACGGCCTGGGAGAGGGACTTGAAGGATCTGACCCGATCGCCTTCTTTAAATCGTTTCTCCCCAAAGTTCTTCACCTGTCAGAAGGAACGCAACTCAATATTCAACGGGCTCACAGGTTGGGCCGAGTTCCATCCCACGCCAATCCCTCGCAGAAACCAAGGGGCCTCATCTTATACTTCTTGGAATATACTGATCTGATGAAAGTGATCTCAGCAGTCAAAGCTTCCCCGAAGATTACATGGTCAGGATCGTCTTTATTTTTCACACAAGACTACGCTAAAGCTACAGCTAACAGGCGTAAAGCTTTCCTCAATATGAGAGCTGATCTTCGCTCCTTGGGGGCCAGATATGGTATTTTCCATCCATGCCTCTTCAAAGTCACATACAACAATAGAACAATGACACACGAAGATCCAATCCATTTACAAAGCTTTATTAATTCCTGCAAAACAGTTGCTATGGACTCCTCCGGGCCTTCTTCTTCATCGAACACTTGAATGTTTTCATTTTCTTCTCTCTTTTTCCACAGGTTCTTTAGACTTTGTCAACCTTCTTATGACATTTAAAGATCGCAGAAATGTTTTCCCAGTAGAATTTGATGTACTTGATGCCATTCTCATGAAGTTGCATTTTTATGCTTAGTTGTTTATCGCTACTGTTGGTTCTTCTGTTCTTGCCCGATCCATTATATGTTATATTTATGTGTTTCAACGTTTACTCTACAGGATTATTTTTTCTGTTGTCTTCACAGATTTTCACCGTTGTATTGTGGTTTCTCCCCGACTTTCCGCTCAGCCAACCTCAGATGCACTGCCTACTCATTGTGGTTCCATCCCCCCGTACATTCCTGAATCTTCTTTTGTAGGTATGTTTTCTTTTTGTCTTTCCTTAGATATCTTCTCTTTTGTGTTTTTTGTTTTTTGTTTTTCTTTGATTGTTTGTAGTTTTTCGTCAGTAGGTGTTCCCCGTCTATTCATTGCATCCTATCTAATCTTTTTGACTATTCTTTTTGTCATAACTATTTCTTCACTCCCCTATTACCTATTCACTTGGCTTATCCTTCTTCCTATTGTGATTTCCGATTATCTTTTCCTGCTCTGGCTATTTGATTCATCTTTCATTTTCACTATGTCATTGGACAAATTGCTTCCTTTCTGCTCTACCCCTTTCTTATTCTATACTGCTCTCGTATTGAATTGGACTTCTGCTCTATGTTTGTATTACGTTTTGTCTTTGAATACCTATGTCTTTGAAACTGATTACATGGAACGTTAAGGGTTTAAATTCTCCCATCAAAAGGCAAAGAATCCTGACCCACTTAGCCAAACTAGATGCTGATATTGTTTTTTTGCAAGAAACTCACCTTTCTGACGCTGAATCATTAAAGCTGAAAAGGGGTTGGGTGGGGGAAGTCTTCTTTTCCCCAGGTGATGGCAAACGAAATGGAGTGATGATTCTTTGCCGTAAGTCCCTCCCGCTTTTACTTTTGGCTCAAGATTCAGATGTCGATGGAAGATGGTTGAATGTTAAATTGTCCTTGAAGGGTGTTCCTCTTTCCCTTCTTAAAGTTTATGCCCCTACATGTGGCGAACCCTCCTTTTGGTCCACGCTGGCTAGACAAATTGCCCTTTGCATGGAGGACAATTTTATTTTAGCTGGCGACTGTAACCAGACCTTTGACCCGTTTGTTGACAGGAACTCCAAAGTTTCCAATATTCCTAACAAATCTCAGAAATCATTTGTGCAAGCTATAACTCAACACAAACTTTTAGACGCTTGGCGTCTCTGTAATCCGACTACCAGAGAGTACACTTTTTATTCCCCATCGCATCAAACTCAATCAAGAATTGATTACGTACTTGTTTCTCATTCCATTTCACAAACCCTTACACATGCAGAGATTGGTCCCATTTTATTGTCAGATCATGCCCCTGTTTCAATTGGCCTCGAGATTCTACCTAAGGCTATAGGTCCCAAAAGGTGGCGTTTTAATAATGCCCTCCTCTTGGACCCAAAATTTATTACCTCCTTTACTACCTTCTTTGATGAATTTTTTGTGCTGAATCAAACCCATTCCATGCCCCTCTCAACTGTATGGGATGCATTCAAAGCCTCAGCAAGGGATTTTATTATTGGCTTTGTTGCTAAGAGACGAAAAATCTCCCGTAAATTCACCAAAGATCTTCTACAGGACATTAAAAAACTGGAGCACTCTTTTTATACCTCGCACTCGAAGGAGTCTCTCACAGCTCTCATAAATGCCAAATTGCAATTCAATAAGAAATCAACGGAGGACGCCTCACTATATTTGTTAAAATCCAGTGCCAAATTTTATGGGGGTAAAAACAAAGCAGGTAAAATATTGGCTAATTATTTAAAAGTTAAACATAACAAACTCAATATCAAATCTATCTATAATGATCGCTCAGACTTAAAATTCAAAGATGCCGATATTTTGCATGAATTTTCTCTCTTTTACAAATCTCTCTACGCCTTGGAGACACAACCCTCTGATCATTCCCTATTTCACTTTTTCTCTAATCTCCAAAGACCTCCTCATACTTTGCCGGATCTATCCCCTCTGGAGTTCGATTTAACACATCAAGAACTATCAAATGCTCTTCAGCAGCTTAAAAAAGACAAGGCGCCGGGGCCTGATGGTTTCACAGTAGAATTTTATCAGCACTTCTCCAAACTTATACTGCTCAAACTGCATTCTCTAATAAATCTCTTTAGTACATTAGGTAGTTCCTCAGGGTCTTTCTCAGAAGCACACATCGGCCTCATACCCAAAGAAGGTAAGGATCACAGGTATTGTAAAAATTTATATTTCCCTGGTAAACATTGATTATAAAAAAAATTCCAAAGCTTTAGCCATACGACTAGACTCTTACTTGCCTGATTTATTAGGTAAGGAACAATCTGGATTTTTCAAGGGCAGATTTATAACTGATAATACAAGACTCCTTTTTAATGTTCTGTCTAAATCTTCACACTTAAAACATTCCCTCGGGGCAATTGCACTTGATGCTGAAAAAGCATTTGATAGGGTTGAATGGACTTATCTGTTCTATACCCTTAGATGGTTTGGTTTTGGGCCTAAATTTATATCCTTGATTTCTCTTCTTTATTCCAGTCCACGTGCGGCTGTCTGTGCCAATGGCTTGATCTCCTCATTTTTCGATTTAGGTAGAGGAGTACGTCAGGGCTACCCTCTTTCTCCTTTCCTTTTTAACTTAGCTTTGGAGCCATTTCTTTCTAAACTACGTCAAAATCCGAATTTACATGGCTTTCAAACAGCAAACTCTCACATTAAACTAGCAGCTTATGCTGATGACATCTTACTTTTTATTTCCAATCCTAGTGACTCAATTCCTGCCTTTCTGGCAGAGGTACAAGCTTACTCTAGAATTTCTGGTTATATGTTAAATAACGATAAATGTGAGATCCTACCCTTGACCAAGTATACTTTTAAGTCGGACTTCAGTGCCTCAAACTTCACTTGGAGTCCCTCCCATATTAAATATCTAGGTTTGCATGTTACCTCTTCAATATCAGACACGGTAGCGCTATGGATGAATAAATGTATACAGAAAATTGCTAACCTAGCGGCCAAATGGCACCCCCTCTACTTATTGTGGTGGGGTCGCTTGGATACTATAAAGATGATGCTGTCACCCATTATTTTATACACCATCTCTAATATTCCAGTTCCTATCCCTGCAAAATTTTTCAAGAGGATCAATTCCACTCTTTCCTCATTTTTGTGGAATTCAAAGAGGTCCCGAATGTCTCTATCTAAATTGGCACGCCCTAAAACAGAAGGTGGAGTTAACTTTCCCAATTTTCAGGCTTATCAGAAAGCTTTTCTCCTACGTCAAGCTTCTCTTTGGTTGCTCGACCCTTCGGAGGATTGCCCCTTATGGATCACAATTGAGAGTCTTTTTTTATCCCCTTTCTCTTTCTCTGAGTACCTTTCCTTCTCACGTAAACCGCAGGCTGTGTCCACTCCTATTATTAAATTGACCTCTAAACTTTTGGATTCTACATTCCCTCCTCCCCTCAACACTATTGATTATTTCCTGAATTCAACAATTTGGCACAGCAAGGATTTGATTATTCGTAATAAACCAATCTATTGGAAGACCTGGCGACAGAAAGGTTTAGTATGGATACACCAGTTATTCGCACATTCAAACTTTTTATCTTTTCCTCACTTAGACAACTATTCAATTTACCTGCCTCATTTATACATAAATATAATCTACTTAAGATGGCTGTGATGGATAAGTATTTTCAACTATCCGCCACACCTATTGTTCCCACTATCCAGAACCCTTCTCCACAACTTTACACCATGCTTAAAACTAAACCTACAGCCTCCATTATATATAAGTATTTACAAGATAAAGATACTGTCAGGCAGAAATCTAAAATAGAAGAAGCATGGGAGCGAGATTTTCAACTCTCTTGGCCAGTAACTTTATGGAATAATATATGGATTAAACTGCGCAAATCCTCCAGAGCAGCTAACACAATACAAACATTGTTTTTTGTTTATAATAGGATTTTATTTACTCCGAGTGCTTTAAGCAAAAGATTTGCGAATACCTCAGATGTTTGTTGGTCAGGCTCCTCTCCAAATGCTGACTTATTACATATGTTATTCTCGTGTCCAATAGTAGACAGTTTCTAGAAACAAGTGTGGTCTCAAATCAACCTAATTTTTGGTACTAAATGATCATGTACTATCACCCATGTTTTCTTAGGGAGTCTTTCACCTTCCTGGGAGAATGTTACATTTAAAAGTAAAATTATCGATCTGTTAGCGGCTGCCTTTCAGCAAATCACTGTTAATTGGAAGGATTTCACAAAAATTTCTTATAAGGCATGGTGGTATGCTGTTTGCTATAATCATAGGTTGGACACTTCTTTTGTATATCCTATACAGATGGCAGCGAAACGTTTGGACCTGTGGTCCCCTGTTACACTATACCTTGATGTATGTGCAAAACGATGTTCCCAGCTACAACCGTCTCAGCAAGAAGTTTTAAAACCCCCTTGAACCCCTTACACGTTCCCAGATTATTTATAATTTCAACACTTTCTATGATTCACTTTTTATGTATCAACTGTTTATTTTTTATTCATAAGTCCGATTCTTCTTTGTATAGTGCAACCTATTGTACTGTATTGACATGAATTTATTGTTATGACTTCTGTATTGACACCTTTATTTCTATTAATAACATTTTCTTTCTGAACTGAAAAAAGAAATAATGTACCATAATATGCACAAATAGAATATTGTGTTAGTCAGCAAATATAGATAATTAGGTAAGTGTAAAGCTTGAATCTGCATTATATATCTATATTTATATCTATATAAGGTCTGCTATATGTCGATTTAAACACATGGTCACTTCAAACTCAGGAGGACTGTTAAGCTATGATTACGGCTCACTACAGGAGCCAAAATGGTTGGAAAGCTGTTTGCCGCAGTGGTGAGATGTTCAATAAAGTGCCCTCCATTCTTGCAAAATATGGCATAAGGCGTACTTCTTCTGTTGGAGAGGCTTGTTGGTTATAAATAAGCGAGGGAGCTCTGTCCCCGCAACGCTGAAGCCGCCCGGATTGTGTTGGGCTCCTGTGCAGAGAAATTGCAGTTGGAATTTTAATGACATGGAGCTTGACCCGCCCGCTTCCACTGTGCGAAAAGAAGGTATGGGGTTTTCTAATCTAAAATAATTGTGGACCAGGCCTTGGGAAGTAAATATGGATTCCCATTCACTGCTTGCTGGCATGGGACTAGCACTTTGTGGGACAGATTAAAACTGAGACAATATGCAGAAATAAATAATACAGTCAAGATAGCAGTGCAAGGAAACTTAACGATAAATGAAATAAAAGTGAAATAATTATCACAGTGTACTTTTAAAAGAGAAGTGAATCAGTAATGACACTACAATTGAAGGAATTGAAAAACTGAAGAATCATATTTATGTTTACCTTGCGCAATCTGAGTAACTTGTGAATTCAAGACCACGGTACACCGAAGCGGTCTGCTATATGTTGATTTAAACACATGGTCATTTTAAACTCAGGAGGACTCTTAACCTAATTTTAAGGCTCACTACAGGAGCCATAATGCATCAGGTTGTAGAGCTGTTTGCCGCAGTGGTAAGATGTTAAATTAAGTGCCCTTCCTTCCTGCAAAATATGGCGTAAGGTGTATTTCTTCTATTGGAGAGGCTTGTTGGTTATAAATAAGCGAGGGAACTCCGTCCCCACAACGCTGATGCTGCCCGGATTAAGAGTGTTGGGCTCCTGCACTGAGACATTGCTGTTGGAATATATTACCTACTGGCAGTCGCCAGTAGGTAGTTATAGTTACAACCTAGTTTCCATAGGAAAAGCATTTTTTGATGTGTTAATAACTTTTGCTTCGTTTGATGAATCTTTGCGAAATTCTACCAAAAAAAGTCTATCCAGGTCAGCTCCTATCCTAAAAGTTTGGGGGTGATTCGTCAAGCGAGGGCTGAGGAAAAAGGCGAGTCCCTAAACGTGTTTTCCCCATGTTAATTTCCATAGGAAATTTTGCGACGAGCTACAGCCCGAACTCCTGAACGGAATTACCCCAAATTTGGCAGAAAGGCAGAGCTTGGTTCAGAAAGTGACCTTTTTTTTTAAATGGTGTAAATCCGTTCAGTAGTTTTTGAGAAATTAAAAAAAATAAGAGTCAAAAAACCAATTTCCCATAGGAAACTTTGTGCAAGGCTAAAGCCGAAAATACTGAACGGAATTACCCCAAATTTGGCAAAAGGTAATGCTTGGATCAGAAAGCGACCTTTTTTTTAAAATGGTGTAAATCCGTTCAGTAGTTGTTAAGAGATTTGAAAAATAAAAGTTTCAATATCTGTACGGAGCCTAAGTCCCGAGCACGAGCTTCACTGTGATTGGTTGTCAACACTCCAAACCAGGAAGTGGTGGCAGCCATCTTGTGACTCGGAAAACAGAGAAACAGAGAAAACAGAGAAACAAAGGTATAAAACAAGAGAAGGGGGCAGGGTAGAAACACCCTGACCGCCTAGGCCTGCTCAGGGGGTCCCAGAAAGACCCTCAGGGCCAAAGAAAGCATTTAAAAAAATATATATATATCAGCGCTATTCACACTGGGGTCGCGGGTCACCGCTTTTTATTTTAATGAGACCCCGGGTGGGCTAGGTCCCGGGGGCATTTCTTAAAAAATATTAGCGGGGGCTTGCTGGGGCTGTGGGGGCCCGCTGGGCTCCCCACAGACCCGGGGCTTCACTCATGTTGGGAGGGGGGTTGCGCGGCTCCCTCCTGGAGTCCTCAAGTTGCTTATAACTTTGGCGTTGTTTGGCGAATATTTACAAAACTTTCCAAAAAGTTCCTCTTTTCAGATCAACTCCTATCTTGAAAGTTTGGGGGGGATTTGTCAAGGGGGGTCCGAGAAAAAAGGGGGGTCCCAAAACATTTTTTCTCCATGTAATTTCCAAAGGAAACTTTAGACAAGGCTACAGGTCAAACTGCTGAACGGAATTACGCAAAATTTGGCAGGGAGAAAGGTCTTGCTCCAGAAAGTGCGCTTTTGTTGAAATGGTGTAAATCCGTTGAGTAGTTTTCGAGATATTAAAGGAAAAAAAGATATATACATCTGGACGGTGCCTAACTCGCATGCACGAGCTTGCCTCTGATTGGCTGTTAACAGTTCAAACCAGGAAGTGTTCTCTGATTGGCTACTAACACTTCAAACCAGGAAGTGTTAGCAGCCATCTTGTTCCTCGCATCGAGTGAAAATATGAAAGAAAGGTCCCGGGGGCAATTTAATATACCGGAGTTCTGTTTGTGTGAGATACCCCTTTCACGCTGCGTCCCCCTACATCAGCAGGTAACGCACCCTTTTCCCCCATCAACAGCATACCTCCAACAACATTCTTGGGCCCGCAAGGCTCCGTCTGCGAACCACTTGTTGGCTCACAGCTCTTTGGGTGCGAGTTCTCGGGCCTGCGAGATACGCTCTTCACGCTCCCTCTCCCCACATCACTATTCCACAGCTATCTCTTTGGAAGCCGATGGCCCGCACCTTTCCCTATACTAGTTGGCCCACAGGTGTTCCTCTACGAGCTGGCCCGCAGCTCTCCCTCTGCGAACTGATGGGCCGCGGTTCTCCCTCTATGAGTCTGCCAGTCGGCTCACAGTTCTTCATCTACGAGCCAGCCCGCCGGCTAGTAAGTCTCTGAGAACAGATGCGAAGGAGGCAATGATCATGCAGGTCAGACACCCAACACTGCTCCGATATTCCCCAGCAGGAGCTCCTTGTCCCCCATCTCCCCTCAACCCTACCCCCCACAAACAAATGTGACAGTCAAGTTAGGGAATCTGGAACGTAAAACATTGGGTCATGTCTTAAAATTATTAATAAGAAGATGCTTGTGAGGTTGGACAAATAAGAATCTTAGTCATTACGGATTTACATATGAAACATTTTATTAAACAAAACAACAACAAATAAAACTATGTACAGCCATGTCGTGTCATCGCTGGACCATTTGTGAATCACAGCCTGCAAGACAAAAGAAAGATAAGATGGTGTGTCATGCGTCCAGCAAAGGTGAAAAAGAAAGAGAGAAAGATTGAGGGAGAGAGAGAGAAACAAAGAAAGAGAGAACGAGTGAGAGAGAGAAAGAGAGAAAGAGTGAGATACAAGGAAGAGAGAAAGAGAGAGGGAGAGAGAGAGAGAAAGTGTGAGAGAGAGGAAGAGAGACAGAAAGAGTGAGAGAGATGAGAGAAAGAGTGAGAGAGAGGAAGACAGCGAAAGAGTGAGAGAGAGAGGAAGACAGAGAAAGAGTGAGAGAGAGAAAAAGTAAGATACAAGGAAAGGAGAGAGAGAAAAACAGTGTGAGAGAGAGGAAGAGAGAGAGAGAAAGAGTGAGAGAGAAGAAGAAAGAGAAAGAAAGAATAAGAGAGAGGAAGAGACAGAGAAAGAGAGAAAGTGTGAGAGAGAGAAAGGAATAGATGGAGAGGGAGTGTTGACACTGGAGAAAATCTTCGCAGGTCACCTTTGTGCCACCGGTGTGTCTCCAACCATGTGCCGGGACCCTCAAGGTTAGTCATTTGAAAAATAGTATAGAATTAGTAATTGCAGATTACATACAACTGCACACGCCTAATTCTCTGTTTCGTCAATGCGCACTCAGGCTGCTGCAGCCCATCTACTGCTCGGAGGTGTCTGTGTGCTCTTATGCACCCAGGCTGCTGCACACTATCCACTCCCACTGCCCAGAGGTGACAGCCCGCTGCTGCAGGAGGAAGCCTCTCTGCTCACCTTCTGCCACCTGCGTGTGTGTAAGAGGGTCCACCACGTGCCAAAGTAACTTTCTCAGGTGTTGTCAGGATGGCCACATATCATCGCAGGTTCTAGACATGTTCAGCTGTGGTGGCGTTGGGGGGGACGTCGATTCGTGAATCACAGCCTGTTAGATAAAAAGCAAGATAAGATTGTGCGTCATGCGTCCATCAAAGGAGAGAGGAAGAGAGAGAGGGAGAAAGAAAGAGTGAGAGGAAGACAGAGAGAAAGAGAGAAACAGTGGAAGAGAGAGAAAAAAAGAAAGAAAGAGTGAGAGGAAGAAAGAAAGAGTGAGAGGAAGACAGAGAGAAAGAGTGAGAGAGACGAAGAGAGAGAGAAACAGTGAGAGAGAGGAAGAGAGAGAGAGAAAGAGTGAGAGTGAGGAAGAGAGAGAGAGAAAGAATGAGAGTGAGGAAGACAGAGAGAGAAAGAGTGAGAGAGAGGAAGACAGAGAAAGAGTGAGATACAAGGAAGAGAGAGAAAGAGAAACAGTGTAATAGAGGAAGAGAGAGAGAAACAGTGTGAGAGAGAGGAAGAGAATGAGAGAAAGAGTGAGAGAGAGTAAGAGAGAGTAAGAGAGAGAAAGAATGAGAGAGAGGAAGAGACAGAGAAAGAGTGTGAGAGAGAGAAAGGAAGAGATAGAGAGTGAGAGAGAGAGAAAGAGTGTGTGACAGAAAGGAAGAGATGGAGAGGGAGAGTGAGTGTTGACACTGTGGAGAAAATCCTCACAGCTCACCTTTCTGCCACTGGTGTGTCTCCAACCATGTGCCGGGATATCAGTCATCTGAAACATAGTATGGGATCAGTAATGGATGAGTACATACAACTGTGCACGCCTAAATCGCTGTCCTGCCTTTGAGTATCCAGTCTAGTGTACCCCATCCACTTTCACAGCCCAGAAGTGTCTACCCGCTGCTGTACACCCAGGCTGCTGCACCCCATCCACTCCCACTGTCCAAAGGTGTTTTCTGCCACTGCGCACCCAGGCTGCTGCACCCCATCCACTCCCACTGCCCAAAGGTGTATGATAGCCGCTGTGCACCCAGGCTGCTGCACCCTATGCACTCCCACTGCTCGCAGGTGACTGCCTGCCTCTGCTCACCCAGGCTGCTGCACCCCATCCACTCCCAATGCCCGGAGGTGACTGCTCGCCGCTTCACAAACAAGCCTCTCTGCTCACCTTCTGCCACTGACATGTGTCAAAGAGGGTCCACCACATGCCGAAGCAACCTCCTCACCCATTGTGTACACGCGGCGAAGCCGAGCTCACAATTCAGGTTGAGTGTTGATTGCAGTAGGGCAACGCATCATTACAGGCCTGCTAGACAAAAAGCAAGATGAGATTGTGCATCATGCATCCATCAAAGGAGAGAGATAGAGAGAGAAAGAAAGAGTGGAAGGAAGACAGAGAGAAAAAGAATAAAAGAGTGAAAGGAATACAGAGAGAAAGAGAGAAGCAGTGAGAGTAAGAGGAAGAGAGAGAGAAAAAGAAACAAAGTGTGAGAGGAAGACAGATTTGTTTTGTGGTTCTCAGTTTAGCCAAGTCCCAAGACGGCTGCCAGCACTGCCTGGTTCATGTTTTGGTACCCAATTAAAATGTCAGTTGCATTTCAGTAGGTCTTTGGGCTACTAGATATATATATATTTTTTAATTAACTATCTCTGCAACTACTGAACGGATTTAAACCAAATTTCAAAAAGCTGGCTTTCTGTCAAATTTGGTGTAATTTCAAAAAGCGGTTCAGGCTGTACTCATCTTCGAAGAATGAAAAATCCCCACTAACCTAACATGGAAAAAATGCGTTTTGGGACCCCTTTTTTTTTTGGCCCCGCTTGACGGATCACCCTCTAACTTTCAACATAGCAGCTGAACTAAAAAGGTGACTTTTTTTTAAAATGTCATGAAGATTTGTCAAGTGATGCCAAAGTTCTGAGCAAAACAAAAAATGCTTCTCCTATGGAAACTTTGGCCCTAACTAATAGGTAGTCCTTAACCAGGCACTCATATATCACTGATTCACCAGTATACCCTAGAGGTACATATATATAACACACATACACTTTTTAAAATCATTCACAGTCACCGGATGATGTCATTTGAGAAGTGATCATTGATGTCAAATAGTGATGTCACGGACTATGTCATGAATGATGAAATATGTGAGGTCATAAGAAGTGCATTGCTAGGGCGTGAGTTACAGTTAGCTTAGCTAACTACAAGTGCTGAATTTCTCTGTGAAACATGAGTCTAACTATAACATCTCTGTAACATTTGTTTTTTCAGTGAATTCCTAAGGTTTTTTTAATACCATTTCCTAACTATAACATCCCTGTAACCTTTGTTTTTCTCACTGAATTTCTAAGCTTTCTTAACTGCTAATTTTGAACTATAATGTCCCTGTAACCTTTGTTTTTTTCAGTGAATTTCTATGTTTTTTCAAATTTTATTTCCTAACTATAACGTCCACATAACCCATGAGTTTTTTTTTCATTTTTAAGATTTTTCAATTGCATTTGTTTATGTACAATGACTCTATAACATGTATTTTCATAACTTAGTATTTTCTTCAGTGGATGAATAAGTGTATTTTTTTCTTTATGTTTTTTATAATCGCGACAACATCACAATGCTCATGGTGATGTCGCAAAAGGCACATTTTTTCGAGGAAGTCTTAAACATATATATAGAAAGATTGTACCTAATAGCAAAAACTAGTTTTTTAGCAGTGTAGAGTTTTGTTTGGGGAGTTTGTGTGATGGTTTTGTAAAAAATCTCTTCAAAGTGAAATTCTATATATTCACAGGGGCTCTGTCGACCATGGCGTCGTTGGTAATCGTGAATTGCTCGTGTTTTTTAAAAAAAACTCGTGAACACATATTTACACATATTATAATTTATACTTGACACAAGTTGTTTACTGCCATACTCTTTGAACTTAACTTTTGTAACAATTTTTCAATTAAAAGCCTTTTACCTGGTGTTTTGAGTGATCTCATTGTTGCCGGATGTCACGAGAATGTCTGTAACCGCAATGAATGCATGTTTATAGCACATATTAATACATATTAAATTCTATTATCCACATTTGGGGTTTAATAGGTCTACCATGGTACCATTCGAAAGTGCTCTATTCATTTGTACTAAACATAAACAGGAGTTTTCACATAGTGAATGCCTCCCAACTAAAGTTCGCATTGTTGAGTGATGTACAGCTACCTTCCTGAATCCATGAAAGGTGCTTTAACACACTTTATTTTATAACAAGCTAATGAGTGTCCCTGAAAATGTGTATGTTTTCAATCTTGCAAGGATCCAATCCTTGTAAAGTACTTATTTTAGATTTTACATTTTGCCTTGGAAAGATACATAGAAATGTCCTTAATTTATCAATGGATTTCTGTTGAATACTACAAGCACTACTACAATTCCATTTGTATACAGGCGCCTGACTCCGCCTTCCTTGTACCTCTTCTCCAATAACTTGATCTACATTTCTAAGTACCATCACATCTTTTGCTATAGGACTACCATTCTTCATTTCATAACATTGTTCTCTTTAATCAATAGCATGAACTAATTTGTTATCCTGGAGATAGCTTTTTTTATTAAAGAAAGCCTCTGTACAAGAAGAATGTATCTGTCGTCCACTAAAAACTGTACAACAGTTACTTCTATTGACTAATATGTTCTTCTGGTTTTGTATCCTCATGCACAGCAACATTTTGTCAAGAGTCTTCATTCTATTTAGAATCAAAATGAATAGCTTCCTCTTCAAAGCAAAGGCCTGATCGATTACACTCTCTTTCTGTTTCTGTGCAACTCTCCTTCTTCTACACTTTTTAAATTTAACACTACATTTACAAAGCTGTAACTACACAATCATTATAACATTTGCTCAGAACCTATGCAGTCATTTAAACACCCACTTACAACCCATGCAGTCATTGAAATACTCAGGCACACATGTGCACTAATGAAACACTCAGTCTATACTCATGCATTCATGTACTTATGTGGAGGATACCATTGTAGTAAACCTATCACCCATAGTGCCTAAAGACTACACATTCCTCAGTAAAACTTGTAAATGTGTGAGTTTCTTGTTGAATACATCAATACTCTCTGAATGATTGAATAAGTCCATAGGTAGAGCCAATGTGATTCCCTGATGCTACAACTAGTGCCTAGATGATTCTCTGACTATGTAATAATTCTATGAGTCATTCCATATCGGCATACCTAGTGCCTGCTTGTTTGCATAAGTATACCATTAGTATCTGGGTGTTTGGATGAGTGCATGAGTGGAGCCTTAATAATTCAATAAGTATGTGACTAATGTGCATGGATAGTACATACATGATTGTTTAATCCCATGCATAGCACCTAGCCTATTAGATGAGTGGATGAATACTGTTTCAGCAATTGGATCCTTCCCATTTATTTTTAGTTGACTGAACAGGTAGTGCCTGGATGATTAAATAACTACATAGGTAGTGTCTGGAGAATTGAATGCGTGCATCAATAGGGCCTACCTAATTAGATGAGTGCATGACTAGTGTCTGAGTGACTGCATGATTCCATTGTTGGAGCTTGAGAGATTGAATGAAAGTAAGTATACTTTTGGGGTGATTGTCTTAGCTCAAGGCTATTGGCTCAGTAGTCAAATGGCTGCAAAGGCACTGGATGGGTTTACTACAATGGTACTCTCTGTGTAATTAAATGAGGGCATTAGTAGTGCCTGGTTGTATTATCAGTGCACGTATTTGCCTTAGCATTTCAATGTCTGCGTAGGTTGTAAGTGGGTGTTTAGATGGCTGCAGAGGTTCTGCGCAAATGTTACAACGATTGCATAGTTACAGCCTTGTTAATTGCATAAGTCAATAGTTGCTACCTATGTGATTAGATGAATGTATGCATAGTTTAATGACTCCATACTTTCTACCTGCCTGATTGCAAGAGTACATGTTTAGTGTCCGGGTAATTGAATAACTCGATGGATAGTGAATTACTGATTTGATGACTGCCTGAGTAGTGGCTGGGCGATTCCAGTGCCTGAATACTGTCTGACAGACTGTGAAAGTACCATCATTGCTGTTAGATACATAACAGCTGTGACTATGTCTCTGACTCATTGGCTATCTCCTTTTGTCAGTATCAAAATACCTGTTTTACTGTATATATGCTTTTCCTCTAAGCTATGTGTGAGTGAAATCTAGGTATCACACATGATATATCATTGCATACATGACCCTCTAGAAACATACATTGATTTGTTACTGAGCATGCAAATGGATCCATAAGTTTCTTAAAACAGAAAACAACATTTTGAAATTCTTCAAACCACAAAACCTTTTGTGAATGGCATACCTACATAATTTCTCAAATACTTCTTCTGCTTCTAAAATATATATTTAGCAAATCTCAAACAAAGGTTACTCTCCAAATGAAGCTAGCAAAAGAACTCTCAAGGCATTCTGCACTATTAATCCTTATCAATTATAGGCAAAACATGTTTAGAGAAAAACACTCCCCTCATGATATACATGACATTTTCATCAGCCTTACTGAACATAGATCACCATGTAAACATATATGCGATTTCCTAATAGATGTACACCTTCGAGCCATCTTTCCCAAAATATATAACTCTCTTCATCTTTAAGTAAACTCAAAAGTCCCACCGTTTACATAGCTATGTGCAAGCACAAAAATCATATCTCACCATCTAAGCATATGCAAAGTGGTCATATAAGTTAAAATAAAACACATTGAAAAAAACTCCCCAATTCATACCTAACAAGTAATACTTCTTTCTAATTCATACAGGCGGACAACATGCTCTTGTCCTTTATTTCTCAATACACTATTCCTGTTTAATAATGTTACTAAAAGTACTACAACTCCTAGAATGCAAATAACAGATGAATCTATTCTGCATATGATGTTTAGACATTTTTAGTTCCTCATTGCAACTTTCAACAAGACTATAATGTAAGTTTTTCAAAAAATACATAATGTAATAAAGAAGCACTCATTATTTTTTTTCTCATCATTCCCAAAACATTCACCACTAACCTCTTAAACACATACCCTGTAATAGATCTATAGATACAGTTAATCTCATATATGTGTTTGTCATCACTGTGTTACTCCTTTTAATCAAGCTCCCATATACATCTTCATTTCTAATGTACACTTTTAAAATAATTACAAAGTTATACCAGTGAATTGAGTATGTAGATTATATTGTTCTTTTAGCTCTTTTTGAATAGTTTTGATGAATATATACTGTTACTATGCATGTGAATACATCGCATGCCATTACAACACGGTCGTTACAATGACCGCGTAGTTACCATGCATACAATTACATCGCAAGTCATTACTACGACTTGCTGTAAGGGGCACGCTGGACTTAGGAATAGTATTATTTACTATTCCTACTCCAGTTTGTGCAACAACAAGGAAGGTGTTGGATTCTAAATCCAAAACCAGTGCGTCCCCTACAGCAAGTTGTAGTATTGACTTGCGATGTAATTGTATGCGTGGTAACAACGTGTTCGTTGTAACGACAGTGTTGCAATGGTACCGCGAGTATGGTACACTACTCTCATAAAAAAGCAACTCTAAAATAAGGGAAACCTGCTGCGGACAGTGTTGGGTGAGAGGGCTACATTCCCCAGACTTCCTGGTCCAGTGGTCAGGTCAGCGCCATGCCCGTAGATGCTTAAATTGCTGTTGTGGGTCCCGCAGCGTGGGATGCATGTGATTGGTGCCCGGGTGAAGTCTGGGCCAAGGGCAGGACTGTCCTGCGTCTGTCATCGCCCAGAAGAGACTCAACTGGGCCCCCCTTACATCCTCATTATTGTGCCATCCTGGTAGTGGTGAGTGGACTTTTATCTATAAACTAATTTTATAACTTCGTGGCCCTTTTGCTTCTTTCGAGTGGTATTTCTATGTCTGATCCTTTAAGTACTGTCCTGTATTTTTATGAAAATTAGATCTCTTAGTATGTGAAACGAGAAAAGCTAAGAACTCCAATAGGACAGTGAAAAGACCTAGATCTGGCAAGAGCATATTGTTCTTTTTAAACCAGACCATGGGGTGCTCTCAGACGAGATCACTAGTGTGGGAACAGACTTGGCAGTCAATCATCATGCCACAATACAAGACAAAGACAGAGAAAGTGAGTGGGCTGTGGGTCCTGCCACTGTCTCCTTCAGCATCCCTCTTATTTCTACATCTTTCCCTCAAACCTCAATGTCTAATCTTCCAAACATCAAAGCCCATCATTCCAATGACGGTGACACCACAAATAAGTGTTCTGACAACATAAACAAATGGGTGCCTAATGCAAAACTACAAATTTGGGGCAACTTTACTCTATCAAATCAACTAGGGAGCCCAGGACTGGCCCTAGGGAGACCCCAGCTAAATCAGCACATTACATTAATGCAGCCTCAGAGCAGAATAAAATGGAGAGTCTCCTTGTGGAACTAATTTGCCATCTGGAATCTATGATTTATTCAGATTAAACTCCTTCAGTACCTGTATTACTGCACTGGAGCAGATGTGGGAACTCTCAAAGGATAATCTCCAATTGCACATCAAAAATCAGTAATCTTCCCTCTATTATTATGCCTAAAACCAGAGATAGAATCCATACCAGTGATCCTACTGATAAATGGGGTGGCAGTGTATCCACTCACTCCCAGGACTCACGCAGGGCTCCATCATCCTTACTTCCATATGCCTGCCCACATCATCAAACTATTCTATCTCCTAAATATGGCGATGTAACTTGTCGGTCAGCTCCTGCCTCTGCCCACGTGTTTGGCCAAAGAAATTACACCAACCCTGTGATAGCAGCTCTCTATACACCCGTAAAAGGTTTCTTGACTGATCACCCCAGAAACACAATCATCTAGCTGCCCCCTGCGGTCACTCCATATATCCTTATAATGGTGGATGTTTCTCCTTTAAGGAAGGATGCATAGGAAAACTACATCCAACTCAAGGATAAAGTAGTTCATTGGTTTGCAAACAGGGTGAATATTTATCTGCCCACATCTCAGATCCTGGCAGAAGAGGTCATAATGGTCCGCAGGGGCAGTTTCAAAAGGCATCTCTGGATGTTTGCATAATAGTTCATTTCAATAATGCCACGTGAGCTGGCTTAATTTTAGGTGCATGGGGGGGAATGGTACACCAACGGACTGTATATCTGCTCTTCTTCTGGGGTTTTTCTACCCACTGTCCAACTCTAAAGTATTTGACAGGAGAGGCTGATGCATGAATCAGAACAGGTTGCTCCATGAGCAGGTAAATAACTCTTGCCACAATAGCATTGCAACTCTCCAACTTAGTAAAACATGTTCTCCTTTGAGCGAGCTGGAAGACCCTGATTGACCGGGCTCTGCCCTTATTGCTGATGCCCCGAGTGTGGCACCTGAGATTTACAGATTTGGGACCCTTAGAGTTCTCAGTTGCAACAAAGCTGGAGTCCAGAACAAGCTTTCAGATGCTGGATGGTTGAGCATGATGAAAAACTTTGATATTATTTGTTTGTAGGAAACGTGGGATGTAAAGGGATGCTTACAATTGGATGGTTTTACATTATACTCAGTAGCAGCAACTTGTCCGTTAGCATACATGCCAGTGGTGGTCTTAACACCTTAGTAAATCTAGGCCTCAGGAGTAAAGTAGTGGTTTTGAAGTCTAATTTGAAGACCATTCTGGGTACTCATTTATTGTTCACTAATATGTGCAGAATGCTTCTTATCAATTTTTACAATGCAGTCATATGGAGGAATGAGCCGGATTCCGTCACTAGTCTTAAAGTATTTATTGGTAAGTTCTTTCAATCCAAACCCCCATTTACTGTGACCATGCTAGTCTGTGATTTTTATTTGCATCCTTGTTATTCATGCTTAAAGTATAACGTGATCTAGCTTCTGAGCACTTTTTTTTATCAACCAGGTTCATTTTAAACTTAGTCTCCAAGGTGACATTGCTAACTGCTTAATCTCGGAGCTTAACCTGATTAACTTAATGGATCTTAATCAGGAGAACTCATTTGAGAGCATACCAACATTTAAGGGGGGGCACAGTTCTGTAATTGATTATATTTTTGTCTCTTTCTGTTTATCTTCTGTTCTTTTAGAGTGTAAAGTATTAAGGCACATCTTGAGTGATCAAACCCTCTGACAGCTGATTTTCATTGGGATACAAAATCCATTGCAGAAGTACCTCTTATCGAGGAGCCATTCACTCTGACTGATCAGGGACGAAGGGTGAGGTGGGCGTCTATTGTTCCCTCAGTTTTTATACAAAATTTGGTTTCCACTAGCCAAGCTGATTTTTATTCCCTTTTGTCTGAAGAAGAGTCAGCTCAGGGCATCATGAAGTCCCTTCTAAACATCAGTAGGTTCATTAAAACAGAGCTCTGTAAAGCTGGTGCATCCCCTGTGACCTATGAAGTAAGATGGTTAGATAGATGGTGTTCTAAAGCCCATAAGGATCTATGGAACCTTTTGCATGTAACCCCCCGGGCCAAGGAGCCCAAAGGCAAAAAGAGATAGGGCTGCTTATAGGTTGG
Source organism: Triturus cristatus (assembly GCF_964204655.1). Lineage (NCBI taxonomy): Eukaryota > Metazoa > Chordata > Amphibia > Caudata > Salamandridae > Triturus > Triturus cristatus. Next base: position 1,821,573,128 of record NC_140590.1, on the reverse strand, counting down.
CCTGTAAGAATCGTAAAGCCCAGCTCAAGGAGGAGGCCTGGGATAGGTTACGAACCGCTAGCTTGCAGCAAACAGTACTGCTTTTTGGAGAGTAGTAAACTGTCCCCTTTTTAGCAATGATCATCTTTCTAACTAGGCTTGTACTATCACATCACAAGCTTGGGTTGATCCCTTTCAGGCATCTATAGCTCAGAAAATGAGGATGAGGAACCAAAGGACATGTGAAGTGATCAGCAGATTGTTGTACTCATTAACTGAGGTCACGCAGCCATTTCTCAACTAACATCAAACAAAGCCTCCGGGCCTGATGGGGTGCCAGGGGATATTTTCAAATCTTACATAGACTTGTGGGACCCTCTATTAACATTGCATTTAAACTCAGGATCCAACAGACGCCTTCCACTAACTTGGTCTCAATCAATAGTGGTCCCTGATTTTAAAAAGGGAAATAGATCAGATCCCGCTTGCTTCAGGCCCATTTCTCTGATTGACTCAGAGGTGAAAATTATTGGTCGGATCTTACTAGACCATCTCTCAGATTGGGCAGAGGAGAGAAGCTACAGTATGGGTTCAGGCCAAATACAATTTTTACCACAAATATTCCTTTAAAATGAAATTAGTTTACAGGCATTCATGGTAAAAGCATATTTGTGGTAGAATATTTAGTTGTTAAACCAGTCGGTGTAAAGACTGCTTAGATGTAAAGCCTTCATTGTAAAGGCTTCCGCACTTCCGCTACCATTAATAATGACTGGCTCCCATAATTTAGGGCCTGATTACGACTCTAGTGGTGTAAGAGCGGGGCGCCACTCCACTGTCCTGCTCCCACACTGTCAGCGCCGACGACTGTCCGACCACTAGATTACAAGTTGTAATCTGGGCAGGCGGCCCTGTGGTGGCAGTCGCATGGTGGTGCCTTTCAAAGGCTCATAGGAGAGCCTTGGAAAGGCAGTGTCATGGGCCCTTCACAGCGCACTCTAGCACGGCATGAACTATAAAGTCCATGCTGTGCTGGAACTGTGGTTGCATGCAGACGGGGGGGCACACCATGTGCCCCCCTGCATGCATCCCTAGATTCTCAGGGAACAGGGGGCCAGTTTCCTCACCACCAGCTGTTTCATGGCGTAAGAGCCGTCATGAGACTGTTGGTATGAGGAAACTCACAAAATGCTTGGCGGTGCCATAGCACTACCACAAAGCAAATAGTGGCCTCAGGACTGCCACACCAATGCCATGGATCGCAGTTGCATCAGTCCTATAGAGGTCTGACTACCACTGCACCTGCACCATGAGCTTTGCGGTCTTATGGATCGTCAAACTCGTAATTAGGCTCTTAGTTATCATTAGTGCAGTACATTTTGAGCCTGCGGAGCCCAGGGGATTTAGTGACAAGTGCAGCCCAATTATGGCTATTTATTTCTACCTACCTAGGGTAAAGGGACCACATTTTCCTTGCTCTTAGTAGGACCTATGGCACCCTTAGACCACCACTGGGTGCTTTAGCCAGGAAGGAAAGCCAATGTCTACAGTCAATGAAGGCTGTGTCACTATACTCCCACAGTGTGTCAGCACTTGATGCTAATCAACCGCCACTGCTGAATCTCCTAAACATTTTAGCTGGCTATACAATTTTTAATCAAATCAATCTTGTCTGATAGGAAACATCAAATCAGGATTGGTTGAGTGGAATCCAGATGTAAACTGAGATGTAGCACATTTTCTATTTAATATTTAACACATATAATCTCAAATATGCATACATGCACACATTGCACAGATCACTGGTTCATATCAGCTACATTTTTGAATATATGCAAATTGCTCTAAAATAATCCTCAACTAAATGAAAACACATACGATCAAAATAATTTCCAAATCTATATGGAACACATCAGGACAGATTTACTAACACTTTGCTCCAGGGTGGTGTTACAAATGTGATACAATCTGTTGCAAAGTGTAATATTGCGTGAGGGAATGGACCATATTTTGTGCAGTGTATGCCTAGAATTTTGCCCTATCCGTTTTTGCTGTCTATACAACTCTGTGCTATTTACTCGAGCTAACCAGTAGTTAAAATGCCTATGCTCGCCATTTGAACATGGTTGAAAAGGCATTATCCTAATTGCCATTTACCTATAGGTCCCTAGTGTAGGGTACAACGTATGCCCAGAGCCTATAAGTTAAATGCCACTTGTAGACTGCATCACATGTTGTTCTATCCATTACAGTGTAAGACATGGCTTCTGATCCACCACTGTAGCCGGACTGGAGAAATTTTAAATCTACAAATTGACCTGTCAAAGTAAACCATTTCCACAAGCCTATACATACCTTTTAAATATTAATTAGCCACGCCTAAGTAGGCCTTCTAGCCCTTAAGGCAGGGTGCATGCCATATTGGTGTCAATTAATTTAATATAATTTACTGTTCTGGGATGTTTTTCAATTAAACAAGCTTCCTTTCCTCCTATGGACTCTCAGCATTATAAGGATAGTAGTTTTTGGGCTCTCCCTGTGCCAGGTGGCCCACCTGCAGTGAGCCTCGGAAAGGGGGCGTGGTCGGCTGCATCATACTAATAGCGCTCTCTACTGCCCGCAGCGGGGATCTTTTTCAGCCAAGAAAGGGCTTCCCTGGCCCCTATGGGCCCTCAGCATTATAAGGGCCTTACTTTTTGGATTCTCCCTGAGCCAGGAGGCCCACCTGCAGTGAGCCTCAAAAAGGGCTCGTGGCCGGGGGCATTGTGCTTCTAGTGCTCTCTGCAGACCCGCAGATGGTCCAACCGACCAATGTTTGTGAGGAATCTTGGTAACACCCACATCCACAAATTTAAATAAACAATGACAAAATGTTATTCAGTTTTAAAGGATTTTATGACGTAGATTTTTCCATGATTTTCAGTATCAATAGTTGCTCCAAAACATAAAGTGAAATAAGTGCTCAAGGAAGTGCTTGTGATGGGATGGGAAATGTGAAGGTAAAAGTGGTGATAATTACAATATTTACAATGATGAGATAGACCTGTCTAACAATATTTGAGTTGCAAACTACTTGAATCCCAAGCAGCGAGACGTTGTAAATACGTGTGACAACCTCCACATCTGGACATACATGACAAGTACAGGTCAAAATAAAGAGATATTGATGTTTCAACCCCAAAGAATGATGGAAGGCCAGTGGCTCCTTAAAATGGGGTCTTCCTCAGACAGAGAAAAGGAGAGATTTACAAGGTAGGTAAAGGTATCATATATAATGACCTCAAATAACATTAAAAGGTGGGTGTGTAAAATAGAATGAGTGGCACTTTAGCTCACCTCAGTACAGCACTTCTGCGTAGGCGGTGAAAAACCTAAAGGGATGGACTATGAAGCTCCTAGTACAGAAAATGACACACACGGTGCTCAACCACAGAGTTTCTACGTTGAAAGATTAATTCATTGTGGCACATAAGTACTAGATAAACTGGCCAACTTAAAGCAATAAACAACTGATCGCAGCCATTACTTACAACCTGGAGACCTCAGGGAAGTATTGTCAAAGTTTTTAGAGTATGTTGCAAAATTTGGTGACGTCAATCACTTTTAACAGTATGAATCTGTATAGCTCTGAAAAGCGGGACAAAAAATAATAATAAAAGCTACTCTGACCAGGAAATCAAATTGTTAATGTAAGCAGCTGACTCACAGCGTGAAGACAAACAGTTACCTATAGTGCGATTTAAGAACTTCGCGTGCGTCTCACGTCCTGTTAGTGACAGATTACTGGTAATAGCGCCCCTTGTCAGCACGCCTCCGATCGCATCGGTAATGAGATGCAAAGGAGGCGTACCTGACAAGACTCCCTTAGGAAAATATCGCTAACCCAGTTTTGTCATATTGACAAGGAGGGTTAGCGATATTTAAAATCATGTTAAGTATGCCTTTAACGCGGGAATTTAACGTCTGTTAATTCCTGACTAAGGCATACCTAACATGGGGGGTGGATATCGCCGTTTTCCACCATGGAAAACGGCAATATTTCCCTACTATTTCTGGAATTTTTATCGCCTCAGCGATGCGCATTGTTGATTACGTGCTAACCGGGTGATGAATTCAAGAGATAGCCGGCGATAAATATGCAAGCGCTCGCTGGACCTTGATAATAAGCCCCATCGTGTTTGATGGAAGATCCATGTTATATACATGATAAAATCCAATTCAATAACACTACAATTGGAAAGGACATACAACAAGGAATATTAATCATTAAAATAAATGAGGAGCACTATTGGATAGTATTTGGAGCGATAAATCATCCAATAACATTAAACAATAAGTGACACATCAATACATTGATTAACACCAATACATTAACACAAATGGGAAAACAAGAGGAGGAAAGGAAACTATCTGCATTGCTCAAGAAAACGATAAAAATATCATACAATGTACATTTCAATAACAAAGAGAATAATGAAAGGGGGCGATTACACACAATAAGAAGAGGAGAAACATCAAAACATTGTCAGATATTGATTGGGACAAATGAGTAAATGCACGTTAAAGCAAGACATGACAACCATACATGCACAATAATTAAAGCAAACACCCCACACCAAAAATTCATGTGATGAAACAAATGGAAGGTAAAACAGTGCATGATTGGATTCATCCGCACTAGTTTCTATTATGGTAGATCTTTTTTTACAAATGAGAGTGCTTGCACGAAGACCTTTCCAATCACCTGTGGAGAATGACACAGTTATATCCTGGCCCAATTTTTGTTTGCCATCTACATCAACGGCCTGGAAACAGCATTAATGGAAGCTCAGGGTGACACTCCAAGAGTGAGAATTAGGAGATAGGTAAAACAGCCGAAGGCTGAAATAACGTTTTTAAACTCCAGTGAATTAGCTATAGTGTCATTGGCCTTAAGCTGTAAAATAATTTATCCCTACAGTTGGGAAGTGTGATAAAAAATTATGGGAGAAGTTGTGGCCTAACTGTCAGAGGTAGTGGTCGTGGAACATGGGAACAAGGCTTCAAGCCCAGGGTCAGCTCAACATCCTCTGATCTTGAACAAATCATGTCCCTGAATTAACTGAAAACACTGAAGGTTACAGAGAAGTTATAGTCAGGTTCAGATTTCATTTGTACAAAACCAGTAAAATACTGCTTATGACCTCACATATTACATCCCTCATGACATGGTCAACTTACTGTGCTGGCCTTTTTAAAAATAAAATATATTCTGGAAGAGGGGCAGCGTGGCTAAACAGACACAAAAGAGCAGAAAATGAAATCCAGCTCAGAGATGGAATTGGTGCAGTACCACACATATCGCTTGGCAGTTAGTACAACACTGCCCAGGAAGTTAAAATAAAATCAAAAGTTATAAACCCTGTTGGAAAAAATGTTGTATTAAAATAAATTATGTAACAGAGTTCATTTTTTAAAAATAATTTTGAAATATTAATAAAAAATTATCTCAATATTAACTATGCCTTTATTTTAATATATTTTAATAACCGTTTACATCTAACAATGAATGTAAACATTTGTATTGAAATATAGTTAAATCACTTTCAATAAATTCTATATATCACTTTTAATATTACTTAATGCATCATAAATATATAATGTTGTTACTGTAGGTGGACTTTTTGTTTTTCATTTAAACTTACGATAAATAATTAATAATTTTAATGAAAATTAATATACGTAGAATAATTACATTTTGAATTTAAATTGAGTTATTAATGGTGATACCATTTTTTATTTTGTTATACGTTTAAAATAACTATAACATTAATTTACAGGTAAGTTTTAATCTCAAAGTACTTTTAATAATTTTATCAGATTCTACTTTTTTTTGCTTTTTGCTTTTTTCCCTACTTTACCATGGGAAGATTTCCACTGCCAGTGCAGGGATCGCCCTATAGTAAATGATTGGGATGAACTAAAATGTTTTAAATTGCATTGTAAATACATTTTTTGTATATTTTGTACAGTTAAAACTCAATATAAAAATGCTACAGCACTATTTGAATTAAATGATTAACCAATTAATTAATTTAAATATACAAAGTTAAATTAACACTATTTTATGTAGGTTTAATGACAAAAATATCACCTGAGTTAAATACTTATATTATGTATTAAACATTAAAAATGCTTTCTATAGAATTGAAGTGAATAATTTTTTACCAATTAAAGTTACATTTATTTTTAAAATAAAAACAATCATTTATTTAACTTTATTCATATTGAATTCTATTTGAAATCACTGCCTCCATTATTTTCTTCTAAAAGGTGTTGCAGTATCAGTGGCTGGCCATGTGTTGTGCTGGACCTAATTTTGCTCCTATTTGGCAGTAGTAACTCATAAATGTGGCTCCATTCTATTTCAGTGAGTAAAGCCGTATGTCTACACTTTTGAGTAACTTTGAACTTCAATTAGTACAGTTGCTCAAAAGTGTAAGATTAACCTTCCTAGTAGTAAATATACATGTGTAGATTTACCTTTGTCAATAGGCCCAACAGTACTGAAATATATGCAGTTCTAGACTAATATAATCTTGAACAAATTTGAAGCTCATGTCCAGGTAAACAGAAAGCTACATTTTTTAGCTCTTTCTTAGTTACACTAATGCTGTTGAGGGACACATACTTGATTCAGTTGCTTCTTCATCTGAGTCTATAGTTCTCATCTAAGTGTCCTGAGACGTTGGGAACTGGCAACCGCATAAATTCGAAAGCATCAATAAATTCTTAAAAGACGTTCACTAGCTTCATCCATTTCTGGCTTCATGAATATTTGAAAAATATATCCCAAAATGGATTTAACAGCTTTAAAATTCTGCTCAGGAAATAACATATTTAAGATCATGCAATTGATTTCCTACCTATGTGTTTCTTCAGAGCTTCATTCATATCTTTGTTCCTAAGGCTGTAAATTAGAGGATTAAAAATTGGGATGAATGCAGTGTACACAATGGCAAGCAGCTTGTCTTTTTTTGGTGAATAGGAGGATGCAGGACGCACATACATGCAGAACATATATACATACAAAACAGTGACCACAGTGAGGTGGGAGGTGCAGGTTGAGAAAGCCTTATGCCTCCCCTTAGCAGAGCGAATGCTTAGAATTACATTAATTATATAGATATACGAGATAATAGTTATTGAAAAAGGGATGAGACCCGCAAAGACACCTTCAACAAAAATCACAGATTCAATGTTATGTGGATCACTGCAAGAAATCTTCATCAGAGCCGTGAGATCACAGAAGAAGTGATTGATGAACCTGGAACCACAGAAGGATAATTGTGATCCCACAACAGCATGGGGGACAATGTTCAGAAAACCAAGCACCCAGGAAATGGCTACCAGCAGAATGCGGGATCTCATGTTCATGATGTTAGTGTATCGTAAAGGGTGGTGGATGGCCACATAGCGATCATAAGCCATGGCTGCAAGAAGGTAGACTTCTGTGCTTGTGAAATACAGAAAGAAGAACATCTGTGTTATGCAGCCTGCAAAGGATATAGTCCTGCTTTTGTCTAAGAAAATTGCCAACAGTTTTGGAAAGGTGACATTTGTGCAAAATATATCTAAAAAGGACAGGTTCTGGAGAAAGAAATACATTGGAGTTTTCAGGCAAGGTTCCACAATTGCAATCACTATGATCACAAGGTTTGCCCACATGATTAAAAGGTATATACAAAGGGACACTATAAAAATCAGTGGCTTTAGCTCTGGTCTAATAAAGAAACCAACTATTATGAATTCTTTCAGGGTTGTTTGATTTTCCATACTCTCTTCAGACGTTATCTCCTGGGAAAAATATAAAAATAAAATGAAAATAAGAATTCAAATATTGACTAATATCACATGAATTTTTTTTATTGGACATTCAAGTGTTAGAAAACTTAAGGTGCAGCTAGATATAAACTATATGGTCCTGATTCATCATCTGCACGTTGATGTACTATAAAACTTACAAAAAAGGTGATTCACAAAGACTTGTGGAGCTGTATGCCTCCTTAGGACCTAAACGCATATGTCTGGAGTATTCCACCCTGACTGCAGAGTCTCTCCACAAACAAGTATAAGTCAGTCACTCACAACGTATCTTGGTCTTTTAAACAGAAGTTCTTAAAAATACATTTAAGAGATAAAATACCAAATGAGCAACTAAGTGAAAACCCATTTTATCCAAAAATATAAAGCTCTACATATTGTAGATACTCAGAGGGATAAAAGTTGCTACTCATGATTCTTTTAAAATGTATCAATTTGACAGTAAAAATGCATCAAAAGATAATGAAAATCACCCCATAGCTTTTCTGTAGCGCCAAATAAGGATGAATTAAATGATGAGACCAACGGGTGATGATCACTCTCGGTTCTATTTACTACCTCCATATCTATAAAATAGGGCCAGAGTTTGGTATGAATCAATAAATAATCGATTCTGCTTGCCCTACGACCATTGTCAAAGGTGTTTGAACCACTTTTGTCAGACGGGGTCCTGCCATTAGCTGCTCTCAAATGACTCCCTAGACATAATCCACTTAGCTGGATTGCTGCCCCAGACCACCTTTTTACTGGGGCTATCTCAAGGGGTGGGATTCCCCAGCTTGCATCTTCTTCAGCAGCAAGCTGAGATATATCGTGATCCAGGGGCTCAAACGAGGCATTGAAATCGCCTGCTATAATGGGTAGATAGTTAGAGGGCAAAGAGTCAATTGATTCTTCCAGCAGTCGTACTACTGGAGACTCTTTCCCCCCCGGCAGACCTCGTGCGTAAACATTAAAAATTTCGAGGTTTACCCCGTCCTTTGAGGCAATCTTTACAGATAATATATCGTTACTAATGTTAGAAACGTTTTTAACGCTGCCATATGTACTAACCCCCCAGAAACCTGGGGGGAATCAATTATCATCCCAATACATAAAAAAGGTAGCAGGTCCGACGTTAAAAACTATCGGCCAATTTCTCTTTTAGATTCGTCAGTCAAGATCATGAGCAGAATCATGCTTGTGAGGTTGGAGGAATGGGCCGAGCAAGAGGGAATCCTTGCTGATAGCCAGTATGGATTTAGAAAAGGGAGGGGCACACTTGATCAGTGCCTAAATCTTGACCTACTGATCGGAAAATATACTGAGGCCAAGACAGGTTCACTCTACCTCTGTTTTGCGGACCTCAGTAGCGCATTCGATTTGGTTGACCATTCGATCCTTTGGCCAATCCTATTACAGCTAGGTGCGCCAGAGGGTATAATTTATTTTCTGGCCAGACTGTACGAGAATCTAAAAACTTGTGTACGCTTTGGGCCCATGGGTGAATGTACCACCAAATTTTGTGTAAAAAGAGGCATTAGACAGGGCTGCGTATTGGCCCCCCTTCTTTTTATCTTATTTATTAACGGGGTCGACGCTATTTTAAAAACAATACAAGCAGATGCCCCACAGATTAAAGGATTACCTGTGCCAGTGTTGTTATACGCTGATGACGCTGTCTTACTTTCAAGAACCCCATTAGGGCTGCAGCGTCTGATTGATAGATTCACTTCTTTTATTGAGGATAGGAGGTTGACTATCAATAAAAAGAAAACGTATATTATGATCTGTGGGGCCAACGCCAACGGTAAAATTAAATGTAAATCTGCTAAATTTTCCTTTTTTATCGATAAGGAGAAGGTGCTTCAGGTTGATACCTTTTGTTATCTTGGTATTACCTTTTCTCATGATAGAAAGTGGCTCAATGAATTGAAAAATATTCGTACTAAAATGGCCAAAAATGCCTGCGGCATCTTTAGATTTGCTGCAAAGATCGGGGATCGACGCACCAGGGATATGCTCAAGATTTATCAGGCGAGGTGTGTTAGTATCGCCCTGTATGGGGCTGGCGTCTGGGGTTATTTTCCTGTTCGTCTTTTGCAGATAGAGGAGAATGCCTTTTTAAAAAAACTTTTGTTACTACCACCCTCTGCCTGTACTGATCTTATCCACCGAGAACTTGATATTAATTTCCTTACTGATCAATTATCCTTGAGGCCACTTATGATCTGGCGTTCTATCTGGCTCCAAGAGGAAAAATCGTTTAATAGATCGATTATTCAGGATTGTCTCACGCTGGATAAGTTTATGAATATACCCTGGTTAAAATATGTGGTCAGTTGTTTCTCCGAAGTCTTTAATGTAAATATTTTGGTGGATCCTAACGCAGCATCTTTTATAACAAAACAAGAGTTAAAAATACATTTCTTGGCATTTGCTGCTAGGAAACGGGCCATTGCTAACGGTTCCCTGTCTACTGTTATGTTTTATAACAAGTATAACTTTGTTGAGGGCCTACCTAGCTATCTAGTACGGGTAACAAGGTTATCCCATAAGTTTGTGCTGACTAGATTAAGGCTTGGTATCGTCCATCACCTAGTGGCACATCCAACATTAAAGAAATATCCGCAGGGGCCTTGTATGTGTGATGGCGTTTCCAAACAGAGCACTGTGCACTTTCTCCTCATTTGTAAATTGTACATGAATTTTCGTATTGCCTATTTAAAACCCATGTTTCTTAAATATGGCACTTGTACTGTTAATGATGCTATGAGTTTAATTTTTAACCTACAATACGTCGATATCTGTTATTTTACTGCTATGTTTTTAACTCAATCTATTAAGGCCAGGATTAGCATGTGTTTTTAAATTTATTGTGTTTGTTTTGTGTAGCCTGTGGTTTCTAATTTGTTTTATTTGATATTGAAGTGTATTTGTATTTTTATTTATTTTGTGCTTTTATGGTCATTTTTACATGCACCGAATAAAGCTTCATGAATTGAATTGAATTGAATTCAAATATTGACTAATATCACATGAATTTTTTTTTATTGGACATTCAAGTGTTAGAAAACTTAAGGTGCAGCTAGATATAAACTATATGGTCCTGATTCATCATCTGCACGTTGATGTACTATAAAACTTACAAAAAAGGTGATTCACAAAGACTTGTGGAGCTGTATGCCTCCTTAGGACCTAAACGCATATGTCTGGAGTATTCCACCCTGACTGCAGAGTCTCTCCACAAACAAGTATAAGTCAGTCACTCAAAACGTATCTTGGTCTTTTAAACAGAAGTTCTTAAAAATACATTTAAGAGATAAAATACCAAATGAGCAACTAAGTGAAAACCCATTTTATCCAAAAATATAAAGCTCTACATATTGTAGATACTCAGAGGGATAAAAGTTGCTACTCATGATTCTTTTAAAATGTATCAATTTGACAGTAAAAATGCATCAAAAGATAATGAAAATCACCCCATAGCTTTTCTGTAGCGCCAAATAAGGATGAATTAAATGATGAGACCAACGGGTGATGATCACTCTCGGTTCTATTTACTACCTCCATATCTATAAAATAGGGCCAGAGTTTGGTATGAATCAATAAATAATCGATTCTGCTTGCCCTACGACCATTGTCAAAGGTGTTTGAACCACTTTTGTCAGACGGGGTCCTGCCATTAGCTGCTCTCAAATGACTCCCTAGACATAATCCACTTAGCTGGATTGCTGCCCCAGACCACCTTTTTACTGGGGCTATCTCAAGGGGTGGGATTCCCCAGCTTGCATCTTCTTCAGCAGCAAGCTGAGATATATCGTGATCCAGGGGCTCAAACGAGGCATTGAAATCGCCTGCTATAATGGGTAGATAGTTAGAGGGCAAAGAGTCAATTGATTCTTCCAGCAGTCGTACTACTGGAGACTCTTTCCCCCCCGGCAGACCTCGTGCGTAAACATTAAAAATTTCGAGGTTTACCCCGTCCTTTGAGGCAATCTTTACAGATAATATATCGTTACTAATGTTAGAACTTTGGGTGACTTGACATCCTAGGTCTTGCTTAATCCATATAGTTAGCCCGCCAGATGGTCGACCTCTTCCTTTTTTTAAGGCTGGGATATGATGATTGAGAAATCCACTGCATATCAAGGGATCTATCAACCAAGTCTCTTGAAAGAGACACATGTCAAATTTTGATATAAAACCCAGCCAATCGGGGTCTACCATCTTTTGACCTAGGCCTGCTATGTTCCAGGACATTATTGACAATTGGCCACTTACTTGTAGTCTACCCTTATGAGGGCTTAAAGTCCCTTGTGACAGGCTTGAGCTTTCCCTTGCTAAAGAAGTCAGGTTGTTGGTACTACTAGTTTTCTCATTAGTTAGAGTATCAAACATAACATTACCAGGTGTACCAGCTACAGCTATGTCAGTGCTTGATGGGGATATAAGTCCGGTCCCAGCTGGAGGCCGGTATATTTCCCCCAGCTGGCGCTGGTCCAGTATTGTTTCATTAATTATGTTAGTGTCAATATTATCGTCCTTGGTTAGGGTGTAGTAAGCTACCCAATTTTCTGCAAGGATTACATCTGTATTGCATGAGTGTTTCCTAGACCTACAGGAATTTGATCGTCAATCGCAATCTTCCAGACCAGAGGATCTGATACCCAAGTACATTATTAGGGCTAGGGGCAAGCGATTACACTTCAGTAGAAATCAGATTCTTGGATGTGACATGTGCTATGAAAATCACCCCATAGCACTTGTCACATCCAAGAATCTGATTTCTACTGAAGTGTAATCGCTTGCCCCTAGCCCTAATAATGTACTTAAGAAAAACAGCTTTTAACAGTAACTTTTGTTTATCTCAAAACAACAGACAGTCTAAAACAGTGTAATGTAGATCACCTCTCATATAAAGGCAACATTTACAAGTTTTATCTTCATTTAACAAAGTTCCATGCGCTTACGACATCAGAACATGATTTACACCACATCTAAATCTCAAAAGGCTTCAATGCGTCTTTATATTGAGGAGTTTTTGCAGATAGGGGAAGCTCTTGTCTACTTTCCAGGATTTTATTAGATGGGAAACAGATTTCTTCTTCTTTCTATATATAGGATGCTTCGCTCTGGAGGCCTGTTTTGTTATTTTCATCAACTCTGCCTTGCTCACCCCTATCTGATCAATACCATCTACATTTTTATTCCCTACATGAATTAAGGATCTTCCCTTTAAGTCCTTGTGCCCACGTTACCTCACTTTACAATATCTCCCTTTTACATAGATGATAAAGTTTGTATTAACTCTCCGTGTGCTAGGTAAGTCCACCCGTCAGGCCCATTTCTAGTCTGACTGCCTGCACCATTGGAGAAGACAGGAGAGAAAGTAGTCTTTTTAGGCAACTTCCATCTTCAAGGTCCCAGCTTTTTATTGCTTCCTATGCCGACCACCTTGGCCCCATACTGAAATTACAGTCTTATCATACCCTGATAGGATGCCAGCAAAGGCCGCATGAAGGGACAACTGAATAGATTAGCATATTTATTCAGTACCCCCACTGATGAAAGTGTCTTAACTTGTATTGAAGTTAGATGATCCCTCCAGCATAAGTCATGGGAGAACCACATCCCTAAGTATTAATACTTCTTGACGCTCTCAATTTTGACTTTGTTTATTGCCCAACCCACACTGTTTCTCATCTTTCCAATCGGGAGCACTTTTGTCTTTTTCACATATGCTTTTAATTTTTTTATCTTGCAATATTCAGAGAATACATCTAATTTTCCCTGGAGACCAATGGCTGTCAAGTAAAAAATTACTATGTCATCCGCATATAAAAGACAGCTAACGTGTCTCTCTCATATTTGGGATAAAACTATTCGATATGCTAAGTACTTTGGGGAGATCAGACAAACACAGCAAAAATAGGTTTAATGCCAAAACACACCCTTGTCTCAGGCCATTTCTATTATTAGTTCTCTTGGAGAGGGATACCTCCAGGTTCAATCTACCTGGGCCCAATTACCCCTATGGAGTACTTGTAAGATTAAAAGAAGATCATTGGGGATTCAATAGTTCTTTAATGCTTCCCGTAGAAGGCCTGATCAACAGAATCGAATGTTGAGCTAAAATCGACAAAACATCCATATAGTACTCCACACCTGTCGATTGATTTCTTAGCAATGGCCCATAAACGAAAACAATGATCAGTCATCGAGTGACCCCCCCCCTTAAAACCTCCTTGCTCTTGTGGGATGATTGAATTTGTTTCTGCCCACTCCTTTAACATTCCACAAAGTATTTTTAAGAAATATTTCACCACTGACTTCTAACAGATTCATTTGCTGATAGTTTCCTGGAAGGGAGCATGCACCTTTTTTGAATATATGTTTGATAACCACTCCCTTCTAACAATCCGGAAATCTTTCAGTCTGAAAAATTACCTGAAAAAGGATATGGAACAAGCTTATCAACAGCAATATTTTTTGGTAATAGGCAGCAGTAAGAGGGGTTTAAGGAGGTTCTGGGAGGGGTTTAGGGTGGGACTTCATCCTCTCACACAAGAATAAGCCAATTGCCATACTTAAGAGGTGGAGATGTGCAACATACTCATTTGTAATAAGTTTACACTCTGAGGGCCCGATTAAGTAAGGTACACTGAGCAAAATGTCATGGTCAGGTCGGTAACAGGCACACTCGTCAAAATTCTAAATGTGTTTACATCTAAATGCAGGGATAGTGACGTGTGTTTTCAATATTGTAACACAGCAGCAGCTCACTAATGTTTCGTTTTCGTAATTCACAAAGGGCATTTACTAGTAGTAAAGTTAGACTTTTGTCTCAGTTTTGGTCTCAGTTAAACCTAAGACCAGAACTTGAGTTTAACTGAGACTAAAGTCTAACTTTACGACTTTCGGGAGTAGACTTCTGTCTCAGTTTAACTTTGTGAATCGGGCCCTGAGTTTGTAAATAATGAAAGTAGTAAATTTACTCCAAAATGTAAACTTACTCAAAAGTGTAATCAACCTTTTGCAAATCAGGCCCTATGACTTTGGAAGGATTGTGTGATACATTGAAGAATGATGAGTCTCTGGAATACATTTCTCATAATCAGAAGTGCTGAAATCAACGTTGCAGGGATTTGTAATGCAAATTAGGAGATCACTTTATTTAAATCATGCGACTTAGAAGCAGCAGATCAATATTACTGCTGTGGTTCTCCTCAATTGCTATTTGTGCTATGCATAAAATAAAAAAACTTTCAATCAGGTGGAGGCAGCTCAGGTTAGAGGGTGTGTGATAAGGTTACAAAATGTGAGAATAGGGAGAAACTATGATTTTTCATCACCCATCTTTCAGAGAAAGATAACAGGAATATTTTGTAACTGTCTATGAGCATTCATGTTAATAAGCGTTATCTCAGACAATTTGTATTCTGGGGCATTACCATCAGATGTGTGGCTCTGTATTTGAGTGATTACATTTTCTCCACCACACATGACAGATGAAAACATACAGTGCAATGTATGGTGGCCTATATTTATCAAGATTTCACTCAAGGCAATGCAGTAAGCCACCTTGCTGCACTGCATTGCATGAAAGGGAAGGGACAAAAATGCACTCTATTTACCATTATACTGGGCACTCCTGTCCTTTTTTTAGTGCTGGTGCATTTGTGGCTGCCAAATGCCGATACAGGCCCCCATGCGTCATGGTGCAAGGGTACTTGTTTTGTAGTAGCATTGTTTTTGCATTTTGTGTGACAGCTTCCTGCACAAAAATGATTCTGAAAAGGCATTTTCCTCTTTCTATGTGTGCTGCAAAATGCAGCACACATAGAAAGAGGAAAAAAAGGAGAAATAAAGACATTTCTCCCTATTACCCCTCACCTGTCATACCGCAGCATTTTGACTCATTCTTCGACCTACCTTGATGTGTGGGAACACCTACGCTCCACTCATGAAACACCTCCGTGATGCAGAGTAATGTGCATTATTCTAAATGTATCAAGCAATTCAGAGCCTCGCATGGAGGCCCTGCGTGGCTTGATAAATCTCACCTAGGTTTTGTGTTGCCCTTGGACCCACTTGTGTGATGCAAGGGGAACAGAACACCTTGATAACTCTACCCCAGTGTGTTTAAAAACCAGTGTTAAAAACCTGGAAGCTTTTTCCTTACCTGAAAGTAATGGAATGAGACGTCCTAGTCTGAGTCAGCCAATCCTTCCACAGCCCTTACTTGCAACTGGTGTGGTCCATGGAACTCCTACCTTCATAGAGAAGATTTTTTTTTTTTTTTAAATGAAGGCTATCATCTTCTACTGCATTTGTGCTCGTAGATCACTAGAAAGGAAACAGGAAGGTCAAGCATGACATAAGGATGTATCAGGGGTAAATCAGCTGTACTCATTTACTGTAGACATGAGGGAGCATTCAATTATACTAGATATGTTCATGTATTTATGTACCTTGGATATTAGATGAGCTATGTTATGCTAAAAGAGATTATCAAAATCACAGGACATTTTAAATTCCAAGCAACAGT
This sequence comes from Triturus cristatus, assembly GCF_964204655.1. NCBI lineage: Eukaryota > Metazoa > Chordata > Amphibia > Caudata > Salamandridae > Triturus > Triturus cristatus. Next base: position 1,821,556,756 of record NC_140590.1, on the reverse strand, counting down.
CAGGCTCATTGTTTCATCTAGCAGCTTCAATTGTAGTTGCATCATCTAATAATATCAGGCTGCGTAACCTGTTACAATTCATTCTAAATCTTTTGGTGGCATCAACTGCCTATAATTTAATTCTTATCTAAGGCTTGGTTATCACATTTTTCATCAATAATAAAAGACCTCTGGTGAACAACGGACATAAAATGGAAACTTTCAGGTCACTATTACGTCCATGTTCCATTCCCGCCCTTTTTTTGGAGAATGCAACATCCCTAGCATCAAGCACTAAGGCAATACCATAAAACCCGGATACACTCTTCAAGACAGCCTTTTCAAGAACCACTTACAAAGGTGACACCCTCCATCTCATCGCGATAGCATCTCATTCAACCCACAACTTGGGCCTTTTAAGTCAACAGTGGACCCTCCACTAATCTGCCCTCTTCTCCATCTTCCATGCCACATCTAGACACATGACACCAGACACCAGACACCTGCGCCTCATCCCTGGTGGTCCAGTGGGAGAGCCTTGCTCTTCTGCTGGTACGCTTTGCCAGCCTTTCTGTTTGTTTTACCTGCTTTTGTCTGTCTGTGCCCTGTCTGTGCCTAATAATCCATTGTACAGTTTGTGCCTCTCTGTCTCTTGTGCCTGTATCTTTTTTGTGCCTTTGTCCCTTGTGCCTCGTTGTCTTTTTTGTGCCTCTGTCTATTGTGCCTTGTTGCCTTTTGTGCCTTTTTGTCTCGTTGTACCTTTATTGCCTGTTTGTCACTGCTGCAGCTTTTGCTTCCTTTCCTGACACTACTGCCCCGTGGCCCCAGCCCACCTGCCTGTCACCAATCCCGCCTCCTAGCTGCTCTCTGTCCCCCCACTTAATGGCAGCTACTGCATGGCCACGCAGCAGACGTGTCGCTGGCATACCAAAGGTGCGTCAAAGGCAAGCCCATCTGCACCCGTCCACGACCTAACCGTGACCAGCGCCAGAGACCCTGGTCCTCCGAACCCCCACCGCTACAAATCAGCAACCCTCCATGCACTCAACACCAGAAGAAACAACATCTGCGAGCTGTCAATGCCGAACACCACCCAAGGCCAGTTCTCCTGCCAACACTGCCGCCGCACCTTCACCTACCTCTGGACCCCTACAACTAACACCAACCCACCGGATGCTAGCGAGACCAAATTCCTGAGCTGCATCCTTCTTTTGTACGACATGCATTAGAAATATGGGACCTTCTCAACACTCTCTCGCCCAACGTTGCCTTCCTCACAGAGACCTGGACCAACACCAGCTCTGCACCCAACATTGCAACCACCATCCCCAATTGGTACAAGATCCAGAGGAAAGATTGCTCCAACTACCCTGGAAGTGCACTTGCCATCGTACACAAAAACACCCTCCTACTCTCAACCACGAGCTCAAATGACTCCTTGCCCCCTATGGAACACCTCCACTTCCAGATCCAGATCAATCTCAGAATGACTCTATGTAGAACACTCACCTACAGATATCCCATACCTCGCGCCTGGTTCACCATTGCCATCGCAGATCTCATCGCGCAGAATGCCCTTGCCTCCACCGACTAAGCACTGCTCGGAGACCTGAATATCCACCTCGATATCCTTGGCAACCCAACTCCACAGCTCTCCTGGACTACCTCACCATTGGACTGAAGCAGCTCATCACTGCCCCCACTCACAAGGCAGGACACACCTTCGACCCCATCTTCCCAGGAGGAAACAACATTCACTTCAGCCACACCCCGCAACCCTTCTGGACGGACCACAACTGCGTCTACTTCTCCTTGTCAAAATCCACTACACATCTGATAATATCTAATGTTAGCTATTGCTTTAAGTCATTTATGTATAGTATATATAAAATGCTAATAAAAAATTTCAACACAAAAACCCACTACGCACAAGCCTACACCATGCGCCCCACACAGAAACTTTAACAATATTACCAAAGAGCACCTCAGCTTCACCCTCAACTGCACTCCTCCACCCACCACAACCGACGCCAACTCTGCAGCTAACTCTGACAGACAAAGCACCATGAAAGCCACCTAGTTCACCACGAACCTCAGAGAATCGAAGCACACATGCTGATGACTCAAGAAAGCATGGAGAAACTGCAAAACCCCAGAAGCATGCACTGCCTACAAGACCGCCACAACAGAACACAGCCAACTCATCAGGTCTACGAAGAGGAACTTCATCCAGAACAGAATCCTCGCTAATTCCTGCAATTCTAAGGAACTCTTCAGCATCATATAAGAATTCACCAAACCCCCCAGTGAAACCCCTGATGTCCCTCCCTCCATGGACCTCTGCAACAAACTTGGATCCTTCTTCCATCACAATATCAGGACTCTCTATGACAATTTCGACGAACAGAACAAAGGCACTGACACAACACCAGCCATCAGCAACACCACCCAGCCGACCATCACGGCCTGTACCCCTGTCACCACAGAAGACACCGCACTGATAATGAGGAGCATACACTCAGGAGCTCCCACTAACCCCTGGCAGCAGCACATCTTCCACAGAGCCACCATATCACCTAAACTATGACGCACAATGAACTGCACCCTCGAAACAGGCACATTCCCCTATGACCGGAAATGCATTGAAGTCAAACTCCCAATCAAGAAGCCCTCTTCAGATCCAACGGACCTCAATAACTACAGACCCATATTGCTCCTCCCCTTTTCCGCCAAAGTCACCAAGAAGATCGTCAACAACCAGCTCACAATACAAATTGATCCTCGACACATCTCAATCCGGATTCCGCAGCAACCACAGTACAGAGACCACCCTCCCAGCCGCCACAGATGACATCCGCACCCTCCTCAACCAAGGCCACATAGCAGCCCTCATTCTACTAAACAACTCAGCAGCCTTTGATACTGTCTTCCACCGCACACTAGCCGCCAGACTCCATGACGCCGGCATACAGGGAACTGCCCTAGACTGGATCCACTCCTCCCATGCTGGCTGAACTCAAAGGATCAGACTCCTGCCCTTCCACTCTGAAGCCACAAAGATCAGATGCAGAGTACCCCAAGGATCCCCCCTCAGCCCCACACTCTTCAACATCTACATGGCCCCTCTCACAACCATCGCCACAAAACATGGACTCAGCATAGTATCTTACACCAATGACACCCAGCTCATCCTCTCCCTCACCAAGCAGCCTGACATCTCCTGGCAGAATTTCCAGGAAAGAAAGAAGGATGTTGCATCCTGGATCAGCAGCAACTTCCTGCAGCTCAACTCAGAGAAAACAGGAGTCCTTTTCCTCGGATCCACCCCCTCCCCAAGGGACGATACCTGGTGGCCCCCTGCCCTTGAAAATCCTCCCACACCCACGGACCACGTCTGCAACCTCAGCATCAGAGTCGACTCCAACCCTCACCATGAACCGATAGATCAATGCTGTATATTCCACGTGCCTCAACACCCTCCGCATACTCCACAACACCTTCAAGTGGATCTCCCCGAAGCCAGAAAGACCATCACCCACGCACTCATAACCAGCAGACTGGACTACGGGAATGCCCTCTATACTGAAATCAAAAAATCTCTACTCCACAAACTCTAGACCATCTAGAACACCGCAGCCAGACTCGTCCTCAGGATCCCACGACAAGACCACATCACCAAGCAACTACAAGACCTCCACTGACTCCCCGTCAAAAGGAGAGTGACTTTCAAGCTGCTCACACATCACATGTCTACAAATCCCTCCACAACACCGGATCCCAATACCTCAACTAAAGAATCTCCTTCTGTGCCCCCAAGAGAAACCTCTACTCTGTCGAACTCGCCCTGGTCAAAATCCCTCGCATCTGGAGCGACAGAATGGGAGGAATTGCCTACTCCTACATCGCAGCCAAGATCTGGAACAAACTCCCGCTCAGCATCAGATCCATGGATGTGCTCTAACTTCTCTCCTAAACATCTCCCTTAGTTAAGAGACTTTGTCAGATGACCTCAAATCTGATCATACCCCACAGCAAAATGGTTTCCTAACCCGGACAACATTCACAAAAATCATTGAGAAAGCAGATACTGTTTAACTAAAGGATCAACAATAAACACATTCCCTATACCACTCATCCTTATTAAAAATAACATATTTTGTAGGTGAGGAAATGCATTTAAAAAACAATAACTAGTTGCTTTTGTTGGGAAAAATGCCCACTGTGTCTCTTCAGATCTTTTTCACTCCACCCTTGTGCTAGTTTCCCTCTCTTGCCCTTTACATGCCTGGTGTAATTCACCCTCAGACTACCAAAGGACTGCTTGTGTCCTCTGTATCTAAGGAAATCCAGGGAACCACAAGTTGCTGTTATTATTTGAGTCCCTGCTGCTGCTTTCCAGGCTTCTCACTCCCTCATTTTTCTCTGGCACATTCCCCTTTTCTGATCTCCTTCCTCATAGTGAACAAACCTCCTTCACACTTACTGTTTTTTTCTGCATTTTCCATTTACATGCAGAGTTTCTGTAGCCTGGCTTGAGTTTTCCCTTGACTCCTTCTCTTTCTTTGCATCATCTTGATCCTCTCAACCATGACCCTGATACTTTCCTCTCTTTCAGAGACGTTTTGAGGCATGGGCAAAGTGAACCTTTTGGGTGGGCCCCTGATAGAAACACCTCTGTTCTTTAGAGTCTTGCGCTGATGGCCTTGAATAATTCTTGAACAAATAGTTTTAAATACTGTTTTCCTTCCATTTATTTTCAATGTGGGTGATCTGTATGAGTCTATATTGTGTTGATGTTTCATGGAACATCCATAAAAAAGTTTATTTTAGATCAAAATACGATATCATATGGGAGAAATGGGAGGACGTCACAGAGGTTTTTTGAAGTAATATTAGGGAGCTGCTGCTGTGTTACAATATTGAAAACACATGTCACTATCCCTGCATTTAGATATAAACACATTTAGGATTTTGATGAGTGTGCCTGTTACCGACCTGGCCATGACGTTTTGCTTTTTCCATGTGTGCTGCACAAGGCAGCACACATGGAAAAAGCAAAAACGAGGAGAAAAATGCATTTTCCTTGTTTCGCCAACCTAAGACCAGGTTTTTCCAAGTCGTAATTTGGCACTGCCTCCAATGTACCCCACCCTTGTACATAGCGGGCTGCGTAAAAAAACAATGGGTGTTGCGGTGGAATGCCCACCGTAACACCTACTGCCAACCGCTTACATGCTTACCATAGCGTGAAAAGGTGCCTTATTCACAAGGCAGCGTTAAGCCACATTAAGTGGCTTAACAATGCCTTGTAAATAAGTGCAGCCCCCATCGCCACCACAACGCGATGGGGGCTTGTACTTTTGCCCCTCAGTGTCATGGCACATGCAAAAACTCTCTGAGAAAAATCATGCTAGATAGGAAAGACAGGAACATAACTAAGAACTCTATGCCCAGCTTAGTCTGCAGATCCCTTTTCAACTCATGACAGAGCCTCTATCTGGAAGAATACCATTGACAAGTGACTAATGTAAACTATGGGCCAGATTTATCAAGGGCTTGCATTGCCCTTGTTGGAAATGGGGGTCTCTAATTGGCAGAGGTAGGTACCTTTGTCTTAATAGCGGCTCTTGCTTCTAGACAGAGTAAGGGGGATACACTTCTAAAATAACCCCTGCTCACCCCATTGGTAGCTTGGCACGAGCAGACAGGCTTATATCAGAGGCAGTGTGTAAAGCATTTGTGAACACATACAGTAATACAGTGAAAACACTACAAATGGACACCACACCGGTTTAGAAAAATAAGTAATATTCATCTAAACCAAAACAAGACCAAACAACAAAAATCCACAATACAGTTATCAAGATATCCTTTAAAATAGGTTATTCACTCAATTAAAGTTTGTAACAAAAATAACTCGACCTGAAGTTATTACAACGTTGTGACAGATAAAAATCCCAAAGAACGGTGCCGACCGCGAAGTGCGAGGCGTCAGGCACAGAGTCAAGCACCCACCCAAAGAACAGTACCTTGGAATTGATGAAAACAAAGGCAGTGTACGGGGTCAGGGAGGTGATGCTTCATTGGCACCGGGCGGCGTTGGTTCCTTACGACCCCAGGAGTGGTGAAGCCTCAGTTCCTTACTGCAGTGCAGGGGAGGTGAGACGTCGGTTCCTTACTGTGTCAGGGAGGTGATGTCACGATGGCGGCAAGACGTCGGTTCCTTATGACGGTGCGGTGTTGATGGATTCAAGAGTCACCCACGTCGAGTATCCGCTTCACGTTGATGAAGCACCGGTGTTGGTGTAGTCAGGACTGCGGCGTGAGTAAGGACGGTGCATTGTGGATGTCATGAGCGGTGTCCTCGGCTCTGGTGCAGGCAGCAGCCTCGGTGAGGGCTTCAGAGTCGATGCAGCACAGCGTCAGCAGGCGTCAGGCCTACGGTGCAAGTTGGGGCGGTGTGTCATGCTCTTCACGAGCGGTGCCCACGGCTTTAGTACAGGATACAGAGCCGCTCGCCGACATAGGTGTTGCAATTTCCTTCTGTGATAACTAAAACAGCAGTTCCAGATGCAGAGAGACAGAAGAAATTAAGTATTTGTGTCCCTGAGACTTCAGAACAGGAGGCAAGCTCAATTTCAAGCCCTTGGAGATCTTTTCCACAAGCAGGTGTCAAAGCAAACAGCAAAGTCCTTTTCTGCTTTCCTTGGCAGCCAGTAGCCACTGCAGGCCAACCCCAGACAGCAAACAGCACAGGGGAAGTATTCCTCCTCAGTTTCTCTAGCTCTTCTCCTTGGCAAAGATTCCTCTTGATTCCCAGAAGTGATCTAAAAGTCTATGGTCTGGGCCCCTCTTTTTATACACAAAAATAATTTATTCTCTGAAGGCAGAGAGTGTCTGTACCCAGCCACCACCAATTCTGTCCTCACTGGTGCAGCTTGCTGGCAGGAGGTGGATACAGCAATGTTGAAGGAAGACCAGGCCCATTCAGGTGAAAGGAAATCTCCTCCCCCTACTCTAAATGCAACCCTGATCTATTCAGCCCAGCCTTGACTCCTCAAGCTCTCTGGAGCCACTGCCCCTCTTCAGCCCCAGTCGTCCAAAAGCCAGACATGCAATACTCAAGCCTAGCAGAGGCACACTGGATGGTTAAGCAAGAAAATACCTACTTTCTAAAAGTGGTATTTTCAAACACAGAATGTAAGTCACCCTCACTAAAAGATGCTATTGTAACATTCTGAGTTCAGGCATACTAAACTTTATTTCCTACCTTGTTCCCAGGGGTAGTTATGTTTAAAAGATGTTATAAACAAACTCCCCATTCTGTCCTACGGGAGCAGATAGCTTTGCAATAGTGAAAAACGAAATTGGCAGTAATTCACTACCAGGACATGCCACATACACCAGGGCATGTCCTGCCTTTCACATACACTGCACCCTGCCCATTGGGCACTTTGGGTCTACCTTAGGGGTGACTGACATGTAAGAAAAGGGAAGGGTAGGGCCTGACAAGTGGGTGCACTTACCAAGTTGACATGGCAGTGATAGACTGAACACAGGCTCTGAAATGGCAGGCCATAGTTACATTGTACAGGCTGCTTCTGTGGGTGGCACAATCAGTGCTGCAGCCCACTAGCAGCATTTGATGTACAGGTCCTGGGCCCATACAGTGCACTGTACTAGGGTCTGACTCATAAATAAATTATGTCAATCATCGGATCACTAATCCATAACAACAATTTACAAAGGGAACACTTACACTTTGGCACTGAACAGCACTGGCAAAGTGCCCAAAGCATGTAGACCAGCAAATGGAGTCAAGCACACAGCAAAAACACAGGAGGCAAAAACAAAAAATGCAGGGGAGACTCACGCCAATGGTGCCAGGTCTAAAAGCCCTTGTGTCGTGCAAGATAGATTTAATATGCCACTCAGACCCTCCTTGCTTTGTGTGGCATAATAAATCTGGAGTATGCAAGTCAGAGCAAGATGCTGCCTTGTGTTACTCTGCCTGGGGAGGCTTTTCATGGTTGGAGCGTGTGTGTTCCCATGCATCCACCCATGGCTTTGATACGCTTTACCAGGTGAGGTGTAACAAGGAGAAATATATATTTCTCCTCATTATTTCATCTTTTTACATGTGCTGCATTCTGTAGTACATATGGAAAGAGGAAAATGCAAGGAAGGTGTCCTTTCTGACCCTGGCACGGGCGCGAGCGCATGTGCAGATCACTGTGAAACACAAGGAAAAGGAGGAGGTCAACCCGGGGATGCCACAGTCAAGGTAAGTCTTTATTATTTTCCACTGAATGCCTTTTTATTTAATTCTTACTAGGGGAGGTGGAGGCGGGTGGCGGGTCAAATCCGCTCCGCCGCGGAGTGTGCGGAGAGTTGCCTACTCTGAGTTCTCCATAGAATGCGGAGTAGGCAAATCTCTCTATACTCCGCAGGCGGAGCGGAGCTCTCTGCACACACCTAGTGCTTTCCTGCACAAAAACAATTCTGGCCATAATGCAGGCACACTTCCAGCATGGTGCAAGGGTTCCTGCATTGGTGCTTGGCAGCCGCGAGTGTGCCGATGCAGAGAAAGAGCAGCAATGCACCATATGTTAGTAATTTTGGTGCACTCCCTCTCTCTCTGTTTGTTGTACTGTGTCATATGTTAGTAAATCTAAGTCTCATTTTTCTTACGTACATTTGAATGCTGCATCACACCACTATTATATTAGAATAGAAATGCTCCATAAAGATCCTTCATGAATCGTAACGAGGTATTAGGCATATGGGATAAAGATGAAATGCATTTAGAGGATTTTTAGGCCTTTTGTTTGAAAATCACACTAAAATGGGCACTAACAGATGTCCCAAATAAGAAGCTATCCATCTCTCCATATTGCTCTAAATATGGTTATCGCTAATAGGTTTTACAATTTTTTCTTCGTATGTTACTTTAACTCACATTCATCCACGTTCTTCATCTCTGTGGGGAAAGCTGCTTTAGCTCTGAATATCACCAGCAAACCCTTAGGCTCAAATTTATGGGGATTTGGCCTAGCGCTACCCTGTATCAAGGTGAAAAACCAGAAATGCACTGTATCTATGGCAGGTGAAATCCTGTACTTTCCCTTGGTTCAAGGGTGTCTGCATTGTAAGCAGGATTATTTCTGAGCAGGAAGTGTTCGGAATGCAGCACATATAGAAAGAGGAAAAATCATGGCGAAATAAAGACATTTCTTCTCGTTGCACCTCCCCTAGAGAGGCGTAAGGTTTTGGCGCATCCTCAGGTAAATCTAGGATGCCTCGAAATCAATGGGTGTTGCATGGGAAAACCAACTGCAATGCCCGTGGAATGCCTCCTTGGTGCAAGTAAGGCAATGCAGCAATTTGTGCTGTCGTGCCTTGCTCCATGCTTATGAGGGCATTCAAAGCAACGCATAGAGGCTTTGCTTGGCCTCTTAGATAAGTTTGAGAGGTGCGCTCCGCCGCTGCATCACTAAAAGTGGCATAATGGTGGCACAAGCCTCTGGTTCATTTGTCTCATTAGAGGAGAAAATTGCTATGGGAAATCATTAGGGCATACCTCGCGTATGCTTTAGGAGGGGAGTTTTTTGGAGCAACCCCACCACAGCTTTCAAATCCTTGGGCCAATTCATTCTATAGAAGCTGTTGAAGAGAGAGTTTAAACCATGTTTGTTGAGGATTATCTTCTTAATGATTGGTGTGAAGATCCTTAACTTATTATGAAGTATCATCTCTCCTGCCATTCACAGAGAGAAAATATAGAACTCACCTGCTCCCGTGACCACATGTAGCGTTTTTAAAAGTTACAACTGTAGTGCACGCTCCACATTTCTGGGTTTTCTTATGCATGGACCCTTTAAGCATGAATTGCATTGCAATTGTTTGTCGACGCCGGTATAGTTAAGATTGTTCCGGTTTGTAGCTCATTTCTCATTTGCATGACATTTCTAATGACAGCTTATCTAACAATCCCCAAAACTTTGATTAGTATAAACTGAGTGCATCACACCAGAATTTAATTAATTATATTCTCATTAATCTAGAGTCACAGCAGTAGGACTCTAATACGACAAGTGTTAGAATTGAAAGCAGCCATGACCCATTAAGAGTAGCACTTTGGCTCTCTCGTGGATATATTCATGGTCACAAGGCTCTTTGGCTCTTGGGGGCCGATTCACAGAACTAACTTAAGACAAAATCCTAAACTTACTACTTTTGGTATTCACACAAGTTAGAATTTTGTCTTAAATTTGTCTTAAGACAAACTTAAGACAGACTTAAGACAGTCTTAAGACAGACTTAAGACAGTCTGAAGATAAACTTAAGACAAAATTAAGACAGACTTAAGACAGACTTAAGACAAACTTAAGACAAACTTAAGACAAAATCCTCACTTCTGTGAATACCAAAAGTAGTAAGTTTAGGATTTTGTCTTAAATTAATTCTGTGAATCGGGCCCATAGAGTCTACAAATCTGACACTAAATCCAAATAGAATAAACATCAATTGGAACAAAACATCCAAGCAGCATGTATCCAATGGGCCCAAGAATACAAGCATCTACAATAATTAAAGGATAGCATCAAACAGATGTTATGTTCTGTTATGTGATTTTATATAGCGCATAACTGCCCCAGCCAAGGGGCGTCCAAGCGCTGACCGGCAAAAGAAGCTGTGAACTGGAATCCCTTTTAAAACTAACATGTAGTTTTGGTAAACATAGTATCATGGCCTCTCTTGGCCGAATGGATGGTCATAAAATAAATAGATGTTTCATGGTTTGAAATCAAATGGCAGAACATGTAAGTTTGGCCTAGCAGTAAGAAGCAGGTGCACCATTCCTGAGGGAAAAGAATAGCCAAACAGGATTAGAAAATAATAGAAACATCTACTTAGGATCAAGAATGAGTACCGCCACATAAAAGCAGGGATGACCCTCTGAAAAGTATTAAATGATAGACATACAAAGACATTTAGGGAATTGGTCAGGTTGGGTTGTGAATGTCCCACAAAAAATGTGGGAAAAGGTATTTCTTTGTCTGTTAAGGTGAAAGACCTTTCTATGATGTATTTAGAGAATCGTCAACAAGTACAGCACACAAGGATAGTGACTATGGCAGCCACCACTAAAGGGGTGATAGAATCTTGCTTGTAGTTTTTGGAAGGTGAAATTCACCAGGTAATTTCTAGCCACAAGCAGCTGCAAGCACCTGCCCTGGGCAGAGTACCAATAGACGTCTGATGTAACAACCTATCAAACTGAGGACCTGCAGTCACAAAGGCTTACAATGAAATTTGGGATCAGAAGGATGTCCGCACTCCTGGATGGAAGCAGTCATTGGCTCCGTCCCCAAAAAATGATCCCTGAATGATGCCGCAAGCTGTTGGCAAAGTCCTTCTGTGACAGTGTCTGAAACATGCATGGCAACTGCTGCTTACTCACCTGGAAGTCTGAGCTGATGACAATAAGATCTCTAAATACACAAACAGTGATGAGAGGCATGCTTACAATCTGTCTAACTACTGTCAATCGTTCAGGGTGGATATAACATATGACAATGAATCCCCAAACCCTACAACTATCAGAGGAACACATAGGTGCCTCCAAAAAGGAGAGCAAGGAGGCAAACTGATGTCTGAACTTCAGGAATTAAAATCCAGGGTCAAATTCGAAAGCTGTAGGAAAGGTGGTTTGGGATCTATGAAAACAAAGGGGATATTAAATATTTATGCACGGGCGTTTGCAATTGTAAGCTAGGAGGAGACGAAGCTCTTCTGCATTTGGTGTTACTTTGCACTGTATTCTCTGCAGGAGACAGTAGCAGCAAAGACTGTGTTTCTCACACCCTGGGTCACGCCCCACTGGTGCGTCTCGAGGTTATTTTCGGTGGGTTGGAAAAAGTCCAATCAATACATGAAGATGCCTTTGAAATCTGTGCTTTTCTTGTCACGTTTGGTAGTGCTTCGAAGACAGAGGCGAAAAGGATTGTTGTTCTCTTTTGTTTTTTTGACTGCAAAAGTGAGAGGAGTTTTTAAAGTGAATTATGTGACATTCCTGTTGGAGTGGGGGGGGAGGGGGTATGAAAAGAAAGGCAAATGCAACAACATGTAAATACCTGTACATTAAATTATTGGATTCATCAGTTAAGAAAGCAAAAATGAAACTAATGTTTGTGTAATTCCGAAGTGAGATGGAAACAGAGATGTGATTGAATGAAAACAGATCAATAAACTTTGCTCGGGGGTGCACAAACACTCACAGAAGCCTGATTTCCACACGTGATCACGTGAGTGCTCCATGGGGTCACCAGTTAAAGTGCGTGCACAGTTAGTGGCCATTTATCAGAAACTGTCCTGTCTTGATACTGACAACGCGCCACCACAGGATGCTTTAGTTACATGTAAACGCTGTTTCTCCTCCTGTCTATTGAAAGTAGTGGAAGCTGGTCAATCTAAACAGCGGGTCATGGCTCTACATATATGATGCAAAGACCTGCTGTCTGTATGCCCGGATTCTGAAGATTTCTTGTTTTAGTCGGTGTGGGGTCCTATTTTAACACCGCCTGGAAGGCCACTAAATATTCTCCTTCATAGATCTACTTGATTTAGTGAACTTGGAGCTTCTGGGGAGAGTTGAAGGCAATGAGTTGTGTGTGGAGAATGCCCTTGTTGGCGGTGTATTGGTGCATATCTACAGCAGAGGGAGAGGGGGGGATGTGGCACTTTAAGCCAAGTCACACATATGGATCCCGGGTCTGGGGGTCCGCAGCACAGATACCCACAACCTGACTGACGTTCCTGCACAGTGAGAGGAGACGGAGCCATCCTGTTTTTTGTCACACTTGGGCTCAGATTCTCAGAGGTGACTGGCAACGCAGCGCAGCAGCCAAAAGTGCTGCGCTGCGTGACAAGGAGAGACCAGGAGAGCTGGTACTCCCCTCCCCTCTCCCTGGGTATCCTTCCTCCACAAAATACTATCCCTAGACCCGTGAAAGAGGTTTTCCTACATTGTGTGCGTGATGCACAGTGCAGCACACTTGCAAAGTCAGAAAAGCACAGAGAAATGAAAACATTTCTCCATTTAACGCATACTTTTCAGTTGGGTTATTTTGACACGAAGCCTGTTTTACTGATGTTTGACATTAGAGTTTAGCATCAAAAACCATGGGTGGTAGCCTGGGTTCGCCCCTGTACCACCCATGTAACCCTTCATTGATGCAAAGAAATGCGTTTTAGCATTTATACTATATTGAGAACATTTTTGCCAAGTACAAGCAGCGGCAGGCGCCAGACATGCTGTATTGTATCTACCTTTTCCTGGCATAGGAGGCCATCTTGGACTCTACAAGGATGCAACATGCTCTGGCAGTAGATATGTTTGTTCAATATCCAAATAGAACAATAGATGGACAGAATGCAGAACAATGTCATACATTCACCCCAGTACATCAATTGTGTGTCTTTTGCTTTTTCTGCGCCGGGTATGCCCAGACGTGGGTTCTGGGCTCACTGTGCCACTGGAATCAAGCTATCCTGGCTGATGAGGGCTGAAAGCCCGAAACCGGTCCTTGGATGCTTGTTTCCGGTCCAGGGAGCACCTGGCCTGGCAGCTCGGGCTGGACTGTTCCCATGGGGAGGAGGGTCAAGACTGATTTGCATATGGCCAGTTCTAAACTGGGGTGGCATGGTGAGAAAAAGAATGATGGATTTAACCCAGATCTCTTGACTGGGGGTGAATGTTTTGATTTGTTCTGCATTCTGTCCATCAATTGTGTGTCTTTTGCTGTTCTATATCCAGGCATCCCAGAATAATAAACAATTATTAGATCTGTCATACCCCCCATCCCCCCTCCCCCGTCCCCCCCTCCCGGAAGTTAGTTTAATTCTGTGATGTACTTAAATCACAAGAAGGCTGTGTTCTCAGATAACTATTGATATATATTGATAGATATTGATCTTGTCTGTTGGCCTTTTATGACCTCTGCATGCAATTACGAGGTGGGGGAGCGAACACCTCGTGTCATTTGTCCAACTGTGGGAATACTAGACTTATCACTTATTGAGTTAAGTCTACCCTGGTTGAGGGAAGGAAAAATGGAAAGCAAAAGAATGTGCATTATTTTTTTAGGACATGACATAAATCCTATATGCGGATGGGGTTTACTGAATTTTAAATGTCTGATTTATTAATCTATTGTGCAAAACATTTGAGATTCGTCCCTGCCTGTTTATTATTGGAAATACTAAAACAGATGCAATCACCACACTAGGAATGAAAAGAACACCGGAAGCAAGGCTCAACAAAGGTCAGTGCGGCACAACAAAGAACAGAAAGACAAGTCGAGAGAAATGCCTGTCTAGGTGGCTGACCAAGGGTTCTAGCAACACTGGTGGGCATTGGTGTCCGGCGTGCAGGTGTACCTTTGGCAAAAACCTGACCCATAATTCCTGAATTTCATGAAGTGTCTCTAACTAGTGGAATATTCCCAATCTGTAACCGACACTGAAAAGTCTAGCACAGGAGGTAACATCGGTTTTTATTAAATGGTGAGGTGTAGAAAAAACTCCAAGACTGCGCCCGTTTGGGCTACAGTAAAATAATCGCAGAAAAGTTCGACTGTGAGAGAGCGGTGTCACTGGCAACTAAAGTGATAATGCATGAGCGACCTGGAGACGTCCAGCTCGTTACCAACACTAACAGTGATCAGAAACAGGTGCTGCAGCCCAGGACCGCCTCCGAGGCGCAGCTTCCCAATCACTGATGCAAAATCCGGAGGAACAAGTGCAAAACGAGGCTTATTCGGTGCAAACTGTTTCACTCTTCTGTGCTCACACGTTTAATAAGTTTATTAGCACATTCTTAAGTATCATTCAGCCTGCAGATAATGTTTCTATTTATTATTTAACAATGCAATGACATTTTTAAATGGGTCATTTTTCAGTTTTGCACCCTGTACAAATTGTTCTTCTGTTTTTGCAGAAATATTCGTAATGGAAAACGGAGGTTCATTCTGTTTGTTCAATGTTACATCCCCACCTACAAACACAAATCGGTCTGTTCAGTATAACATCACCCCTTGCAAAATAAAAATCATTAGAATGTTTTTACCTCAGTTAAACACATGCAAATTTCATACATTTAAATTATTGATTCTCATGACCGTGCAAGTGACGCTTTTCAATGTGCACATTCCGAGTTTTGAAGTAATCACTGGAATTCTGAAGGGGAAAAGAGGACCCTTCAAAGACATTTCCGTTCCAGTCATTCTAAACCAAGGTGTGTCTAATAGAAACATCCTCTTCGGCGTCCCAGCTGCACACAGATGGCAGAAGCCCAGCTCCCATCCCTGCTTCTCAGCACACTTACCTACTGACAGAGTCTCAGAGGTGGCAGACAAGAGGTCTGGGTCCATC
Source organism: Triturus cristatus (assembly GCF_964204655.1). Classification (NCBI taxonomy): domain Eukaryota; kingdom Metazoa; phylum Chordata; class Amphibia; order Caudata; family Salamandridae; genus Triturus; species Triturus cristatus. The sequence continues at coordinate 1,821,541,342 of NC_140590.1, read as the reverse complement.
CAGGGCTCTTTATGTCTAATAGAAACATCCTCTTCGGCGTCCCAGCTGCACACAGATGGCAGAAGCCCAGCTCCCATCCCTGCTTCTCAGCACACGTACCTACTGACAGAGTCTCAGAGGTGGCAGACAAGAGATCTGGGTCCATCCAGGGCTCTTTATGTCTAATAGAAACACCCTCTTCGGCGTCCCAGCTGCAAAGAGATGACAGAAGCCCAGCTCCATCCCTGCTTCTCAGCACACTTACCTACTGACAGAGTCTCAGAGGTGGCAGACAATTGGTCTGGGTCCATCCAGGGCTCTTTATGTCTAATAGAAACATCCTCTTCGGCGTCCCAGCTGCACACAGATGGCAGAAGCCCAGCTCCCATCCCTGCTTCTCAGCACACGTACCTACTGACAGAGTCTCAGAGGTGGCAGACAAGAGATCTGGGTCCATCCAGGGCTCTTTATGTCTAATAGAAACACCCTCTTCGGCGTCCCAGCTGCAAAGAGATGACAGAAGCCCAGCTCCATCCCTGCTTCTCAGCACACTTACCTACTGACAGAGTCTCAGAGGTGGCAGACAATTGGTCTGGGTCCATCCAGGGCTCTTTATGTCTAATAGAAACATCCTCTTCGGCGTCCCAGCTGCACACAGATGGCAGAAGCCCAGCTCCCATCCCTGCTTCTCAGCACACTTACCTACTGCTTGAGTCTCAGAGGTGGCAGACCAGAGATCTGGGTCCATCCAGGGCTCTTTATGTCTTGCTGAAGTCACCAGGGAGGTGGCTGCAGGATTGTTTATTCATTCCTCACAACTGGCTGCCCTCTTGGCACTACCCACCTGGGGTTACTTTATGGAATTCTAAGGGGGAAATGACTTCTGGGATTGTCTCTGTTAAACTGTTTCCCAGCAGAGCCCATCAGTGCCACAAACCTTTTGAAACATTCTTATCTTAAAATATTTTGTAAATGTAAGTAATTGTTTATTGTCCGGTCAATTAAAACCTTTACAATTTCTCTTTAAAAGCAAATGGCAAAAATAACAGCAGCAAAATTCCTAATTTAAAACTTCTCAATAATATCATTTCATAAAACATCCGTGCATTGTATTTACATCTTTAGTGCACATTTCCGCGATTGTGTCTACTACAGTACATTGATAAGAGGTTTTTTCGTTCTATATCTTCACCGATTTTTTGAAGGGAAATAAGATTCCAAAAGATTCAAAATTGTAATAAAACACATGCACAGTTCGTTTAGAGGTGTGATTATACGAAAGACCAGTTGCTTTCTGACTGCGGTAGAGTAGGCAGCAGTTAACAGTCATGCTGGGGCCGGAAGTGGGACGATCTGAGTGTATCTTGTTTGCTGAGAAAGCAAAAACTGAAGAATGGGGCAGGGGTGGATGACTCTAGTGGTTTATCGGCCGAGTTTCACCCCAGCTGCTTCCATGAACTGTAGGAAGCGACACACCAGCTGGGCATTCCCTCCTCCGAGGCATGCCACTACTGCTTGCCTACATGTTCTTATTAAGGGTGGGCGTAGTTCGCGAAGTAGCACTTCGCGAAGCTACGCAAAGTGAAGTTCGCACTACGCGAGCTACGCGTAGCACTTCGCGAACTGCGAAGTAACATGTTCGCACTGTGCAAGATGTTGTTTTCAATGATTGCACAGTGCGGACAAGCAACCGGCACTGTGCAATCATTGAAAATGGCATCTTGCACAGTGCGAGCTGTAGTTTTCTGCTGCTCGAGTAGATTTTTCCTCGAGCTGCAGCTTTCTCAACGCGAACTGGTAGTTTCTCATCGTGAGCGGTCGCGAGCATACGCGACCCCTCGCAATGAGAAACCTGACCTTCTTGCGTTGGGAATCTCGCCGGGAGGTTTATTTTCCATGCTCGCGATCGCGAACAAGGAAAAAGTCTCGCCAGGATGTCATTTTGCTTGCTCGCGGTCGCCAACTTGACGTTGAGGACCGCGAGCAAGCAAAAAATGACCGCAGCACTACGCAACACTACGCTACGCGTGTTCGCACTGTGCTACGTGCAGTTCGCGTAGTGCGAAGTAGCGCGAACTTCGCAAACTACGCGAGCGTAGCGTAGCGTAGTGCTTCGCCCAGGCCTAGTTCTTATCCCCTTGCTTATGAAGTGTGGCTTCAGTAATTGGCGTTGTTCTGTTTGTGATTCTCTGCAGATGCACAAAAGGTGTAATATGCTTTCGTTAGCTTCCTTGCATAAACAGCATGTTGTCTGGCCCGGCATTCTTTTCCAGGGGGGAAGGTGCTGCACTGATGGTAAAATGCCCATTCAGAGATGGAGATATTTTTCTTTCTTCCTCAGGTTGAAGCCTACACCTAGGTAGGATTGCGGGGAGGGCTTGACGTAGCTTTGCACAACAAACCATCCATGGGTTCTTTCTTTGAGGGCCGCCGTGTCTTCTAGTAATGATAGTTCGTTCACTGCCTTATTTACAATTTTTTGAAACAATTGTAGGGCCCTGATGCTGCCCAAAGTTCCTCCAGTCCTAGACGTTTTTTTGATGCGGCCAGATAGTTCATGGCTGCACAGTCCCTCCTTTGTTGTATTTCGGACCATAGGTAAGAATTCAGTGTTCCTGCTTCCGCTCTTTTGAGTCTGTACCGACTCTTGGCGTAGGCTCCTTTTCGAGCTAATTCTTGGCTTTGCAGGCCGAATTCCAACCTTATTTATGCTGGTGAAACGTACTTTGGTAGACTGAAAATCATTCTGGCCGCTCTTGAGACAGTACTGTCTAATGTGGCTGCGTCTTTTCCCCTCATGCACTCGCTCCCATAAATGATTGCCGGAATGAGCTTTGCTCTCCAGACTTGTAATAGTGGAGTAAGGTTTGGACCGATGATTGTATGCTTAATGGATTTCATTGCTGCGGCGATAGAGTTACCTCTTCTTTTGATGACGTCTTTTTGTGCATTAAATGTGCCTTTATTGTCTAAAATCACTCCTAAGTATTTGTATTGGTCTACCACTGCGATTGTCGAGTTGGCCAGATGCCAGCGAAACTTGGAAGTATCCCTTCTTGGATGGATCCTCATTACCTTTGTTTTATTGTAGTTGATAGATAGACCATTGTTTGCTGAATAACTGCTGGTTGTATCTAGTAGATGTTGAAGGCCAATGAGAGTTTGACTAAGCAGCACTAGGTCATCTGCGTACAGGAGATTGGAAAGTGGCAGCCCTCCTATTTTTGGCGCATGCAAATTACATGTGTCTAGTTCCGACGATAAATCGGACATGTGCAAGTTAAAAAGTGTCGGCGCCAGTACGCACCCCTGTTTGAGCTCCATGGCCAATGGAATTTTCCGGGACACAAACCTGCCGTCTCCTAATTTAACTTGAATCCACGTTTTTGTGTGGAGGAGTTTTAGCTGGTTTAGGAGAGCAGATGGTATTTTTTTTCCATTAGCTTCTGCCAGAGTATGCTCCTGTCAATTTTGTCAAATGCTGACAAGTAGTCGATAAAACATATGAATAGAGGTTGTTTTGCTAATTTCATCCTATCTATCAATAGGGACAGGGCTAGTATGTTAGTGGTTGTGCCCATGCACTTGCAAAAGCCTGTTTGATTGATGGGGATGAGTGATTTATCCTCTGTCCAGGCGGTGAGATCTTCCAGAATTAGTCCTGTGTAATATTTCTCTTCAATACCAATTAAAGCCACCAGCCTATAACTGTTTTCTAAGTTCTTATCCCCTTTCTTATATATTGGGGATATGATTGACCCCCTCCACGAGTTCGGGATGATGTTCCCTCCTGCTATTTGTGCAAACAGCGTGACAGTTTTGAAGCCCAATATTCCGGATCTTTTTTAAATGAGCTTGGAGGAATCCCATTGGGGCCCAGAGCACCCTCCCATTTGCCTTTGGATATCCTGGCCTTTACCTGGTCAATTGCAAACAAAGAACTATTGTTTCCTGGTATAACTTTGAGATTGATAGGGGTTCCCTCTGAAGTTCGGCGTGTGTTCTGATACTGATCAGAATTAAAGTGTTGAAGATGTGAGTTAGGGTGTGAGTTGATTCTTAGGGCATTCGGGTTAGCTAGACTGTTTATTGTGCGCCAAAATCTCGCGCTGTTGTTTGATTTTGTGTCATGTAACAGTCTAGCCCACAGATTTTTTTCCGAATCCCTTTTTGCCTGGCAGATAATTTTTTTATTTTCTGCTTTAAGTTTCGCTAACCCCTTTGTAATCTCAAGGCGTGCCCTGTACACTTGATGTCCCACAGTGTTTTGTTTATTGCTTTTTTGAGTAATCGGAGGTCTGGAATTTTAGTGGTGAGAAGGTGTTTGTGTTGATGGTCTGAGGTGCTGTTTGTCATTGAGGCTGAAGGAGCACGAGCTGCGTGCTTTCCTCCAAGTGTTTTGGTAAATTCTTCCCAATGCGTTATCTCATTTCTGGCTGCCTCCTTCCTTTGTTCCCATAGTAACTTTGCTGAGGCCAGTAGATCGTCCAGTTGGTTAGTTTTGAATTTGATTCTTCTAAAATTGTCCATATAAATAGACTTGGGGTCTTCAGCAGGTTGGTCTGGTGGTGATCCAGTTATTCTTGTGGAAATTTCTTGCGGGAGATGGTCACTTTGATCTTGGATCCCTACCCGGAAGCCTGCGATCCAACTAAAGAGTGATAGGGATACAAAAGTGTAATCTATTAGCGTGCTTGAGGTTGAGCTGTGGAATGTTACCGCAGGGGGCTGATCTTCTGGAAAAAGCCCATTTAGGGCCACAAAGCCTAGATGTTCCAGATCTTTTATGAAATTCCAGGTGAGTGCTGATTGTTGCCTCCTAGTGCACGGCTCCTGGCAAGGGATTTTCCAGGCTGAGTGTTGTTCTTCGAGTAGGTCGTCCCTTGACTGTGGCCCCATTAGGTGCATGTTGAAGTCTCCTGTCAGCAGTAGTTTTGAAGTTGATTCTTCCAAGAGGAGCCTATTAATTTCTGCCTCCACCATTTTGGCACCTTTAGTTTTGTCGCAGGGATGTATATAGGTGTTTATGAGTAGTATTTTTTGTGTGGTGTTCCCATCCCGTATGCTCACTCTTACTGCTTTAATTGCATTGGTGGAAGATGTGAAAGAATTGACGTCTTCAGTCGCAGTTACTGTTTTTATTGATGAGTAGATTGTTAGACCTCCCTTTAGATGTCCAAATTTTGAGCCTCTCACTGCTGGAGTTTGGTGGGTTCTGAAGCCAAGTAGATGGAAGGGTTCCTCTAACCAAGTTTCTTGTAGTAGAATAAGATCAAAGCCTTGAAAATAATCCAGGAGGTCTTTGTCCGATGTTTTGTTGCCCAAGCCGTTTTTGTTCAATGAGCAAATTTGGAGGTGGTTATTGCTTGGTGGTGGTTTTTATGTCTTGCGTCAAGTGCTCTCCTCCTGACGGTTTACTGTCCTTGCTAGCCAGGACCAGTCTTCCAGCCTGATTGCTCAAAATTGATCGTTCCTTCTTGGGTTCCGTGCGTCCATGCTACCTGCTCCTTTAAGTACTGAGTGTGGTTGCAGCACAGCTGATGAGGTGGCTGCATTTTCTTCATTACTTTTGTTTTGAGTCAGTGGTTCCAGGTAGCCGGGCCTTTGATTTAGTTGTATTTTCATTCCCCATACTTATAGTTGGGGTTCCTCATCCAGAATTCTCTTCACTATTTCTTCTGAGGATTTCTTTGATGTTTTTGAATGCAATTCTTTCCAAATCGTGTGTTCTTATGTCCTCCAAGCTTCTGATTGCTTGAATTAGATTTAGAATGTTCCCTCTGTTGAGGATGTCCCCGCAACCCCTGGATTTATATTCAGGAATGAATAGAATTGAGTTGTTTTTAAGTTGTGGTTGACTGGCAGTTGGAAATGTTGCCAGTTTTGACAGTTCCTCTTTGAGTGGAGGGTTTGAGAGAGCCATTCGAAGTCTGCAATTTTCCCTGGTGGTTACTTTCCTTAAGATGGTTGGCTCGCCAGGATTTTGCTTGATGCAATCTTCTGGAGCTCTCATACTTTCCTGTTTTCTAGTCTCGTCCGATCTGGTTATGGATGGCTCTGTTGAATCATCCTCAGTCGTGACCAGTTTAATATCTGAATCCTCTAGTGATGAAGTAATCAAAGGGCTTGGTTTTTTATCTCCTGTTTTCCCGGAGGTAACTGCCTCTACAAATCTTTTTTTTCTTGAAGAATGCGGAAGCTCTAGTGCTTGTGTTTTTTTTGCTTCCGTCTGTTGCTTTGTTAAATGGCCTTGATGGTTTGTCCTCTATCGTATCCTGCTTTGTTTCTGAGTCCCCTAATGTTGTAGTGGTCGAATGGCTCAATTTGTTATCTCTTTCTTGGGGCAATAGTTCCATTAATTTGCTAATGTCTTGTCCTTTTGTCCCAGGTCGAGTACTACCTGATTGGAAGTAATCCGCTATGTTCATTTTCTTCTTTCTAACCTTCCTCTTTTGCTTACAGCTGTGTACTCGGTCTCCTTACACCCCGAAAAGGGGCTTTCCGGAAGCTTCTGATTCAAGATTTGTTTGTGTTGGGTCTGCCATGTGAAAGTCGTGGCTTTGTTCTGGGACCCATATGTGTGCTGGACTGTTGGAGCAGTCGAGCTGTTCATTTCTTTCCTTGGCTGTCTCTTCGGAGGTACTGCATGATTTGGCAATTGGGTCCTGAGCTGATCTTGTCTCCTTGCAAGGGTCCTTTGAGGGACCGTTTACCCCATTGATTCTTGCTCCTGTCTGCAGGGTGGGCCTATTGAGGGCATTTTGTTGGGATCTTTTGCGGTGGTACGCTGATTTTGTTTGGTATTTTTCTGATTTCTGACAGGATATCCCCCATTGCGTCTGGGAGGGTGGATAGTTTATCAACAATGGAAAAGCAGGTGCAGTGCGTTGGAAGTAACTGCGTGTTTTTGCGTGGGCCCTTTTAATCAAGTTATTCATGTCGGCTAATCTTGTGTCGATGTTCGAGATGTGGATGGCCACTGAATTAAGGATAGATAGTTGAACGTCCATCTTGTCCGAATGATGTTACATTGACTTTACTGAAAGCTGAATGGTGTCTAGTAAAGATTCCCAGAGCTTATTTGAGTCCAGTTGATTGAATCCTTTGGTATTAATTTGTTGGAGAGTGGTGGCGTATACCTGCCCGGCTGCAGAGTAATACAAAATCTCTTGCTGATCTTGGTTATAAGTTGTTTGGGGTGTATTACCATCTGTTATGCTTTTTCTGGCCTCAGTGGTTCCGGATTCCCTGTCCCTGAATTGTTCGTCAGAATTGCTAGAAGGATTGTTGAATTGTGAGTTAAGCTGGGGGTTGCTGTCAATACTGCAGCAGTTGGTGATGATTGGGTTGTCCCCTGTCGATGTTCCTTTGCTCTTTCTCCCTGAGCTTGTTACCCCGCTAAGGCTGGCCTTAGTGTGCCATACTTCGCTGCCTATCTCTGGAGTGATTTGATTTGAGTCCTTGAGCCCTAAGGGTTTTTGCAACTGTGGCACTGGAGAGTTGGTGTTGGTGTCTGCCTCAATATTCATGACTTCGATATGTGATGGCATGGATCCACAGGCCGTGCTTTTTGGGTGCACTTTAGGTGCCTCATTGTGGGATGAGGGTGGTGAGAATGTATTTGGGGCAGCTATTGGTGCTATTTCAGTATTTTGTTGAATAATTTTAACAATGAAATTTGTTCTCCCCGAGGAGATTTGGATAATTGGTTCTAGGGGTATGGCTGTGCCGGGCTTAATTCAAGCAGAAAGTGATCTTGTTCTTGTTGCCTGGTTTACCTCAAGAGACTTTTCCATTATTTGTTCTTGGCCAGATCCTATGCGTTTCCTCTTTGTGGGGGCGCTAGTTATTTGGGTAAACGCTAGCTCCCCTTGCTGTCTTTTCCTATATGGGGTACTGTTACTGTAGAGTTTCCCCTTTTGTCATCTATGCCTTTGCTGCCTTGTTCAGGAGTGGTTGCCTTAGGACCTTGTATGGTCTGTTTTCTCCTGGTACAGGGGAGAGAGGAGGCCGTTTAAGCTTTCATTACTCATGCAGAGGGCGGCCCCCGGGTCTCTCAGAAATTAGAATTTTATGTAGATTTTAGGCTCATAGCTTTTTGTTGTTGTGGGTTTTATGAATTTTGTGTTCAATTCGGTACCTGCAATGTCTATCAGGATCTGGTTACAGTTTTCCTCCACCAATGAGTTCTTGTTGCTGGGTGTGTCAGTTGTTCCTTTACTCTTTTTTTTCCATTTATTCAGTGTGGATGTGACAGTTCGCTCCCCGCCTGATCTCATCCCGTCCAAAACCCTTACGCACGTGTAGGTCACGTAATTGTTATGAATTTTGTTATTCTGTTTTCTTTGATCCTTAAAGCTCTTTTTAATATTGCAGCTTTTCAGAAGTAAAAATCTTCCAAATCAGATGTTTTTGCATTTTGATCCGTTTTTTTAATTTGTCCTGACCTTTCCTGACCTTTTTGGTGTTTGGTTTTCGCCCCTTTTTTGTTTGTCTTTTGTTTGTCTTTTGGTTTGGCAGTTGGTTATTGTTGTTGTAGTTATTTTCTTTTTTGTCTGTTTAGGTTTTTTGTTTTGTTAGTTTTGGTTTCTTAGTGGTTTTTTGGTTGTTGTTTGTTATTTGCTTGTTATTGTTTGCTTGTTTAGTTGTTTGATTTGGCTGACTTTTTATTTTTTATTATTGTTATTGTTGTTAATGATCAGTTGCTAATCAGTTTATGTTTATGTTTATATTGGGTAGTTGCCTTTCCCTTGTGTTCCTTTTGGTCCTTTGGTTCCTTTATTTTTCCTTGAGTTCTCTTTGTTGCTAGATAATTCCTTAACTGGTGATTTGCTGGTCCTTGCTAGTAGAGGCTAGTGGCGACTGAAGGGTGCTGATAAATGGAAGGGTTTTGTAGTCTGGCTTGCTTGGCAAACTCTGGCCAGTTTCTTAGCAGTTTCTCGGAAATGTGGCGATATGACAGTATATTTTAATCTGGTCTGGTCTGGTCTGGTGATCTGGTCTCGTGGATTTTCGCTGCCCTTCACTCCTCACTCATCGGAACCCGCTGTGAGGCTGCTTCTGTGCCGGGGTTCTCGCAATACTGATTTGGGGCACTGGGGCTGCAGTGCAGACCAGCCTGTATTCCCTGGTGCGACTTTACCGCTGTGTGCTCCCCCCTGTAGAGGGTCAGCGGTATAGTTGTTGGTCTGGGAGGAGCTAGGTGGGCCAGAGGAAGAGGAGGAGCAAGGACAGGACGAGGGCAGATAGTGCAGGGACAGGGAAGGTGATGGTAGCAGTATAATAAAGCTGGTATAACCTTGATGAACAGTGTCTATGATTACTGCGTGACGACATCACACCCCCCTGACCGGCTTCCGAGCCTCCGAAGCTCCAGAGCTCTGAGGTTCAGGGGCAGGCTCAGGCACAGAGGTTTAGGAAACTGAGCGCGGAAGCCAAAACACTGGAGCCAGAAGCGCTGCGGCACTCTGCGCTGAGGCTCAGGGGCAGGTTCAGGCACGGAGCACGGAGGCACGGATGCACGGTGGCATGAGGCAGGCTGCAGGGTGCAGGGCTGGGTAGATCGGGAGGCAGGGAGGTGGTAGCTAGAGGCTGGAGGCTAGACCAGAGGTGAGACCGAGGTGAGACCGAGGAAAGGAATCTCGCTGCGGGAGCAAACTGAGAACACTTACCCTCTGCTTTCCTCTGCCTTCCTCTGGCCTCCTCTGCCATTTGCCGATCGCTGTTTGCTGTGTGCCGTTTGCCGACCTCTGCTGCCACTTCTCCCCCATCACTGTCGTTGCGGACTGCAGAAAGCGACCTGAAGCTGCTTTTCCGTTGCCTTTGCCTATGCTTGCTTGCTCATCTGAGCCCACTCGCCGCCGCTGCCGCTGCCTTTTTTGCCCAGAGCAACAGAGGGGAAAGAGCGCTTCCGCGTCTCCCTTGCTTCCGCGTCTCGCTCACGGCTGGGCAATCTCTGTTAGTCCTCTGTCAGTTTCCAAGCACCAAGCAACTAGACTATTGCAAAAATGATAACCGAGCAAAATGGTTCAATAGTAAACACTTCCTCATGCTATATTAAGTTTAAATTGAGAGACGTTACGTACTGCGCTAATATAAATAATATATGATAATATTAACAGCCCCTTATAAGTCTAGAGACTAGGATTTACACGTTACTTTGGGAGTCATCTGCTCAAGTTTGAGACTACCATTACCGTTTTCTAAAAAGGGCCAGTTCACCATTGCAACATGGCGCCTATTGGTAGCTTCATTCTTCGCAGTCCGTCCTCTACTCTTCCATGTAGCTATTTAATCCCATTCTAAGATGGCGTGCGCTATAGACGCCAACGTTGTCACGAGAGGTCTGGATAGAGGGCCCGGATATGCCGCTTGCAGGTAAGCGCCGCACCGCTGATTTACTATTAGTGAGTCTATAGGGATGGATTATATATCAGTATAGAAATTAGGGCTAGCCTATTTTACATTCAGCCTTCCCCTACTCTCGCTACTATTTGTCTATTATCATATGAGGGTACGACAATGTGAGATCAGTGGAGCTTGTCCCTCCAACATCTTTAATCCTTAATAGCGTGAGCTTAAGGTTTTTTCTTTTTTTCCTGAAGATAGGCGCTCCTTCATTCTGCTTTGACTGAGCCAGGCTTTGGACTATGTTCTTTGTGATATAGATTCAGTTAGACCATTCTTCAATAGTGTATAGATAACTAGCACTAGTTGGAATTTCGTTTTTTTGTAGCACTTATTTATCTTTTTCCATTTAGTTTTGTATAAATATATGCTATTATTTTGGTTATATTTTAGATGTGAATTTAGCTCTACTGCTAGTAATTCACCTGGTCTGTTCTCCGCTCTTCTCTCGCCTCTGCTGCTAACACATTTTTTGTCTTTTACAATTTTATCTTATGATCATTTCCTTTGTTTTAGGATGCGTGGTTAATATTTTAACCTGAAAATTCAAAGATATAAACAAAGATACATTTTTGACTGAACCTTTGGAAGGAAAGTGCATTATTATATTAGGTATGTCTTCTGTTTATAAAGCATTTTACTCACCTTATGTATAATATTTATTAGTAGTCTCCAGTATTCCAGGAAGTGGAGGTCACTTTCTCCCACTTATAGCAACTCTTATTTTCTTTGCTCAGATTTTCGTCAACGTATATTGATTAATGAACATTGAGGGGCTCATTTATGAGCCCCTGTGTCACTTTTGCGCCACCGGTGCGTCACTTTTTGTGACGCATCTACCTAGATGCGTCACTTTGTAAACCCCTGCGCTACATTATACCTGCGTCAGGTATAATGTATGCAGGGTGGGCGTTCCCACGTTGTGGTAAATATTTAATTACCGATACTATTTTTGATGCAGTAGAATATATTAAGAATAACTCAGTAAAATAAGAGGCAGAATCCGTGGTATTAGAGGTTCTGAAAGGGCTTTATTCCTTTACAGTTCGAACTGCAGGCACCATATTCCATCACCACGGAGGTTCAGGAAGTGAAGGGCAATACATTATTGACAGGTAATCATTTTTATAGAAAAGGCATTACAGTGAAACAGATGCAGGAGGCGTAACAGCTGATAAAACAGATAAAGATATGCATGCGTAACTAAAATAGGCGGACATGTAGGCGTAACTAGAAAACGTCATTATACATGATGTCACAAATGGGTGGATCCATGAAAGAATCCTGCAATGTCAGCAGAAATACTTGGCAGAGATGCGCGCGCAGCCGCATGACGTGTGATTGACGTGCAACTAGGGGGTGAAGGGGACTTGACATTTAGCTCTACATGTGGAGACAAAAGTCTGGGGGGTCAAGTCAACCTAATCCCAAATCATATCTAACATCCTATGTTTGAAGAACTATATTATCCAAAAGGAAAGGTCTCTCGAACGAAATCTATTCTATACTGACTGTGAGTGCGTGTACAAGCGTCTAAGTGTCTACATGAGATGCGAGGGGGCAGAAATCTTCCATAGTAACAGGGCTATGAATTACTTGCATGAAGACAGAGAAGCCGGGCCCCTTGCTTGGTAACTGGAAGGATGTTTACTTAAACTACTAGACAGGAATGCATTGGATGAGGAGCGGAGCAGATAATCTTGAAGGTGAAATACAGTTTTTGGCAGGCAGACAGGCCGAGTCAGGCACCGTTAGCCACGCAGGGAGTAGGACAAAGTTCATGGGTACAGATGCGAGCTCAGACTGGAGCTGTCGAAGATAGGAGGCAGAAAAAGGCTTGATGGCAGAATTCAGGGCCCATTCATGGTGGATCTGAAAGAGGACATGTTGACGGTGGACGCACATGTGTTTGCGTCTTCATAACTGGAACTGGAGGGAACATACATGTACTTGTAGCTTATACATGGAGCCGTTGGGGTCTAAGATAGGGGACATAACTGATCACAAAATTCATATTTCCTCATTCCCTCCTTGTCCCCTACGGACCCTCAGGAGATATCAATCTTCATCAATCCATCGATCTGTTCATATAGCATCATTTGTTCTTCTTTCTTTATCCGGGATCTTGAGCGAAAACTTTGATGTGGAATACACGATGTGGCACACAGACCACAAATCGCTGGCCCACATTGTAGACATAAGCAGCAACTGAATAGTATGAGAAAGCCAATACCTAGGAAGGATAGGATCCTCCATCCCCAAGCTGACAACACGCTCCAAAACCAACCGGACCAAGTCCAGGTGCCTGGATTCTGGTGTATCTGGCTTACAATTTTGTGAAGACGGGTTATGGCTTTATATACAGATGGCGAATTTTCTGGGATGAATACGCAGCAACTTGATCCGATGACCCTACAAGCTCCGCCCCTATCGGCCAGGATGACGTCAAGGACAAGACGATTTTGAAGAACAACAATCCGCATCGCAGACTGCTCCTCTGTTAAGTTGCCTAAGGCGGAAGTAGTTTCATTTACTACGGCTTCAAGGGTCCTAGTTAATCTACGTATCAGTTTACTATTGGTGACTGTACCTATATAGGGAAAGAAACCTTTATTGAAATATGTATATTTTTCCCATGCCGTTTCAGTGTAATCGACAATTGGGAGATCTCTCCGTTCTCTATTGTGTACTAAATGGGTATTTCTGTGATGTCAGGAGGGGCTAGAAAAACAGGTGGCAGGAGGAATGCGATGTAACAGGTACCATCCCAATCTAGAGGCAGACGTATATATGCAGTCTGACCACATACGAAGTAGGAATGGCGGGAAGCTCTAAAAGTAGACTTGCCTTGATCACTGAATTCTATTACAGTGGTGCATTTACTATGGCCCATATGTATTGAACCATTCTTTCTTACACATAATTCTCCTTTAACTGGAAATACTGACATAGCGGGCAAGATTGGTGCCGCTTCGGATTCAACATTCAGGATCATGAGGTTAAGCGTAAAATTACCTAATCCATATACTTCATTTTCTAAATCAGTTCCTGTTCTTTTGGGAAGTCCCTCCTTGTTAGGGTAGCAGACTTTGAGTAAAACTAGGTTCAGATTTCCCCATACCCAATTATCTTGATAAACTACTGAATTTGAATCTAAGGAATTAATTAAACTAAACCATGCTCCACAGGAGCCATTGTGTGTGAACGGATATGGAAAAAGAGGCAGAACTCCCTTATAGTTCTGATAGGGAGGGAGTCGGCCACATATCCAACAATTGGTAGCATTGCTGGTCTGATGGGAGTGATGTAACATACTAATGAAAGTGTTATTGCGCAGCGCAAATCTATAGGACAACTCATGCGGGGGTAATTCACTAAAAGAATGTTCAGCAGTAACATTGTAAGCACGTTTAGAAATAGGGTAATATATATGAAGCAATATACTTGCAACGATGATCAGAAGACTTAAGAAAAACATAATTAATAAGGTCACTATGCAATGACTACGAAGTGATTTACAATACACGTGCTTTTTAAGCTGCATCTGTCGATTTCTTTCTCTACTCAGGTCTAGAGGATACATGTCAGAGACAAATTCAACCGATTCACCTTGGAGAGGACTTAAACAATCAAATTGTCTGACTTGCTAGACCTTAATTTCAGTTTGTACAGTTCAGTTTCTTTAGGCTCAACCAAGGGGAGCTTTGAATCAATCGGTGAAGAAATGCAAGGCGTAATGTTCACATCGGATGGTAGTCCATGAAATTTCTTGATATGACTCGAATGTAACCACCCTTTACGACCTTCGATCTTCACGGCTGTCCTTGTTGTTAGCAGAACGAGTTGAGGCGATTTCCACCTGGGATCCAGCTGAGTCTTCCGGTCAAAATTCCGTACCAGCACCAGGTCCCCGGGAACTACGTCATGGGGTTTTACCTCGGTGTTATCGGGAAAGGCTGCAGCTACCTGTGAACGACAAGATTGTAGTGCAGACATCAAGGAAGCCAGGTAATCTGTCAGCATATTACAGTCAACATCAGTTATTTTACGAGGTATAGGCGTCCCCCACATATTTGGTGGTCTACCGAAGATCACTTCATACGGGGATAGCCCTGTTCGAGAATGTGCTACCATTCTCATGTAAAAGAGTGCAACTGGTAAGGCTACTACCCAATCAACACCTTTTTCTCTACATATCTTGGACAATCTAATTTTCAGAGTTTGGTTATGGCGTTCCACGAGACCTGCTGCCTCGGGGTGTCGGACACAGTGGAATTTCCATTGGTAACCTAACAAAAGTGAAACGTGTTTCATCAGTTCGGATGAGAACGGCTGGCCGTTATCTGAGTAGACAACACGTGGTAAACCATACCGTGGGAAGAATTCTCGAACTAACTGTTTGGCAGTAGTAGGGGCAGTGTAATCTGAAACCGGGTAGGCTTCGGTCCAACGGGAAAGAGCACAGACAACTACGAGAACATATTTGAATCCTCGACATCGTTCCATCTGGATATAATCCATCTGGAGGACTTCAAAAGGGTGATCAGGAGGTTGAAATCCACCTTGTTCTACGGGGATGCTTTTACCTGGGTTAAACTGACAACAGATCATACAGGTACGAACTTTTTGTTTAGCTGCTGCTCGTAAATGTTTGTTGAACCAAATGTGTTGAATGCTGTCTAGCATAGCTTTTTCTCCTAGGTGCGCTGGACTATGTATTGTGTTAATGATAACTTGAACCATGGAGTCAGGAAGAAACCATACAGATTTTTCCTTCGTCATCCATCCTTGATCCGTTTGGATCCCTCCTAATTCAGTCCATTTCTTTATTTCATCTGGTGTAGCATGTGTCTGTATGTCAATTACGTCAAGAGCGGGATCCTTAACCGTCATGCAATGTGTTGGTGTCGGAACTATTGTCTTTGTCACGTCAGTTGTGTGAGTTTGAGCAGTTTGTTTAGCTGTTCTGTCAGCTAGATCATTGCCTTGAGAAATGATATCGGTAACTTTCGTATGGGCTTTGCATTTCATAATCGATATAGCAGTGGGTAGATGAATTGCGTCTAATAGAGCATGAATGAGGGGTCCGTGCTGAATGTGGGCACCGTGAGAAGTTAAATAACCTCTCTCTCGCCACAGCACGCCGAAGTCATGTACAACTCCGAATGCATAACGTGAATCAGTGTATATGTTTACTTTCTTATTTTTAGCTTGAATACAGGCTTGTGTCAGAGCGATGAGCTCTGCTGCTTGAGCTGACAAAGTGTTAATACAATTTGTTTCAATGACTTCAGTGTCTGTTGTGACTGCATACGCGGCCACTAACTCTCCTGTACTTGTTCTCATGCATGAACCATCTACATACAACGTCAGGTCTGGATCTAACAATGGGACATCTGTCAAGTCTTGTCTAGGTTTCGTCGTGATAGTGATAACTTCAATACAATCATGTGCTAGTGGGTCTGTTCCGTTTACTGGTAAAAGTGTGGCAGGATTCAATGTACTACAACGTCTGATTTCTATATGTGGCTGAAACAAGGTTAATTCATAACCGGTAAGTCTCGCTATAGTCAAGTGTTTTGTTTGCGTTCGGTTCACAAGAACCTCTACTGCATGTGGTACCTGTACGGTCAATGGATGTCCTAACACTATGGCATCGCTTTGTCTGATTGCTAAAGCTGTCGCTGCCACTGATTTCAGGCACGCAGGAAGAGCCTGAGCTACGGGATCTAATGTACTAGAGAAATAGGCACATGGTTTGTGTGATCCTGCTTGTTCCTGAGTGAGTACTGACAAGGCAGTACCTTTGCGTTCTGTAACAAAGAGTGTAAAATGTTTATTGTAACATGGTGTTGCTAAAACAGGTGCTTGACATAAAGCTTTCTTTAAGCTTACAAAGGCTTGTGTATGTTCCTGAGTCCAAGGGAGGACAGTCGATGTGGCTGCCTCCTGTGTTGTCAACTGAATGAGTGGTTTTGCTAGAAATGCATATTGAGGGATCCACTGCCTACAGTATGAAGTGAGGCCTATAAAAGCCCGCACCTCCTTTTGTGTCTTGGGTATTGGCATGTTAGCAATTAACTGGATGCGATCAGGTGTAAGCTGTCTTCCCTCCTTGGACAGCGAGTGCCCAAGGTTAACAACTTGCTGGACACAAAATTGCAGCTTAGAAGGGGACACCTTGTGCCCCTTTTCGGCCAGAAATTGTAAAACCGTCAGTGATGCTTTTTCACATTCAGGTTCACTTCGAGCGGTGATCAGCAGATCATCGACATATTGAAGCAAGGCTGTGTTAACTGGCATGTGGACACTGTCAAGTTCTCGTTTCAGTGCTTGGCTATAGATGCTGGGGCTTTCTGTGAATCCTTGAGGTGCGCGTGTGAATTTAAAACTTCGTCCATTTAAACTGAATCCGAACAAGTATTGGCTTTCCGGATCTATTGGGACGCTGAAAAAGGCATTCTTGAGATCAATTACAGTAAAGAACGTTGCTTTGGAGTCAATGGCTGTCAGTAATGAAGAGATGTCTGGGACCACGGGGTATTGTGGTACAATGCATTTATTTAGTTCGCGCAGATCAATAACTAATCGATATACTGGCGGGGCCTTTGGATAAGTTCGTTTAAGAATCAGAATTATCGGGGAATTACATACATTGGAGTCGGTTTCCACAACCACTCCTTGGGCAATAAGCTCGTCAATGATTTGCAGTAAAGCCACTACAGCATCTGGTGGTAATTTGTATTGTCGCATTCGTGGTAGTACCACTCCTGTTTTTAGTGTGACACGATATGGTGTAATGTTCATGCAACCAACATCAGTGGGGCCTTGTGCCCATAAATGTGTAGGTAAATTCTGCAGTCTGTGATCCATATCTCTGGACACATAGTGCCCTTTGAAATCACGTAAAAATAATCTTACTCCTTCCGGAGAGCAACATATTATAGCTCCTAGAGCTTTCAATGTTTTTATACCTAACAGGTTTTCTGGACATGATTTAGTAAGCAATAAGTCTGTAGTCCGTGTCAACGGACCGACCGTGAGTGGAAGAGGTTGTGATACTTCATTAATGACATGTTTTCCTGAAAAACCAAGGGAAATATTCTGTGAGCCTGAGAGGGGTGCCCCTGGAACTTCACTGCGTCGTATTGTTGTTCTGCTTGCCCCTGTATCAAGTAAAAACTTTCTATCTTGGCCCAATAGTTCACTATGTACATAAGGTCCCTCTTGATCTACAGGAACCTCGATAAGGGGTAAGCCAACTTCCCTCTCTAGGCTGTTTCATACGTATCGCTGATAATCGGGATAGTCAGTTTTTGCATACTGGTACATCTGTTGCGTTGTTGCTTGTGTGGCAGCAGTAGGCTGCTGCTGTGATGTAACTACGATCCGTTGTGGAGCTGCCTGTTGTGGAGCTGGCATGGACTGTTGTGGGGCTGGCATGGACTGTGCATGCTGCGGGGCTCCTTGTTGGTTCTGATCCTGTCTAGGTGGCCGTGGTCTTTCCTGTGTTTTACCTGTGGCAATATTATGTTTTAAGACTGGACAATCGTGTATATAATGACCTGGCTGTTTACAATAGTTGCATGTCCCTTTCACAGGACCTGCTGAATCACTGGACTGTGTCATTCCCTTTTTATGACCGTCAACTGGAACTGACTGGGCAACAAGCATTTTCATTTTCGTGTCTTTCATGCGTCTTTGTTCATGTTCTTGTTCCTCTCTAATTCTATTGTGGTGATATTGTAACATCTGTAACATTTGTGACGGGGTGTTACCTTGCCAGGTACTCTTGAATTTCAATACTCTATTCTTAACTTGGGGCAGGGAATTTTCAACTAATTTTGTCACAAACAGATGTGGATATGATTCGCTACTTACTTTTATGCCACTATTTATACCAAAACATTTTTCGAATCGAGAATAGAAATCACTAGTGTCTTCATCTTGCTTTTGTTTACAGGCTGAGATTGCACCCCAGTCTTCCTTTTTCGTAGTTAATAAACGTGGCAGTACCTGTACTAACAATCCTGGTAATGTTTTAGTCTTTTCCCCAAGCCCTGAACCTGCAGCTCGGGCCTTTTCTTCGTTTTCTAATGCTGTCCAATCTATCTTTTGGTCTCCCACCTCCCAATCTTTTTCTTTGAGTTTTTCGTAAATGCCAGCAGGCATTAATACTTTCAATATTTTCATAATGTCGGGGTAGGTATATTCTCCCATGAGTAACATGTCTTTGATCTCACGGTGGAAACTCGCTGGGTCTTTGTCATGACTGGGTACCACTTTCTTCATTTCTAATAATTCAATTTTAGATATGGGTGTGTATACAAACACGCGTTTAAACTGATTGTCATCACCTTTTATTGGGTGCACTTCGCGTAAGGGATTCTGTCTGTCCATATAATACGTCGTTCTTTCCTTGATGGGCAGTGAGACATGTTCTGGGCATACAAAAAGAATATACTGGTTTCTGAATTCTAGTATTTCTCTAATTAAATCAGTACCTGAACCTCTCCATTTATTTGTGAGTAATTCAGTCAATATATCAGGTAAAGGACCAGGATCGGAGTGTTGGCTTTTATATAATATAAGGAGTTGTTGAATCATGTATATACCAGCTAAACGCTGTTCATCTGGGGTAAGGTTCAAAAACGTGTGTGCTAGTGCATCATCACTGTATTTTCCGGGACTGTCAGCCCATAGTACTGCTGCTCTAGCTAATTCTTGTTCGTCCATTGAATCTAGTATATGATATCCCCTTCGTTCTCGGAGTAATTTGTCAGCGGCTTGGAATAAGTGTTCGGGAGATCTTATATTTATTACAGGGGTTTGGAAATTTCTGTTACTTTCTGGACGTGTCGGACGTATCGGATCATTAAAGCATCTAGTATTATTAAAAGATCTTCCTCTACCTACATAAGCCATCGTGTCCAACTGTCCTGTTGGCATTTCTGATTCTTCCCCCTCCCCTCTGTCTTGTTCAGGCTCGTCTATCTCTAATCTTTCTTTATGTATTCGTTCAATTTCTTTGCGGATCTTTCGGCACATAGCTACTACACATAACTGTTTATCATGTTTCCCTTCTGATATATTCCGACCCCATGTGGTAAGTGTTTGCATTTCTTCTGGATTTACCCCAGGCCGGTCTTGATTTCTGATTACACAGTTTATGAGGAAACGTAACAGTTGCCCCTGTACCTCCGCTTTCTGGTACTCCATGGCTCTGTTAATACTTTCAGGACCTCGCCCTGACTGGACAAAGTGATATATATTTTCTAAATGTGTCGTCATTCCTGGTAGCATCGCTAAATATATTGTAGCTCGTCGGATACGTAATGATGACAGCAGCATTTCGGCCCGTTTACCGGGCACAGGATCATATCTACAATCCACTAGAAGTTCCTTAAGCATGTCGGGGGTTGGTAGTTTGGGCGTACGTTGGTGTGCTAATTCTCTAAAGGAAAATTTATTTCCTCTAGGTGGCGTAGAAAAAATGTCTGTTGTACCTCCTGTAGCACCGTCTGAGGTGCTGGGCGTGAAAGGATTTGTTGGATGTAAGACAGAAACTGTAGATGCGGGAAAAGCGGTAGAAACAGATGTGCTTGTCGGAATGTGTGTCGGAGTTTGTTGTTGCGGAGGTACAGACGGAGGATCTTGGCGTTGAGCACCATCGGCAAGCGGTCTATGTGGTGCGGTGTTAACATACTCGGGAGCTGCGTCATCTAGATAGGAGGAAAGGAAAACATCCTCTGCTGTTCTGGGATGCCCTTTGGGGTGTGCTTTTATCGGAAACAATGGAGGTGGCAAGTCTTTTGGTATCTCCGGAGTAGCCTTAGGTAACCCTTCGGCCAGAAGAGGATACATACCATTCATAAGGGCGTTTCTTTGTCTATCTACTTGTTCTGATTTTACTCGGGTACCTTCCTCAATTAATAGATTTTCTCGGGCTTTATTTGAATTCTCCTTACCTTTCTCTTCCTGTCTGAGTGCTTTTTCTGTACGTCTATATGATTCTTTACGCCATAATTCAATGGCATCTTTCTGTGATTGTCTGGCCTTCTTTTTCCATAATTCTTCTTCTACTCTCATGATGCAATCTGCATCCCAGGTCCCAGCTGTTGGCCACCTCTGACTTTCTGGTAATTCCTTGGTGTAGTCCACCCATAAATCAAGAAATAATACGGCGTCTAGGCCATGTTTATGATACATGAAGTACCCTGGAGTGTCCCTAGGAGGAATGGGAACAGCTTCTTCGAGTACCCCTTTTCTGGTTTTGATCTGTCTTAATTTCGAAAAGAGCGGCATTTTGAGATCTGGTTTGGTCCTTAATCTTGAACACACTTAATACAACTAAACACAATAATGAACAGTCATTCACACCACAATATGTAGAGAGTATTTAAACATTTAACATTTAACATTTAACGAACAATAATGACTATAGGGAACTAGTTACTTGGCATAATACTTGACAATAGATGATACTGGATTACTGGATTATATACAAGACTTACAAGATATACTGCTAAACAGTACAGATACACTGCTGAAACAGTGCAGACCGGACTTGTGTACCCACACCCGTCTTGACCGGCACAACCTATGTGCACGTCTAAATGCCTCCCCGGCAATGGTACTCACCGGGTAGCTCGGAACGGAAGGCCTCGGAACTGAACTGAACTGGACTGGACCGGACTGGACTCGACGCGGAACTTCGGAACCTGGTGGGCCTCTGTATACCTCGGATCTTGCTCTCTCAGCTAGGCTCTGGTCGGGATACTTCGCACTTCTCACCGCCTCGTCTGGGTGTTGATCGCAGCCTCAGTCACCCCCGCTTGGCAGGAGGGAGATACAGGAAATCCTGCGGGTACGCGTTGTTGTCCGTCCAGCTGTGGCAGGAGACCGGGCCTGCAACGCACCTCCGGCGCGTGAGATGAGAAAGTGTCCCTATTCGGGCGCCAATTTATGTGGTAAATATTTAATTACCGATACTATTTTTGATGCAGTAGAATATATTAAGAATAACTCAGTAAAATAAGAGGCAGAATCCGTGGTATTAGAGGTTCTGAAAGGGCTTTATTCCTTTACAGTTCGAACTGCAGGCACCATATTCCATCACCACGGAGGTTCAGGAAGTGAAGGGCAATACATTATTGACAGGTAATCATTTTTATAGAAAAGGCATTACAGTGAAACAGATGCAGGAGGCGTAACAGCTGATAAAACAGATAAAGATATGCATGCGTAACTAAAATAGGCGGACATGTAGGCGTAACTAGAAAACGTCATTATACATGATGTCACAAATGGGTGGATCCATGAAAGAATCCTGCAATGTCAGCAGAAATACTTGGCAGAGATGCGCGCGCAGCCGCATGACGTGTGATTGACGTGCAACTAGGGGGTGAAGGGGACTTGACATTTAGCTCTACATGTGGAGACAAAAGTCTGGGGGGTCAAGTCAACCTAATCCCAAATCATATCTAACATCCTATGTTTGAAGAACTATGTTATCCAAAAGGAAAGGTCTCTCGAACAAAATCTATTCTATACTGACTGTTAGTGCGTGTACAAGCGTCTAAGTGTCTACATGAGATGCGAGGGGGCAGAAATCTTCCATAGTAACAGGGCTATGAATTACTTGCATGAAGACAGAGAAGCCGGGCCCCTTGCTCGGTAACTGGAAGGATGTTTACTTAAACTACTAGACAGGAATGCATTGGATGAGGAGCGGAGCAGATAATCTTGAAGGTGAAATACAGTTTTTGGCAGGCAGACAGGCCGAGTCAGGCACCGTTAGCCGCGCAGGGAGTAGGACAAAGTTCATGGGTACAGATGCGAGCTCAGACTGGAGCTGTCGAAGGTAGGAGGCAGAAAAAGGCTTGATGGCAGAATTCAGGGCCTACTCGCCTGAACTGCAAAATGGAGTAAATGAGCCATATAAAGTCGGTGGCCTTTCATACTTAGGAATAGAATATCCGGCCCATTCATGGTGGATCTGAAAGAGGACATGTTGACGGTGGACGCACATGTGTTTGCGTCTTCATAACTGGAACTGGAGGGAACATACATGTACTTGTAGCTTATACATGGAGCCGTTGGGGTCTAAGATAGGGGACATAACTGATCACAAAATTCATATTTCCTCAACGTAAGTAAGCATCGTAGAAGTGACGCAGTGAAATCTACGAGATTTCACTGCTCCACTTCTAGGGTGCAAATGCGTCAATATCTTGCGCCTGCCTCACAGCAGGCGTAAGACTGACGCAGGCCCTTTCACATGGGGCTTGCCCCATGTGAAAGGACACATTGCTGGAGTTGCGTCACTTTTGTGACACACTCCAGCAATGCGTCACTTTTGCGCCAACAGATACGTCAGAAATACTGACGTATCTGTGACTCCTTGCGACATGATGCGTCATACTGTAAATATGACGCATCATTGGAGTCGCAGGGAGGGCGCAGTGAAAAGTGACGCATCACTGTTTTCACGCAGTGATGCGTCACTTTTCATAAATGAGGCCCCCAGTATTTAAAGGTTACCATATCCCTTTCTATATATATATAATCTCTAGTGACGAAGAACTGAGTGATAGGACCCAGTTATATTGGCCACATACTATTGAAACTGCAAGAATGTAGCCGTTGATAATAAGTACTCATTTTATATTGTATTCTGATCCTTTAGGACCATAGAAGTTGCGCTTGACCCTTCTTCGAACTATACTCTTATTTTTACAAGATTCGACTGTTTATGATCTTGGCAAGTGCGTCTTACCAGTATAGGGTGATCTTTACCTCTGTAGTTGCACGGTTTACTTTTTCTATGGACGCCCTTATTTTGACGTTAGTTTCAACACCTGTGGCTCTTTTCTTCCTTTGTGAGTTCATATGTTTTTATATAGAGCATGGAATATAGGACTTTTTTTTCACCTCTTATTGGTTTACTCTTTCCCTTTTCTTTTTCTTCTCTTATTTAATTATGGGATACACAATATATATATATTCGATTAATTCCTTTAGTCCCTCTTTTTGTTTCCTTTGTGGTGTGGGATCATTTTTCATATTCTTAGTTAAATTTCTTCCCCTTTTCATCTTTTCTCTGACCTTTATAATATTTTGACAATTCTTCCCCTATTTCTTTTCTTCTCACTCTTTTTCAGCTTGTGGTGTACTAATGATGAGGTTGTTCCACCACTTTATAACTCTCCAGCTCTTCTGATGATGTATGTGATGAACATTGTATAAATCTATCACATGTAACTACTGTACAATACTTGGAAATATGTCCCCCATTCTGTTATTTCTTTTGTCTCTAGCCCTGATGAAGTCCATGACTTATAATTGTCAGGACGAAACACGTGTTGGCTTGGCTTGAAGGCATACTTTGAAGACTGTACATTGGAATAAGAGACAAAGATATGACAAGCTTGAATTAAAAGAAGACTACATCACTGAATCGAAAATTGGACTTTAATTTGTGCTTTACTATTGAACCATTTTGCTCGGTTATCATTTTTGCAATTGTACTAGGTGGGCTTTGCTCACCAATTATGACGTGAAGTGGTCGTCGCATTGTTAACCTCGTAGCAGTGGCTTAATTGTGATATTTTCTTCTTATATTGTCACTTCCCTGCGCAGTTTGTCCCTACCACTGTGTTCTTGTTGTTTATCAACTAGACTATTGGTTTGCAGTCAAACGCCCAACGCAGCAGCCATGAACCCTCTCATGATTCTCCACACAATTCCATCCACTGCAGGTCACAATCAGAAGGCATTGCTAGCAAGATTTCCACAGACCAATGCCAAGTTCTTTTCATGCCTATTGTTCAGAAGAGGTTCTGCAGCATTTTAGATACATTGAGTTACATCATCTAGCCAGAGTTGCTAAAAACAGTGCCAGTGTTTCAATGGTGACCATATCAGACATGAGTTGAATAATCAAAACCCCATACTTGATTTTCAGTTCTGACCACCCCAGCACATCAAACATGGTCAGTATCAGCAATCAGAAATCCCTCTACACGTGTGATGAATGAAAACAGCAGCAAGTGCCCTTCGGCACCAAAGAAAGAGCATCAATAGGAACTCTCCCAAGTTGTGCTTTTATTTAAAAGCTGGGTAAGAACTTTTATCCGGCTGCACAATTTTAGCCAGGTATTTAAATGTTTATTTACTGGTTCTTACCTGTTGCTTTCATAGATTCAGGTAAATGAATTCCTTTTCCAGATGCCATTCTCTGAAATACTTTCTCATTTTGGATTATACAAGGTCAGTCCTCCCAATTATGCGCCTGATCATGTATCTGCGAGATAGCAAAATACACACAATTGATGGAGGGAATGAAGAACAAATCAAAACATTCACCCCAGTCAAGAGATCTGGGAACTGTCCGGCCCAACCTGCCAAGCCAGGTCCTCCCTGGACCGGAAACAAGCTCCCTAGGACCGGTTTTGGGGTTTCACCCCTCTTCAGCCAGCATAGATTGATTCCAGTGGCACAATGAGCCCAGGACCCATGTCTGGGCATATCTGGCACACTTAGGGCGAGAAAGCAAAAGACACACAATTGATGGACGGAATGCAGAACAAATCAAAACATTCACCCCAGTCAAGAGATCTGGGAACAGTCCGCCCGACCTGCCAAGCCAGGTCCTCCCTGGACCGGAAACAAGCACCCTAGGACCGGTTTTGGGGTTTCACCTCTCTTCAGCCAGCATAGATTGATTCCAGTGGCACAGTGAGCCCAGGACCCATGTCTGGGCATATCTGGCACACTTAGGGCGATAAAGCAAAAGACACACAATTGATGGACGGAATGCAGAACAAATCAAAACATTCACCCCCAGTCAAGAGATCTGGGTTAAATCCATTATTCTTTTGCTCACCATGCCACACTAGTTTAGACCTGGCCATATGCAAACCACGTATCTGAGCCAATCGACACATAGATTCTTATTATTACAGATTTGAACACATGCATACACGGGACTGATTTTCAAGAAAATGATGCACCACCCTGAGAAATCCTTGCACCACCATGGATGTGCTGTATTTACAATACGGTGCACCATGGTGCAAGGATTGAAAGATGCGTCAGAAATTCTGATGCATCTGTTGGGGAAAATGTCATGCATTACTGCAGTCATATGGCAAGCACGAAACAACTCCTGATGTGCTTTGAGGCCTTTTCCCCCTACTCTGCGTCGCTCCTTACGCCTGCTTCAAGCAGGTGTAAGGTTTTGATGCAGTGGCATCCTTGAAGTGATGCAGTGAATTCTTGCAGATTTCACTGCGTCACTTTAACAAGGCTTTCCTACAATGGAATTCCCACGCTGCATACATTATACCTGATGCAGGTATAATTTGATTCAGGGTTTTACAACGTGACGCATCTCCCTAGATGGGTCACGTCATAAATTGGCTGCACCGCTGTGTCACAAAAGTGATGCAAAGGCGGAGCAAAAGTGTTGCAAGGGGCTTGTAAATCTGCCCCACGGTTTTTAATCACCCTCACCCTCAATTTGTGGTACCGATTTATGTCCCTTTAGCCATCCCCAAATTGTGACTAGCCCACACAAGGCTAATATTTGATATGACTGTCATATGTGGTCGGACCCTGGAAAATATTATCTATTACAAAGAAAGAGATCAAGGTTTCTTTTCTGTCATTAAGACAGAATCTCAGAACAAAAGTGGATCTGAGTAAACCGACTGTGTTTTTATATAAATCTTTTATGCTAAAAGAGGGAGCCAACAGTTATCTGCTGCACGTGACCCATGCACAGCATCGATTTGTTTTACTGAGGCTGAGATGTGGTATCGTACATTATTGTGTTGCCTTCCCAATGATGAAGACATGCCCTCCAGACACGATACCTTGTCCGTGTGACCATAAGAGTAAACAAAGCACGCTGCACTTTTTATTGTTCTGTAAATTTCACTGTAATTTTAGAATTTTTTATCTGAAGCCCCTACTTGTTAAACAGGGAATTAGATCTCATAAAATTGCAATTAAATTTCTTGTAACTCTAGAGGAATCATTTGCATGTTATAATACTGCCCTGTTCATTTTATAATCGATTACCGCAAGGAAAAGCATTGTGTTACTAATTAGATACGAATGACCTTAATGTTAGTATTTTTTAATATGTGCAAAAACTTTTATTGTATTATATTGTGTGTGCTTTTATGGTTGTTTGTTTTAATAGCTGAATAAACATTGTGATGATGATGATGATGATGATGATGATGATGATGACTGTCATATTTTGAGTATCTAGTTTGTTCCCTTACATTTAAATGCATTCTGGAACCCCTCCAGTCGACACGCGTGCATGCACAACGATGTGCTCTCACTCCTTGTAAAACTCAAGCCAGTTGCACTATGCCTTTTCTTTTGGGGATTCTCACCTTATGGAACCGCCACTTGGCAGTTCAAGATCAACCCTCACATGGCCTTTTTCCTCCCTCCTTATTTTCCCTGCCTCTCTTATTCTCTCCCCCCCCTTCTTTCCTTTCCTGATTTTTTACTTTCTCTCCTTTCAACAGGCATGGCTCTCAGGCATAAATCCTGCGTCCTGATGATGATCCCTTGACTCTACTTGGTGATCGAAACGTTGTCGACCTTAGTGTCTTGACTTTGATTGTTATGTTTACACTGTTTAAAAAGCCAGGGTACTTCTATATATTGTGACTTACAGAATGCACATTTTAGTCACTTAATTGTGCAATGCCTGAGACCTCGGTATCTCCGTTTTTTTACCCACTCAATCTTTGCTCATTGTTTTTTGTTTTGCATTATTGTCTGACTGAATAAATAATTCTCTACCATTGGAGACCACGCACATAGAGTTCATTGTAATTATACAGTTTATTAACTATTCAACACTAGAAAGGACTGTTGTCCTTGTTATACATTTATTTGAATATCATCATTGCATTTTTTGTGAAATTAAGATGGATTGATAGCAAGGTTTTTATATTAGGTAAACAACTTACATTTCTGCAAATATTTTCGGAAATAAAACAAAAATTCATGAAAGCGGACCAATGCTGTGTCATGTGCTATTTATTTTGCTGCTTCTCTGGTCCACATCTGGCTGACTGTATCAGTGTCTTGGAATAAATGTTCATAAACTGCTGTCAGTTCACAAGCTATTGGAGACTTGTGTTCTATATTTTGAAAAACATAATACCATCATCATCAATATATAGTTGATTAATGAAACCATGAAGAACGGTTACATGAGATTCATTTGCATTGTGTCTCATTCCGTTGATCCATACAAACTTTGAAATAAAAGTACACAATTCCGCTCCCCCATTCAGCCCCACCCGGTGCTGTGAAAGCAAAAATAAAATCAGAATCAGAACAACAAGGCATCAAACCAAAACTGCACAGTGCTAAAAAGGTCATGCAAAAACGGCATAAGACCTAACTCGGACAGACAACATAAACACACGTAAAAAGGCGATCCTCTAGCAGCCTGTCCCATTTAAGAGGGTAAGCTGAGATCCACTCTTTTAAAAGAATGGGCAACACAAAAGTGCTGGTGTGGTCTTGCAGCATCCATAAAAAACAGTCAAGGGGTTAGCATTTATATATGAAAGTCACCTCTCCATGGGAAACTGCTGGTTCACTGCCACCATTTCTGCTGAACTCTGGCAGCTGTTTGACCTTCAAACCCAGTTCCTTGAGATTGAGCTTATGGGTCATCCTCTTATCCTCCATGGCCAGTCTAATTTCCTCACATCCTCCAGCTCCGCTTGTGACAGGCCTGAAAAAGAAACACTGCCCCATTCTGGTCATCCTGTTTCTCCTCGTTGGGGCAGGGGGTTCACCTTGCAACTCTGGGTTCTCCTCTGAGTCCTGGTCCTCATCCTCATTTAGCCCCAAGTTCCCCTCATCTCATCATCCTCTGGGGCTGCAGCTTTCATCATGCCCCAGGCTTTAAGGGTGATCTGATAGTTCAACTTTGGATACCCCTGGGGGATTTTCAGTCCCCTTCCCCTGCACAGCTTCTATAGCTCAGCCATGCTGAAGCTCTCAATGGGGTTGAGGCCCTACTCCATCCTGGCAGGCAAGAGTTACAGGTGCAACTAATGGGAGGCAGAAATGACATTTTGAAAAAAGAAAATAAGGCCACTCAAGGACAATTTAAAAAGAGGTCACTCGGATGCCAAAATATTTATCTGGGATTTTTTGGGCTTGGTCCTGCACAAACACAATTCCTGATCTCAACGATGCCACCAATGGGAGCAATTAGGTTGTTTGTTGACTGGGGTGTGAGCCCTGGCCAATCAGCAGCCACAATCCCTTTCAGGGTGAACCACAAAAAGTCACCAATTTAACCTGTGCTTAATTCTGGGTAGCTTAGCACAAAAAGCAGCCAGGCACAACTTAAAGGCAATGTATTATGTATTTATGCAGCACACAACAGTATGTTAGACCTGTCGGCCTTGCCGTGGTCCCACTAAGGAAGGCCCTAGGTAGCCCATAGGGCAGAGTGCTATGTAACTAAAAGGTAGGATATGTACTTTTAAGTTTTGCATGTAATCGTAGTGAAACACTCCTAAAGTTGTTGTTCACTACTGTGATGCCTACTCCTCTCATTGGCCAGCATTGGGAATTCCTTAACATACTTTTAAACTGTAATTCCTAATCAGAAAGGAATAGCCTTGTTATGTTTCATATCTTTGAAATTGTAACAATAAATCTTCTTTATTGGAAAAGTTGGATTGCATAGGACAAAGTCAGCATTGTCCTATGCAGGATCTTTTGTGAAAATGTAACTGCCTCCTAGCCTTTTTTCTGACATGGTGTTGGTGGTTTTAGGACTCTGGGCACTTTAGCACTGCTGTCAAGTGTAAAGTGTGTGTGCTCTCTGTGGTAAACATAGGTAAGATTGATCTGAACCTGTGGCATATTTAATTTACCTGTCAGTCCCTTGTAAAGTGGTATCTCATATACCTGGGGCTGGTAAATTAAATGCTACTGGTGGGCTTGCAGCGCTGATTGCACCACCCACCAAAGTAGCCTTGCAAACCTGTCTCAGGCCTCTGCCATTGCAGGGCCTGTGCGCGCAGTGTTACTGCCACTGTGACGTGACACCTAAAGTGTGTGCAAAGCCTGTGACCCCCCTTTTTACTGCATGTCAGTCACCCTTAAGGTAGGCCCTAGCTAGCCCTATGGGCAGGGTGCATTGTAGGTAAAAGCTAGGACATGTACCTTGAGTGGGTTGTAGAAGTGGACCACAGCTAGGCCTACCAGTGCAAGGGGTTCACCCTTCTCTGCACAGAGTCCTCAGACCAATAGGAAGAAGTTGGCATAGAAAATGGAATTGAAAGTAAAAAGTTTAATAAACCTCATGAGGTGGAACTACATTCACACAGCACCCTTCTGTACTGAATGAAGTAGCACACCAAACAGAAGGAGCATGGTCCTTTTATACCCACACAGGGGCTTGAAAGAGGGCGGTACAAGTACAGCAGAGATTTTATGTACATATAAGGTCATATAGAAATGCACAGTCGACAAGTAGGAGGAGTTAACAGTTTGCCAATGCTAGTAAACTCATCCTGACAGTTACATACTACTAACAGCTGCAAGGACAGTTGAAAACTCACTGGGCATGTGCAAAGGTGGAAGATGCTAAATATAGTTCGTTTCTAGGCAGATTACAAGAGCAGCCAACACTGAGGGAGGACAAAGCACATGGTGTGCACATGGCAAACAAAATGGCTGTCAGAAATACAAAATGGATTCTGCAAAATGGACAAGATAGCCTCTAAATACAAGATGGATTCCGCTAATGCTAAGCCAATCGCTGCCAATTTACAATAGACGACCCTTTTAGCATTAGCTGAAGACATCTGTTCCTCTGGGGTAATCTAAATATGCATCCCGTATATCTATTAGCATTATTTCGGCCACCTCTTTATTCAACATTTGTTGGGCTTCTGTTTCTGCAACAATCCTTTTGACAGGTATACAGGCAGAGATGCAAATGGAGCAAAGCATTGGACGACATTGAATACACACACAGCATGTAAAAAGTATCGTAATCATTACACACAGGATAGTCAGTAGCTTCCAGCACCAAGCAGAAACAAGAGTCCAAAACCATCCAGCAAAAGTCCAAGTACCAGTCTCTGGTAGAATTTCTGCAGCAATCTTATGCAATTTTGATATTGGGTCGTATACTGAAGGTGAGTGATCCAGTATGAATACGCAACAGCTGCTACCGATGATGCGACATGCACCACCTCGATCAGCCAGAACCACATTCGGTTCTGGAGAGCTACAATCCTTGCAATTTGCTGCTCCTCCGTAATGTTCCCAAGTGCCATAGCTGTCTGATTGGTAACAGCTTCCACAACTCTAGTTAATCGTCTTACCTTCCTACTGTTTAATGCAGCACCCACAAAGAAGAACAAACCTACATTAAAATCGACATATTGTTGCAGAGTGGTATCAGTTTGGTCTACTTCGTCAGTACTTATTGTCCTCTTGTATCTATTTCTAGAGATATCGTTAAATAATTTAAGGTCCCGGTGATATGATGCAGGTGCCAGAAACACAGGGGGCAATAGAAAGGACACATAGCACACACCTGACCGCCCAGCAGGTAGTTGATAATATCCGTGGCTACCACAGACAAAATAGGTATTATGTGAGGCTATAAAACTGCTATTATTTATACCTTCAATAGTCAGAATTACAGTACATTCGCTTTTCCCGACTGGAATTCTCCCAATACTGCTTACACATAGATCTGCTTTAGTTCTAGTAACATAAATCACAAATTGTTCTGCTACAGCCACCATAGCAACAACAAACCCTATAGCACAAATGATCTTTCTCTTAGCAACAGTTGATTTCATTGTGTACATGATCAGCTTGTCGTTGAAAACAATCGTTGGAGCTCTTATCCCTGGGCAGCCGTTGGTTTCTTCACCGAGGGTCAAGACGGGTGTCGCTACACTATACAACACTGATCCTCCCCCCTTGCCACATCGGCATTCCGTTTCACTATCCTAGGGCGGTTGCTCAACCAGTCTATTTCAGTGATGCGGGCTCTTTCCTTTGTCTCAGTTGGTATCGGGATACTCCAGGAATCCTGTGGTCCGGGAAGACTCCCTCAAATTCGTCAGGTGATGTGGCTTGGCCTTTCTCTGTATCCAGGATGTCCCGATGGTCGATTAAGGCAGCAGGATCCACCAAGGTAGACAGCACTTTCTTGCAATGGGTGGAGTGCACCCAGTTCCTCCTGTTCGTCACTCGGACCGCAGTTCTCGTTGAAAGGAGCACCTGCTCTGGGCCGCGCCACCTCGGTTCCAAGCTGCTCGAGCTCTGGAATGATCGGATCATCACCTGGTCTCCAGGTCGAAGTCCATGGCCTTCACCTGCAGACCTATCAGGAAGAGCTTCTCGAACCTGTTGATGAATAGAAACCAAACTGTCAGTCAATTGTGATAGGTAGTCACTCATCAACACACATGGTACATCATGTATGCTACGTGGTTTAGGAATTCCCCAAATGTTCATAGGCCTTCCAAACACCACCTCATATGGTGTAAGACCAGATCGCGAATGTGGCACTGATCTAATGGACAACAGTGTCAAAGGTAATGCGTCTGGCCAATTCAAGGATGTGGAAGCCAGTATTTTCGCCAGTTTCAATTTAAGTGCGGCGGTATACCATTCCACTAGCCCTGCTGATTGTGGATGGAAAGCAGCGTGGAACTTGTGCCTAATTCCTAATCCCTTCAGGACATAGTTGACACGTTGGCCAACAAAATGGGTTCCGTTATCACTCCATAAAAGCTTACAGACACCAAATATAGGGACGAATTCCTTAAAAAGTACCTTTGCTGTAGTAAGAACTGTATTGTCCTTCGTAGGGTATGCCTCTATCTATTTACTGAAGGCACATACCACTACCAAAACATACTTTAAGTTATTACAGCGCTCAAGCTGGATGTAATCCATTTGCAAAACTTCAAAAGGTGCGGTTGGCATAGCAAACCCTCCTGTAGGAGTTCGTGTCCCTTTACCAGGATTATGCTGAAGACAAATCAGACAAGACTGCACCATCTTTTTAGCTGTGCCGGCCATTTCTGGATGCTCCCAAACTTGCGTGAGCAATTTTGTGATCGAGGAGGCTCCAACATGTGCCGGCCCATGTGCCATATGAATCATAGGTTGTAAATAGGCTGTAGGCAGTCTCCACTTGCTCATCTCTTTATTCCTCCAACAGCCCTCATCGTCCAATGTTCCCTCCTTAGACCATTGCTCAATTTCTTCTGCAGAAGCAGATCTCTGCATATCTAGCACTTCCTGTCTGGTATCATGCCAACGTTCAGCCTGTGACTTCACTACGTACATAGACGTGGTGCTTAGCTGCATGGCAGTTTCACGGGCTGTTTGGTCTGCAAAAGCATTGCCTTGTCCTATCTCATCAATTATTTTCTTATGTGCGCTACATTTAACAATTGCTATTCTCTTCGGGTATGTTAAAGCAGTCAAGAGATTATGTACTAATTCTCCATGCATTATTTGCATCCCGTGGGATGTAAGAAAGCCCCTCTCCTTCCAGAGTAGACCAAAATCATGAGCCACTCCGAAAGCATAGCGGCTATCTGTATAAATGTTCACAGATAAGTCTGTACTAAGTTCACATGCTCGTGTTAAAGCTATTAGCCCAGCTGCCTGAGCTGACTTCTGTGGAATAGGAGCTGTCTCAACTAACGTCTGAAGTGTTGTAATTGCATATGCAGCTGACGTTGTACCATCTGGTAACTTCAAACAGGACCCATCAACCCATAGTTCCCCATCAACACTTGAAAGGGGCGTGTCTTGCAAATCGACACGACCCTTTGTCTGTTCCTCAGTAAGGAATATACAATCATGAGACTCCTGTGACTGAGTCACCGGGTATGGCAACAAAGTGGCTGGGTTTAGTATCGCACATCTCTTTAGTGTAATGTGAGGGGCCAACAATGTCAATTTGTATCCTGTCAGACGAGCACTAGTTAAATGCTGCGTCTTCGTCTGATTTAAAAGGGCATGAACCGCATGGGGTACTAGCACCAACAGCTTATTTGACAAAACTATCCCTTCACTCTGACGTGTTGACACAGCTGTTGCTGCAACTGAACAGAAGCATCCAGGTAACGCACGAGCAACAGGATCAAGTACTGCTGAAAAATAGGCACAGGGACGCTGTTTGTCACGTGTGTCTGCACTAAAACTGACAATGGGCATCCATCTTTCTCATGTACATAGAGTGTAAAAGGCTTCGTATAATCTGGAGTACCTAACATTGGTGCTGAACAAAGAGCTTGTCGTAACTGTCGGAAAGCAGTCTCACATTCATCTGTCCATGGGAGGGGCATTGGAGTGTCTTTAGTCAAAAGTGCTAGCAAGGGTTTAACAATGTGTGAAAACCCTAATATCCATTGCCTACAAAAAGAAGTAAGACCAATGAATGCACGGACATCTTTCTGAGTAAGGTGCACTGGTGTGTCTAAAATAGCTTGAATGCGATCTGGTGTGAGTACACGGCCCTCCTTAGAAAGAAGGTGACCTAAGTAGGTTACCTTCGGTCTACAATATTGCAATTTCTTTAGTGACACTTTGTGATGACGGGAAGCAAGAAAAGATAGCAAGGACAAAGTACATTTTTCACACTGTTCAGGGGTATCCGCTGCCAGCAAGATGTCATCAACATATTGTATGAGACCCACACCTTCAGGCAAAACAAAAGAATCAAGTTGTCTTTTTAATGCTTAACTGTAAATACTAGGACTCTCAGTATAGCCTTGAGGAACTCTACAAAATCTATACGATTGATTATTCAAAGTGAAACCGAACAAATATCGGCTATCAGGATGAATAGGGATCGAAAAGAAAGTATTCTTCAAGTCTATCACAGAGAATGTAGTTGCTGTCGGAGGAACCAAAGTAAGAAGTGTCGTTATGTCAGAAACCACAGGGTATTGTGGTACTACAATCTTGTTAACTTCTCGCAAATCAATAATGAATCGGTAAATCCTAGTGTCAGTATCTTTTTTCAGAATAGGAAGAATCGGACTGTTACAAACATTGTAAGGAACTTTCTCAACAACCCCCACTTCAATGAGATCATGGACAATACGTATGAGTGCTTCTTCACCTTCCTGTGAAATTTTGTATTGAGGCAAACGTGCCAGCACAGCGCCCTCCTTGACACTAAAATTTAATGGTGGAATAACCATTTGCCCTACATCAGTGTCTGAAGTAGCCCACAAATTTCTAAGGAGTGAAGCTAATGCAATATCCTCTTTAACAAGACAAGCTCTCTCCTTCACAGAATGGTTGTCATTCAAGATAACACGTACACCTTCTGGAGAACATCGTATCGTAGCCCTGAAATACTTAAGCATATCAAGACCCACAATATTGTCTGGTAAATTCGGGGAAAGCAAAAACGGACACGGAGCAGTAAATTTATCCACATGGAATGCAAGTGGTTGTGACAATGGGCTAAGGGAAGGGGTTCCATCGAAACCTATCGATGTAATGGTTAAGCCAGACAGGGGAGCCCTTGGAACCAATTGTTTAGACAAGGCGCTACGAGTAGCTCCTGTATCAACCAGAAACTGATCAGTGGAACCCAAAACATTTGCTGTAAAATAGGGACCCCTCTGATCTACTGGAACTTCAACTGATTCCTTACCCCATCCTAGGCAATCCTATGCATAAGCAGAATCTTGAGAATCAGACGGCACATAGTCGGACATTTGATATTGGTTCCTTCTATCAAAAGTGTTAAACCCATTCTGAACATGTATATTAGCATCAAACCTAGCACGATCACCTGTGCTTCCTCTTGGCCCTGAATATCCTGAACGATTTCTCATTTGTCCCCGACCAAGTAGACACTGCTGAGCACACAGTGCTGGACAATCGGAAGCCCAATGCCCAAATTTCTTACAGTACGCGTACTGGTCAGCAGACAAATTCCAACGAGCATAAGAAAGAAAGACGAACCATAAGATCCACGTCCACCTCTATCACTACCTCTAAAAGGCGGACCATAAGCCTGAGCCAACATAACCTTCGTTTTTAATTCATCTTCTTATCCTCATTACCCTTTGCTTCTAATTCCTGGCGTTCACAATACTGAGCCATAGTCAAGAGAGAAACTGGAGAGGAGGTAGTCCATGAACTCTCACTGGCTTTTAAGCGACTAGCTATTCCTGGCAACAGGTTTGCGACATATTTTTCGACAAACAGATGTCTGCCCGTGTCATCTGTCAATGACTGGCCACTAAAATCGTGGAATGCTTCTTCAAAGCGTGTAAAGAAATCAGAGACCAATTCATCTGCCCTTTGCTTACAAGACGCTAAAACAGTCCAATCTATCTTTTTAGGGGGAATAATCGTTTTTAATTAACTAATATACCTGCGGGAAGATCTAAAATTAACTGACATGGCTTCTGTGCGGGTTCCCTTTCTACATCCATTTCTTCTAACTCTTTCCATAACGCCCCAAAAGCTGCACGATCATCAATTTTACGAACAGTTCTCAACATATCAGGTGGTAATATCGATCCGAAAAATAAATCAATATCAGGCAAAGTCATAGTACAAGAGCTAATAGCACCCTCAACTTCCTTATAAAAAGCGGCTGCATTTTTCCGCGGATAATGCAATGCAGTTTTAAGTGCCATGACATCCATCCTATTCCAAGGAGTGTAAACCCAATTATAAATAAAATAACCCTTTGCATCGATAGAGGCCTTATCATCACTTGTACCCTGTCCTTTAGGAGGAACATACAAAGGCGCGGCCTCCCACATAGGTTTCGCATGAACTATCATAGTCTTATCTGTTCCGCAGATAGAAGCTTGTGCCATGCCGGTCTGAGATGTCTGTGCAGCTACGTCTGCAGCCTTTTTCTCCTCTCGCAAACGGACTGCATCAACACGCAGTTTAACCAAATGCCTGATTGTATCATTCACCTGGGGGAAAACAAAAAGGCCATCACGTATTTGCTTACAATTAACTGCTACATCGTCGGGCTCTAACTCCTCAGAATATTTCCTAAACAGCTCAAGGACCTCTGCGGCAAACACCTCAGTAAAATACAGCTGCTCCCTTTCCTGCCACCCTTTCATACTATCTAGAAGTTCAGAGGCGGGGGCAATGCTACGAACTGCTTTACGAGCAGCAGATCTAAGCTGGGTCGAACGCGCAGCAGTCAACATAGAACAAGTTTCTCGTGCCTTGTGTTCCTCCGAACTAGAGTCCTCATCTGACTCATGAGGGGCAAAAGGAACAGTATACGGAGGTGGAGGACGATCTAATAATAAGGAATCATCTTGTGGTTTATTAAGTATAGGATAAAGGGGCCGCCGAACAGCGTATTGGCCAGTTACCTGTAAATTGAGCTCCCTATCTTCTCCCCTCTTTTAACTCTTTTATTTCTTTGTTCTTCAGCTCTAATGCTTTCACATAAATGTTCTTTCGCTGTTCTTTTTCAATCAAGGCTTGCTCACGCTTCATTTGTTCACGCACTTCTTTCTCCCACATTCGTACACAATCAAACATATCTTGCCAAGTCTTTCGCTTACACAGACATTGTTCCACATACTCAATCTTTCGTAAATCAAATGACCCATATATAGCCCATCGCAACTCAGGATCCTTACGAGTGTATTTATTCCATAATGTGCTGTACATTATAAAAGAAAGACCATGCTTAATATACATATCCCTATTAGGCGTCCCCTCCGGGGGGGCCGGTTGTGCTTCATCGAGTCTCAAATTGGGACCACTACAAAAGCAACACATCCTACGAAGTGTGCTAAAAACAGGCATGCCAAAAATAGTGCAAAATATACAGTATTATAATCAAAGTAGCACTTAAGGTACCTTTAGTACGATGTGCCATTCAAATCAATTCAGATAGAGAAAATTCTCCTCATTACCTGCCTATATAAATTGCAATTTATATATGAATCACATAGAAATCTAAGTTGGCCAACACAAATTCCAAAATACAAAAGCCGCAGTAAGTGTTACTAAACTACCTTACCAATCCCAGGCATAAAAACCAACAGCAAGTGCCGCAGAATGACACTTACCAATCAGTTGGTGTCCAGGTTCCAACTGCCAAGTTCTAAAATCGACCAAATGGTCACTGCACGGCGAATCAACAGAAGAGATCTCAGTCGAGGACCGGCACCACCTGGATGGTCAGATCAGAAAGAAAGGAAACACGCCGTGGTTGCCAAGACTCGGGTCTCATCGGGCAGCGATCGCGTCCAGAGCGAGATTCCAATCCTTCGTCGCGACCAATCCTTTGGGCATCCGAGTCGCCGATGAGCCCCACTGGTTGGGTGCCAATTTGTAGAAGTGGACGTCAGCTAGGCCTACCAGTGCAAGGGGTTCGCCCTTCTCTGCACAGAGTCCTCAGACCAATAGGAATAAGTTGGCACAGAAACTGGAATAGAAAATACAAAGTTTAATAAACCTCATGAGGTGGAACTACATTCACCCAGCACCCTTCGGTATTGAATGAAGTAGCACACCAAACAGAAGGAGCATGGTCCTTTTATTCCCACACAGGGGCTTGAAAGAGGGCGGTACAAGTACAGCAGAAGATTTTATGTACATATAAGGTCATATAGAAATGCACAGTCGACAAGTAGGAGGAGTTAACAGTTTGCCAATGCTAGTAAACACATCCTGACAGTTACATACTACTAACAGCTGCAAGGACAGTTGAAAACTCACTGGGCATGTGCAAAGGTGGAAGATGCTAAATATAGTTCGTTTCTAGGCAGATTACAAGAGCAGTCAACACTGAGGGAGGATAAAGCACATGGTGAGCACATGGCAAACAAAATGGCTGTCAGAAATACAAAAGATAGCCTCTAAATACAAGATGGATTCCGCTAATGCTAATGCTAAGCCAATCGCTGCCAATTTACAACAGGGTGACATGTCCTGGTAGTGTCAAACTGCCATTTTGGTTTCTCACTGCTGTGAGGCTGCCCTCCCATAGTAATGCATTGGGCATAATTCCTGATACGAGAGGAGCAGCATGGTCAAGTTTGGTATGGTTGGAATAGTAATAATAAATGCGCAACGGTGTGCGCAGATTTATTATCACTATTTTAGAAATGGCACTTTTAGAAGTTGGCATTTCTGTGTGCTATGTGACTGTTTGCCTGATGTGGATTGCATGTCTGTCTTTGGAGTGACAGGGGCAGGTGAGGTTTGTGTGGCTCCAGGGAGGGAAGGGTGAGTCAGCGCTAGGCTGAATGGGAGATCTGCATTTGGAGTAGTGGTAGGAGTAGTCCTCTGGTCCTGAATAGGTCTGTGCCTGCCTAGGTGAATGCTGGCTCTGCCCCCTGTGGTGTGTCTGATGACAGAGCCCCAACCTGACAAAGGAGGGTGGGAGCCCTGTAAACAAATTGCTCCATACCCCCAGAACCAGTTCAGGCTGGTTTCCCCAAGCCCTGTGCCAAGGGCAGACAAAGGAAAAGGGTGTATAAATATTGGGGCTGTGAACCCATGAAAGTGTTGTGCTTTGTGTGCTTCCTGGCGACTTGCTGCTGCTGGGCCCCAGGAGGAACCCCCATGAGGGACTGCCTCCCAGCTGGAGGGCCCTGTGAGCTGGCCTGCCTGGGCCCAGCCTTTGCCCTGTGGACTTTGTGGGGCTCAGCGCCTCGTGAGTGCTACAACGTTATTCCACGAGAGAGGAGCATTTTGTTTTGATTTGCAGTGCTGGGCTGTGACGAATTTAGAGGGAATCCTGATGTGGGGATTCCCCCACATTGATGCCTGCTAGCGGGAGCCTACTCCGAATTTCGGTCGCTCTTGGAGGGAACCTACTCCGCATGGATGTTTTTTAGTAGCAGGAGCCCACCCCACATTTGTGTGCTCATAACGCGGGAGCACACCCCGCATTTGCCAGGAATCACCGTCGCGGCCCGACCCGAAAGCCAGGCAGGCAGCCTTTTGTGAGGTGGGGCCAGTTCAAGTCCGCTGACAGGCATCCAATGACAGCGCGAATGGAGGGGAGGCTGCGTCATGCCTGAAGGAAAGCGGAAACCTACCCCGTCACCGAGAGAAGCAGCTTGAAGCACGACGGACAACAGGAAAAGGCTGCCAGGTCCCAGGCGGGGCTCCTGTGACCAGAGAGAGCCCCGCATGTGGTTGGTAGGCGGGACCTCCCCATATGCAGGAGGTGAAGCCCCGTGCACCGGCATTGCAGTGAAGTCTCGGTGGAGCAGGGACTGTCGAGGCACATTGTCGGTGCCTGAAGCCTGCCAAGGAGCCCCGGTGAGTGGGGGCTGAAACGTGAGGATTGTTGGTGCCCAGTGGGGGCACCAGGAGGAGCCCAGTAAAGTGGGCACCCCAGGCACTGTGAGTGCCCATGCTGTTTTTCCCAGCTGCACGGCCAGTTAGCGGCAGCTGCAAAGTGGGGGCAATTTTGTTGATAGAGTCCCCGGGTGGGACTCACCTGGAACAGTTGGTGCCAGTGGTAATTGCTCCTCAGCTGCACCGCCAGTTAGTGGCAGCTGCAATGTGTGGCATTTTTCCTTTCTGATAATGAAGGAGTGAGATACACTCCTCTGTCCCAGCTCATTGCGCACTTTGCTTTTTCTGCATTTGCAGCCCTAGGGCTACTTGAAAGGCCCACAGTTAATGCCCTGACTTTTAGGACAAAGGGCATTGGGCCCCCTAGAAAGGCCAGTTGGCCTGGGTAATTTTCATGATGATGGCATAATGGGTTTATGCCTAAGGTGATATAATGCTGAGGTCATTATTATACCAGTAGTTACTGATTGCGTTATTTACTGCTTGTTACTAGTGCTTTCTAAAGGTTCTGACAATGGCCCGATTGGCCCTGTCCTGTGTATATAATCCCCTGTAAATATTGCCTAGTGCCATTTGGCACAGTGTATATGCATTATTAAGATTGTAATGTGTTTTGGATCATACAAAGGCTGTTTTTTATATGACCTTTTGTGGAGTCTCTTTTGTGGTGTGCCTAGTGTGTTGCTGCTGTGTGTGTGTGTTGCACAAGCACTGTACACATTGACTCTGGGATAAGCCTGACTGCTTGTGCCAAGCTACCAAGGGGGTGAGCAGTGGATATCTTCAGTGTGTAACTCCCTTGCCCTGACTAGAATGGTGGTTTCTGCCTGGCTTTGACGCAAGCCTTAGGCAACCAGAAATCCCATTTCTAACAGTATCTAACAATGCACTGCTTATATCAGTAATACTTAACCTGCATCCTGCTATTGCTCTACCACTGTGTTTACTGTGATGCCTTTAATGTCATAACATGAAAAGAATACATGGGGCTTTTGTTGTTTGGATATTGTTGGGTTTGTAATATAATAGCCTATTCTTATAAACCTGTGAGAAGTCGTTTTGCGGTATATTCATTGTTTTACTGTGTGTTTGTTGCACAAATACTTTACATAGTGCCGATTTCGATAAGCCTGGATGCTCTGTGCCAAGCTACCAGAGGTGGAGCACAGGTTAGCTTTTAGTGTATATCTGACTTACCCTGACTAGAGTGGTGGCTCGTGCTTGTACAGGGTGCTTACTCTGACAACCAGACACCACATTTCTAATACCCAGTGGCGGCAGGTAAGTTTTGGAGGGAGCGGGGTGGATGGGACACACACACATTCACATAACACTCACAACCATGCATTCAAACATGTGCCCACACACACAAATACATTAATTCACAACACTCTTTTCCAAACATTCATATATACACACACACACACGCACAAACCAAACAATTTGAAAGGAAAATAAAACACACTTACCTTCAGCCAGTTCTGCGCTGCCTCGGTGGTTCTAGAAGGCTTGGGACTGCTCCCTTCCCTTATTGGCTGACCTAAGGTCAGCCAATGAGGGAAGGCTGCAGTCCCAATGTCATCACAGAGTGGGATGGGGTCAGTGGGACTACTGACCCCACCCCACTCTGTGATGAAGTGTCACTGATTGACACTTGACCCTGGGGACTTCAGGGCTTAAAACTGAAGTGCCCAGCTGCAAGGAAATCAGTGACCCTATATCTCGTCACTGAGGGGAGGGCCTCAGCTACCTTTTGTCAGCTGAGAATGTCACACCCACATGAGCTGTGACTTTCCCAGCCCAGCAAAGTTCAGTTCAGGCAGCCAGAAGCCAGCGCTAAATGTGCATGTCTGGCTCCTGGCTGCTTAAACTGAAAGTGAACAGTATCTGTCAGGCTGACCTTTGTTCAGCCTGACAGACACTGTTCCTACAGGCAAAAGGTGGTGGGCATGGCCCCTCCGCCCAATTGGACCGGCCAAACATGCTAACACAGCAATATAGTGAAATCACACCCAAATAAATTTAGAAAAATAGAGTTCATTTTAATGGATTATTTGACAGCAAAATGACATGTGGGAAGATTGCTCTCTATATAGTGTACTAAAACGAAGTACACTGTGCAGAGTGCAGTGGATCTCTTATTGGTATACAGATAAGAGTAGATAATACTAATGCTCTATTTGTGGTAGTGTGGGAGAGGAGTTTGGCTTATCGGAGTGCTAAGTATTTGTAATACTCACAAAGACAATAAAGGAGAAGCAACTCAAGAATAAATCTGAGACAAATTTATAAAAATAACATTTGATTTTTATAAACGTTTTCAGACCAAGAACTTCATTCTAACATAGTTCACCTACTGGATTTGGATAAGTCGCAAGGCCAGGCCCACTGTTCCAGAAGCAGAAGTTCGGGGGCGTACCGGATTCTGCCAGGAGCATGGTGCTGATGTTGTTGATAGCAGGTGCACTATGAAGAAGGGGGGCAATTGAAAACACACTGCACAGCAGGACTTAAAGGTAAGTCCGGGGGGTCCCACTCAAGGGAGCAGGTTGCAGGGGTCTAGGGACCATGGGAGCACAGCTGATTTGTTGTTACCCAGGCCGGGCGGGCTGGGTGCTTAGCAGATGCGGTAGCCGGCTTTGTGCATCCAGAATATCTTCGAGGTCGGGGCTGGCAGATTTCAGATGCGATTCTGGTACAGCTGGGCTACTCGCTGGACTGGTCTCAGGCTGCTCAAATTTTCTTAATCGGTGTATGCATCCTGTGTTGTTGGAGCCCAGATTAGACTCTTTTTTCTTGGTCTTCCGTGTTGGGGATCTGGTACCCTGTGTATTGGCACTGCATGGCTCCTGTAGGTCCTGGTGTACTCACACTTGGTGAGAGGACAGAAATGGCCCTCTAGAGCTGGTGTACCACTTCTTGCTTGGGTGTTATGCTGGAGTCATTGAGGAGCAGCAGATCGGTGCACTGGACTTCGGGGTTTGGAGCCTCAAGGGTGCACGTGAGTAGCTCCTCCATTCCAAGGGAAGTTCTTGGAAATTTGTTGAAGGCTAGAGGTGCTCTGGGGTTTTTAGAGTCCTCACTGTTGCAGGACGAGACAGCAGGCCATGGTGGTTGAGTCCTGGAAGCAGCTGGCAGAGGTTTGGTGCCAATTTTCTGCAGCAGGTCATTGGTTCTCGGGTCAGCAGTTCTTCTTTGTCCATTGCTCAAATCTAAGTTGCTAGGTCAAGGGATGCCACCTGAATACTAAATTTAGGGGTGTTAAAGGGGGTAGACAGGGAGTAACCAATGGGCTATCTACCGTTATGGTATCTACAAACTCTAAGTGACCACTTCCTGTGGAAAGGGCCACTAACCTAGCCCTGACAGGTAAATTCCTCTCATCCCCAAATGGAGGAATTGAAAAAGTCCTGCTCACCTCAACTGCCCAACCTTAGGGGTTGTGCTGGCTGAATGTGGGCACATCTCATCTAAATAATTATCTTTCCTCCCACCAAATGTGACGCAGGAAAGGGGAGTTGGCATCCTCCAAAAAGTTGGGGGAACCTGCAAAAAGCCTGTTTTCTTACACCCAGTTTAAATATGTCTCAGTCCTGCCACTGTAGAGCCTGTGTGTATAGTTTTACTGCCATGTTGACTTGGCATTTAAAACCCCTTTCCAAGCCTTAAAATCTCCTTCTTTTAAATATAAGACACCCCTAAGGTAGGCTCTAGCTAGCCTATTGGTTAGGGCGTTGTGTAACTAGATGGTAAGACATGTACTTTTAAGATGTCACGGTAGTGAAAAACTCCCAAATTTGTTTTTCAGTACTGTGAGGCCTAAATATATATATTTATCTTGGGGATTTCTTATTGCATCTAGTAAGCATAATTCCTGAATGAGAGGGAGTAGATCTGTCATGGTTTGTACTTATGGACTTTTAATAATAAATTCTCTTTCATGGTTGGATTTATGATTTCAACTTTAAAAATAGCACTTTTAGAAAGTTGGCATTTCTATGCTCTTAAGCCATGTGTGCCTCCTGGCTGTCTCAAATTCACGTGTGGTTTGGTGACAGTTGGGCCTTGTTCATTGCCTCTAGACAGCCACACACAGCTTAGGTGTGACTGATGGGCCATCATTATTCTGATGGACCATCCTGGGCAGAATGCGAGTGAGGAGCTGGGCACAGCCTTACACATACAGCTAAATGGGCTGTGTCCTGACCCATCACAAAGAACTTCTTAACCCCCTGTAGTGAGTCTGGAGCCAGGGCAGGAAAGGGTATACCTCGCTGTACTTTGAAACCCGTCTTTTAAGTCTCCCCCACTTCAAAGCCACAAATAGGTATAAGTAGTGGACCTCTGATATCACCAGCTCAGTACACTTCTGTACATGTGGATACTCTGCCAGGGAGATGGATTCCTATGCTGCTGAAGGACTACCACTCTGTTGGACTTCTGCCTCTCTGCTGTGCTGACCTTCCTGCTGCCCTCCTTGCCTGGGGAGAAAGACTGGAGCAACCCCACGTGAACCCAGAATTGCTCCAATGGCTTGTTTGCTTGCCTCCTGTTGTGAGTCT
Source organism: Triturus cristatus (assembly GCF_964204655.1). Classification (NCBI taxonomy): domain Eukaryota; kingdom Metazoa; phylum Chordata; class Amphibia; order Caudata; family Salamandridae; genus Triturus; species Triturus cristatus. The sequence continues at coordinate 1,821,497,015 of NC_140590.1, read as the reverse complement.
CAGGTGCATCAAAGGTTTTTCTTCCATCTTCAATAGCACCTAGGTTTTGCCTGCTACAAGCATTGCCCTGCCAAGTGGTGCCAATCGAGTCCTGGGCCATTGGAAGTGGGTAGAAAGTGCTGCAACTACCAAAATGCATGCATTGATGACGCTGCACCCGTCATAACCGATGCATCTCTCTCAATGCCAATTCATTGCTGGCACCTTAAAGACTGAGGACATCACATCGCCATTTGCACAGCTCTCTTCCTCCAGCTGTCAATGCTTTGCCTGCAGTCTGTGTCTCGACGATGCTGACTTGCGCGACTTGACGATGATGAGGCTTGGCCTATGAATAATGTACCTGCTCCACGCATCTCGGCTCCATCGACGGCACAACCAAGGTATTTTTCAGTGTGACCAGCTTGGTTACTGTGTCCGAGCTGTGCATTATCATGGTTGGCCTGAAATAAGATTTGACCCGGTCAAGGGAACGCAGATAGCCCTGGTTGTCGCTTTATGCTGTTAAGCACTATGGGCCAGATGTACGACCCACCAATTTGGGACTCGCAAATCACATCTCATTTGCGACTCACAATTTGTAACTTGCAAATTGGGATAATTAACAGTGTCTCTGACTCTTGTTGCGATTCCTAATGGGGTCGCAAATTGCATGCCTAATGAATATTAATGAGGCAGGCGCAATTTGCAACCCCATTAGGAATAGATAGTGTGGAAATGTGGATTTTCCTGGTCAGTTATGTCCCCTATCTTGGACCCCAACGGTTCTATGTGCATGTCACAAGTACATGTATGTTCCCTCCAGTTCCAGTTTTGATGACGCAAACACATGTGCGTCCACCGTCAACATGTCCTCTGTCAGATCCGCCATGAATGGGCTGGATATTCGCTTCCTAAAGTATGAAAAGCCACCGACTTTATATGGCTCAGTTACTCCATTTTTACAGTTCAGGCGAGTAGGCCCGATTCTGTCCTCAAAGCCTTTCCCTGCTCTCTGTCTCTGACAAGCTTCAGCTTGAGCTCGCATCTGTATCCATGAACTTTGTCCGATTTCCTGTGCAGCTAACGGTGCCTGCCTCGGCCAGTTTTGCCTGCCTGCCAAGAAACTGTATTTCACCTTCGAATTATCTGCTTCCCCCTCAGCCGATGCATTCCTGCCTAGTAGTTTAAGTAAACATTCTTCCAGTTACCAAGCAAAAGGCCCGGCTTCTCTGTCTTCATGCAAGTAATTCATAGCCCTGTTACCATGGAAAGTTTCTGCCCCTTGCATCTCATATAGACACTTAGACGCTTGTACACGCACTCAGTCAGTATAGAATAGATTTTGTCCGAGAGCCCTTCCCTTGTGGATAACACAGTTCTTTAAACATAGGATATTAGATATGATTTGGGATTAGGTTGACATAACCCCAGACTTTTGTCTCCACATGTAGAGCTAAATGTCAAGTCCCTTTCTCCCTCTAGTTGCACGTCTATCACACGTCATGCTGCTGCGCGCGCATCTCTGCCAAGTATTTCTGCTGACATTGCGAAATCATCTCCAGGTATCCACCCACACATGACAATTTACCCATTATCATCAAGTGGACGCCCACATGGACGCCCACCTTCACGCCTACTTACACGCCCACATGCTCTTATCTCATTCTCTCTAGCTCTCTTGCTTACGTACAATTGAGAAATGTATATATACTGTACTCTGTGAATAATGTTTTGAGAATATTGAGAATACTTTTCAGTCCCGTCCAGATCCTTTTTGGTGATGGAAATATTCTCCCTTTGACTCGAGTTATTGGAATAAAGCCCTTTATGAATCTGATACCACAGACTCAGCCTCTTGCTTTATGCATGATCTTATTGATATCTGAAAAATTATGACAGCGTGATATTTTATTTACCACAGAATGGCGCCCGAATAGTTTAATCTCTTTCCCCACACGCCGGAGATGAAGGTCCAGTTTTGCCCCCTTCCATAGCCGTGATGGACTTCAAGCGTGCACGTCGCGGGTTTTCCCGCCAACTCCCTCAGGCCACCGAAGGGGACAGACTGCGACCAGGCATCCATACGAGGCGGTGAGGAACGCAGATTGTCTACCCAGAGCCCACCTGCGAGAGAGCTGTGTCCGAGGTATACAGAGGCCAACCAGGTTTTCGAAGTCCCGATGTCCAGAGGGTCCGATGTCCGCAGTAGTCGAGTCCAGTCCATTCTCCGAGGCCTTCCGTTTCAAGGAGCTACCCGGTGAGTACCATCGCCGGGGAGGCGTGTTGACGCGCACATAGGTTGTGCCGGTCAAGACGGATTTGGGTACACAAATCCGGTCTGCACTGTTTAGCAGTGTATATGTACTGTTTAGCAGTATATCAAGTATTCCGAAGTATCTAGTTATTGTCAAGAATTCTGCTTGGTAATTAGTTATGCAGACTGTCATCATTGTTGGTCATTTTTAAAGGTTAAAATGTTTTATGTTCAATGTTTAATGTGTTAAAATGTCCTGCATATTGTGGTATGAATGATTGTTCATTATTGTGCTTTTTGTATTAAGTGTGTTCAAGACCAGGTGTCAGATCAGTTGTCAATATGCCGCTCTTTTCGAAGTTAAGACAGATTACTACTAGAAAAGGGGTGCTTGAAGAAGCAGTTCCTATTCCTCCTAGGGACACTCCAGGGCACTTTATATATCACAAGCATGGCTTAGACGCCATATTATTCCTTGATCTATGGGTGGACTACACCAAAGAGTTACCAGAAAGTCAGAGATGGCCCGTAGCTGGGACCTGGGATGCCGAATGTATCATGAAAGTCGAAGAAGAGTTGTGGAAGAGGAAAGCTAGACAGTCACAGACAGACGCTGTTGAATTATGGCGTAAAGAATAGCATAGACGCACAGAGTAAGCGCTCAGAAAAGAAGAGAAAAGTAGGGAGGATTCAGACAAAGCCCGAGAAAACGTGTTAGTTGAGGAAGGTATACGAGTAAAAGCAGGACAAGTAGATGGACAACGAAACACTCTTATGAAAGAGAAAATGTAGACCAGCTTGGAAGGATGCCATTGAGTTTTTGGCGCAAGGCGTCACATAGAAGGTCAGAGTAAGTGTTTCACGAAGCAGAGAGAAGTGGACTGGTGTCTGGAAAAGCCAAGGATGAGATGTTACAGGAGGAATTAGAGCTGGTAAAATGAGCGTAGGCTGACAGAAAAAGAAATACTGACGTTGCTGGTATTTATCCCGTCCTTTCAGAGGACCTAGCAAGAGTGGCCCCAGCAGAAAGACCAGTTATAATACATATATTAATTACATAGTAGCCCAAAGGTTCTTGAGCCACCCACCACATGAACAGCGCATGGCTGGTGTTTACATGGTCCAACATTTGACTACGTTGTCAATAGGAAATTGAGAGGGGTGCAGCTAGAGAAGGAGCAACTCCTGTGATTTGATGACACCCCTAATGTACAAAGTGTTAACGGAAAAATAATTAGTGAAAAGTTTGGCTTGAAAAAAGAATTGTGGGTATTTCGAATTTGCAAATTGTTCATGAATACAGGTTTGTGTTCTTGGTGGTCCAGTGAGCCAATGTGCTGGGTCAAGTCGGTAAGATTATGACCCCCTGAGTGCAAATTGTATGTAAAAATAATTTTTCAATTGAGCGAATTATTGCAGTTTTTATGGAATTGAGTAGTCTTTTTGTCTTTGACAGCTTCAGAGTGAGGAGAAGGTGGGGGCTGTGTAGAGCAGAATGTGATACAGAAATCGGAGACAGATTCTGACCTTGTAGCCAGTGTAGGTGGGGGCCGATGAGAGGAGCAGAACAGGGCACTGCTTAGAAGGCTTCTCTGACATCGCATCTGTGTAATGCCTGCAGCTGGAGAGCCTTGGGGCCAGGAGTAGGAAAAACAAAAAAAAGATGGCTGGCAGCCCAGGCTCAGGCCGCGCTGAGGGGCTATTTTTAACTTCTCTGATAAGACAGGGCAGCTGAGAAATGTAAGTCGAGAAAGATTCCCTTGTTCTATTCTGTGCAAAACAAGTGCCCCGAGGAAATGTCTATGGAGAAGATTTGTTTTATATTTTAGCAATTGTTATATTGCTTCTGGTCAGAAAGTAAAATGTTGCTCTTGTTTGGAATTTTAAGGGCTATGTGCCTATATAAAAACGATTTTCAAATTCAGACATTTTTGAATTGTGGCCACAAGCTGCCACCAGTTGCATTGGATAAATGATCCAGTGGTTACGGGTCTGTGAGGAAAGATGTGAGATGCATCTTCGACTAGGACATGAGGGTACATTGTGTACAAAGAAGCATAGCACATTTTTATAAAAAAAATAAAATAAAAAAAAAAGAGACAGGTTCGTGTGTTCGTCATTTTTTGATTATTGTTGCTGATCCTGTGTGTCAGACTTGACGCGGTCATCATTGGGATGACCCACTGTCAGATGGAGGTGTATAGGGCAGGTAAATCAGTTATTGATTATAAACCTGACAAATTAAGCAGGCCAGAATGTTCGCATCTGAGCTGTAGGTACTGTAATTGCGCATCGCTGCTCATTTATATATGTTAGTGTAATTGTCTATGCTTTCTGTGCCTGGTATACTGATGGCTTGGCATATGTATTTTATATATGTTTTGTTTTTGTGTTGTATTGACCAGTCTGTTTAGCGTTACTAAATTACTAAATTTCACAGACGTGATATTACCTTTATCATGCTGTCAAAATAGCAGACAACACGTTATCAGTGTATGTCTAATTGGTATTGGAGATGAATAAAAGAAGGAAAAGTTATGCAAGACTAAAATATGTATCACATGACTGCCTTTCTCTTATAGACAGGCAGCCTCGGTCATATGTTTCCAGATTGGACATTAAGGAACAATTATGATCTGTGCACTTGCATCTTAACTCTTGAAGGCCTGTTTTAAATAAGGACTGCCACCACAGAGTGACAAATGAGGCCCGGTATTTAGGGTAATGAGAAAATATCTGACAGGATTTCCTTTTTAAAGTTTGCTTTAGTAAGCTCATTCTTGTGAGTGGTGGCCCCAAAAGTTGACTTGTTTTTGAATTAGGCTATTTATTGTATAGGTGGAAATTATTGCAAAATGATTGATTTCTTTAGCAGATAAATTATTAATTATCAACATTAACAACTGTTCTTAAACTTGGTTTTCCGAATATTTAGGTAATTTAGCATTCCTATTAGGGCCTCCTAGCATTAATATTGACTTCAGGTTGGTGTAGGTTCATGTAATAGGGACATTTGCATATGAGATGTCATTTGGCCAGCTTATGAGCTAACACAATGAGGTTTGTACATTAATTTGAAGGCTTTCTCGCCATTTCAAGTACACTGTGTATCTCCTATAATTTTGCTTACGCCCAGTAGCTACACACAGGGATTAATAGTGTTGACAAGACACAGGGTTTGATAGTGTTTGACAGCAGTGAAATCTGTTTCAGATTTCCTCCTGTCAAAAAGGGGGGGGAAGGAGGAGAATATTGGTTTTCTGCTGGCCCCTGAGGAGGTTCGCTTCCCGCTAGCCCCTTAAGAAATTAAGCCCCTTAGAAATTAGCCCCCTTAGAAATTAAGCCAAGGAAATAGGTATGGTGTTTTCCCCTTTTTCTCATGTTTTATTGTGATCTTTCAGGGGAATTAGTTGTGGGCACCGGAACGTATTCAATTGATTTCTGGTTTTTCACAGCCCAAGACACAAAAAGACTAAAGTCCTCAAGAACACACTGTGGCATTTGAAGAATTAAAGAGAGCTTTATGTCAAGCACCAGTTTTAGCAAACCCTGATTACAACAAATCGTTTATGTTTTTGTGACAGAGCGGGATGGAACAGCACTATCTGTCCTAACACAAGATCATGCAGGAAAACACGAGCCCTGTGCTTATTTTTCTAGTACATTAGACCCAGTAGCACAGGCTTTGCCTGCGTGCCTAAAATCAGTTGCAGCAACGGCCTTAGCCATAAGACAAAGTGACTCGATAGTGCTGGGCCACCCTCTGACAGTACAAGTACCACACGCAGTAGAGGTTCTCTTGAACCGGACACAAACACAACACCTGACTGTAGCTAGACTGACAGGCTATGAGCCAACGTTATTTCAACCACACATAGAGATCAGACGATGCAACATACTGAATCCTGCTACCCTTTTGCCCTCCAGTACAGAAAGCGTTTCACCACACAACTGTGTTGAAGTAATACATACCGTGACTAAACCAAGACAAGACTTGACAGATGTTGCACTCCCAGACCCCGACCTAACACTATATGTTGACGGCTCATGCATGAGGACAGGGGCGGGAGAATTAGTGGCAGCATATGCAGTGACTGCTGATACTGTAATAATAGAGACTAAAAGAATAGACATATTGTCAGCACAAGCAGCAGAGCTCATCGCCCTGACACAAGCGTGCATAAGAGCTAAGCACCTGAGAGTAAACATTTACACCGATTCTCTGGCGAGAAAGAGGTTTCTTGACCTCTCATGGGGCCAAGATACAGCATGGCCCCCATATTCAAGCCCTACTGGAAGCAATACATTTACCAACAGCCATAGCTATCCTAAAATGTAAAGCACATACTAGAGCCACAGATACCATTTCCCAAGGCAATGATCTGGCAGACCGAACTGCTAAACAGACAGCTCAGACCCCACTAGACATGACAAAGTTACAGGTTCAATAAGTGTCCAAAGCCATGACAGTTAGGGATCCTTCCAAGGATGTACAAGACATACAGACACATGCTACTATGGACGAATTAAAGAAATGGTCGGAACAAGGAGGGGTACTGACTGATCAGGGTTGGATGAATAAGGGCAAATCCACATGGTTTCTTCCTGATACCATGGTACAAGTGATTATAAATACCGCACATAGTCCTGCACACTTAGGAGAGAAAGCAATGATAGATAGCTTACAGAATATATGGTTCAACAAGCACCTGCGTGCAGCAGCGAAACAAAAGGTCAGAACATGTATGATCTGTTGCCAATTCAATCCAGGTAAAGGCATTCCGATGGAACAAGGTGGATTCCATCCACCTGACCACCCTTTTGAAGTGCTCCAAATGGATTATATCCAAATAAACAGATGTAGAGGTTACAAATATGTCCTGGTACTAATGAAGCAGGTGTCCCTTCTGTTAGGGTATACCTGGAAATTCCATTGTGTGCGACATCCTGAAGCAGCAGGCCTTGTAGAAAGACATAATCAGACATTAAAATTTTGCGCAGACAAAGGTATAGACTGGATGGTAGCCCTGCCGGTTGCCCTCTTTTACATGCGAATGGTAGCTCATTCTAGAACAGGCTTATCTCCCTATGAAGTGGTCTTTGGTAGACCACCAAAATATGTGGGCACTACAATGCCTAAAAGATTACTTATGTTGACAGTAACATGCTGACAGATTACCTGGCTTCCTTGATGTCTGCACTACTCTCTTGTTGTTCGCAGGTTGCTGCCGCCTTCCCTGACAACACCCAGGTCAAAGAATACTCCATCGCTCCTGGATGGAAGGCGCCAAAGTCAGTGCTCTGGACCACGGGGACGGCCGTTAAAGTCAAAAGGCGGAAAGGATGATTGCACCTTCACCACTCTTTTACAAAGAAAAAAAAAAACTTTGAACTTGGATTTTGGATTTTGAACAACATTTTCTAGAGGAGAATGCCCAGAAGTTTCCACAAAGCTAAATTGTGATCCAAGAAGTCAGAACCCGTTTGATCAATTAAGTCCACTAGGTGGTGAAGCGGTTGAACATGTATTCTGGCTCGCATAAGATCTTGGACAATAACATAAAGCAAAAATAAGAGAGCTAGATAAGAAGCAAATAGATGTATAGTGACTGTAATTTTTCAATCTCTTATGTGCATCATGATAATATGTATCAGCTTAATACTACATGCTATTTTTCCTCCTATTGCCTCACTCTTATACTCCTCCACTAATGATACCATAAAGCACACATTTAGTGATCTGCCATCCTATGAGCTATCATATCGACTTGCCTTACGCAACAATACCTTTATTCAGATGTTGCACCATTCACATCAGACTAGCAATGCTACAGACTGCTGGGTCTGTGGCCGACTCCCCCCCTATCAGAACTATAAGGGAGTTTTTGCCCCTTTTTCTCTATCCGTTCACACACAATGGCTCCTGTGGAGCATGGTTTAGTTTACTAAATTCCATAGACTCAGACACAGCAGTTTATCAACACCATTGGATATGGGGAAATCTGAATCTAGTTTTATTCAAAGTCTGTTACCCTGATAAGGAGGGTCACCCCAGTAGAATAGGAACTGATCTAGAAAATGAAGTGTATGGATTAGGTAATTTTACACCTAATCTTATGATTCTGAATGTCGAATCCGAAGTTGAACCAATCTTGCCCGCCATGTCCGTATTCCCAGTAAAAGGGGAATTATGTATAAGAAAGAATGGCTCCATACACATGGGCCATAGTAAATGCACCACTGTAATAAAATTCAGTGATCAAGGCAAGTCTACATTTAGAGCTTCTCGTCATTCCTACTTTATATGTGGCCAGACCGCATATATACGTTTACCTCTAGATTGGGATGGTACCTGTTACATAGCATTCCTCCTACCACCTGTTTTCCTAGCTCCTCCTGATTATCATAGAAATACTCATTTAGTACACAATAGACAGCAGAGAGATCTCCCAATTGTCGATTACACTGAAACAGCATGGGAAAAATACACAGATTTCAATAAAGGTTTCTTTCCCTATATAGGTACAGTTACCAATAGTAAGTTGATACGTAGATTAACCAGAACCCTTGAAGCAGTAGTGAACGAAACTATTTCCGCCTTAGGCAATTTAACAGAAGAGCAGTCTGCTATGCGGATTGTTGTGCTTCAAAATAGTCTTGTCCTTGACGTTATCCTGGCCGATAGGGGCGGAGCTTGTAGGGTCATCAAATCAAGCTGTTGCATTTTTCATACCAGAAAATTCGCCATCTGTATATAAAGCCATAACTCGCCTTCATAAGATTGTAAGCCAGATACACCAGAATCCAGGCACCTGGACTTGGTCCGGTTGGTTTTGGAGTGTATTATCTACCTTTGGATGGAGGGTCCTATCCTTCCTAGGTATTGGCCTTCTCATACTATTCAGTTGCTGTCTATGTCTACAATGTGGACCAGCGATCTGTGGTCTGTGTGCCACATCGTGTATTCCACCACCAAGATTTCATTCAAGATCACGGAAGAAGAAGAAAGAACAAATGATGCTATATGAACAGATCAATGGATTGATGAAGATTGATATCTCTTGAAGGGCAAGTAGGGGACAAGGAGGGAATGTGGAAATGTGGATTTTCCTGGTCAGTTATGTCCCCTATCTTGGACCCCAACGGTTCTATGTGCATGTCACAAGTACATGTATGTTCCCTCCAGTTCCAGTTTTGATGACGCAAACACATGTGCGTGCACCGTCAACATGTCCTCTGTCAGATCCGCCATGAATGGGCTGGATATTCGCTTCCTAAAGTATGAAAAGCCACCGACTTTATATGGCTCAGTTACTCCATTTTTACAGTTCAGGCGAGTAGGCCCGATTCTGTCCTCAAAGCCTTTCCCTGCTCTCTGTCTCTGACAAGCTTCAGCTTGAGCTCGCATCTGTATCCATGAACTTTGTCCTATTTCCTGTGCAGCTAACGGTGCCTGCCTCGGCCAGTTTTGCCTGCCTGCCAAGAAACTGTATTTCACCTTCGAATTATCTGCTTCCCCCTCAGCCGATGCATTCCTGCCTAGTAGTTTAAGTAAACATTCTTCCAGTTACCAAGCAAAAGGCCCGGCTTCTCTGTCTTCATGCAAGTAATTCATAGCCCTGTTACCATGGAAAGTTTCTGCCCCTTGCATCTCATATAGACACTTAGACGCTTGTACACGCACTCAGTCAGTATAGAATAGATTTTGTCCGAGAGCCCTTCCCTTGTGGATAACACAGTTCTTTAAACATAGGATATTAGATATGATTTGGGATTAGGTTGACATAACCCCAGACTTTTGTCTCCACATGTAGAGCTAAATGTCAAGTCCCTTTCTCCCTCTAGTTGCACGTCTATCACACGTCATGCTGCTGCGCGCGCATCTCTGCCAAGTATTTCTGCTGACATTGCGAAATCATCTCCAGGTATCCACCCACACATGACAATTTACCCATTATCATCAAGTGGACGCCCACATGGACGCCCACCTTCACGCCTACTTACACGCCCCCATTTGCTCTTATCTCATTCTCTCTAGCTCTCTTGCTTACGTACAATTGAGAAATGTATATATACTGTACTCTGTGAATAATGTTTTGAGAATATTGAGAATACTTTTCAGTCCCGTCCAGATCCTTTTTGGTGATGGAAATATTCTCCCTTTGACTCGAGTTATTGGAATAAAGCCCTTTATGAATCTGATACCACAGACTCAGCCTCTTGCTTTATGCATGATCTTATTGATATCTGAAAAATTATGACAGCGTGATATTTTATTTACCACAATAGCACTCCCAGGGATGGGGGCCTGCTGGGGTTAGCAGATCACCATGTCTGGGACTGCTTTCAAATAAAGCGGTCTTTCTTTTTTTGAATGCAGCCCGTTTTCCTTAAAGGAAAACAGGATACATTTAAAAAGAAAAATGAAACTTTTCAGTTCCACTTTTTTAATGGCAGGCAGTGGTCCCTGGGACCACTGCCTCCTCTTAAAAATATTTCCTCACATACTCACGAAGGGGGATTCGTTTACCACCTACTTGAAGTAGGTGGTAAACTGAGAGTGTTTTTTCAGCAGCAAATGCAGTTGCAAAATAATTGTACATGGCATGGTGACTCGCTATTAGGAAGGGACGCCCTTCCTAATAGCGGGAGTCACAAATCCCATTTTGCGAGTCAGTGACTCGCAAAATAGCATTTGTACATGCCATAACCCTTTTTTGCAGTCGCAAACAGGAGGATCTCCCGTTTGCAGCTGCAAAAAAGAGTCGTTCATCTGGCTCCAAATTTCTAGGCATGGGTGGTGAACTCCACTCAGTTTGCGAGCTTGAGCAAGGAAACTCCAACGCTAGACCACTTCACAATGAGATTTCTCAACACGGGTGGTTACGGATGGTCACTACCGCTCGCTTTGTAAAACATTTAAATTGCATTGAGGAAGCTGCCGCTCTTTTGCGCTGTGTAGGTTGCAGTTTGTGCTGTAAAACACCAGCGCTAAAAATCAGTGCGAACAGCACAAGGTAACCCACTCTGACGCTCACAGAATTCCACGTAGCTTGGTGGAGTTTTTTTGTCGCTTCGCAGCATTCCGCATAGTGGAACTCTGCACAGGCTTATATAATTCAATATATTCTTTAAAAATTCATAACTCTGGTTCTACTAATTGGATTTTTTTATTTTGGTCTGGTTTTGTTCATTAAGGTGTCATATATTTTTTTGTGATGTTTTCACTGTTTTACTTTGAATGTTGCACAAATACTTCCGACATTGCCTCTTAAGTCAAGCCTGCCTGCTCTGTGCCAAGCTACCAGAGGGTGAGCACAGGTCAATTTAGGGTGTGTTTCTGACTTACCCAGACTAGAATTGTGGTTCCTGCTTTGAAAGGGTGCCCACCTGTCTCAAACAGAGACACAATTTAAACACCAGCTTATTTGTAGAGTTCATTTTCAACTGGATAGGGTCCCATCTATTGAGAGTTAAATGATGGTTTTGTTACCCAACTCAATATTAGAAGCTTAGTAGGATTTAAGGCTGAGTTGACCTACTGGTATTTGAGCCCATAACCATGAGGTGAACAAACAGTTCCATGAAGTGGATGCATTGATCCATGTAGACACCAAACAGGGTATAGTAAAACATGTTAAAATCTATCTATCTATCTATCTATCTATCTATCTATCTATCTATCTATCTATCTATCTATCTATCTATCTATCTATCTATCTATCTATCTATCTATCTATCTATCTATCTATCTATCTATCTATCTATCTATCTATCTATCTATCTATCTATCTATCTATCTATCTATCTATCTATCTATCTATCTATCTATCTATCATAATTTATCACAAGCCTGTATGATATTTGACAGACACTATGCATGTCTAGCTTACTCTAAATATTTTGTGTTTAACATAAATATGCTGGGAAGAGGTTCAGCTGTAGGTTGGGGTGGGGAGCAGCTGTAGGGAGATGGTAGTGAAAAGTTCTCATTTCCTAAAAACCTTAACTCCTTCTGTGCCACGCCCTTTCCCCCTCCTGTGCCGGGCGTTTCATACGCGGGTGGGGTTCATGACGAGATAGTCTCGTCATGGGTACAGCGCGACCGTGCTCCATGACGAGACTATCTCGTCATGGGCACAGAAGAGGTTAACACTGGTTAATAACTCTACATGGTACCTGACATGCTCTAATCATCTTAAGGCCAATTAACATATCTAAGATTTCAACAAGGTTTGACAATGGAGGCAAAGGTAAATGAGTAAAAGGGGTTTGGCATATGCATAGAGGCAGTTTGCAGTGGGTGTTAGCTAGGCTCAGTGGGGTATCTGTGAGTCTCAAAGTCATGCATTGTGGGATTTGCTGCAGGGCCAGGCTGAACGCAGCTAATCTGCCACAGGCTGACAATTCCCACTGTGCCTTGCTTTTGGAAGGGTGCATGCCCAAAAAAAGAAATGGGGTGGACTAATCAAGTTAGGCAGCATGCAAGTGACATCATGGCGCATGACATCCCAGCACGTGACATCGCACGTGACATCACAGGTGGTGACATCACAACCCTTGATCTCACAAGTAGTGACATCCCAAGTAGTGATTTTAAGACATCACACATATGTTTAGCAAAATTTGAGTGCATTGCAATATGTAACAAATGAGATTTTGCATAGGGTCAGTGTCAAAAAAGTGATTCAACCCTGATGGAAAATCTGGGCCGCAAATTATACATTTTGGGCCAGATTGACAATGATAAAATTAGATGAAAGTCTGACTTTACGACTTTTGGTATTCACAAAGGGCATTTACTACTCATACATGCTGTTTGTGAATACTGAACGTCGTAAAATTCAACTTTTGGTATTCACAAAGGGCATTTAAGAGTAGTAACTGCCCTTTGTGAATACCAAAAGTCATAAAGTTAGATTTTCATCTCATTTTACTTTTGTGAAAATTCGGCCCTTAGTGCCTCACTTATGAGAGGTTTTGCGTCACATTTGCCCTACGCAACATGGTATATGCATGACACAAATCTCCAAGTCAGATTTTTTAAACAAAGCCACTTTGCGTTGCTCTGAGTGGCTTCAAAAATCTTGAGGAAGACAATGCATTGCAATTCACTGCGTTGCATTACTCTGCCCTGGGTAAAAGTCCGATTGGCCGCACTCTGCTCGTCCTACCAGCGTGTTACCCCAAAGCAATGTGGTCCATGAAGTAGCGTCGGCGAGTACGCCTATGCCAAAGTTTAAAGTGAAAATGAGTGTCGCCTTAGCCATCCCTGGACACGTGTTTCGAGATAGTTGCCTCTCGTCAGCAGGGAGTAGGTATGTGTGTAGGGTTGCTGCGTAGGCTGCCATAAAAAGTATTCTCAGGTAAAGTACCACTCAAGGCGGGCAAGTGCGTAGCCATGGGCTCGTCAGCCCCACCGGCTCAAGGGAGCCTGAATATAAACAAAAGTCCGATTGGCCGCACTCTGCTCGTCCTACCAGCGTGTTACCCCAAAGCATTGTGGTCCATGAAGTAGCGTCGGCGAGTACGCCTATGCCAAAGTTTAAAGTGAAAATGAGTGTTGCGTTAGCCATCCCTGGACAGGTGTTTCGAGGTAGTTGCCTCTCGTCAGCAGGGAGTAGGTATGTGTGTGTGGTTGCTGCGTAGGCTGCCATAAAAAGTATTCTCAGGTAAAGCACCACTCAAGGCGCGCAGGTGAGTAGCCATGGGCTCGTCAGCCCCACTGGCTCAAGGGAGCCTGAATATAAACAAAAGTCCGATTGGCGGCACTCTGCTCGTCCTACCAGCGTGTTACCCCAAAGCATTGTGGTCCATGAAGTAGCGTCGGCGAGTACGCCTATGCCAAAGTTTAAAGTGAAAATGAGTGTCGCGTTAGCCATCCCTGGACACGTGTTTCGAGGTAGTTGCCTCTCGTCAGCAGGGAGTAGGTATGTGTGTGGGGTTGCTGCATAGGCTGCCATAAAAATTATTCTCAGGTAAAGTACCACTCAAGGCGCGCAGGTACGTAGCCATGGGCTCGTCAGCCCCACCGGCTAAAGCCCTGGGTACTTATTCCACAGACTTTGCATGGGTGTTTCCACGCATCTCCCATGATTTTGACAGATGCACCAAAAACATACACCTTTCCATGACAAGTGTAACGAGGAGCACACATAGAATGAGGATTATGACTCCCATTGTTGGTTTTGGGCAGGAAGGTGCACCTTCCGGCACAAAAACAATCCTGCATGGAATACAGGCACCCTTGCACCATAGTGCATGGGAGCCTGCAATCGTGCTAGGCTGCCAAAAAGGCCCAAGTGCACGGAAAAGACAGGAATGTGCCATATTACCTTAAATGCGATGCCTTACTGCCCTTTTCCTGTCATCGCAGTATAACACAGCAAGGTGACTTGCTGCGCTGCACTGTGTGGCTTACTCATAAATGTGGCCCTTATTTTTTAGACCCTTCATTGCTAGGCATTTCCCTCCCGTACTAAGCCTTTTCTTTTGGCTATTTGGGATACTTTGTGCTTAGGCCACTTTAACCTTTTGTCCACATAAGTTGTCCACGCCAAATTTGCGTCTTTGTCTTTCAACATCCTGGGAATTCTAAAAGTACCCAGGGTTAGTGGATTTCTCTGGAGGAGACAGAAAGATTTGCCAAAATACAGATACATTGTGGGTACCTACAAAGGGTATACAGTTCCAAAACCACCATCCTCCCAGCTTTCAGGATCAGGCAGACTTTTTGTCAGAAAAACAACATTTTTACAGAGTTTTGGCATTTTACTGGGACATAGCCTATTTTTCCCATTTTTTGTGCTGTCAACCTCCTTCAAGTTGTAGAAATTGGTGTGAAACCAATATTAGATCATAGAATGCTATACTTTTTTGAAATTTAGACAAAATTCCAAATTCACCAAGGGGTCATGTGTGTAGATCCTTATGGTTCTACTATAGAAACTAACAGCTGAAATAAAAAAAATTGAGTTGAAAAAAACAGCCACTTGTGGCTTAGTTTTCACCTGTATCTTCTTCTAAGTATGTCATAGTTTTTAAAGCAATATACCATTACGTCCGTTGGACCCCTCTGGTTGCAAAGATATATAGGACTTGTAGGTTCGCCAGGAACGCTAGGTACCCAGAGCCAGAGCTCCACCTTACAATGGTTTTTCCTTGATACCTGGTGGGGAACAACTTTTACAACGCAACTTTTACAACGCACTACACTTACAACGCATTTTTTACAACGCAACATCCACTACAACGCATTCCATTACAACGCATACTATCTTTACAACGCATACTATTACAACGCATAATATTACATTAAAACCCCTACACTATCCAACACTTGCCCTACTGTTGCACCCCCTGGAGTTAGAATAGTAATTTTTACCCCTATACTATCCAACACTTACCCTACTGTTGCACCCCCTGGAGTTAGAATAGTAATTTTTACCCCTATACTATCCAACACTTGCCCTACTGTTGCACCCCCTGGAGTTAGAATAGTAATTTTTACCCCTATACTATCCAACACTTGCCCTATTGTTGCACCCCCTGGAGTTAGAATAGTAATTTTTACCCCTATACTATCCAACACTTGCCCTACTGTTGCACCCCCTGGAGTTAGAATAGTAATTTTTACCCCTATACTATCCAACACTTGCCCTACTGTTGCACCCCCTGGAGTTAGAATAGTAATTTTTACCCCTATACTATCCAACACTTACCCTACTGTTGCACCCCCTGGAGTTAGAATAGTAATTTTTACCCCTATACTATCCAACACTTACCCTACTGTTGCACCCCCTGGAGTTAGAATAGTAATTTTTACCCCTATACTATCCAACACTTGCCCTACTGTTGCACCCCCTGGAGTTAGAATAGTAATTTTTACCCCTATACTATCCAACACTTGCCCTACTGTTGCACCCCCTGGAGTTAGAATAGTATTTTTTACCCCTATACTATCCAACACTTACCCTACTGTTGCACCCCCTGGAGTTAGAATAGTAATTTTTACCCCTATACTATCCAACACTTACCCTACTGTTGCACCCCCTGGAGTTAGAATAGTAATTTTTACCCCTATACTATCCAACACTTACTCTACTGTTGCACCCCCTGGAGTTAGAATAGTAATTTTTACCCCTATACTATCCAACACTTGCCCTACTGTTGCACCCCCTGGAGTTAGAATAGTAATTTTTACCCCTATACTATCCAACACTTACCCTACTGTTGCACCCCCTGGAGTAAGAATAGTAATTTTTACCCCTATACTATCCAATACTTACCTTAAATACAATGTAATATTATGCGTTGTAATGGTATGCGTTGTAAAGGTAGTATGCGTTGTAATGGAATGCGTTGTAAAGGTAGTTTTTAAAAATGCATTGTAGTGTCCTGCGTTGTAATGGAACGCGTTGTAGTGGATGTTGCGTTGTAAAAAATATGTTGTAAGTGCATGCGTTGTAAAAGTGTGCGTTGTAACGACATACATCCCTACCTGGTACATAGCCATGCATTTGGTAAAATCGAAAGAGTGAAAAATAGGCATCAAGGAAACCTATGTATTTATGAAATGTAAACAAAATATGGATTCGAGAAGCAGTGGTTATTTGCACATCTCTAAAGTTGGGGGTACCCATACCAGCATGTGAATTAGAGCCCATTTTTCAAAATGACATCTTTTTTACACATTGTTTTACATTTGGAAGGCAGAAATGCATAAAAAGGTAATTGGTAAAAACACTTTTTCTACGATTCTGTATTTCCCCAAGTTTTCAGATTAAAACTGTACCCCACTTGTGTATGTAGCTCTAGTGCCTGTGACAGGAAATGGCCCAAAATGCAACATGGACACATCACATTTTCCGTGAAAATTGACCATTTTTCGCAACGTGCCTAGCTGTGGATTTTGAACCATCGCTCAGCTTGCACCTAGGGAAACAAAGCAAACCTGTACATTTCCGAAAACTAGATACCCAGGGAAATCCAGGATGGGGTGACGTGTGTAGCTGTTACCAGGCCCTGTTACTCAAATTCCTTGGAAACCTCAACCTTTGTAAAAAGACACATTTCTCTCAAATTTCTGTGATGGAAAATTCTGGAATCTGTGGGGAACAACAAAATTCCACTCACCCAGCATTTCCATTAGTCTCCCAGCGGAAATGGTACATCACTTGTGTGGTTAGGCCCAGTGCCCATGACAGGAAATGATCCAAAAATCAACATGGACATATCACATTTTTCCAGTGAAAACTGGCCCCTTTTTTGCAATGTTTCTAGCTGCAGATTTGGGACTCTTGCTCATCCAGTACCAAAGGAAACCGAGCAAACCTGTACAGTTTTACAAACTAGACACCCATGGAAATCCAGTATGGGGTGACTTGTGTGGCTCTTACAGGTTCTGTTACACAGAATCCCTTGCAAACCTCAAACTTTTTAAACAAAAACATATTTTCCTCAAATTTCTGTGATGGAAAGTTCTGGAATCTGTGAGGAGTCACAAACTTCCACTGACCCTGCATTCCCCCAAGTCTAGAAATTATACCTCATTTGTTTGGGTATGCATAGTGGCAGCGACAGGAAACGGCTAAAAATGCAACATGGACACATCACATATTTCCAGAGAGAATTGACTCTTTTATTAGAATGTGCCTAGTTGTGGATGTTGGCCCCTTGCTCGCCCTGAACCTGAGGAAACCTAGCAAACCTATACATGTTTGAAAACTAGACACCCAGGGAAATCTAGGATGGGGTGACTTGTGTGGCTCTCACCAGGGTATGATACCCAGAATTCCTTGCAAACATCAAACTTTGTCCCAAAAAGCACATTTTTCTAACATTTCTGTGATGGAAAGTTCTGGAATCTGTGGGGATCCACAAACTTCCAACTACCCAGCATTTCCCAAAGTCTCCTGATTTAAAGAGTACCTCACTTGAGTAGGTAGACCTATTACGCATGACAGGAAACGGCCCAAAATACAACAGAGACACCTCATCTTTTCCAGTGAAAACGGATCCTTTTGTTGCAATATGCCTAGGTGTCGATTTGGGAGACCATCTCAGCCAGCACCTAGGGAATCCTAGCAAACCTGTCAAATGTTTTAAACTAGACTCCGAGGAAAACCTCAGACCTCAATATTTGTAAATATAAACCCATTTTCCTCATATTTCTGTGATGGAAAGTTCTAATAGCTGCACAGAACCCTAAACCTCTACCTACCTAGCATTCCACCTTGTCTCCTGATCACATTGGTACCTCACTTGTGTGGGTAGGCCTAGTACATACTACAGGAAATGGCCCAAAACGCAACATGGACACATCGCATTTTTTCAGTGAAATCTGACCCTTGTTTTGCAATGTGCCTAGCTGTGGATTTTGGACCCTGGCTCAGCCGGCACCTAAGGAAACCTAGTAAACCTGTACATTTTTTAAACTACACACCCACGGAAACCCAGTCTAGGGTGACCTGTGTGGCTCTCACCAGATTCTGTTACCCAGAATCCCTTGCAAACTTTGCAAATAAAGCACATTTTCCTCAGATTTCGGTGATGGATAGTTCTGAAATCTGTGGGGAGCCACAAACGTCCTCCCACCAAGCATTTCGCCAATTCTCCTGCTAGAAATGATACCTCACCTGTGTGGGTAGGCCTACTGTCTGTGACAGGAAACCGACCAAAGCGCAACATGTACACATCACTTTTTTGCCAGTGAAAACTGACCCTTTCTTTGCAATGTGCTACACTGTGGAATTTGGACCCTATCTCCACCACCACCTAGGGAAACCAAGCAATCCTGTACATTTCTGAAAACTAGACACATGACAGGAGTCAGGATGGGGTGCCGTGTGTGGCTCTCACCAGCTTCTATTACCCAGAATCCCTTGGAAAACTCAAACTTTGTGAACAAAAATAAATTTTCCTCACATTTCTGTAAAGGAAAGTTTGGGAATCTGTGGGGAGCCACAAACTTCCTCCCACCCAGCATTCCTCTAAGTCTCCCTATAAAAATGGTTCCTCACTTGTATTGGTAGACCAAATGCCCGCAACAGGAAATAGCCCAAAACGTACTATGAGGACTTCAAAATTATCAATCTCAAAAAAGGATTGGTTTCGCAAGAGAGTCACCTGTGTTTTTGGTCCCGGGCTCGGTGGACATCTAGGGAAATCCACAAAGCCCAGTCATTTTTTAAAACTAGTCACCCGGGGGAGTTCAAGGAGGTGTGGATCTCCCAAGGTTTTCCTGCCAAGAGTCCCATGCAGACCTCAAATTTAGCTAACAAAATCACACCCAGTGCTACCTTTTGTCTCCTGACAAAAATGGGACCTCACTTGTGTGGGTTTCCAATGCAGAGTCAGCATAAAAATGTAAATAAAAAAATATAGTGCTTAGAGCTCACTGTGCTATCTCCTCAGTCTCTATGTTTTGGCACTTCTCAGTGGCAACCCCTTGGCCCACTCACAGAAGTGAGGTATAATTTTACTCAGGAGACTGAGGGGAATGCAGGGTGGTAGGAAATGTGTGCTGGCTTGGTAATCCCTCACAGAAATGTGATAAAATATGATTTTTTAGCTAAATGTGAGGCTTCAAGGGGATTCTGCATAAGAAAACATTGGGGGCATCCACACAAGTCACACATCCTTGGACTCCCCTGGGTGTCTAATTTTCAGAAATGTCTGGGTCTGGTAGGTTTTCCAAGATGGCCACCGAGCCCTGGACCAGGAACGCTCGGGCCCCCCTTGCAAAACTAGGTTATTCTGTTATAGATAATTTTGAAGTCTCCACAATTAGGTTTGGGCCCTTCCCTGTAGCAATCAGTTAGCCCACCCATATAAGTGGGGTACCATTTTTATAGATAGACCTGGGGAAAGCTGTTTGGTAGGGAATTTGTGTCAGCCCAGTGATCCCACAACTTTCCCACACAGAAATGTGAGGAAAATAAGATTTTCTAAGCAAAACTTAAGGTTTGCAGCAGATTCTGGGTAGGAAAACTTTGGGAGATCCACACAAGCCACACCTACCTAGACTTCCCTGGGCATCTATATAAAACATTTCAGGGTTTGGTAGGTTACCCTTAATGGCCGGCGAGCCCGGGACCAAAAACCAGCCTGTTTTGTTATAGATGTCTCCACAATACTTTTTGGGCCCTCACTTGTTGCAGGCATGTGACCTACCCAAACCATTTCTATCGGGAGACCTGAGGGAATGCTGGGTGGTAGGCAATTTGTAGGCAATTTGTGTCAGCCCTGTGATCCCACAAGTTTTCTACACAGAAATGTGAGGAATATGTGATGCTTTGAGCTAAATGTGATGTATGCAGGGGATTCTTGGTAAGCCACACCTTCCTGGACTCTTTCTGTTGTCTAGTTTTCAGAAATGTCTGGACTTGGTAGGTTTGCTGAGCGCGGTACTAAAACACAGGCGCCTGCTTTGCAAAAATAAGTTATTTTGTGATAGGTAGGAGGGCACCTGAGTTTTTGGTCCTTGTCTTGGCGTCTATCTAGGTATGTTATATTTCCAAGTTAGCCCAATGCAGCGAGGCAGCTTATTTCTTACATTGCCCCTGAAAATAACAATTTCTGTTGTGACCTTTAGCACACATTTTCATGCACAACAATGTTGGATTTGTTTCTCTGAAACTACTCTGTTTACACATCCAGCTTGGCACAGCATTCTCCAGATGCCTTGAACATCATGTACTAGGCCTCTCTATGAACAAGGTACAAAAGTCGTCCTATCAAAGAGGCGACAACGCCATAACATCACTAATTTAACATGCACATCTCAAGTTTGCTTTTTATTATAAATAATGAGCATTCCAATAGATTTGTAGAGGAGGCACTTCTGCTGATACCGAAGGTCCTTGCATGCTGAGAACTCACCACACACCGGTCTGACATTCCATGAGGGCTGTCCAACACGAGACCAGGAAGGGGTCCTTCACTCTCTCTTATCAGGTAATGGCGGTGGATCGTCCTTTGGGGGATTCTTGGGTCTACAACTGCACACACTCTAGTTACACTTAGAGTACGCTCAGCAACGTAGGAGTACTTTGGATTGACATTTTGCCATTTTGCGTATATGCCTGCAAATATGAATTGCTTCAGCACCATGGCAGAAATGTATCTACTCTTCACTCTTTTGGTGGTTGTAATCACGTTTTCTCACTTCTGACTCCTAATCATTGAAGCTCAGTATTTTATATGGTTCAATAAATATATTGAAAATGTCCCACTGTTCTGTATCCTTTGTATATTTCTCTGAGAATAAGTAAGCACAAGTGACTGAGCGAAAGGTTCTGTACTGTTTCCATGATACCTGACATATCAGGGTTGTCATGCTCAGATGTTGCCAGAGTCTATTCGCTCCCTGGTAATGTTGAGGGGCTTATGATGACACTGTGAGCTAGCTGGTCTTGAGTCCAACATTTCCTGCAGGGGTGTACAGAATCAGTCTAGGCACACAGCCCCTAGTTTATGTTGTCCAAACAATGCGCATATGTTATGGATTAGTAGGAACTACATGGCAGGTAAACCTACCAAACCGAGACATTTCTGTAAACTAGACAACTGGGAGGACCAGGGAGGTGTGGCTTGCATGGTTTTCCCAATAATTTCTTACCCGGCGGGCAGATCAGGGGCTATAGCCCCCACCTGTCCCCCAGGGGAGCAGAAAGACTGATCTGGCCAAAAAATATGAGGGGAGCAAAAGCCCTTGCCCAAGGGGCTGCTCTCCCCTCTCTGGTGTCTAATGGAGTGGATCTCTGCTTGGGGATCGCCCTCCACGATTTGTGCTACTTTGCATTACTCAAGATTTATGAGGTCACTCAAAGCCACTTAATGTGGCTTTGCGAAGCTTCATAAATCTGGCTTAGAGCCTTGTATCACACCTGTACCACTTTGCGTGGTGCAAACATGATGGAATGTTCTCATGAGTATACCCCTAAATGTCTATCAACTTACATGTGGATGTGTATTTATTTGTGAAGTGATGCTACAATTACTAGCCAATAAACCCTATTTTGACCCCCTTTTAAGATTGCCCGCCCCCTTGATGAAGCCTCACCAGTGTACAAATACAGAGAGCAAGGTGATCATGCTAATTTTCTACATTAAAATAGTAGGCAAATCAAAAAATCTCCTTCCAGCTGTCAATATATCTCTATAATCAAAACTCTTCATGCCCAGGCTGAAACATTTTTTGAAAGCTGATTCCTTGAAAATGACTGAATGGATTTACACCACAGCAAACACATTTCCTTAAGCAGTGTGAACTTGTGCAGTAAGTTTGGCCGTGCACAACTGGGTTGGCCGCAGCCTCGGACCTTCAGCCCTGCGCAAAGGTGACTGCCCACAGGGAGCACACCCTGCATCTAACCCATTATGGAGTTCAATCTCCCTCTATCCAATCGTGTGTAGCTTGACAACCATACCGCTGCATACCCTTAAGCTTGTTTGTCAGGTGTTGCCAGCAGATTCTGGTTTTCACTCAGGCCTCTTATCCAATCTGCATATAGGGCCCGATTCACAGAACTAACTTAAGACAAAATCCTAAACTTACTACCATTTTGGTATTCACAGAAGGCACTTACTCATTTTGGTATTCACAGAAGGCACTTACTCATTTCGGTATTCAGTCGTAAAGGCAGATTTTTTCTCAGCCTCCTGAACTGAGAAAAATCCTATTTTTACGACTTTAGGTATTCACAAAAGGCATTTAGGAGTCCTAAAGTTAGGAGTCCTAACTTTACTACTCCTAAACTGAGAAAAATCCTAATTTTAAGACTTTCGGTATTCACAGAAGGCATTTAGGAGTCCTAAAGTTAGGACTCCTAAATTCTGTGAATACCAAAATGAGTAAGTGCCTTCTGTGAATACCAAAATGGTAGTAAGTTTAGGATTTTGTCTTAGGTTAGTTCTGTGAATCAGGCCCACAGAGTACAACCCCTCATCCCACTCTGTGCATGGTGTCTGACGCTGCACAGTGGGAGCCGAGTCCATCATGTGTGCTGATGCTCTCAATCCATTGCCTTTCAGTCTCTCAGTGTTTCTTCTCCACAATGTTCTTCGTTCGGTAAAGCGATCTCATCAGTAATGGCAGTGGTGATGTAAATAATGTTGTAAATAATGTTACTTGTGATGTCAATAATGATGCCATATTTGATGTCAAAGGGGTGGCATGAATTATGATTTGAGCCAAAAACTATAACTGGCTAATTTCAGTGGTTTATTGCATTTGAACCATAATTCAGATTTTATTAACTGTATTTTTTCAGTGAATTCGAACATCAGTAGCATCTGAAAGTCGTACTCCTAGCAGTTACTACCTCTACATTTGTCAAGCTAACCCGATGTTAAAACATGCTAGCAGCCTTTTTCAACAATACAAATATTTTGTAATACGTGTCCAGCTTCAAAAGAAGTAATGATGTATACAGAAGGGTTGGCCTACAGAAGCTCCTAATGTATGGTATGAAAGTCAGATTCCAGGGGGCAGATTTACAATAACTGGCGCATCCCTGCATATCAGCAGGGATGCGCCAGTTATTGTGCGTCACGGCTCCACCACCATGGATGCGCCGCATTTACAATGCGGCGCACCATGGGGCAGAAATGGACAGATGAGTGACGCATGTGTTGCCGTAAAGGCGACGCAGCTCCAGCAAGGCTCGGGGTGCCCTATCTTTAAAATGCTGCGTCAATCCTTACGCCTACTTCAAGCAGGCTCAGGGTTTTGACGCATCATGGGCTTAAAATTGGCTGAGTGAAATCTTGTAGATTTCACTCAGCCACTTTTAGGAGGCGTTCCTGCGCATGAACGCCTCCCCCCCTGTGCCGGAACGCCTACATGTGGCGCAGGGCTTTACAACGTGACGCATCTCCCAGATGCGTCACGTTGTAAGTACCCCGCACCATGGCGCTGGCTTTGCGCCGCTGCTGCGTCACAAAAGTGATGCAACGGCGGAGTTAAAGAGGCGCAAGGGGCTTGTAAATCTGCCCCAAAGTATTTTTGCCATAAAATGTTGAATACGTATGCCCTTTGAAATGGTGTGCTTTGTTATGTTGTATTCTATTACACAGTGCACGGTTTTTGGAGTTAGTCTTAATTTGTGACATTGTTTTTCCACTTACAAGGTATGAGGAATCTGTGCAGGAGCAACATGAATTCACCCATGCACCATGCTTTTTTAGAGCTCTCACCTGTTCCATCCATACTGGCTGACAATATTTACATAATGGATGCTACCAAAATGAATCCAGATTTCGTTGGACATGAAGCTCGTTTGAATATTTGCAGCTTGATGTTTGCTTAAATTCATTTTGTGCACCTTTTCTGATTCGTGATCAATCAATAAATCCAATGTGTGTCTAATCACCCGTGAGGGCATCCATGCACTTCTTTGAAATCTTAAATTGTGTGGGAACGAACAGGCATATACAAGCCCCACAGGAACGGTTAATGATGTTCCTGTGGTGATAGGGGATTCCCCTTATTTACAAGGAGGCGTTAAGCCATTTAAATTGGCTTAACGCTGCCTTCTAAATAAGGCGTCTTTTTACTCAACACTTAGGGGCCTATTAGGATGGTGGGCCCGCCAGCCTAGCGGTGCTGGGTCCGGCCGCCAGTGGTGCATTGGTCCCGCACCGGCAATTAGGATGCCACCACCACTGTGGCAGTGGCATCCTCTATTCCCAGCTATTGTGGCGTGGGGTGCTCACAGCACCGCCCGCCACAATGCTGGGAATGCACGTTATGCATTGTCATGCACAAGGTGACAGGCACCGCGCGGTGCTTGCCACCTTGTCAGTGACAATGTAGGGGGTACCATAGATACCCCCCATGTGCGCCCCCCACCCCCTCATACCCATACCCCAAAGCAAAATCCGCATGGCTTTCCATGGCGGAGTCTCCTCCATGGAAAGCACTGCACCGCTGCCCATGCTAATATGGATGGTGATGTCTAGCAGACACCGCCACCATATCTAGTCCTTTTTCCGCCCGGTCGACTAGTCGACCGGCAGAAAACCGGCGGAAGGTCTTTCCGTCCGCTGGGGTCCCCCCCCCATACTAACATGGCGGTGGGAAATGGGTGGCGGTTGGGGTTTGATGTAGGGTGGACCGCCACCTCCATGTGGGCGGTGGTGATCCGTCCACCATCATAATAGACCCCTTAATGTGAAAGGTGCTGGTGATGGGTTTTGCGGTGGGCGTTCCACTGCAACACCCACTGCTCTTTGACGCTGCCCTATACTTACAAGGCAAGGGACAGGGCCAAAGATAAGACCACAGCCTGGTAGAGTGGCAAAGAGCAGGGAGGCTTTACTAGAGGAACATGTGTTAGGTATTTCAGAGTACCAACATGATGTCAGGTTTCCCATACGGGACCCCAACGGGACACATCAAATTCTCACAATATGCCTGCCAATGGGGATGGCTCCCCCAGTGGAAGACTGTGAGCACAGTCTTTGCTGCAGTCTATATCAGAACGCACAGTACACCATCATTAGCTGTTTTGCCTCAGGTGCTCAAACAGATCCAAAATGAGTACGGGATGGCTCCGGCCCTGGATTATGGGATGTAATTGATGGGCAATTTTGCCTCAGTATCCTCATTTATACTAAGTATTATAAAATTAGAAGCAACAGCATTGGCTATACACCTGAAACTTATGCAGATTGCTCCAACAGATCAGGAGGGTGAACTGCCAAAAATGATTGTGGAAACCTATACATCTAAAGGTAGAGGTCATTTGGGAGCCACTCCTAATAAACCACAAAGTAAGGGTAATGCTGAAAAAGATCATTCAAAGCAGTCACATGAGTCTTCAAAAAAGAAGTGAGATAATTAGAAAAATAAAGAATAGACTAAAGCACAGGGTGGTTCTCCTCAACATGAGTCCACTGAAAAATGCTATATTTGTGTAACCATCTTTCTATTAAACAGCCTGATAGGTTTCAGGAGTATTCATAAAAAACCCTTGCAGTGTCAGACCTAGGGCTGTTCGTGGTCTAGGGCCCACCCAATGCATCTCTCTGTGGTGCGTGCTTGTCTGTCTTTGCCGACGTTCGCCAAGTCTCTCTGCGGTAAGGCACATGAAGCAGCCCTTTCCATACCCTGGTGGTTCCAGTGTTCCTATCATTTGTATTTTGCAGGTGGCATGCTTTATTTTATTGTTGATTTCTCAATGGCCATGTGTTCTTGTAAAATGCATGTTTATTTACTGTTCAAAGTATCACTGATCATGTGCTACTGCACACTGTTTACTTGTGTACCGCATACTGTTTACTTGTGTACTGCTTGTAGATGACACTGTGCCCCAATGCATGGGTGTTCATTCAGTACTGTCAGTGTTTTGTCTGGTTCCGTTCCTTTAGGCTCCTGTAGTTATTATAGACTACATTTTCCAGGTTCCCTGGTGATGGCCAGCTTAGGTGTGCAGGATCCATAAAACCAGCCACACCCTGACTTCCGTGCTCACTATTCCTCCGGAGTTCTCCTGATACAGAGCTTTCTTCCGGTCCTGTTCCGCAGCACTTGGGAAATTCTCCTTTTTATTCCTTTGCTGTAGGGTATTTCGTGTCACTCCCGCTGCATCCCTCATTAGGCATTGCTGCCGGCTCCCAAGGCATTCTTGGTGATGCGTTTGAACCAAAGTTTATCTTCCAAAGCGCATTCAGAGCAGGCCGTTCTCTGTGCGGTAGGAGATAGATAGTGTGAAAGTATTGATGTGATTTTTAAAATATGGCTGTGTGTTAGTGACAAAAATACTTAGTCTTTCATACAAGCCATAATGATCATAGCTGTGACAAGCAAGTGAGATTCTTGGGGGATCATTAGGATGGCGGGCAGGTTGTCACCGCCTGCCAGCGCAACCTGATTTACTCCCTGCCATATTGTAATGGCGGGGTGTCGCGGCTGACACAAAGTGCGCCTGCCGCTTTTCCGCCAGTCGGCAAACGTTCCGGTTGCCGGCCGGGCAGACTTGGCCCTCAATATATTGGCGGTGCCTAGCAGGCACTGCCATCCATATTAGAATGCTGGGTTTCAAAGGCCTTTCCATCGTGGCCTCGCCGCCATGGAAAGGCTGGCGGGGATTTGCAATGGGGGCCTGTTACGGGCCCCCTGGGAGGGTGGGAGGGGTGCACTTGGGGGGTACCCATGGTATGCCCCTCCAGTCCCATTCACAAGGTGGCAGGCACCAGGCGGTGCCTGCCGCGTTGTGCATGGGAATGCACAACGTGACAATTTGGCATTGCGGCGGGTTGTGCTGTAAGCAGCACCTGCCGCAATGTCAAACTGCGGAATGAGACCGCCAGGGTGGTACTGGACCGCCGCATGTCTGGCAACCGGTCCCAACACTGAGTGTATGGCAGGCGGACTGAAGTCCGCCCGCCATCCTAATCACCCCCTTAGTTCCTTTTTTTTCTTTTGGTTTTATGTATGACCTCAATAATTGATATTAAGTGACAGAATGCTACAACCTTAAGGTGCAATGTCTCATATGAACATTACCGTAGAGAGTTCAATTTCAGTATTACTCATATTGTAATGAGTTGATTCTTCCTTGAAGCACAGAATCATTTGCAGATTATTCAGCAGAAAACTCTTGTGGCATTAGTGTTTCTCTTATCACCAGAGGCTTAGGGTGGTATATAACTCAGGAGTTAAAGATTTTATAAGAAAAGTGACTGTTTATTTGTCTGCTTTGTGATTAACCTATGTTGTTCAGATCTCTTTCCCTGCTGTTCCCTTCCGACACCTTTTCCCCTGCCTGGCCATTCTAAAACTCTGCACTATTACAGTATTCAGGGTTGGGGCATCCAGGAGGTGGGCCTTGTATCATCATGTGCAGATCCCGAGGAAGAAAAGCCACTCTGGCACGGGGAGAGGAAGGTGAGCAGAGCCCAGATTAGAGGGGTACGTGAAACCAATGGACTCACAATGCTCTTCAGACTACATAATGAAAAAGGAAGACAAACCTCCACAGTCAAAAGCCTCAATTTAAAAAGAATCAAGTGGCTGGAATTAAAGCCAAGCATGCCACAGATTTCTGAACGCAGTAGCCACAAGCGGCAATATTAAGTGATGGAGCGAGCAAACACTAACTGAGAAAGACCAGCATTGCCTTTAGACTCTGTGCCAAAGCTCTTAATTGTGGCTTGGTATAAACAGTACTTATAACAAGCCAGGACCGAGATCCCAGGACTTGGGACAGAAGGCAGTTCGTGTTTCTCACAGTGCCTGTCAGTGGGCCAAAAAAACAGAGCATTATAATAATGTTAACTTGCCCACTCTGCGTTCTCAGTGTTCTTCTTCTACTTCAGTACCAGCAGGAGTCTTGCAGCCTCCGCCAACTCCCCTATAACACTTGTGATGCCTTTTTGATGATGCTGATAATGTTAGCAGCATGAGAAAAGCACCAGGATTAGTTGCAGCAGGCTGGCTTGATGCTCCTTTATGTACTGGGGACCTGTGCCTTCTCTCTACCAAGGTGTCTTAGACAGTTCGGGTTGGAGAGGTTTAAAGTGCACATGACAGTCGCAAGACATCCGGCCAAAGTGACATGCACACTTTAAACTGCTGTCACCACTCCTCTCAGTCTTTGCTCCCAATCTCCAGCAATACCCCCGCCCTGCCCTCACAACTCAGGCTGCCAGAGGAAAAAGCAAAATGGTAATAAACGCCAGAATAAGACATACGCCTAGTCAATTGGTGATTGCACTGCAAAGCAAGCTGAACTGAAAGCTATAATTCTGGCACTTGAGAATACAGATCCTGAATTTCCCACACTTATAGTGTGCGATTCACATTATTGTGTTCAGTCTTACAATGAGTATTCACACTGCTGGAGACATAATGTATTCAGAGATTTCATAGTGTACGCGATCAAGAATAAGATGCTTTGGGGACAGGTGGCTAAATTTAAAGCAAGTTTGCCACTGGCTCATGTCATTCACACTACATTTGCTGCAATAACTCGTTCTACTATGAGGATAGATGATGAAGACATCATGACAGCTGTCAGTGCTGAGCGCAATGGCACCCACTTACTGAAAGGTTTTCCACTAAAATACCTCTACAGTATTCTGCTGTAAGCTGTTCACTTTCAAGAGTGCCCAGGATATATGCTGAATATGTGCTTGGGGATGCAACCAGTCAAATCTACTGACATTGTACAGCTAGTGGGTCCCCTAAATACTCCCTTGTACAGATGCCCTGCACAATGGCTGTGGCTTCAAAATGAAAATGATGAGTCTTCCAGGGATACCTCAGCTCCTAGTGATGTGGATCCTGGCTCCTCCTCTGCAGTTGCACTACTGCCCATCACTCGCTCAGCAACTGCAGAGGGCGGTGGATTTTAAGATGTTTCTTCCCTGGAGCTGGTGAATCTTTAGATATTGTATCCTGGTAGCATATTTCTTCAATTGTCAGTATTATATGCAATTGTATATTGACTGGTGACTGTACCTCTTGCTCCCTTCTCACTCCCTCTCATTCCTTTCCCTTTCCCTTTTCCTCTTTTGTTTCCTTGCAAAAGAGATGTGTTATAATCTACTTGGTCCATTCAGTCCCCCCACCTTCTTGCCTCCCTCTTAATGGACCTTCCCATGGATTGTTTTCAACATTCCACAGCTGACTACAGCTGACTGGAACTGTGGTGGTGGAAGAATGAAGAAGGTTCTACACTTACCTGTGTGTGATTTGTCCTCGTAACAGTATGCTATACTTATTTATATTCTTTATTACGACTTTGGGTATCAGCATAAAAAGGGAACTCAAAGACATCGCCTGAGGAATACATTTAGGACACATTTGAGAAGTATCTGGAAAGATGAATCATATGCAGAAGGTATAATTTCTTCTAAGGTATGTACTAAAAAGAAGAAAAGACAGGTGGCACAAGAAAGCTTGGGAACAGCCATGATGGGTTGAAGGACAAAGCAAAGTGTCCTGGCATTAATTTAGTTGAATGATTATTGGTGAGTATTGCTGAGGCTTTGGGATTGTGAGGGTACTTTAGTTTTTTTTGCATCTTTTATATAGCGCGAACTCAACCCGAAGGTATAGGAGCGCTGTACATGAGCACCGTATTTACATTACATATTCAGGCACGAGGAGATTAAGTGATTTGCCCAGAATCACAGGATGTGGACGCGACCTCGAGGCTCGAACCCTGGTTTCCTGCACCAAAGTCGGCAGTTTAAGCAAAGGAATGTGTGGTTAGCTCATAGCCATGCCAACATTATTATATGGGAGACTAAAAAAGAGTTTAGTGAATGGTACTCCCACTAGCAGGGTGGAGGAGGACACTACTTCCACTAACCTGACAGACCACAGTCCACCAAAATGAGAGATCACTGCAGGCCTAATGAAAATCTCTATATCTTGAAAGGAACCACCATTATGTTGGTTTCTGTCAAAGATAAAAAAGTTTGATGGACAGACACTATTAGTTTTCACGACCCACCACCAAACATTTGAAAACTTTTTGGATTTGGCAAGCAAGTTATTGGAAAACATTTTTTTTTTCCTGTTGATCACTGTCCTGTTTTACATGGTGGTGATGGACAGAAAAAGGACATCATACCTTTCACTCTACATAGGGTGAGAGTTGTAATGTCCTTCCTCTTACAGCCCATACTCCATTGGGGTGAGGAAGAGTTCCATTTACTGAGCAAACGGGTTGTTTTGACAGAAAGCTGACAGTCGTCCTGCCCACAAACAGGGTGGGCTGACCATCATTTGGCAGACAGTGTACAGGGAGGTTAGAATGCATAGTGTGGGAGCCTCAATGGAACACTTTTGGAGTTGGCCAGTTTGTTCATTGCGGGATGTTAATGAGCAATATATTGGTTAGAAACAGGACATTGAGAGACGCTTACTAATTTTGCGCAGCTGCAATCTGAGTCCAATGTCCTTGGTCCTTCATGATGAAGAATGAACCCCATTAGATACCGAGATTGAATTTCAGTGACAAAAGGAATGTGTGGAGACAGGGAAAAAGCTTAAATCAAATAGACTATGGGTAACCATTATTAACAAATTTTGCAAGGGACAGAAAGTCCACAATTCCATGCTTTTGATTGTGTAAACTGTTAAAGCTGGTAATCATGGCATGGATGAAACCATTTGGTGAACCATAACTCTTTCTGATCTCCATTCCTTAAAATGGTCTGACAATGTTTCACATGAGGTCTAGTAACCACCATGTGCATCTACGGTTCATATGTTAGATTCTTGGAATACGGTTGTCTTCCAGTGACATGATGAATGGGGCAAACACAACATTTGCTGAGAGAGATGAGCACAGATTTCATGCTAGCTATAACAGTTTTGATTTGCTATAAATAAGTGCTTCCCACACAAATTAAATGCAACACACTGAAAATTGGTTGAAGGTCATAATTTATTTTTAAATCCAACACGTTTCTGACTTTAATGTTACAATAACACTACAAATTACTGAGGGGCTGATTTATACCTTGGCGCACAGGTTACTCTGTCACAACAGTGATGGATATCCCGTCTTCCAAAATATGAATCCCATTATATCCTATGGGTTTTATACTTCAGCAGACAGGATATTGTACGCCATAGAACTGACGGTTTTCATCTGAGCCATTGTAGAGTGTGGAAGTCACTGAGAATGTACACACTCATCTCGACTCACCCCACATCTCTTGTATAAACTTCAATACTGCGGGGAGTCAGGGTGAGGGAGGAGTGAATGTAACCAGGGTGAATGGTTCAATGATGTCAAACCCCCCTCAGTGTACAGCACAAGAGGAAAAGAAGCACAGCTGTGCAAGACAGGATTGTGAGCACACTCCCTTTCAAAGCCCTTCTAGAAGCAGTTTGGGTACTGTTACAGCTGTGTGTGTCTTTACTGTTTGGTTCCAGGTCACCTGATCCCCATTGTAAGGGTGGATCACAATAATTACACCAATAATCACAAAGGTCTGACCCCTTGTCTTCAAAGAAAATATACACCTAGAGCCCTGGGCAATGCCCAGCATTTGTTTTGTTTTGATTTGTTTTTACATTTGAAACCCATAATGACATGTCAAGCCTTGCTGCAAAATGTAAATCTTAAAATGCAAAGGAATGAGGCAGTACTCCTGTCCTCCTAAACCACAAATAAGCAAATGTGCCTGTTCCATGGAGGAGTGTGCGATATATGGCTGTGTCTGTCTGACATTTAATGACTCACATATCTCTGCGCTCTCTATGCAAATAGAATCAAATCCTAGAAGTGGCTCATTTACCAGCTGCAATTGCCTATCTCTAATGATGTAAAAGCATTGCCTTCATGCCCCTCTAGTCTCCAAACTCAAAACATGAGCATTCATACTGCTGAGCGTTCTTCTTTTATCTGGAGATCCCAAAAATGAAGATTATAAAGCTCAGCACAGGTAGAAGCACTCATAAGATTAGGTGGAGAGTACATTACATAATCCTCAAAGCATCTTTCACACTGAGCCAAGCAGGAGAGGGAATGGAGGATGAGGGGGGAGGCCATGCTATGACTGCCCCAAGTGAGCGTTGATGCATGGGTTGGTTGAGCTGTCTGCATTTTGTCTCATCCTCCTCATGTGTCTGCAGAGGGTGATGAGGATTGCTACAGCTGACATCAGGAATATAACATAAACCGATGATATGCTAACGAAGTATGCATGCCCCTCCCAAAACTGGGATTCTCTGAGAGAGCTTTAGACAAACCCACTATAGTCATTGAAATTTGACCTATTAGATTGGTCATGAACTGCTGTTTGCATCTCAGTAATAAAGGGTCTGGTAAGGCATGTTGCTACAGAAATATACACAAGGCAAATGCTGGGAATCTCATTGCAGTGGCACTAGGGCGGGGTGCAGAAATGATATGATTTTCTGAAAAGACGGGGAGTATATACTATGCAGTCTTTTTTCTCACTTTATTTCACACAGCACTTTAACACACTACAATACCTTTAATGCTTTAAATCCAGAGAGAAAGTGACATAAAGCATCATCCAATGAAACACAGTATAAATTGGCCCAACCCAACAACAGCATCCTCTTTTCTTGTGGCTGCACATGGGATTTTGGTGTGGTGCTGTGTGCGTGGAATTAATGCTACTTTTCATTATTTTAGGTGAAAGCTGTGTCAGTGACAGGTCCTATAA
Organism: Triturus cristatus; assembly: GCF_964204655.1. Lineage (NCBI taxonomy): Eukaryota > Metazoa > Chordata > Amphibia > Caudata > Salamandridae > Triturus > Triturus cristatus. Next base: position 1,821,463,615 of record NC_140590.1, on the reverse strand, counting down.
CAGTATCTACTTTGTGGTAAAGGGTGCAGAAGCAAATGCTTGTCTGTTACATTGTTTTTCAATGCTGTTCGGTGCCACTTAGTCAATTACCAGCGGAGATGCAAGGGCACACATCTATTTCTGTGTTTAGGCTTAAATCCAGGGCCAGACTGGCAGTAGCGAGCACCGGGCGTTTCCCCGGTGGGCCGTCAGCGTGGGGGCCGTATTTGAGCCCCTGTGGGCCGATTTTGTTACTGGAGGCCTGCAATATCGGCCCCCGGTAAAAAAATTGGCTGAAACCGGCCCTTACAAACAGCTTTGTCACACCCCCTCAGCGTCCCGGGGGGGGCGGCCGAGCAATGAACCACGGCTGGTTTCAGTTCCCAGTCCGGCCATGCTTAAATCGATTGGTCAGGAGGAGTGCATTACACTTTTCAGCCCTTCACTCTGATGTCCGGAAGCTTGATGCAAATAGGCAGGCAGTCTGCAAGAGTGGTGATGGTGGCACTGTTATGAGGACAACCTTGGTATCAAATGCTATTGAAACTGTCAGTGGAGTGCCCAATTGTTGAACCCCTCAGCCTTAGTGTGGTCTTCCCCCATACCTTTTGCCTTCCTCCTCCATTTTCGCTGGTCTAGATTTTGCTGGCCATAGGACTCTGTGCACTTTCCCACTTCTAATTAATGCAAAATGCTTGTGCTCTCCCCTCTATACATGGTAACAGTGACTTAAACCCGATTTACATATATCATTTACATATAGGTCCCTAGTAACGTAGCACTAAAGGCACCCAGGCCCTGTCAATTAAATGCTACTAGGGGGCCTGCAGCACTGCTTGTGGCACCCTCTTAAGTAACCCTTTAATTATGTCTCAGGCCTACCACTGCAGAGCCTGTGTGTGCAGTTTTAAACTGCCATTTCTACCTGGCTAAATAAACCTTTTGCCACAACCAAACCCTCCCTTTAAATACACTTATGTCTCCCCTAGGGTAGACCAAGGACAGCTCACAGGGCAGGGTGCAATGTATTCAAAAAGTAGGACATGTATTCATAGGTTTTACATTTCCTGGTACTGAAAAGATGCTTTGCTTCAGGTGGGGCTCCCACAGAAGAAGAGGAAGGAAAGCTATCATATATGAAATAAACAAATAAGATTGACAATAAAGCAAACCAGAGGTTAGCAGTGGGCCGACCCAAAGACCACAATAAGTATTGTCTATATTAGATCTTTGACAGCAGACAGCTGAAGACTCTTGGTAGAGGAGGCCGAAACATCTTTCACATACTTTACAAGGCGTTGTCCTGAAGCAGTAGCTAATGTATGTGATCATTTGTTACATAAACCCATCAATTGGAATGATGGAGTGATGTAGAATATCAAAGAAGGTGCAGATTTTACATTTAGCAACAAATATCCCGGATAAAATTGAAAATCCCAGGATTTCTGAGGGCACCATTCAGTTCATTTGTTAGTTTTGTGTTTATTAATTCAGAAAACAGGACATATATTTTTTACTGAAACACTGAACAGAATGCCTCAGTTGAACAGTAATGAGGAGGAAGAATGCAAGGAGATACTGAAATGCAAAACATGATGTAAATGACAATATGTGGATGCCGCTCATATTTACAACATATGCATTGGGAATTTGAAAACCAATGGGAGAAATATGTATTCAGGATATATCTATCTTACTGGGGGGCCCCTTTGGATTGTTATGTGGGAGACTGAAAGAGACCTGGCAGCTTTTTCTGGAGGTGAAAAGGCACAGGATATGACATTCGCCGGCCACCATTATAGGTGTCCAGTTTGCTCTTTACCAGGGCGTTAACAAGAGATGTATTAATAAGAAACAGACGGTGTGTATGGATATTCCTAATGGTGAACACATCTGATCCGCCTACTGTGACCTTAATACATGATGAAGATGAATGAAGCCCACCAGATATCAGGATTTACATGTTTGTTGCACAAAGGAGCGAATAAGGTTAAGACAGTGCTTAAGGCAAGATGACATTAAGGAATTATCAATAATTAATCACATTATAATTTTCAGGACACCGAAAAATCAGACAGATATAATTCCTCGGACCCTTAGAAAGTGCACAATGTCAAACTCTTGATTGCTTAAACAGTACATCACAGAATGGGTGAAGACATGATTTGAACAGTAGCCCACTTTGGGCCTCCCTGTTTTTAAATGGACATTAGGTTGGATAAATATTGTGTGTATCTCTGGCTCACATCTAAGCAGGCAAATCCAGGATAAATGCTTTATTTCTCCTCGTTTTTTCTTTTCCATGTGTGCTGCCCTGTGCAAACAGCAAATTGCCTATGCAAATTCCTGCACATAAACAATCGCTTTTTAAAAATGCATTAAGCAGTACACATAGAAGTTACAAAATGGCTTTTAATGATTGCTTATGTGCAGGAAGTGGGACCTTTGTGCACATACACAATCATCCCCTTAACACAGGCACCCTTGCATCTATGGTGCAAGGGTGCCTGCTTTGGCGTAAGGGAGCTAAAGTTAGCGCCAGTGCAGGGGAAAACGCAGGGCTGCACCATATTCTAGTAAATATGGTGCAGCCCCGGGTTTCTAAAGTGTCGAAGTGTGTCATTAGCCTTCTTGGCATAACGACACGCTTTGCCACTTTATTGTACATATGCCCGTGAGTTTCCCGAGTGTAGAAAATGCACTGGGCTCTGGGCAGTATTTCTGCTGCTTGGATCCATGTAGGCTGATCCCATTGCAATGGTGGATCACAATGAGCGTCTCCCTCCAAACGCAATACACACTGCCACAGCAAAACAAAAGAATTGAACATATATTTGTCTTATTAAAATTGTATAATTGAAATTCATTGTAACATGTCAAGCCTCCGTGCAATACAGATATCTTCAACTTGCAAATAAATGACATATTAGGCCATCTCGACCTAAATCACAGTCCAACAGATGATAGCGTTACAAGAGAGATTGCAATGTATATATTTAGATGTGTGCTATTCTACCAAACCAAATATGATGTTTAATATTCTTATATTTAAAGATCAGTAAGCATATTAAAAATCCAAGTTGAAGCTCACTCTGCAGCTCCAATTCACATTCACTGTCACTAATGACACAAGGACACTTCCTTCATGCCCCTCCTCTCTCAGGGCACAGTAGGTGAGCAATGATACCACAAAGTGTCCTTTTCAATCTGGGAATCCCACATATTAAGATCATGACATTCACAGCAGGAAAGTAGCCATATATGACATGAGCTACAGATTCCACAGGGTGTTCAATAAAATAATGATTACAAAATATGGTACTCTGAGCCAAGTAGAGCAAGGAATAGAGGATGAGGAGGGAGGCCACCGTTCTGACTGCCCCCAGGTGAGCATCGGTGCGCGGGTGGCTGACGTTGTCTGCATTTTGTCTCATCCGCTTCATGTGTCTGCAGAGGGTGAAGAGGATTGGTACAGCGGCGCTGAGGAATGTCATATAGACCAATGATATAACGACAAAGTATGCATATCTTAGTTTACCAAGCTCCTTCCAAAACTGTGTTAATGCTACAGAGTGATTGCCGGGACCTCTGTTGTCTAGGAAAATTGAAAAATTAGATAGACCATGGACCTCTGTTTTCATTTGAGGAGCAATGGTTATTGAGAAGAATGTTGCTAAGGAAAAAAACACAGACGCCAGGAGCAGCCAAGGAACATTTGCCAAGAATCTCATTGCCAGTTGCACAAGGAGGGGGTGTGTAAATCTCACGATCTTCACGCAGCAGTATATGCAGAACAAGGTGCAAAACCAGAAGCTGCAGCAGCGAATACCTGCTGTAATAGTTATGATAATTTTCAAGGCACTACCGTAAGGAAGTAAAAATTGAGAAAAAATAACATTTATTTCCAGTATGAAGCCAATGCACAGGTCACCAAGATTGCAGAATGCAAGACTGGAGAGGATCAGGTCACAGGCGGTGAGGTCAGTGTTGCCCTTGAGCCAATGAATGAAATTTGTAATGAGGAGGAACATATTTCCCATCAGCCCAGCCACACAGGAGAACAGATGGTTGATAAGCCAAGCTATAGCTTCAGGTGAAAACATTGTGACCTCTTCAGAACAGGACTCCAGTTTGATTCCAAGCTTCCTCACCAACTGAACAGCCTCTAATCAGCCAGGAAATGCATTGGGTCTCATAATCAACACAGTTTTGACTGATGCAAATAAAAGGATGTCTCTCTAAACCACATCTCTTCTCCAATACTAATGGAGATTGAGTTTTAATACCAAATATAAAATGTCAGCGTTCCCAAGTAAGAGCGTTTCCTCCCAAATTTTCATACTGTCATTCAAGCATATTTATAGATTTGAATTGTGCAGAAAAAAAATCTGTTGTGTATGCACATGTATGAAATGCAGCTAATTCTTCCACATTGCTGACTAAATGCCTACATATCCTCAGAAGCAGAATTTAATTCAGCCATTTCTGCAATAGATGACTGTCTATGTGCCCCATGCCTGGAAGCAGACCTCATCAGTAAAAATTTTGGAACATTGAAGAACATTTTGGGGCTCATTTTAAGACTTCTGGGTGCCCCATGAAATAGGTTTGGCAGAGGAGGCAAATTTCAACTCCCCATTTGTTATTGGAGAATCTTTGTTGAAGCTGCTTTACCCGACACAGTGCAATCGCTTCAGCCCTAAAAAGCATGGCCTTCCGCCATGCCAGTGGCCATCTTGCAGTGGGTTTCCTGTCACAAAAGTGTTGAAACTAAGCAGTTCCTATATCTTTAGATGATGTGAGTGATACTTGAGCTGGGTGGACGTGACATCTGTCAGTTTTTAAAAGACGTCAGGCCAGATTTAAGAAAGAATTGAGCTGTGCTTTCATTACAAAATTGAAGCAAACCAGCACAAAATGTTTTCTTTGTTACTTACTTTCCAGCCCAAAACTTGTTTTGAGCATGAAGGCTAGCTACAAGTGATGCAAAGCACTGCTTTGCGGTACTTAGCGTCAAGGAAGCTTTACTTTAGTGGTACATCAGCTTTCGCAATAAAGTTAGACCAAAAATCTAAGGGGCATAATTACAAGGCGGCGATAGAAAATTATCGCCGCTTTTGCGGCCGTTTTCGGCCGAAAAGCGGCGATCATTTTATCGCCTAATTAGCAAGGTCACGCTAACGCGTGAAACCTTGCATTAGCGCACGAAATCTTAACGCCCAGCTTTGCATCTCTAATGAGATGCAAAGTGGGCATTCCTGACCTGACATGACAGGAGAAATGTCGCTGAGTGACATTTCTCCTATCATCCAGCCCCACGCTATGAAGCATAGCGGCAAGAAAAGTAGCGATAACCCCTGTTATTGCTACTTTCCTTACGCCTGCTTCAGGGCTGACTTAGCCATTATATCCTATGTAAGGTGGATATCATGGCTAAGTATGCCCTGCTTATCAACAAGCTAACACCACACTTCGTGAGATTATCGCTGGGTTTCCAGTGATAATCTCACGTTAGGCAGTTAGCGCTAGGATTTTTATCGCTTTTGAGATAAGCGTTGCTAATAGCACGCTATCTCTGCGACAAAAATCCACGCTAGCCGGCGATAATTATCCTAGCGAAAAGTGCGCTTAGCGATAATTATCGCCGGTTGTTGCTGATATGCCCCTAACTTTGCTGCTTTTTCGGTATTCACAAAGGTAAGTTGCTACTAATAACTTTGGGGCATAACAGCAAGAACCAGTCCTGAAGCAGGCGTAAGGAAAGTAGTGATAACAGGGGTTATCGCTACTTTCTTGCCGCTATGCTTCAAAGCGTGGGGCGTGGTGACAGGAGAAATGTCGCTAAGCGACATTCCTCCTGTCATGTCCGGTCAGGAACGCCCACTTTGCATCTCATTGGAGATGCAAAGCTGGACGTTAAGGTTTAGTGTGCTAATGCAAGGTTTTACGCGTTAGCGTGGCCTTGCTAATTAGGCGATAAAATTATCGCCGCTTTTCGGCCGAAATTTTCTATCGCAGCCTTGTAATTATGCCCCTTTACTAGTAGTAATTTTACTAGTAGTACGTTCATTAGTAGTACGTTTACTTGTAGCAAAGTTACTAAAAGTAACTTACCTTTGTGAATACCGAAAAGAAGTGAAGTTAGACTTTTTGGACTAAGTTAGAATTGTTTTCTAACTTTACCTTGGTGAACCTAGCCCAGGATGTGTGAGGTCACTCTTGTGTAGAAAAAATACGCAGTTCTAGTCAGTGTTTCTGCTGTTTGGGATCCAAGTAGGCTGAGGCCATTACAATGGCGGATCACATTGACTTCAGTAACAGTCACAAATAATTGAACAACTGGCTCCAAAGTCAATATACACTGGTAGAGCAAAACAAGTGTATTGAATATATATTTTGTTTTACTAAAATTGTACAATTGAAATTCTTAGTAATATGTCAAGCCTTGTTGCAATATAGACATCTTCAGCTTGGCAAGGAAGGCCATACTTGGTCGTCCCTATTTATATCACAGGCAAACAAACAATAGCGTTACAGAGAGAATTGAAATATATATCTGTATGAGTGCTATTCTACCAATAGAAATATTATTTAATATTCTTGGAGTCAGATATTTTTATAGTTCAAATCTCTTTATTAAATTCTGGCTACAACACATACTCTCATCTACAACCATCGGCCAGTGAAGGTAGACAAAGGGTGGAAGTATTAGAACTGGGGGCAGATTTACAAGAAACCGACGCATCTGTAGAGATGCCTCGGTTTCCCTGTGCCTCCATGCGAAACCCTTGCGCCACCATGGATGCGCTGTATTTACAATACGACGGACCATGGCGCAAGGATTGACAGATGCGTCAGAAGTGACATATTGCTGGAGCTGCTCATGAAAGTGACACAACTCCAGCAGTGGGCCACAACTGATAGGTGAGTTCCATTTAAAAAACTCTGCATCATTCCTTACGCCTGGTCTGAGCAGGCGTAGGGATTTTGATGAAGTGAAGGTGTAGAGTGATGCAGTAAAAGGTTGTAAATTTCACTGCGACAGTTCTCCATAGCTTTTTGGGTGGAAACGCCCACCCTGCATACATTATACCTGATGCAGGTATAAAGTGGTGCAGGGCTTTACAACATGACGCATCTCCCTAGATGCGTCACATTGTAAATGGGCCGCCACATGGCGCATTCTTGACCAGGAGGTAGTTAAATGCTTGTCGGGTACTCAGGTGCAATTCATTTGGGTGGCTGGGCCGTCTTTATTGTGTCCGTTTCACTGTTGCCCCTGGGCTCCAGTTCCAGTCAGTCTAAGCACACTGAGGTATATCGAGCAAGACATTTCTCGCAGATCGTGGGCTACAAATTGGGTGCAGGGGCTCCTCATCCTTTCAAAAAGGGGCACTGTCCTTCCCGCGGAAGCAGTGATCTTCTCCATGGCCAATGCGTCCCATAGTTTATGCAGCCAATTCGATTGCGCTGGTGCTATATCCTTGCCCCAGTTAGACAGGAGAATGTGTCTCACCACCAAGAGGGCCAGTGTTATCATCTTTCCCCTGTCGGAGTATAGTGGATATGTCAGTGGATTGGAGAGCTCCAGCATGGTGAAGCGGGGAATGTCGGTCATGAAAATCTTGTCTATGTCATTGAGGATCCCTTCCCAATATCGTTGGAGTTTAGTGGCAGCACCAGAGGAGGTGGGTAAGTGTGACTAACTGGCCGAAGTTGCACCAACAGGAGCATGTGGTGTAAGTCTTCCAGAGTCAACCCTGAATGGGGTATAGGACGAATAGTCTGCCATTTTCAACATGGCTTCTTTCCAAGCAGCACTAATGAAGATTGCGTTCTAATTTGGCCTTCCACCATCTCTGTACAGGGGATTTGCTGTTGTTTATAGGAGAGCTGAGAAAGGCATAGATTTCAGAGAGTATGTGTCTGTCGTCTTGGTTAATAGCCAGTTTTCAAATTTTTTAAGTGGCCTACTGGCATGTGGGTCGATTGACGGGTGGGAGGCCCAATGCTTTACTGCTACATGATGCCAGAACTCACTGTCAGGAAGGCAGTTGTTGCATTGAAGCTGCAGAAAGTCCAGCACGCCAAGTGATCGGACAAATCTCCAATCCGTATGCATTTGGCTTTTTGCCATTCATGATATTCGGTGCTTGTGTATACTGCCGGGAATGTGGAATTTCCTATGATAAGGATGAGTGGAGAGATGGGGGAGGACAATCCCTTCACCACTATCACTTTGTCCCAATCCATCATGATCTCTCTCATCATAGGGGAGATGCATACTCCTGCCCGGTGATTTGTTTTGTGAAGACAGGGGACTTTCCAGATGTGGATGACTGCGATAGCCTGACAGATAAAGCACCAATGTTTTTCAGTAAGGCGTCTGCTTCGTTCGACCATGTATCTACGTTCAGCAGCTAAAAAGTAGTGTGTGAGACTGGAAACACCAAGGCCTTCATTAGCGACAGATAGGTATGCTCACTTGTTGGTCATGCAGGGTTTCTTGCATTCCCAGATGTATTTCTCTATCATATGCTGAAGCTTGGTTAGTAGGTGTGACAGTCGGTTTAAAGGAAGGGTCTGCATTGCATACAGTATTTTGGGTAACAGTGTCATTTTCACCATAGCAAGTCTGCCCATCCATGACAGGCCCACTTTCCTACCACTCTAAAGATCAGTGTGCACTGTGGCTAGATGTGATAAGTAATTGTCCTCTGCCGTCTCTTTGAGTAAAGAGCACAATGTGAGATCCTGATATGACACCCCTTTATGTGCCTGTTGAACTTCTGTGGTAAACATAAGTTGAGGACTTGAGTTTTTGGGGTACTCACTTTGAAGCCAGAGACTGTTCCGATCCGAAAATCTTAAGTTCTTCAACAAGGGCTGGGAGTGAGTATGGGGTTGGGTCAGTGAGATCATTACATCGTCGACATACAGAGCTATTTTTTGGTCCTGTTTACCAAAGTGTATACCTTTAATGAGTGTGTTTGCCTTTAATCTGATCCGCAAGTGGTTCAATATATATAGCATAAAATGGAGAGGGATCAGGGAAGGGCCCTGCCGGTTCCCCGGTTATTGCAAAGGAGTGGGATAAGGTGCCATCTCTATGTACCTAGGCCGTCAGGCCGTCATAGTTGCTCCATACTCACATCAAGAATCTCTCTCTAAGGTCTGTCCTTGCCCTCAGTCAAAGACATGGCCAGTGCACCCGGTCAAATGCCTTTTTGCCAGCGTGTGTGTGCGGATGCCTTATCTATGAGATGGAGGAGGCACTCGGTGTTATCGCTGCAACCCATTTTGGGGACAAAGCAGATTTGATCCGGTTCAATTAGTCCCTGCATGTATGGGCTCAGGCGAGCTGCCAGAATACCTATGAAGAGCTTAGCCTCAACATTCAAAAGAGAGATGGGGCAGAAAGAGGTGCAGTGCACGGGGTCTTTCCCTGTTTTCAGTATAACCCGTAATTACTGCCTCTCTCATGTTGGAGGGAAGGGGGGACTAGTCCTCAATTGAGTTGAGAGCCTAAGAGTTTATAGAAACCCGGGGTGAAGCCACGAGAAACCTTTGCCAGTTTGGAATTTGGAGTTTGAATATTGCGGCAAGGACTTCATCTATGCGAATATCTGCCACCAGGGCTAGAATGTAGATCTCAGGCAGGCATGTAGCAGGTGCTTAGATTCCCCTGGAGCTGTCTCCTAAGCCTTGTACAGGGTAGTGTAAAAGTACTCAAAGGACTCTGCTAACGTCTGCCTCTCAAATTTCAGAGATCCAATGCTTTTGTACGGGAAACAACCATAACTAAGCAGGTAATACTACGAAGCGCCTTTACATTGAATCCATTACAACACAGCTATCTTTACCACTCATGCCATTAACACGCATGCCATTACAACGTAAATGGCATTACCACGCATACCATTACCATGCACTATTGTTTGTGGGTAAGTATTTTGGTTAGTATTTAGTTTATATATTTTTTTAATGTATGATATGTTTCAATATGTATTGTAATTAATAATTAGTTATCTACCTATTCATATAACCTTTTGTCACGGAACATGAGGGATAAAAGGGGTATTGGAGGGGAAGTATATTGATACTCAGGCATTTATTTAAAAATGTATTTTTAATGTTTATTGTTGCAAAGTCATCCTGTGCCCTGGGTACCCCCCAACTTTTTGCTGACTGATACTGATGGTAACTGATTTTGACTTACCCTGGGCTCTGCCTAACCAGGCCCAGGGCCAGTGCTAAGCTGAAAGAGACACATTAGAATATAGTTAAAACACCTACATACACTAGGGTACACAATGGTATGGTGGAGTACCCCTGTGATTGGCATGACCTACCCTATAAGCCCCTAGTATATAATAGGGCAGTGGGATTGAAACTACCTAGAAGTCCCCAGTAGCCTGGGGCATGGCAGTTTTGAGGCCAGCAGCCTTTTTCTGCACTTGCATGTGTGCACTGCTGAGGCCTGAGGTCAGTTTAAAAGGTAAACAATGTTTACTTCGCATGCGATACTTCGCATGCCATCACAACACGGTCATTAGAACGACCGCGTTGTTAGTTTGCATACCTTTACTACGCAAGTCGGAACAACGACTTGCGTTAGGGGGAAGAAGGTGTTGGATTTTAAATCCAACACCTTCTCAGACTGGAGTTGGAATAGTAAATTATACTATTTCAACATCCAGCACCCCCTACTGCAATTAGTTGTTCTGAATTGCGTAGTAAAGGTATGTGATCTAACAACGATGTTGTTCTAACGACCGCGTTGTAATGGCATGCGTACTAAACGCATGCTAAGTAACGAGTGCTATTCGTTTAAAATCAGCCCTCGGTGCCAGGACTGCTTTTAAAAAGTAAATAGTGCCCAAACTCGACTTTGGTGTTTGGGGCACTTGTAAATGGATAACATACAATGTGTTGGCATATTGGGGACCCCCAGGGTCTCCCCTAGGTAGCCCAGGGGTGGAGGTCAGTTATTTATAAGGTCCACCCTTATAAAATGAGTTTTTAAATGCCTGGGTAAAGTGAAATTTCACATTTCAGTCCCCTTATTGTGGTAAAGTGTTGCTCAAATTCGACTTTGATGCTAGGAGCCCTGTAGAGGGAGAATCTGCCATATTTCTACAGATTCAGAACCCCTAAAGTCTCCCTTAGTTGCACATGGGGTGGGGTTCCTGTAGATATAAGACAAGTACTTATAAAATATGTTTTTGTAAGTCCTGGTGCTGGAAAAAAGGCCCAAGTAATTTTTCCCATTACAAATCCTTTGTTACATAGGTTAACATGGTAGGAAGTTATTGATAAAGAACTATTGATAGGAGAGGACTAGAAATGCCAGTCAAAGATTTCTCAGAATGGTATTATTAAATCCAACAATATCCTATTGTTGAATTTCTCCTAAAGTGTACATACACTTTCTTGTTTGTCAGTCCAAATTCAGCCTTCCAGTGGTCTGCCCTGATTGGTCAGAGTTAAGTGGATTAGCCAGGTTGCCTTGTAGAGGTGAGAAAGAGCCCCTGGGGTTGACCAGCTCTGCTGGGAGGGCAGTGTGCTGTTCCATAGGAATGCCAGGCAAGGGGAGGAGTCGTAAACCATGGTCTTCAAAGAGGAGAACAGAGACCAGTGTCATTTATGGCTCTGAACTTACCACCTCAGGCAGATGGTAGGATAAAGGAAGGTATGAGCAATTGCAGGGGGGAGAGTCTAAGTAAATTAGCCATCCTAGGGTGTGTTTAGCTAGCTCTTACCTCCTCTCTGGAAAATCAGCCATTATGGTTTTGGAAGATTTGATGCACTCTGGGACAAAATAATGCTACAATCTAGAGGATGTGGTCATAACCTTGAGGAGTTACCCTGCTCCCATTGGTCAGAAGTGACCTCCTGCATGACCCAGAGAAATTGGAATAAGTATCTGAGAGGGGCAGAGCCCTCCAGATTTGCTGCTTGAAACTTACTGAAGCAAGAAGTGCCCTGCTGAGAAGTTTTGCTGTGCAAAGATTTCCAAGGCCTGACCTCTGAATACTGCACCATCTGAAACTACAGCCCTGCGGATTATTTTGCTGAAAAAGAACTAAAGAGTGGACTCCCTGAAAGCTACAGGTTAAAAGAGCTCAACTGGAACATCACCGCTTAAATCTACACCTTAGTGAACTACCAGTGGATTTGTAAGGGTTTTGTACCAGTGGATTATGGGAACTGATGTCCGCAACTTTCAGGGACCATCTTGGAGCTTCCAGACCCTTGGAGTGAATTTGAGACACTTTGGGACCCCTTGAGGCAGAAGTTCAAGAACTTTGGAGAAATTTGGAGCAACTTTGAAAAAAGCTCCATAGAGGGACCGATTCAACCTGGCCAGCCAGGCCGCCTGCCTTCAACCGCGAGCCGGCAAGCCATCCAGGTTCGTCCCGTTAAAATCTGAAGCCGGGAAACCCTCACCGGATCCGGCTACATGAGGAGCATTGAGAGACCATGCGAGAAAAAGCTCCAGAAAAGTTTCTAAGTCCGCTCGTAGAAAAGGTGACCGGGAGCAACCGCGAGAGCCAAGCCGCCTGCCTTCCATCACGTACCAGCCTGGATTCCTGGGTTGCCCCGCTGAAGCGATCTTGAGACATTTTCTAAGTCCACTCCAGGGAAGTTTACCGGGACCAAGTCAAGCCGGCGAACCCTCACCGTATTCCAACTGGATGGGAGCTTCGATGGGCCTAGCGAGAAAAAGCTCCAGAAAAGTTTCTAAGTGTGAAGGTAGAAACTGAGACCGGGAACTGCTGGGAGCTGAAGCCACTCAGGGCTACATTGTGCCCGGTCTGAAACTTTGACTTTGCCCCGGTCTATCGCGAGTATGTATCACAATATGGTGCTATAATCTTCTAAGTGCTATTTTTTATTAAATCTTTGAAAATTCATATATCCAGTTCCCTACATTGGATTTTTGTCGTTTTGGTGTAATCGTAAAGATAAAAATATTTCCTATTTTTATAAATTGGTGTTTGATTTTTTTATGTATTGTGTCTTAATTATTTACTGAAATTGTGTTTTTAAATGCTTTACATAGTTGTCTTTGAAGTTAAGCCTGTCGTTTCTCAGCCATGTTACTAAGGTTGGAGCATAGGAATAATTTTCCAAGACCTATGCTGAGTCCTATCGTGTGTTAGTGGCCCTATTGCCAGTGCCAGACCTGCATTTGCCCCTACCAATAACCCACTTTCCAACATTTTTGTTAACTAAACCTTTTTTAGATATATGAGGGGTTATTGGGTGGCGAAGTATTCCCAGGTTTTGTTTTAAATGGTGTATCAATTTAAAAGTTAATTCTTTAAAATGTTATATATTATATCTATGGTTGTAATTTTTAGGCCCTCAGGTTTTATTTTTAGTATCTGAATATTTATTTAAAAAGTCAATTTTAAATGTTCACTTTGAGTCAACCATGGGCGGAGAACTCCTCTCCGTCCACGGAGTGTGCAGAGTTTTGCCTACTCTGCGTTCCATGGAGAACGCAGGGTAGGCAAAACTCTGCAAACTCCGTAGTGGAGCGGAGTTGGCCCGCCACCCGCCTCCACCCCCCTATTAAGACATGTGAGAAGTTGGTCCGGTATATGCTGTCCACTAAATATAGTGGGCACCCTATACCAGTCCAAACAACCCCTTATTGATGATAGGTTAAAGACAACATTTATTGAAAGCTATCATAATGGTAGCTATGGAGAGCAACCTTCAGGCTAAGTCTTGAAGGAATGTAAAGCAGCTTGTTTTACCAGTCTATAATCTCCTGAGTGCCTAAATGAAAGACATCCACACCAGGTATATATATAAAATATATGTATTTATTACTAGACACACCCTCCTAATCTCTTTATGAGACTAAAGGTCAAAACACATAAGTTAGACTTCAAATATTTCAGTAAAATAGCACAAATACACGTCAGGCTCCAGGGGCGAGCCAAACCATATACTAAAATAGTGGTATAAGAACCACAACTTAACTAGACACAAAGCCTAGAGCCTGTAGAATCGCTGGGACCCCAAGGAACCACCCAAGGTAGTGACACAGGGGACCCACGGGGGCCGTGTGCAGTGTGTGAACACAGCCGCTAGCTCCCGTTAGCTTCTATTGGGAAAGTCGCGCTTAGATTGTTAAAGATTAGGGACACTTAGAATTGGGTCAGGACCAAACCCTCTGGGACTTAGGAAGTTCTAGGGTCAACATGCACGGGAGCACCGGAGTACTTGTGTTACCTCACCCAGGGAAGCCGGGTGCATACGTGTCAAATGGTGTCGGGTCGTGTTGTCGATTTCAATGGGAGCTGGCGAAGAAGTGCTGCTGCTGGGAAGATGCGAAGTGTCCGAAGAGATCCAAACCTGGATCAAAGATGAGAAGAACCTGAAAGCAGAGGGGACAGAGTCTGGGTCACTAGCCAGTGACCAGGAAGGCGATAGGCAGATGCCCACCAATGTTGGGTGATTTCAGGGGGAGGAGGTGAAGCTTGACTCTTCAGCCACGAGGACCAGGAGGCATCGAGGAAACCAGGAGCTGGATTCGAGCTGTCTCATGAAGGATGTCGAGTGCTGCAGTGTTAGTGCCCAGATTGGACACAACAAGCGTTGGCAACAGCAACCCACGCAGAAAGAGATGAAATGCTTTGGTGCAGACCAGTGAGGTCTGAGGGACTCACCACTTAGTTGGGAGTCAGGGCACATCTGGAGCAACCTGGGAAGTCCAAGGAAATTCAAAGTTACCCCCTCAGGGACCCACCAGTCGATGGACCAGGGATCGCGAAGGGACCTCGAGACGAAACACAAAAATGGCAGCCCACGGGTCACTCGGGGTAACTAGCCTGACAATCTTCGGTGGATCTTCTGCTCGAGGTGGGGGCTACAAGTGAGCCCGAACACGACTTCAGGAGACGTTGAGAAGTCAATGCACTTTCAAAAGTGCACATTGACCAGGAGTTCTGGTTTCACGCTACTCACGAGGGCTGCACCTCCCTGTGACAGGAAACCTATTGTCCAGCACTCCCCTGCCGGCATTTCGGTCAGCAGCAGGAGGCCATACCCGTGTCTGTGGCTGCAGCATCCATTTTGTGATGCCAGGGCTCTTTTAAATTTCTACCGGGTATACCATTGCTGCCATGTCTCTCCCTCTAGAAGGGTGGGGTCATACTCCCACACCAGTTACTGGTGTGGGGGTATGATTCCACTGCATTTGACATCAAACATGTCGTGTTTCCGTGCAGCCAGTCCAAAGTTAGCATTTATCGTTTGGTTATAATGCACTTAAGAGTATATGGTCAGGCTGCACCACTGACAATCCAGGAGAAGAGATTCCGAAGGCTGCATATGGGCTTAGCTCATGCCTGGGCACCCTCTCACATATAACCAAGCACTGTGCCTTCAGGATTGTTAAGGCCTGCCATAGGAGTGACTGATAGGTTTGTATGTGCAGTAATAGGTTAGGTATAGTGAACCTATACCTCAGTAAGGGGTCCATGCACCACCATACCCAGGCTACAGTAGCAGACCTGTGTTGTCATTTTGCATGGCTTTCCAGGAGTGGCACAATACATGCTTCAGCGCCTGGTAGACCTCTGGGGTACCTATGCCCTGGGGACATAGTATACCATATACTAGGGACTCACAAGGGTACCCCAGAATCCAATCTTGAGTGTACCTAAAGTACAAGCAATCAATTTAGAGAGGAAGCAGCTAGGCTGGGGCCCTGGATAGCTGGTTCCCAGCCAGACTAAAGTCGAAAAACAGTGAAACACCAGCAAAAAGAGGGAGGGTAAACATGTGAAGCAGATCCTACTCTTCTACAAGATATACCTTAACACTAATTTAAAACTATTAAAAACCACTTACCTTTTAACCGTGGTGTCCCCTGGCTGCCCGCCTCCTCTTCTTCGCCATTAGAAATACTGCTTAAGAAAACTGCACATGCGTGCACGCCCGTGCATGCGCATTTCATGTGAGAATCTTTTTAAGCTGAATGGAATTTAAAAGTATTATAAAATTATATCTAATGGTGTAACACGCACTATCAGGCATGCGATGTGATTAATATAGTTTTGTTGACAACTAGTCAAATATTTTATTTAGAAGACGTATCAAACAATTTATAACATTTCTCAACAAAATACAATAAATTTTTAATTGCATAAAGTATTTTCTAATTTCTTTTTACATGAATAAGAACATTTAAAAACAAATATTACACTTTTTTTTTCACACTTTCCCGTTGAAGTCAATTTCGACAGTTGGTGGAGTGATGTGGTCAACATTGGATGTAAGGAAGAGCTGAGGTCAGGTAAGAACAATTCATTTATTGTTTTTCGTATCTGTCTGTTTTTTGTGTCCACATCAGTTCCTGGACTGGGCAGCATTCTCCTGGGTGTGCAGCCCTCGCTGGTGCTGAGTCTCTCAGTATTCCTCTGAAGGGGGGCACGTGTGGACGCCGCCCTTCTCTGCTTGAGCACTGCTGCTGCTCAAAACTAGCACTTAACACCTTCCGTACTAGAGGTTAACTTTAGCTGTGGGTAAGTTATCATCCTTATAGTTTTCACTCTTGCATTTCCCATTTGTTTTCTTTTCAGGAAAGCTCTCTGCTTCCAAGACACATTGTGCCACAGAATTGTCACTACACCACCAACCACCTGCTAGCTGGCTGTCAGGTTCTCCTACAATTATCTACAAATATTTGAAGTAGTTTGCAGAACTCTGATAGTGGAGGAAAACGTTTGTGATCACTCTTTACCTAAGTCTATGCCCACAGCAATGGTGTGGTGAGACAGAATATATATGACTTTTCCAGTTTATACTATTGCTATGTATCTTCCAAAGAGCAAAGGATTAGTACAACATCACTTGAACTGAACATCTATGACTTCTGAGGACACCATCCAGTTCCATTATTAGTTTGTTTGTGTAATAATTTAGATAGCAGAACATGGTTTTAAATGGAAACACTGTATAGCCAAGGAGCAGCATGCAGCGACTGAACAGTAATATAGGTTGCTATTAAAATGCAAAGGTTGATGGGGATTTCAGAGGCAAACAGTGGTTCATCAAGTCTGATCCAACATATAAAGCAAATTAACTTGAAGGAACTATCAATAATAAATAGATAGACTCACAGAGTCCCCAATGCCATACTCCTAATGCCTTCAACAGGGACAGCTGTGCATCACAGCACTGGTGAAGACTTGAGGTGAGCTTTAGCCCTCTGTGACCACCATTCCTTAAAATAGGCTAACATATCTGACACCAGGTCTGGTATTCATCATGTGCATCTGTGGTTCTTGTGTTACACCACAGAGTAGGTTTGAAAATAAAAATCTTTTTTAAAGTCAGGCAACACGAGTCTTGTAATGGCTGAAGCACCTTATTTTCAAGAACTTGTTATTTCTCAATTATCATAAATCGGAGCATCATTTTAGGAGTAATTTCAGCTAATATGGTGTGTCCACCCTTAAAGATGTGCACATTTATATCCACTGGTGATGCATCTCATGATTGCAACACTGTCAGTGCAGAGATGCAGAGCTGAGGGGGGTGTTGTGGTGAGCAGTGACTGCTTCTGTTCTGTGTTAATGGTCACACTTGGCTCATAAAATTATAAACCATGGAGGCAGTCACATATTTTTAAATCCCTCAGTAGAGCACAAGAACAAAGTAAGTGTTAACACACCAGATATCATTGTGAGCAGACTGAGTGTGAGTTCATCTTGTGAACTGCAAAAACTGAGCTCAACTCGGTGTTTCTGTTGTTTGGATCCAGGTCAGCTGATCCCATTGCAATGGTGGATCACACTGACTTCAGTATCAGTCACAAGGGTTTGAGAACCTGTCTCCAAATACAATACGCCTGTGTACAGCAAAACAGGAGTAGTCAATATTGTGTTATTCTATTAACAATTTTATAATTGAAATCCATAGTAAAATGTCAAGCCTCATTGCAATCAGAGGAATCACTGACAGAATATCGAGGAGCTAAATATCGACCTACAAAATTATCGGTGACAAAATATCAACTACCAGAATATCGAATTCCTATCTACAAACAGGTAAATACAAAAATATCGAATCCTAAATATCGGTCTAGATTATATAGTTTGCTAAAATATCGACTTTTTTAAATGTCTTAAAATTAATGTAAAATTAATGAAATAATAAATAGTAAAACTTACTTAAAAATACTTGCATAACCTTACAATTAATAAATAATAAATGTAAGTTCATAAAAAAGCATGCATTTTTAATTTTTATTATATATATATATATAAACTTAATAATACTAAAATACAATCAATATTATTCATAATTAAATGTTAAAAACATAGGTGCCGATTCCGATCCTGGAAAAATTTTCCCAGTACGAATCGTATCCGGATTTTTTACCGTACGATTCGTACAAGTAGCGTACAAACTGCCAAGTACGATTCGTATGGGAAAAAGTCCCTACGAATCGCATTGAGAAAATTTCCCCACACATCCTCGGGCGGAAAAAGTGTCCGACACATCCTCGGACGATTTACCCTACGAATCGGAAAAATGAAGTCCGACCGCGCAAGTACGATCACTCCCGTCCTTTCGATTTCACAATTGTATGGAAATAACACCGTACGGACCGAACTCCCATAGCAAGCATGGGGACACGTGCCCGCACACGCGCCGAACACCCCACCACAGACCCCGCATGTACGCGCTAAACACCCCCCGGCCGCGGATGTACGCGCCAAACCCCCACCCTTGTATGTACGGACCGCACCCACACCCGTGTATGTACGGACCGTACCCCCACCCCACCCGTGTATGTACGGACCGTACCCCCACCCCACCCGTGTATGTACGGACCCTACCCCCACCCCACCCCACCCGTGTATGTACGGACCATACCCCCACCCCACCAGTGTATGTACGGACCGTACCCCCACCCCACCCCACCCCACCCGTGTATGTACGGACCGTACCCCCACCCCACCAGTGTATGTACTAACCATACCCCCACCCCACCAGTGTATGTACGGACCGTACCCCCACCCCACCAGTGTATGTACGGACCGTACCCCCACCCCACCACACCCGTGTATGTACAGACCGTACCCCCACCCCACCAGTGTATGTACAGACTGTACCCCCACCCCACCCCACCCGTGTATGTACGGACCGTACCCCCACCCCACCAGTGTATGTACGGACCATACCCCCACCCCACCAGTGTATGCACGGACCGTACCCCCACCCCACCCCACCCGTGTATGTACAGACTGTACCCCCACCCCACCAGTGCATGTATGCGCCGAACCCCCACCCGTATATGTACGGTGCGTACCAACACCCCACCAGTGCATGTACACGCTGAACCCCCACCCCACCAGTGTATGTACGGACCGTACCCCCACCCCACCAGTGCATGTACGGACCGTACCCCCACCCGTGTATGTACGAACCATACCCCCACCCCACCAGTGTATGTACAGACTGTACCCCCACCCCACCATTGTATGTACGGACCGTACCCCCACCCCACCCCACCCGTGTATGTACGGCGCATACCAACACCCCACCAGTGCATGTACGCGCTGAACCCCCACCCGTGTATGTACGGCGCGTACCAACACCCCACCAGTGCATGTACGCGCCGAACCCCCACCCGTGTATGTACGGCGCGTACCAACACCCCACCAGTGCATGTACGGACCGTACCCCCACCCGTGTATGTACGGCGCGTACCAACACCCCACCAGTGCATGTACGAACCGTACCCCCACCTCACCAGTGTATGTACGGACCGTACCCCCACCCCACCAGTGTATGTACGGACTGTACCCCCCACCCCAACCCACCCGTGTATGTACGGACCGTACCCCCACCCCACCAGTGTATGTACGGACCGTACCCCCACCCCACCCGTGTATGTACGGACCCTACACCCAGCCCCCCCTGTATGTACGGTGCGAAACACCACCACCCATGGACGGTGCGGACCAACACCCTGCCCGTGTTCGTACGCACCCTACCCCAGGCCCACACATAAGCACCCTCACCCAACATCGTCCATGTACGAGTCGTACTAAGCCATAGCAAAGGACAGCACTGTACAACAACATGGCCCATGTACGCACCGTACAGACGCTAAAAACACTCCCATTGAACCAGGACAAACCACAAAAAACACAAGGAGAGTCAATTCGAGGCACACAAGACCACAAAACAAATCCAACAAGGCCAAATACATCCTATACATTGACCTGCAACTGTCAAACAGATAAACAGAGGCCCAAACCACTACCACTCCTTATAACACACCCACCCAAAGTTCAAACACAGCCACACCCACAAATGGACCAATAAAAAGGCCCAACACACACAAACCATGATCCTTTGCAACAGATCCACTGCTGACAGACCCCAGAGACAACGCACTGCACCATACTACAACCATCAATACACCTTACACTTGCACTCCTTCACACAACCACCATCACAAACACACCCTCATCACATTCACACACACACACCTGCACACCCACAACCATCCACACCCACACCCATCCACACCCCCACAACCATCCACACCCACACCCCACACCATGCCCACCAACAAGAATCCAAAATTCACAAAGGACGAGCTGGAGGTCCTTGTCGACGAAATCATCAGAGTCGAGCCACAGCTCTTTGGAACATTGGTCAGACGGACCAGCATATCAGAAAAAACTGCCATGTGGGAGAGGATAGTCAATTCCGTGAATGCTGTTGGGGCCACCAGAAGGACCAGGCATGAGTGCCAAGCCAGGTGGTACGATCTGCGGAGGACTGTCCTCCGCAAAATGACGGACGACCACAACCAGGCCAACATCACTGGAGGAGGGCCGCCCCGCAGACCGGTACACTACCATCCCTGGGAGGAGAAGGTGATGGCCACGCTGCCGCTGGTGGGAGTAGACGGACTAGAAGGAGTCCGAGAGCCTGGTGAGTACACAAACAACTCACCTCACATGGGGGGAACGCCATATACAACCCAAATACCAAGCATGCACGGAACCCCCCCAAAGGCAGCACCGGACACAACCACACTCCAAAAACACACACATGCCACTAGCGCCTCTATGCCCCAAGCAAGGCCATGCCAAGTCACAGGCCACACAAAACACCAACACAAGACAGGATGTCCATGATGCCGGGAGGGTGGGCCTCAAAACTAACATAGAGCAACTCTGAAGCACACAATGCCCTTAGCCCATATGGCTTAGGGCACAGCCATACAAACAGTGTGTCCCCACACAGTACTGTTTTGCCTGCTAATGGTGGCCGCGTTGCAGGACGACATGGGTATGAAGGCACAATTTTCACATAACAGCAGCCAATGAAGACTCAGCACACTGAAAGAGTGTCAGCAGACACCGCCACAGCAGCAGCGCAGACTCAGACACTCCGCCCAATGGGTGCCGGCAGAGAAGAAACAAACCCACATGAACAAGCCAATGGCCTTTGAAAGACCTGCAAACTGTGTGTGCCCAGGAAGCTGGGCTGAGGTGACAGAGGGTGACACACAGAGGGAGGGAGGAGGCTGACAGAGGGAGGGAGAAAGGGAGACACAGGGAGATGGACAGAGGGAGGAGGGTGACAGAGGGAGGGAGAAAGGGAGACAGGGGGAGATGGACAGAGGGAGTAGGCTGACAGAGGGAGGAAGAAAGGGAGACACAGGGAGACGGACAGAGGGAGGAGGCTGACAGAGGGAGGGAGAAAGGGAGACAGAGGGAGACGGACAGAGGGAGGAGGGTGACAGAGGGAGGGAGAAAGGGAGACACAGGGAGACGGACAGAGGGAGGAGGCTGACAGAGGGAGGGAGAAAGGGAGACAGAGGGAGACGGACAGAGGGAGGAGGCTGACAGAGGGAGGGAGTAAGGGAGACAGAGGGAGACGGACAGAGAGAGGAGGCTGACAGAGGGAGGGAGAAAGGGAGACAGAGGGAGACGGACAGAGGGAGGAGGCTGACAGAGGGAGGGAGTAAGGGAGACAGAGGGAGACCAAATGACCCTTGGGTGGTGTGGCCATGTCCGCTCGTCAGCAGGTGGACTGTGTGCATGTAGACAAGGTTCGGCAGTGCCTGAATCCCCCCTCCTTCCATTGATAAACACTGGGCCATGTGTCAATCTGTGCACGAGTACATCCGTGCTGCAGGCACAAACCTAACCATACACCCAGTAAACCTACCCACTGTGTTTGTTAGAACCCTGTCACAAATGCTTAAGTTACCTACCTGCATTCTCCAATAGCATGGAAAAAACAACATTTGCCCACGTACAGTGCAACGCGTAATGCGGCTCTGCATGGCTTGCTACGCCCGCTCACTACACTGCTGACTGCGTACCCAAAATATGCATCAACTAAGATTGTGTCACACATAGGTAAAGTGTTGAAAGCTGTGGCCAAGGGACATACCCATGCACAAGTGCACTGTGTGAGGAATGCTAGCCAAATCAAACCACCCAGAGGAATTGTGCCAAATCAAAAAAGAATGAAACATGGATGTCGCATGTAACACAATTAACACTGTCTCTCTCACACACAGGTCAACGTCATCGATCTCCCCCCAACACTGGGGGGGAAGACTCACAGGACCAGGCTCTTCGTGAAGAGGACCCCACCGGCAGCGACGACTCTCACCACTCCGTGGACGACCCAGACCAACCTGGCCCCTCTGGTGTCCAATCACCTGCAGCACCTGCGGCAGGTACAACTGTGCCAACCACCACCCCCATTCCTGCCACATCCCAGGAGACACCCAGGAGCCCTACCCACACACAACAACACAGCCAGTCTGTCCAGGAGGGACAAGGTTCTCTGGGCACCCAGGAGGAGGCTGGCGACACCGCAAATGCCATCCCTCAGGGGTCCCGGAGACCCGATGTGCCCACAACGGCAGGCCAGGCGCAAGTGGGCAGGGGTGGTGGGAGTGGAGGACGGCGGAGGCGCGAACCTGCCCAGTTGGCTCAGGACCCGGCTATGGGACACGTCAGAAACATCCTGGATGCATACCGGCGTGACTCCAGAGGCATCGCCCAGGTAGTGGGGACCCTCAATGAGATGAAGACCCTGCAGGTGGAGCATCATGCCAGGATGGAGGCAAGACTGGAAGAGCTCCTGGCGGTGCACAGGGACGTGAGCCAATCCCTCCGTCAGATCGCCCAAAGCCTGGCAAACCCTCCCTGTGCCACCAGGCGTAGAGCAGCACCAGAAACAGGGAGGGAGGAGGAGGAGGAGTCATCTGACGGAGCGTCCCTTGCATCGTCAAGGCCTGCCTCTGAGGGTCCCCGCAGGAAGGTGGGTCGTCCACGAAAAAGACCGTGAGAGTCAGCGGAACATCACCATCTCCCAGGTCACCTGGCCTGGCACCCGGCCCTCTGGCCCAACAGCAGCACAGCACCAAAGGACATTCTCTGCCACATGGCCTTGCTGGTCACTGTCTGACCAATGTTGACATAGACTGTGGCACAGACTCTGATGACTTTCAATGGCAAGGACACCAACTCCCCCTGTGAACTTTGGGTTCTACACTCCCGCCAAGCTCCTCTTGTCACCCCCCCAAACACGTACCCCAGTAATAATTAAATTCATCACAATCACAAGATGATGCCGTCATTTTGCATTATTCCACTACATGTGTGTGTTGTAAAGTCAAACCATGCCTGATTTCTGAAGTAACTCCAAACATCTATACCCTGGGGTCTGAGCCTGGCACAGGACACACATGGGTCACAATGTACCATCCAAGACAGACATGGAGCACCATACTCACCCGTGATGGGCCCAACCAGCTGAGGGGGTGCCCGCACAACTGTGCCTACAGACCTATTCAGAAGAGCAACAGTCATGCGCAGAGGTCAGGGATCATGTGGAGTGTCCTGGGGTGAAAGTCCCAGGTATGTGTAGACACGTGGCAGAACCATGTCCTGCATGCTTGAGTCAGGTGGATGTGGAGAATGGAGGGCCAGCCAAGGTTGGATGCATGGAGATGGGACAATTGTGTGTTGGATCACAGTGCCACGAGGTTGTGTTGTGCTAGTGGGCTGCATCCTGAGTGTGTGCGTGGATTGAGAAGGTCATCCTGCAGCTGGCAGTGATCCACTCCCCCATCTCTGTTTGACGTTGATGTGGCCTGGTCGCCGGATGTAGTAGCAGAGCTGTGCAGATGCACCCTGGATGTGGACAAGTATCATGGGATTTCTAACGCACATGTCCGTAGAGTGCAGGGTAGGATTAGACACGGATGTCGTAGTTGACCTGGGGGATGGTCTCCCTCTTGCCTTGAGGTGGATGGAACTGGGGATCTAGTGTATAATGCAGAGTGTGCTGCCGCATGAGGCACAGATGCTGCTGATCAGTATAGCACATGTCAGCAGGCAATCCATGATGAACACCAGCTCGTTTGCATGGACACTGGGTGCCCTTGCTGCAGGGCCTGCAGCAGCATGCACCATGTCAAGGAAACAATGCCACAAGTAGCACACAAAGACAAGGATCCCAGGAAGGAACTATGCAAAAGGTGTATGTCAAGGAAGGAATGTCTGGTTCAACATGGCACACACACACACAATGGATTCAAATGCAGCACAGTGGCCGTCGTGGAGACTGACATGCCACAATACCTTCACAGCCATGGACATCATGCACAATACAGAATCTAATCCCTGACAAACAGCTTGCATCTTGCTACTCTACACATAGACTCATATGCACCATCCCTGACAACAATGCCAGACATGCCGCATGCACAGTGGCAACAGAACACCATTGACAGAGATGAGGCACCTTGGAGGCAGAGGGACACCTTTATTAGTCATGTGTGTCGGAATGCCAATGCAACTTGGTCAACACATACACTGGTCATGTGGATGAACACGTGGGACCAACACTGGCACCCCCCTAACCACCACAGATGCTGGAAATCCATGGCACTGGCACACAAGTGACGGGTTACAGCTAAACAGCCCCTGCTGCTCACAGAGAGCCTGCCATACACCATTTAGCCCCTAATGGGGAATTCACACACCATGTCAACCCGGTGCAACCCGTATGTTTCCGAGGCCAGTGTCACACACATTGATGGCTCCATCACAATCCCAATACAGATGACTGTCACCAAGTCTGCCCATCAATTCAGGTGAATTCTGCTCCAGGTCATGTGCCCCATGGTGAATCTACATGTATGTAAAGTATCCAAACATGAACAGGAGCAGTGCACACACATTCAAAACAAATACCACTCCCAAAAAGCCGTGCTGCATCCCTTACCCGAAGGAGATTTGCGAACTTGTCCGTGCATGTAACGCTGATTCACCACATGTTGCTGTGTTCATGAGGAATAGCAGGAGCACAACAATGCCACCAGCAGACAGCATGCGCAAGTACCTGTGGATGGGAGAGACACCAGAAGTCAGCCAAAAGAAGCACATCCGCATGCATGTGCATGTACTCGACACGTATTAGGTTGTCAACATGCTAGGTGACAATGATGACTCTGGAAAAACATTCTTCTATTGCACCATCACTCGAGTGACACATCCAAACACACCTCTGACTCACTTGGAAGATATGCAGATGGACACACACGTTGCAACACTTGCCACACACAGCCCAATGCGTGCACACTCAGACACTGGAACTCACCACTAAGCAAAGAAGTCGCGTATGAGCCGACTCCGCATGTCCTCCACCGCCTCCTCCTCCTCCACATCACTTGCCTCGTGGCCAAGCCCTTCATCCTCCACGGGTGGATGGTCCTGCTCATCTGGATCCAGGATGAGTGGCACAGCTTTCTCCACTGCCATGTTGTGCAGCATGCAGCACACGAGGAATATCTTGCAGACCTTCACCGGTGCATATGGGAGTGCGCCACCGGTCTTGTGGAGGCAACGGAATCGGCTCTTCAGGAGGCCAAATGTCCTCTCGATCACTCGCCTGGTCCGCCCAAGGGCGTTGTTGTAGCGGTGATGGGCAGCCGTGCTGGGGTTGCGGAGAGGCGTGATCAGCCATGGCACGTTGGGATAGCCAGCGTCCCCTACATGGAAACATCATGGACAAGAGTGGGTCAGGAGGAGCAGTAAGACAGGAAGATGACGTTAAATACAGGACTGCCAGAGTATACCCACCAACAATACATGCTCGTTCGCTGCGCAGCTGCAGCATCATTTCAGGCACCCTGCTACGCCTCATGATGTACGTATCATGTGCTGATCCTGGAAAATGAGCACAGACGTGAAATCAGCATGTTGGCAAGACACACCGCAAGGGCATTAATGGAGTGGTAATGCTTGCGGTTACGGAAGGCTACCTCCTGTGCCTGTGGTGGTACCAAAGCCACATGTGTTCCATCTATGGACCCAATGACATGGGGCATCCCTCCCAGGGCATAGAACTCACGCTTGACACCTGTCAACTGCTCAGGAGTTGGGAATTTAATGAACTCATCCAGGTGAACCAACTTGGCCTCTAAAAAATCATGCAGCACACGGCTGAACATGGTTTGGGACATGCCACCCACATGGGCAATGGTATGTTGAAAGGTACCCGTGGCCAAGAAATGTAGGGCTGCCATCACCTTCATCTTGGGTGTCAGTGCACCAGGATACCTGTGTAGCGGTTGCAGGTGTGGTGCCAGCCGTGTCGTCAGGTCCTCAATCAAGCGTTGGGGGAAGTGGTAGCGGCGTATACAGTCATTTTCCCGCATGTCAGCCAAGTCCGGAATTGGTCGAAGGAGAGGCGGAGCCCTGCAGTGAATTAGAAGGGACAACGAAGAGTGAGTACAGTACACCACCAATGTCAATGTACAGAGCACATGCTCAACTGGCAATACACATATGCCACATACAGAGTCAGGTCTGTGCAATATGCCCTGGACACGTATGCCAGGCATGTGACACTCCTACCAAGAGCCAGCTACAAAAGTTGATTCTCAACCTCAATATGCCATGCCATGAAACTAGCTGTGGGCCAGTGTAAGTGAGCAGGCAGACGCATTACAGGAGTGACAGACATCCACATATGTGCAGAAGAAGGATGTTTATTGCACAGACAGGTTGCGGAACACTAGAGGCACAGGTCAAATGTCATAGAATAAGGACAGACCACACACATTGCCATGAAGGATTACATTTCAAGACTGATCACACATACATTGAGAGTATGCAGATATGTCCTTGTTTTGGAACTCTGTGTCGATGCATACATACACACCTAACGTTGGATCGCACATGTGTGCTGGTGTGCGTAACAGTGTGCCATGCCCATCTACACACAGACACATGTTGGTTGCAGCTACAGCAGATGCATTTGACCAAACCCCTACAGCAAACCTATGGAAACACATCACACACACATGACATTGCTACAGCGTGCAACGTGGGAATTCCCTTGTCAGGGGTAACATTCCGTGTACCTGGCATCAGGGGACATTTGCGGGTGTCGGTGACTGTGCCATGCCAGTGACGCATGGCCCACCAAGTCAGTACTCCATGCACACATGTCAAAGGAGTGAGGGGGATGTGTGGCACATGGGGCACCATAACACGTGACATGTGTACACAGCTCATCATACTGTAATTAGCTTCACAGCTCAGGAGTATGTTGCCACATCACAGCCTGACCCACCTGTGCCCGACACATGTAGTACTGCACAGACAATGCCTTGATGTCCAGCCTTGGACAAGTATGTCAGCTCTATTCCTTTCTGTGTGCTGCCTGTCACCACTGTCAGGTGTGAAATGCACCGTACATGCGCTCTGAGGGCGTGTGTATGTTCCCCATCACTATGGGAGTGCTGCCGTAGGCCTACCCATAGTGATACGGAGCATACACGCGTGTGTATGGGGCGTACCACTATGGATACGCATACGCGAGCAAACCCATAGTGAAACAGCCCGTACACGCGTGTGTACGGGGCGTATCACTATGGGTACGCATACGCGAGCAAACCCATAGTGAAACGGCCCATACACGCGCGTGCGTGCATACACGGGTGGGGTGTTGGTACGTGCCGTACGTACACGGGTGGGTCCGCACCGTACCCAGGCCTTCAGAGCGTGGGTACGGGTCGTACCACGCGTACCCCTACGTCACCCCAACAATGCTGGTACGGCCCGTACCCAGGCCTTTAGTACGTGGGTACGGGCCGTTCCGCCATTGTTGGGGTGACGTAGGGGTGGGCGTGGTACCCACTTCCGTTGTGGCGGACGCATGCGTTGCTGAACACGCCCCCACCCCCTCGGAGTGACCAGGCCCTGAAGGTCAGGTATGTCCAGGGCATGTGTGATTTGTGTCTTGGGTGGGGGTCATGTGTCCTGCCCCTGCCCCCCCTCTTTGCCCCTGGGTGTTGTTATGACCTTCTGCGGCATCTGCGTCGGTTCCTGTAGAGCAGGTGGACTGCTATGAGGGCTGGGATGACACGTAGGTTCGGGTCCATGGCTGTCCGTCGCATACAGGTGCTCCTTGTGTGCGTCGTCCTGATTTCCCGGCACTTTTTGGCAGTCAGAAAATATTGTCCGTGCGGGGTGACGTTGGTTCGAATCGTACTTCCTGGTTCGTGGAACGCTGCCTGAATGCGTCCCGACGTCACGTCGGCGCTTTCCCGGATCACATTTGTATGGATATTTTTGTCGGTGGGTGTTTTGTATGATTCGTACGGAAATACTTTTTCCATACGAATCGTACTTGCAATTTTGTAATGTTTTTTGTCCGGGTACGCGTCGGACGGAGAAAATGCTCCGTTCGACGGTTCGTACCAGGTTTCTCCAGGATCCGAATCGGCACCATAATTTTAAATATAATTACATATATATATATATATATAAAGAAACCTATAATATAAATATAAAAATACATTATATATAATAAGTTAAAACATGAAAATCATAAAAAAAAAAAAAAATTGGCACTACATTGAATATAACAATACTGAAAAGATTGCATAGCGTAAAAGATAAAATTACTATTTCCATTCCAACAGGTGGTACAGTAGAGAACGTGTTGGATAGCAGGAGGATAAAAATTATTATTCCCACTCCAGTGAGTGCAACAGTAGGGAAAGCGTTGGATAGCGGGTGGGTTAAAATGACTATTCCCACTCCAGTGAGTGCAACGGTAGGGAAAGTGTAGGCTAGTGTAGGGGAATAATTTTACATACCTACTCCTGCAATATAATTAAAATTATTTAACAATTCATATTTTTTTTAAATTAATTTACCTCCCATTTTCCCCTATAAACGTTACCTACAATATTGTACATATTAATAAATTAAAACAATTTATTAGCAATTGATTAATTAAATAATTACAATTAACAATGTAATTAATAACTATCAAATCTAAATTAATTCACACAATTAACACTATAAAAACACTTAAAAAAATTATACTATAACAAATAATAAAAATGACATAAAAATAAAGTACTTCCTACCCTACTCCCCTATCAAACCTCAACCCACTGATAAAAAAGTACACAATTAACATATTTGCAAACTAATTGTTAATAATTAATATCGAATGAATTACTAATTAATAACACAAATACACAATTAACATAATTACCAATTAATTAATACTTGTTATTAATCAATTTTTTATTAATTAGTTATACATTAATTAACTTAATTAACAATATAAATGATTAAATATTACATTATTAAGTGATAAATTAATTAATTTCAATTAAATTACTTCCCACCCTATTCCCCCATAAACCCACAACCCGCTACAGACTTAAGTTATGTAAAACATATCTAACATATAATTAATTAATACTAAATAATGCTAAAAATATATATTATAATTAAATTACTTCCCACCCTATTCCCCTATAAACCCACAACCCGCTACGGAATTAAATTACACAACAATTAATTAACATAAAATTCATAACTTTTACATAATTCAAACATACATGACAAAAATAATATATACTTTTAACACATATACTAACACTTAAAACACTAAAAACTAAATAGATATTATTAACTTCGATATTGTGGAAATCGATATTTCTTACCTGCATTTCGATATTCTGCACCACTATATTTTTGCAATTCTATATTCTGTCCATTATATATAAAAAACTTGATATTTTGTCCAGTCGATATATTTTTTCAATATTGTGACTAGTTACCCAATCAGATATATTCTACTTGCAAAGTAATGACGTACTTGGTCATCTCCACTCAAATCATAGGCAAATATTAGCACTCCAGGGAGAATTGTGACAAATATGTGAATGTGTGCTATTCTACGAACACAAATATGTTGTTAAATATTCCAAGTTTCAGATATATTTAGAACTCAGTATGTATATTGAAAAAAGTTGTAGCTTATTCTGAGGCTTCAATTTACATTCAGTGTTACCAGTGTTCACTTCCCTCCCCTCTCAGATCGCAGTATGTGAATACCACAAAGTGTTTTCATGAATCTGGGGTGTCACGCGCGTGTACGGGCCGTTTCACTATGGGTTTGCTCGCGTATGCGTACCCATAGTGATACGCCCCGTACACACGCGTGTACGGGCCGTTTCACTATGGGTTTGCTCGCGTATGCGTACCCATAGTGATACGCCCCGTATACACACGTGTACGGGCCGTTTCACTATGGGTTTGCTCGCGTATCCGTACCCATAGTGATACGCCCCGTACACACGCATGTACGGGCCGTTTCTATGCATTTGGGGTGCCCTAGGGCCCTGGAACTCACCGTACCTGTGTGTGAATGTCCAAATTACATAGGGGACACATGAGGGACAAGTATAAAGCCCTACATGCAAGCTGGTTGTCATGGAGACCGAGTTTAAAGTTTGAATTTTTTTCATCAGGTGGCCAGCTAAAGTCGGTTTGAAAGAATCTACTTTGTTGCAAAGTGGTTGTTGAGTTGACATCATGCTCAATGAAAAAAAGAGCAAAGCCACTGACTGTGGTAGGTTTGAAGGTTTTGGAGGAAACATAGGATGCAAATGTGAGTGACCAATCACTCTGTACTCCTGTGAATGAAAAAGGGCAGCAAGGCAGATATAAGGCAGCCAGGTCCCATGAGAGAGCACTTGCCTGCACATCCTTTGATTCCACAACACTGCTGCTGCTCGTGAATCCTCTGGCACCATGTCCAGGTCTGTGGAGAGGGCCCAGCCTTTCACCCACGAGGAGAACCAAGCCCTGCTGGATGTGATCCTCCCACAGTACACCATGCTGTATGGTCGACCAGGGGTTCAGGTGAGTGCTGAGTCCACTAGCAAAGACTGTGCCCCTTTTTTGTGACTGTGACTTCTGCCATTGTGTCCAGGTGTAACACACATGCAATGTACTGTAGGGTGGGTCCCGGGTGGGGGAATGCCTAATGTCTCCCAGCCAGAGCATGCTGTGGTGCATGTCTGCTCTCCTCACTTGCATTGTGTGTACTGTGACAATCACTGCATGTGGCATTACACATTCTGCCTGTCTAATCCTCCTGGGAAAATTGTTACTACAGTCCTTATGTGAATATGTGGTCCCCCCAGTGTGACAGGTGGCAATACCCACAGATGTGTGTTTGTTTAGTGTACCTGTGCTGAGAGTGTACAAATGATGTGTTTGTCCCCTGGACATTGGTGTGTGTGTGTAAGTCCCCTGTCATGTGGGTGAGTGCATATGTGGAGTGTAGCACCCCAGCTGCATGAGGGATGGATATACCCTGCCCATCTGATGTGAGCAGGGAGCAGTGCTGTGTGTCCGCGGTGATGGGCCAGCCCCACACCTGTGACACCCCCCAGTCTAGTGGCACATGTGCAGAGTGAGGTGTGTAGCTGCAGTCGGCAATGGCAGGTGATTGTCCTGTGGCTGTGTGTGTCTGTGTACTTTGCTGAGGGCGCCTCAGTGGCCTGTGGCATGTGACTGCTTTGAGGTGCTGCACATAATCCTGGTGTCGCTTGTGATGCACAGTGTGAGCCTGGATGGTTGATTGTGTCGTACCCCTCATGCCACCTGTGTACTCTACAATGCCACCTAGTGCATTTTGCCTTCCACAGAGGAAAATGTCCCTATGACACAGGTGTAATGAGTTTTATGCATTCTATGCCCTGTTAAAACCAGCCAAATTGTCCTAATGTGTGTCTCTGTGACATGTTGCAGGTGTATTGATGTTGTCTCACTTTTTCATCCTCACAGGTAGGTGCCTGTGCCAAGGAGCAGATCTGGAAGGACGCCGTCAGTGTCGTGAGGAAGACGGAGGGTCGGAAGCGGCGCCTAGCCCAGGTGAGGAAACGCTGGCAGGATATCTGGTGCTGGACGCGTAGGATCGCACGGGTCCTGCTGGGGGACTCACCTGTGAGCCAAAAGAACCATGGGCGCCGCCGTCTGACCCACATCCACAAGCGTGTGCTGGCGGTCGTCTTCCCTGACATGGACAGGCGCTTCCGGAAAAGCAGCAGCAGGAAGGGGGTAGGTACATGTGTGTTTGTTGTGTGTCACCAGCATTTGTAAGTGAACAGTTGCATGGATAGACTGCCAGGGTTTACATGTGCAGTGCAGTTCCTGGTCCCCAAAGTGTAGCGGTGCTGTCCTTCCTCCCTTCCCCTCCTTGCCATGTGTACCCTGGTCTGTGTGTAGTCACACTTGCACAAGGTTATCTAGGCTGCCAGTTTATCGATGTGCCCAATGCTTGCAGCTTCATGTGTGGGGGTGGTGTGTAACAGGTTTTGGGACCTTGCCTGTGCCCTGTCCAGTTCAGTACTTGTGGGGTCCATGTCAGTTGTCACTGATGCTGAGTCCAGACATAGGAGTGTGTCTCAAAAGTGTATTGCTTTACAGCATGCATGTCCTATTTTGTGGCCTGTGACATGATGTGCATGAGTGTGAGATATGCAGAGTGCAGGGATGGTGGCTTGTGTTGCAGTCATTACCATTCAGGACCATGGAGTAGTGTGGCCACTGGGGCATCTTTTCCTAGGTATCATGTGTGTAATCCAAAAATGTCGACAATCTCTGTGTCTACAGCATAGGTTGTGCTCTGTGCCATTGTACCCTGGCACCATTTGTACTTACGTAAACTATGCTACATATTTCCACTGTACAGGCTGACCAAATGTCCCTTGTTCATACTCACGGGGGCCAGTGCCTGTGTGTCTTGGTAAAATGATCTGATGATGGCCATTTGTAGATGATGTATTTGTACCGGTGCACCAGGGGTATTTTGTGTCCAATCAGGATTTCTTGCAGGCCATGTGTTTTTATTCCAGATTAAGAGGTGTAAGTGCTTCCCGTGTCTCAAAAAATTGTCTCATGTAGGGGGTGGTTGGTGCGGGCAAGGCCTACATGTCTAAACCTAGAGTCTCCTTGCTAGATCTGGCCAGTGTGTGATGTTTGTCTAGACATACACTCAAGGTGCAGTGACCCATTAATGTTGGGCATGTTTTTAAGTATTACCTTTGCAGTATGTGCCTACAGTTAATAGACATGGTTCCTGCTCATCCCTTTTTACGCCACTGCTGTGTGCTGCAGATGCTGTGCTGGATTGTCCCCAGTGCCTGGCTCCTCTGTCCAAATCCATATCATGTTATTTGCTTATGTGTCATGCTCTCCATAGTTGGTCAGTGGCATGGTGGGTCAACCAGCTGTGTGTTGCAGGGCCTACATATGTACCTTGTATTGTAGATGTTACTCCTGTTGCTTTTCAGGCTATGCACTGTGACCTATGTGTATTTGACCCATGTGACATATGTATACAGGTGTCTGATTATTTCATGTCTCTTCACCTTGCCCACAGCATCGTCGGGGGACACCGAGGGAGACACTGGCACGGACCGTGAGGAGGGAGCGAGCACCAGTGCCAGCAGTGAAGAGTTGTCTGGCACATCGAGTGGCACGGAGGCCGACGGGAGTGAGGCGGAGGACCTGTCCAGTCAAACCACCACCGACTATGACGCAGACGGGTCCGAGGCTGAGCACTCCGAGGGGACGGAGGCTGGTCCCACAGCTGACACCAGCACTCCATCACTACCCGCCCCCTCCATTCCGATCACCGGCCTCCCACTTGCTCGTGTCCCTTCCCGCCGTGCTCGGTCACCACGTGTCTCCATCTTGCCAGGCACCGCACCCCCTGCCTCTGTCTCCACTGCTGCCACCAATGCCAAGTCTGTGGACATCCTGCGGCAGTTGCAGGTTGGTCAGACTGCAACGCTTAATGTCCTCCATGGCCACAGCCGAGTGCTCAACCAGATGGAGGCATATTTGGAGGGCATTTCAGCCGCGCAGTCTGACCAACGCAACTTGCTGAGGTCCATTGACTCGACACTGACTGCAGCAGTGGGTCTCCTGCAGCGCTACGTCCCACCCCCTACCCCTGCCCCATCCACACTTCCCACTCCCATGCCTGTCCCACGTACACCCAGACGTCAGCATGCACGCACCCCACCAGACACAGGCACCACACCAGCAGGGCAGGGCAAGCGCACACCTCCTGGCACGCACACACAGGGTGAGGTAGGCACACCCACTGGGTCGGGGGGCAAACGTAAGTCACGCAGCCAGAGTGGGAGTCCGCATTCCGCAAAATCCACTCCCTCCAAATCCACTCCCCTCAGCTCTCCTGGCCACGAATCCAGCAAAGATTCCTTCATGGCCGCTCTGTCCCTGAGCCCAAAAGTGACACCACCCCGCAAGCGGTCAAAGGAGTCCCCGGTCAGGGTAGCTGAGTGCCCCCCCCTGTCCACACCCTCCCCCAGTAGCGCTGCGACCCATCCCTCCGCCGCCCCCCCTCCTTGGGGCCTGTGGTTCCTTCGGGTGCAGGGGCGACGCTGGGGGACCTTGCTGACGTGTGCAGCGCCATCCTCACCACCTCCTTTGGCGCTGCCCCACCCCCTGTGGTGGAGTCCTCCGTCCCTGCACCCACAACACCTACCCTTGCCCCTCCTGTCCCTGTGGTGCCTGGTCCTTCCCCCCCACATGATGCCCCCCCCCTGTGGAAGACAGGGTGGTCTGAACTGTGCAGGCAAGCTAGGGGACATGCGTCCCACTGTGTCCTCCATCCAGCTGTGACTTATGGACTGCCCTATGGGCTTTGTAAATATAGAACTTTATCCAAACAAACATTTTTTGATCATGCTGAATAAAGCAATGTTTTTTTTCCTTAGACCACTACTGCTTTTCTGGTATTGCTGTTGGTGGGGCTGCTACATGATTTTGGGTGGTGATCATGTGTTGGGTGTGTGGGAAATGTAGTAGTGTGCTGGTCATAGGGGGGACCCTGGTATCTGTGTGCCATCACAAGGTGTTAGCTAAGTTTCTTTGTTCATGTAAGCAGTTACTGCATGGTGAAATTTTCCCAAGGTGTGTTCCTTCCTCTGTGTACCCTGACATCTTCCCTGCAGGGTGTTTCCAATATGTTGTGCTGAGCTGTGTCTACATTAGCTGGGTGTGTGACGGACCCCTTCAACTTTGGCCATGCATGCAGTGCGATGTCTCCACCTGCATCATTCGTGGCATCCTTGGTGATCACTGTACTTGTGTATGTAGTCTGTTGACCTGACTTCATGTGGACATGTTCCCTTTTAGGCAGTATGCATGTGTGTACTCCCAGCCTCGCACACATGTGTTACATGTACTGCAGGGTCTTTGTGCACCTGACTGACAATTGTGGCCATTGGATCTGTGGGCACTCCACCCTTTTTCTTTCCATGTGCACTGCTGGGGGCCTCTGCACCCACCCCTCCTGTGTCTGGGCACTGCTGGGAGTGATAGGCACCCACCCCTCCTATGTCTGGGCAGTGCTGGGAGTGATAGGCACCCACCCCTCCTGTGTCTGGGCACTGCTGGGAGGACTCTGCACCCACCCCTCCTGTGTCTGGGCACTGCTGGGAGGACTCTGCACCCACCCCTCCTGCGTCTGGGCACTGCTGGGATTGATAGGCACCCACCCCTCCTATGTCTGGGCACTGCTGGGAGTGATAGGCACCCACCCCTCCTGTGTCTGGGCACTGCTGGGAGGACTCTGCACCCACCCCTCCTGTCTCAGGGCACTGCTGGCAGTGATAGGCACCCACCCCTCCTGTGTCTGGGCACTGCTGGGAGGACTCTGCACCCACCCCTCCTGCGTCTGGGCACTGCTGGGAGTGATAGGCACCCACCCCTCCTATGTCTGGGCACTGCTGGGAGTGATAGGCACCCACCCCTCCTGCGTCTGGACACTGCTGGGAGTGATAGGCACCCACCCCTCCTATGTCTGGGCACTGCTGGGAGTGATAGGCACCCACCCCTCCTGTGTCTGGGCACTGCTGGGAGG
Organism: Triturus cristatus; assembly: GCF_964204655.1. NCBI lineage: Eukaryota > Metazoa > Chordata > Amphibia > Caudata > Salamandridae > Triturus > Triturus cristatus. The sequence goes on along the minus strand of NC_140590.1, from coordinate 1,821,427,333 downwards.
ACTCTGCACCCACCCCTCCTGCATCTGGGCACTGCTGGCAGTGATAGGCACCAACCCCTCCTGTGTCTGGGCACTGCTGGGAGTGATAGGCACCCACCCTCCTGTGTCTGGGCACTGCTGGGAGGACTCTGCACCCACCCCTCCTGCGTCTGGGCAATGCTGGGAGTGATAGGCACCCACCCCTCCTGTGTCTGGGCACTGCTGGGAGTGATAGGCACCCACCCCTCCTATGTCTGGGCACTGCTGGGAGTGATAGGCACCCACCCCTCCTGCGTCTGTGCACTGCTGGGAGGGATAGGCACCCACCCCTCCTATGTCTGGGCACTGCTGGGAGTGATAGGCACCCACCCCTCCTGTGTCTGAGCACTGCTGGGAGGACTCTGCACCCACCTCTCCTGCGTCTGGGCACTGCTGGGAGTGATAGGCACCCACCCCTCCTGTGTCTGGCCATGTACGCTGGGGACATACGTGGGTGGGGGTACGCGCCGTACATACGGGGGTGGGGGTATGTGCCGTACATACACTGGTGGGGTGTGGGTACGCTCCATGCATACACGGGTGGGGTGTTGGTACGCGCCATACATACGCGGGTGGGGGTACGCGCCGTACATACGGGGGTGGGGGTACGCGCCGTACATACACTGTTGGGGTGTGGGTACGCTCCATGCATACACGGGTGGGGTGTTGGTGCATGCCGTACATACGCGGGTGGGGGTACGCGCCGTACATACGGGGGTGGGGGTACGCGCCGTACATACACTGGTGGGGTGTGGGTACGCTCCATGCATACACGGTGGGGTGTTGGTACGCGCCGTACATACGCGGGTGGGGGTACGCGCCGTACATACGGGGGTGGGGGTACGCGGCGTGCATACACGGGTGGGGTTTTGGTACGTGCCGTACGTACACGGGTGGGGGTCCGCACCGTACCCAGGCCTTCAGAGCGTGGGTACGGGTCGTACCACGCGTACCCCTACGTCACCCCAACAATGCTGGTACGGCCCGTACCCAGGCCTTTAGTACGTGGGTACGGGCCGTTCCGCCATTGTTGGGGTGACGTAGGGGTGGGCGTGGTATGACCCGTACCCACGCTCTTAAGGCGTGGGTACGGTACGTACCGGACTTGTTGTGTTGCTGGTTCGCGTCATCACCCACTTCCGTTGTGGCGGACGCATGCGTTGCTGAACACGCCCCCACCCCCTCGGAGTGACCAGGCCCTGAAGGTCAGGTATGTCCAGGGCATGTGTGATTTGTGACTTGGGTGGGGGTCGTGTGTCCTGCCCCTGCCCCCCCCCTTTGCCCCTGGGTGTTGTTCTGACCTTCTGCGGCATCTGCGTCGGTTCCTGTAGAGCAGGTGGACTGCTATGAGGGCTGGGATGACACGTAGGTTCGGGTCCATGGCTGTCCGTCGCATACAGGTGCTCCTTGTGTGCGTCGTCCTGATTTCCCGGCACTTTTTGGCAGTCGGAAAATATTGTCCGTGCAGGGTGACGTTGGTTCGAATCGTACTTCCTGGTACGTGGAACGCTGCCTGAATGCGTCTCGACGTCACGTCGGTGCTTTCCCGGATCACATTTGTATGGATATTTTTGTCGGTGGGTGTTTTGTACGATTCGTACGGAAATACTTTTTCCATACGAATCGTACTTGCAATTTTGTAATGTTTTTTGTCCGGGTACGCGTCGGACGGTGAAAATGCTCCGTCCGACGGTTCGTACCAGGTTTCTCCAGGATCCGAATCGGCACCATAATTTTAAATATAATTATATATATATATATATATATATATATAAAGAAACCTATAATATAAATATAAAAATACATTATATATAATAAGTTAAAACATGAAAATTATTAAAAAAAAAAAATTGGCACTACATTGAATATAACAATACTGAAAAGATTGCATAGCGTAAAAGATAAAATTACTATTTCCATTCCAACAAGTGGTACAGTAGAGAACGTGTTGGATAGCAGGAGGATAAAAATTATTATTCCCACTCCAGTGAGTGCAACAGTAGGGAAAGCGTTGGATAGCGGGTGGGTTAAAATTACTATTCCCACTCCAGTGAGTGCAACAGTAGGGAAAGTGTAGGCTAGTGTAGGGGAATCATTTTATATACCTACTCCTGCAATATAATTAAAATTATTTAACAATTCATATTTTTTTTAAATTAATTTACCTCCCATTTTCCCCTATAAACGTTACCTACAATATTGTACATATTAATAAATTAAAACAATTTATTAGCAATTCATTAATTAAATAATTACAATTAACAATTTAATTAATAACTATCAAATCTAAATTAATTCACACAATTAACACTATAAAAACACTTTAAAAAATTATACTATAACAAATAATAAAAATGACATAAAAATAAAGTACTTCCTACCCTACTCCCCTATCAAACCTCAACCCACTGATAAAAAAGTACACAATTAACATATTTGCAAACTAATTGTTAATAATTAATATCGAATGAATTACTAATTAATAACACAAATACACAATTAACATAATTACCAATTAATTAATACTTGTTATTAATCAATTTTTTATTAATTAGTAATACATTAATTAACTTAATTAACAATATAAATGATTAAATATTACATTATTAAGTGATAAATTAATTAATTTCAATTAAATTACTTCCCACCCTATTCCCCCATAAACCCACAACCCGCTACAGACTTAAGTTATGTAAAACATATTTAACATATAATTAATTAATACTAAATAATGCTAAAACTATATATTATAATTAAATTACTTCCCACCCTATTCCCCTATAAACCCACAACCCGCTACGGAATTAAATTACACAACAATTAATTAACATAAAATTCATAACTTTTACATAATTCAAACATACATGACAAAAATAATATATACTTTTAACACATATACTAACACTTAAAACACTAAAAACTAAATAGATATTACTAACTTCGATATTGTGGAAATCGATATTCTTACTCGATTTCGATATTCTGCACCACTATATTTTTGCAATTCTATATTCTGTCCATTCTTTATAAAAAACTCGATATTTTGTCCAGTCGATATATTTTTTCAATATTGTGACTAGTTACCCAATCAGATATATTCTACTTGCAAAGTAATGACGTACTTGGTCATCTCCACTCAAATCATAGGCAAACATTAGCACTCCAGGGAGAATTGTGACAAATATGTGAATGTGTGCTATTCTACGAACACAAATATGTTGTTAAATATTCCAAGTTTCAGATATATTTAGAACTCAGTATGTATATTGAAAAAAGTTGTAGCTTATTCTGAGGCTTCAATTTAGTTTCAGTGTTACCAGTGTTCACTCCCCTCCCCTCTCAGATCGCAGTATGTGAATACCACAAAGTGTCTTCCTTAATCTGGGGATCACAAATATTAAGATCATGGTGTTCACAGCAGGAAAATAGCCATACATGGCAAGAAGTACAGACTTCACAAGATATGTAGTCAAATAATCCTTAAATAAAGCGACACATAACTGCGGCACGTAGAACAAAGAATAGAGGGTGAGGAGGGAGGCACTGTTCTGACTGCCCCCAAGGGCGCATCGATGCGTGGATTGGTGTAGCCGTTAGCGTTTTGTCTCATACGCTTCATGTATCTGCAGAGGGTGGTGAGGATATCTACAGATGACAAGAGGAATATAATATAGACCAATGATGTATTGACAAAGTACGCATGTGCTGCCTTATCAAACTCCTCCCAAAACTGTGGTCTAATTTCAGAGCCATTTCCAGGGCCACTATTATCTTTTAAAACTGAATTATTAGAGACCACAGGCTGCTGTTTGCACCTCAGTCATAATGTTTATGGGAAGACATATTGCTAAGGAAACAAACACAGTAGCCAGAAGCACCCAATGAACATTTGCTCAGAATCTTGTTGAGAGTCGTACAAGGAGGGGGTGCGTAAGTCTCACAAATCTTCACACAGCAGTAGATGCAGAACCAGATGCAAAGCCACAAACTGCAGCAGCGACTATAAGC